>NC_136069.1:1289222370-1289822370 GCF_964261635.1 Lissotriton helveticus
GTGCTGCCGGGTGGTGGCATGGGGAGGGGGGGAGGGGCAAGGGTGGAGGGGGGTAGTAAACTGTGGATTACGGCCGATTACAGTGAGGTTAGTTAAAACATTATAAATAAATAAAATGAATTTCGTTGCGCGTGCTGCATCACATTTGGCGTGCAATCTGGAATCCACTTCAAGTCTCTTTAAGTGACTACTAGACTACCCCTAGCCCTTTATCTTGCAGCTTCCTTCTTTCTCCTTTTAGAGTTGGTTTTCTGTCTTTCTCTTTTTCCTTTTCCTGTTTGTTTGTTTTTCCCCTCTCTTACCCTTGGGAAATGTCCAATACTTTTGCTTCCACAACACACTGCCCATATAGCTTCATAGGGCCTACTTTAGGGGTAAACTATGTGCAATAAAAGTGGACTTTAAGGCTTGGCAAGTAGTTATAACTGCCAAGTAGAAGTGTCAGTAAACTGCAGTGGCCAGCCTGAGACAGGTTTAAAAGGCTGCTTCTCTCGGTGGCACAATCAGTGCTGCAGACACATTTATAGTGTTGAATTCACAGGCCCTGGGTATATGGTGTACCACTTTACAAGGGACTTACAAGTACATCAAATATGCCAAACAGGTGTGAAGTAATTATACCAAGGTTAGGGGCGAGAACATATGCACTTTAGCAGTGGTAAAGTGCCCAGAGTCCTAAAACCAATTAAAACATGGTCAGAAAAAGAGAAAGGCAGAAATCTTAAACTAACCCTGCAAGAAGGGGCCATTCCCAACAGGTATTCTACAAGAAGAGATGTGCATCTTGGATATTTGAAGAATTTTTTCCGCCTAGATAATCACAAACATTTTGAAGATTTATACATTTAAGCCATATTGAATGTAAATGAAATTGAGTATATTTCTGTGTTATATAGGATTAACATCTACAAAAGTTCTACATCACAAGAATAAATTAATGCCTCTGAGTTTTCTACCTCTAAAAAAACAACTTGGCCCGTGGTTTTGTGCTTTATATGGTGCAGAACCTCTCAGTTACTTGTAAAACTCTTATATCATGGTGTTGAGGTATATTATTAATAAAACTCCAACTTTTCCATTTTTACAGATAAATAGAGGTAGATTATGATCCATGTCCCTGTCTGTACTGTTTATAAATCTGAAAAAAGCTAGAATATAGAATTGTTGGAGTGCTTTTCAGGTCTGTCCATCATTGGTGACATGCTTATGCTTTTATGACAGACGGGGAAGTTAACCGCATGCGTGCGGGCGGAATTCCGCTCGCACGCTGAGATATGCGAAAGCGCATGTTACGTGACGAGCTGGGCTCGTCATCAGCGTAGCAGGAGGCTACCTCATGACGAGCCCAGCTCGTCATCAGCGTCGAAGGGGTTAAAAGTGGGAAAATGTCTCTTGTTGGTTTTAAATAACTGTAGATCTTTATATGTTTGTACTATCAGTCTCTTGTTTTCACATGATATATACACTGTATAGATTTCCTGTATATGTCTACTTGTAGATCTTAAACCCATCATGCATCTAAGAATGCAAGTACGTTTACTTTGCTGCTTTAGTTTTTCATAAAACGTAAAATAAATTCAACTAAACATAAAGCAAATTACAACCTTATTTTAAACAATAAAATTGAGAACTAGCTTTACAGCCCTTAGGAACTTTCTTCCCTGAAATGAACAATCAGTAGCAGAAAGGAAAAAATTATTGTGGTGTTTTTATTTTTTGCACAGTTCATTATAGGAAGGGAGGAATTTCTATGCATGTTATCTCACATCCTCAACCCAAGCCGTATATATAGTAAATGGACACCTCCAATCCCCTCATACAACCTCGTCTCTAATTTTCTTAATAAAGTTTATGTGTGAGATCACAAGTCACCTTTAATAAAAAATTTACATTGTTATACAACTGTAATAAATTATTACATAGAGTTGTGATGACACATTTCTTCTGCAAGAGATAGCAGACCATGTGAAAGACAGATTATGCAGCAGAATTACATCTGTTTAAACAATAAAAACGAAAAGTAGCTTTTCAGCCCTTTTTTTATCTATTTGCTAAAATAAACTTTTATAAGCAGAAAGTAGCTGTTCATGGCAGTATCTTTATATTTTCCGCCTATAGTGAAATAGACACAATCTAGATTCTCTCTGCATGCTACCACGTGTTCCAAGCAATAATTATTTTTGAAAACGATTTACATTAAATGCTTGTGATATATTTTTGAAAGAATTGAGTAGCTGTGTAATGATATGTTTAACTGTGCTCTACACATTCTGCCTTTATTTTGCACAATTTAACCATTCTGGGTGATACGAAGGAGCAATAGGCAAAAAACGTAAACTTTTTGTTGAAAGGGTAATTATGTGATTCTACATTAAAAGGAATAAAATAGTCTGGTGCGTACTTTAAAAGTCACTCTAGAGTTATTATATGCCTTTGATGATTTTCAATATCCTTATAGTAATGGAAGATACTTTACCCTCCCTATCGTCAAGAATCCAAAAGGACTTTCTGTGAAGCCTGAACCAACTGAGGTGGTTGATACAAAAACGAAGGCACTGGGAATCTAGTGGCAAATAGTTATTTTGCTGTGATAATCAGCTGCATTAAAGAGGCAGAGTGGGACTGTGATAGCTTGAATACCCAAACCAAGGTCGGATGGTAAGCTTCCTCATTGTAACATTGTATGTGATACGATACCATCTTGGAACGGCTTTGCTTCCGTCTTTTTAAATAATTCAAAAGCAAAACTGAGAAGCCCATTAGTTGTATTATGAAAAAGTAGCCTGTTCTACATACATATAAATAATACACTGTTCATTGAATCATTTGACAATTGATACTTTGCATGAGATTTTCCATGAAACCAAGTGGATTCAGGAGGTAACAGATCCTTTCTTCACAATGCATTTCTTGAAATGAGATCAACTGGACAGAGATTATCTCCGCGGTAGTAGACAACTTTACCGAAGAGCAAATGAGGAATGTGGCAATTTTGTTAATAGTTACATTTACACATAAATGAAAAGTTCCACAACGATGCTGAGCTTTAAAGACCAGCAAATCTATGGGTAGTGAATGTGAACCGTTCAAGGAAACTGGTGCAAACACAGTTGAAGTTCATTACAGATTAGTTGTAGTTTCAGAAAATAGGCATGATGAATTTTTATCGCTCAATGAACAAAATACATAATACACAGTCTTTGGTGGAACTGTTGAGATTAAATTTCGATCCAGATACACAGCCTGGCTGTTCTTCATTTGACACTGCTGTTACTCACTTCTGACTGAGCATCTGAAAAAACTTTCTTAATGGAAGATTAGCCAACCCATGACATGATGTCATCTTGTTTAAACTGAACTTGAACTACTTTTTCATCGTATCTGCCACAATGTTGTTTTCATTGTAGGATGCAGACGTTTGCCTGTTCTGGCAGTATGAATATCTGAAAATCAGGCTCTTAAAGGTGGCAAAAACCTTTTAGATTTAGGATAATTTCGTTTTTTTTCTAACATGTAGACACTATCATCACAATGTTAGAAAGTTTTTCATAAAATGTTGGAAAAAGTAAATTGTTTTATTGTACGTGCACAACGTACAACTCGCCCCACTAAGTCTCAACTTTGACTACAAAGCTCAAGAACAGATTAGAAAAAATGTGTGGTTTCCCTGGGCATAGCCTTTTTATTCACATCAACACTAAAAATTGCTCATAAGCGAAGTCCATCAAGGGACAGGTTTTCTTTTGGAAAACATCAATTTAGTAGATACCAAAAGCAAGCAGGAATATGAAATTCTCAAGACAGATATCACATTTCACATTCCAAGAACATCTAGAACACGTTATTGTAAGATCTGCTCTGCGCATTGTGCTAAAAAGGCCACAAACTTGCACAAGCCCTCTGGTTCCAACCAGGGCATCCATGCACAATTACACAATTACCAAAAGGCTTAAGAGGAAAATCATTGGTACAACTTCACCACATCCCCTCCATCCCAGAGTAGTACCACAAACTCAAATCCAGGGCACAGCATAGCACAACAGCCCACTGGGGTACCTGAAAACAGGAGGAATACGCAAAGTTCAAAACCAGGCATTGCAAGGTAGGGCAGGAGAGTGCAGGACCACATTCAGTCAGTCTCCCCTCCCACCAGCCCGGAGCCCACACAAACCATACCCAAAGGGGGTCAGTCCAGTCCCAGAATCAGACATACCTGACAGGGATGGCGGGATCGGAGGATACTATCCACTGCCTGCCAACCTAAATGGCTCACTGAGGCATTCCTGTGTCTCTTGATGACGTCGCGGGATGACACTCCAATGCCTGCACTTCCTGTGCAAGCAGAGCTCTAGCTCGTGGCTCGACTAAGGGTGACCCACCTCTAGTTGTAGTGGGTGCCAGATCATTACATAAAGTACATGGTAAAGTAGAGTGTATGTTTACATATTTTTAAAATGGAGATTACTATTGACAACCCAATTTGCATAGATATGATTTAGTGTGGTATAGCTACCAGGTAAAGTCAAAAGGAGAGAAAGACATAATATGGTGCTTTGGTTCCTTCTGGTTCCATGTCGAGTCGATACAAGGCTTGGAAATGACAATGTCAATTAGGAGAAAGAAGCTAGTGTAATATATATTATGATGCATGGAAAGAGGAGGCAAAGAGAAAAAAGGAGGGGCCAATAATAAGAGAAAATAGTGTCTTGTGGCCTATAGGAACATTGTCGACATTGCTAGGTTAGCATGAGCTCTGCTGCCATGATGCTGCTTTTGCGCATGTTACTACATGACTTTAGTTTTGTAAGACTCTGTTTCTGCCTTTCACATGAGAACCGTCTGCTTTGTGGGTTCTCTGCCTATTCCTGGAGTTTAGTCTAAACACTGTGAGCAAGGTCGATAAACAATGACTCTTGTTATTCTGTTCTGGTCAGTCCCTAGCACCTAGACGAAACATGCTAACACAGCTGCTGCTGCTGGAAACTCGTGCTTTGATACTATGGGAAGGCATGTTAGGTTAACACACACTTGTAGAGAGACCTTTCCAGGGAGAAGAGCCACACGGTTTCTATGATGTAGATATACCATCTAGGCTCTAAGATATGGGGTCTGCTCCCAAAGCCCAGAGATCTTCTATTATATATTAATACTACTTCTTAACAAGGGGAGGGTGGTTAGAGCTTATTGTCCTTTATCCACTGTCTTTATGAAATGACATCTCTCTTAATGATATATGACCTTGCTTATATGCTAACTATATTAGGTTTGTGCATTTTACTATTAGTTGTGACGTGTATACTGCGTTATAAAACACAATAGTTGAAATCAACATTTAAAATATATTCGTGTCTCGGTCTATTCTTATTGTGGACATGTATGAGTGAGTGAGTGAGCGAAAGGGTGTGTCTTGTCACCACGATTTCTTGAGAGATCTGTGAGTGTTGTGTTTGGGGTGTCTAATCATTTGCATCTTTGTCATTGTATAGGAGAGCGAGTGGGACACTATAGCTAGTCGTTCCTGGGATTGAGGGTGCTGACATGGTAGGATGGCAAAGCCCCTACGCACTGAGGTCCTGTATACCTGTGCATAGTTCTGTATATGTGCAGAATCCCTGCAACAGTAGAAGACTGCCAATCATATGACTGATACCCTTCTAGGAAGAGAACAAAAAGAGAGTCAAGATGTACAATATACAAGTGAGGTCGGAAATCTAAATGTCATGAGGGCGAAATTAGAAATTTAGAGTATGTTGGTTTTTCAGTTGGTTTGGCTTTAACAGCTGTGAAGGACATACTCCCTGGGAATATTACTGTAGATTTTATGAGTAAAGCCTGTAAATGAGCATGATAATGCAGAGATCTTTGACACTGCTGGGTTTCCAGATGGAGATAATTAGTGTTATGAATAAGGTTTTGTCTACCAGTGATTGGAAGTACTTTTATCATGTTTATTTTAATGTCTTAAAGATGGTAACTATTAACCTAAATGTAAAGTGGGGTTAAGAAAAAAATCCTTTGAGATATATTAGAACAAGTTTAATCTGATTGCATTTCTTAGTGTCTGTGTTTATTTTAGCTGCCGAGTTGTAATGTGTTTTCCACTGTGCTGTCAGAATTCCAGGAAGGTCAATGGTTTTAGATAATGTGCATTTCATGTACAAATGCCTAATGCTTCAATGACTGATTTTAAATCATGATTGGGGTTTGTAATTTTAGAAATAATTTAAAGAGGTTTAGTTGAAAGAGGACACTTTCATCAGAGCAATTATGCGGAAGCCAAGGTGAATAAAGTTGAGGAAACCAAGTGATTTTGTATTTGTATCATTGTAGAGTTGGGGTAGTCTTCCATTCCTTTGAATCTCTATGCTTGCCCTTTCTTTGATGTACTAGCAGCTATGAGACCATATAAAAAAACATCCCAGTCAAGGAATGCTTTGGTGAAAAGGGACTAAAACAGCACCGGGATTAGCTTCACTTTGATATGTTCAAATTTATCTGAAAAAATGTCTTGAGATTCCTGTAGTGCACCATAAATTGAACAACATCAGCAGTTGTACAGCTCCAATGTTGGTGCATCTCAGAAAACATCCACACGACGAAGTTGTAGTACACACTCCATTTATTTATCCTGGAGAAAGACAGTCATCTAGCCACTGAGTTGACTGCAGATTAAATGACCACTCATTTGCCTGCTTTTTTGATGACACAAGGTGAATATGTTCTCTCCTCCATAATCTTACTCCAAAAGGCCTGTTTGTGCAGAAACTGCTTAAAAGAATACATGAGAGTAATACCAATTAAACCATATTTACATTATATGTCAGCAATACCTACACTTGTTCACTACTCAAATCGAAAACTGTTTGTGTGATAGGTGTAGTGTCATATGAGTGTGTAATGATGGAACCATTGTGGCTCCTGATGGACTCTGTAGAACTAAGTCATAAGCATTAAAGCGTAGTGAAGTGAATGCAGGTTTAGAATGTTGAGTTTGTGGTTACTTGCAGAAGAATAAAGACATGCTATACTAAGCTCCATGTGTGACGTAGTCATTGGCAAGTACATGGGCTGGCAAACGCTACATCTGGTGTTGAGATAGGGGATAAGTAACCCAAAAATTGACAGTGCTCCCCCTGAGACTTTCCCATGGTCCAGCAAACTGTTTCTGCATGACATGTGTACCTTTGTTGAAGTACGGAATTGACGTTTGACGAAACTGGAGCCCATGCACAGTGCAGTTCAGTGAAAACCATTTGATGTTAATGAAAGCTTGACACATCAGTGGCCGAGAACCTGCTTGAAGGCTGCACAAAGAGGTACTGCCCTACTAATGCTTGTCAGATTCATTCAAACAAATAATGCCAAGAGAAACTCTGAGTCTGGAGCGAGTCTCATCGCTGCTAGAGCTGAATAGAATGCTGAATAGAAAGCATGCCTCGGGTGCGGAAACAAAAACATCCTTTACAGCAATCTGTAAGCAAATTGCTGAAAACCTACATAAGGGGAGTAGGCCACATATTAAGAAGACATATAAATGGTTCGATTCCTCGTGCTCAAAGGCTCACGGGGCTCTCCTTAAGGCCCTTAAGAGTACACCGAGGGATAGGGTTCTAGTCTCCTCTCTCCGCAAGGAGTATAAACAGGTAATCTCCATGCGGAAACGCAAAATTAAAGAGGAGGCATGGGATAACTTGCAGTCAATTGATGTATTAAAGGACAGCAGAAAGTTTTGGGCTACAATAAATCAGCCATTCTTTTCGGAAAGCGACAACCTAGACACGGAATGTGTAATTCCGGATGACATCTGGCTCAAACACTTTAGGAGTATTTACAGCGATAAGGAGCATCAGGAGTTAATATCAGGAAGACCCATCCTGGGTCGTCCTACAAACCCTGTCAAATTTGACCTGGCGGAAGTAGAAAGAGCCATTCGCGATACATCTAAAAACAAGGCCCCAGGACCTGATGGGGTCCCTGCCGACCTTTACATCTTGTACCCTAATTTCTGGGCAAAGCTTTTAACAAATGTGGTCAATGCAACATCCTTAGCGGGTTTCCTCCCTCCTTGGGCCTCTACAATAATTGTACCCATTTTCAAAAAAGGCAGCAGAGGGGACCCCGCCTGTTACAGGCTAATCTCCCTGTTGGACTCTGCTGTTAAGATCATGGGCAGAGTCATTTTACAGAAACTGGGAGATTGGATGTCTGGCAGGGGGGTGCTCTCGAACCTCCAGTACGGCTTCAGGCAACATAGAAGTACCATGGACCAATGCTTAAATTTACATCTTTTGATTAATAAATACATGATAGCTAAAGAGGGTTTTTTATACCTCAGGTTCATGGACTTATCTTCAGCATTCGACCTGGTGAACCGCTCCAAATTATGGCATATTCTGCTGGAAATGGCATAGAGGCACCCTTGGTTTACTTCCTTAGCGACCTTCACCAGGACCTAGCGGCAGCCGTTAGAGTTACGCAGGACGGCAGGTGCACGAGCCAATTCAGCTCCAGGCGGGGGGGGTCAGACAAGGCTGTATTCTGGCTCCTCTTCTCTTTACAATCTACATTAACGGCCTGGAAAAATCTTTGGCCGGGCCAGTGTGGACATTCCGCGTGCCGGGGGATCGGGTATTCCGGTCCTCCTGTATGCGGATGATGCCGTACTCATCACCCGCACAGGCCTGGGTTTACAGAGCCTGCTGGATAACTTTGGCGCCTTTATGTAGTCACTCGACCTAAAAGTAAACAGCAGTAAATCTCACGTAGGGATTGCTGGGGCTCGTAGGAAGATTAGCAAGGTTAGTACATTTAGATGCTTGGGAGCGCAACTCTCTAGGGTTCGGTGTTCACCTACCTGGGAGTGCTGTTCGATGAGAAGGGCAATTGGGGCCCCCAGCAGAAACAGAAGAGCAATGCTGTCATAAGATCTACATCAGCCCTCCTCAGCTTCACCAAAAGGTTGGGAGCTAGGCCCATGGAGGCCATGCTCAAAATATACAAGTCCAAATGCTGTGCGATTGCCTCCTATGGGGCCTCTATATTGGGCTACGCCTCTGTGGGTAAAATACAACTTGCAGAAAACTGGTTCCTTAGATCCCTGTTGGCGGTGCCTCAGTCATCCCTGATCCTGTCCGTACATTCTGAACTAGGTCTGGGTTACATCACAGACGATCTAAAGGTAGCCCCACTGATTTGTTGGGTAAAGACGTGGCTCAATGAGGATATCACTCTCAACCACCTTATCCTAAAAGACTGTTTAGCCCTCGAGAAGGCAGATTGAATCCCATGGCTGGCATACGTTAGAGCGGTGTGTGTCAGACTGGGGCGTCCTGAATTATATACAGCCCCAGAGGAAATCAAGAAAGAGGATTTGGAGTGGATCAAATAAAATTTCAGGATCATGTTGGAGGCAGATAGGGAGGAGGCGGAGCTTAAAAAACCAGGTGCAAGAAGTATTTATGTCCTACAGACCTCTCCATCAATTGAACCTTACTTAAAGATTGTCACCAAGCCTTTCCATTGCTTTTTGTTGACAAGATTTAGGTTGAATTTAATACACCTTACTCTAGGAATTTTTCCGCAATGGGGTAAACCTGAAGAGTCTGCACCATGCCCCTGTCACAATTTCTCCACACAAGATACTCTCCACCTGATCATGTTTTGTGAGAAGTTTTCTAAGGCGCGTAAACATTTGTTATACCCCATATTACGTGAAGCTGCATTTCTGCAAGTAAGGCCCGCACTCCTACATCTGCAACTGTTGAGTAGCGTGCACACTATTTTTAGTGTAGCAAGCTTCTTGGTGGCTGCAGCCAGGGCGAATAAAAAAAGTAATATCTGTATGCACTAAGCACAGTAGGATGAGAAGGGGTACTCGTGTTTTAAATCATGGAAATATAAAAGATGCACTCTAGATTTTATATATTGTAGATTTTAATGTGGTGTGATAAGTTTGACGTAGACATTTGCTTATCAACTATTTTGTATGAATCATGAATTGTAAATAGTGTATATATATGAATGTTTGCAAATGAACGCACAATTATTTATTCGTACATATTTTATCTATTTTATGCATAATGGATGTATGTATTGTTGCTTCTTTTATGATTTTAATTAATCAAAATAAAGATTTTTGACTGACTGACTGACATGCTGCTGACAAGGAGTGTGCCACCAGCACGAAGACAAAATGGCAACCTGAATGTTCCAGAAGTTACGTTTGACCCACACCTATAAGGCCACATAAACACATCAGCTGAAGCAAACGGACACAAAACGAAGTCGCTTGACATCTAAATCTTCGTCAAGGTGTTCTTCTGTATCAATACCAAGTGAAAATGAAGGAGATGGTTGTGCCATGTCGATGTGTACCTCAGAGAAACATGCAGACGTTAAACTCTACAACTGTGAGGAATAACACCGGCCCAAAAGAAATCTACATGACAAAGCACCAAAGTCATGCAAACATTGTCTCGAAGATCACACTAAAAGTCAATATTTGTTTAATACCTTTCATTATCGATAGTGGTGCGCCAAAAAAGAAAACAAAGTACAAGCAATCATTCATGTACTTCAAAGTACAACATCAAGTGCCTGTTTACTTAGCTTCAGCACAGCTGCTGATATGGGACTGATATCAGTGAACTATAACATGAATGATCATCATGAAATAGTAAGTCAATTCTCTTCTTTGTTTCATGAGTTGGGAAAATTCAAGACTATGGAAGTTTAAATACACATTAAGGAGTACATCCGTCCTATTTCTCAAGGACACAGATGAATTGCCTTTCGCTTACAGGAAGCTGTTGAAAAAGAACTTGAATCCTTAAGCAAACATAATATAATTGAGTGTTCCACTGGTCCAACTCCATGGGTTTCTCCCATAGAGGTAGTACCCAAAAAGTACAGTGAAGAAGCTGTACGCTATGTGCGGATATGCAACAAGCGAAAAAGTCAATTGAAAGAGAACGCGTCCAGAGCTGCACATTGCTGATATGATAACATAATTGAATGGTGCAAAGGTATTCTCTCACCTGAATCTCAATAAAGGATATCATCAGTTGGAATTTGAGGAGAATTTAGATTTTTCACAGCCTGCTGGGCAGAAAATCTGGATTTTATTAAGGACACGGAGGCTAATATTATGCAAATTCTCCTTTATTACCACTGCTCAGTAGCAACAATTGAAGAACATGGAACTTTAATCAACATTCTAAATAGCTATAAAGTCCCTAGGAGACCATCCATCATCCTTCTTGTTGAACTGCGAAGAAAGATCCTCATGAAGAAGACAGATGTGAGAAAAAACTGAGGATAAACTTCTCCAGGGTACTCCGAAGGAAAAAACAATTTTATTCTGAAAAAGCGAAGAATAAAATGTCATAAAATCAACACTTATAAAGGGAGGGTAAAAAGGAGGGATAATATTAGCCTCCGTGTCCTTAATAAAATCCAGATTTTCTGCCCAGCAGGCTGTGAAAAATCTAAATTTTATGGCACGACACGGAGGCCATATTATGCAAGTTTAAAGTGCATTAAGAACATTATCAATCACATTAGGGATTGGTCTGAAATAACAAGACTTAAACATACTATCATTAGACCAATCTGCAGCTTTAAGGATATCTTGTAATCCCCTCCCATGCAGAATGCTTTTGATGCCGCAGCACCTCTGACGGAATGAGCACCAAAAATAGATACATCCACACCACTTTCTTGCATGACATTCTTTACCCATCTAGCTAAAGCTGGAGAAGAGACTCCTTTGTGAGGGGATCTAAATGAGATTAGAAGTTGGGACTCATTCGATCTTAAATACTTGGTTCTTTTTTCGTATTCTTTTAAACATTTAACTACACAAAGTCTTTCATTTCCAGGAAAGAAGGGATAGAAGATAGAGGAAGATAGTGTCTTGGTTCTTTTTTTAAGATAAAAGCAAACCCCTTCGGGTTGAAAGGCCCTACTCGAAATATCCAAGGCTTTGACGTCTGAAGTTCTCCTAAAGGATATTAGACATAACAACATAGTAAGTTTAAAAGAAATCCGTTTAAGAGAAAGGGAAGAACTATCTCCCCAAGGTGATAAAGTTCGAAGAACGAGAGTAACATCCCACAAGGAGGTGTATTTGGGTCAAGGGGGATTTAAAACCCTCATGCTTCTCATAATCTTTTTAGTTAGAAGACTCTGTCCGACTGAGATCCCGTTAATTAACGAATGACCAGCAGAGATCGCAGACCTGTAAACGTTAACAGTTCTGTAAGACAAACCTGAAATAAAAAGATCCGAAAGGTAATTAATGACATTGACTAGATCAGTTGAAATGGGATCGTAACATCGTTGAATGCACCAGCGAACCCATTTGTTCCATGCCAGTCTATAAGCTTTTCTTGTGCCGGATGCCCATGACTCAGAAATGACTCTGAAAGCATTTGACGAAAGCCCAGGGATTTTCCATTGTCTCCTGAAATCTTCCATGCCGTCAGAGTTAGAAGGCCCTGCTCTACAAGAGGGTGTATGTGACCCTCTGGATCTAGAAGAATTTCCTCGAAAGAGGGGATCAAAATTGGGAAATCCACGCTCATTTCCAAGATGGTTGGGAACCAAGCCTGAGGTCTCCAAAGTGGCGTTACTTCAACCATGTACTGTTTGTATCGTCGAGCATGGAGAAGAAGGCGAGGTAGCATTGCAAAAGGAGGGAACGCATAAGGCGCTAGATCCCTCCAATCTTGAAGAAAGGCATCCACCTTCAGAGCTTGAGGGTCTGGTCTCCAACTGAAGAAATCCTTCAGGTGAGTATTCAGACGGTCCGCAAACAAGTCTGTTTTGAAGGGTCCCCATATAGACTGGATGGCTAAGAATACATGTCTGTTCAGTCTCCAGTTGCTGGAGTCTCTGAAAATCCTCGAGTACCAATCTGCTACCTCGTTCTTCAACCCAGGAATATGTTCCGCAACGACTGAAATACCTTTGTTCAAGCAATAGCCCCACAGGCCCTTCGCTAGATCTGTTAGATCTTTGGAATGTGGACCACCCAGTTTGCTGACGTAGCGAACTGCGGAGACGTTGTCCATCCGTAAAGTCACACAGCATTTCATTGAATCTTGAGTGAAACAACGAATTGCAAATGAACCTGCTAGTAATTCCAAGCAGTTGATATGCAGTTCTTTCTCCTGAAGAGTCCAACTTCCTCCTGTTGAGGAGTCTCCACATCTCGCTCCCCATCCTTCTAAACTCGTATCCGATTCTATTATCAGATCTGGTTCCTCCCCAAAAATGGCTCTCCCATTCCATGCCTCTACGTTCTTCAGCCACCAAAGAACTTCGACTCTCGACTATTGGTCCAGAGAAATCGATTGGGAGTAGAAGAGGTTGGATCTCAAAGATCTTGCTTTTAGTCTTTGGAGTGCCCGGTAATGTAACGGGCCCGGAAAGATTGCTTGAATCGTGGATGAAAGGAGGCCCAGAATTTTGGCCAATGATCTCAAGGGGAAAACTTTCAGAGTCAATAGTTTCCTGAGTTCCTTCCTCACTTTCCTTACTTTGTCGGAGGGGAGACGTAGTTCCGTTTGTACAGTATCCACTAGGAAGCCCAAAAACTGTGTTTGTTGGGATGGAACTATGCATGATTTTTTCATATTGATAATGAAACCCAAGTGTTGTAAGAGCTGAATCGTAAGATCCGTATGAAGTAAGACGTTCTCCCTCGACTGAGCCATTAGGATTATATCGTCGAGGTAAATGATCAGTCTCACTCCCCTTTCTCTTAGCCATGCGACAATGGGTCGAAGTACCTTGGTGAAACACCAGGGGGCGGAAGACAGACCAAAGGGAAGGCTGCAAAATTGGTATAGATGGTTTTCCCAAGTGAATTGAAGGAATCTTTGATGGGGTTCCCAGATTGGTATAGTCAGATAAGCGTCCTTTAAATCTAGCCTCGTCAGCCAGTCCCCTTTTCTTAAGACGTCCCTTCCATTTAGAAATGATGGTAGACCACCCATTGGTTTAGTCCTTTTAGATTTATGACTGGTATTTGTTCCTTGTTTTTCTTTTCTACAAGGAAAATATTGCTTAAGAAGCCTACATGAGTACTCTCTATAATCGCACCTTTGTTTAGAAGTACTTGAACCTCCACAGACACCAGTGCCCTGTCTTTGGCGAAAAAGTGATCTCTCGAGGGGGTGTCGTTTGGAAAGGGGTATCGATAAAGTCTATGCGGTAGCCCTTCACTGTGTTGAGAACCCAGGGGTCTTTGGTTATAAGTTTCCAGTTCCCAGCGAATTGTAGTAATCTCCCCCCCACCTTTGGAGGGATATCTGAAAGGTCTAGAGAGGTCCTTACCTGCACAGAAGGAGAGTTGTCTCCGTTCGCCTCGGAAGGGACGACCACGGGATCTTTGCCTCTGGGGCTAAAATTGATTGAAGCCACTCGAGTTGCTGTTGAATCTCCCGCCTCCGCTTGATAAGAAGGGATTTGGTATTGGAGTTTCCACGGCCGGGGAAACGACCCCGCATTCTCCCGGCCCGTGTAAAAACACAATCTTGAAACACTCTTTTAATGTCCTTCTGGGATTTTTGTATTGAGCTAAATGCTCCAACATACCTGGCCATATCTTTTATAAATTCCTCACCGAAGAGGAAGCCTTGAGTGCTCTGACCACTGTCATTTTTTGCTAGTTCGATCAGTTTTGGATCGATTTTAAAAAGTACCCCTTTTCGTCTCTCTATGGACAAGGCTGTATTTGCGTTTCCAATAAGGCATATAGCCCTTTGGATCCACTCCCTCAGTTCCTTTGGGTCGACCTGACGATCCTCCAGATAGGCTGATTCCGCCATCTCAAAGATCTTCGTTACAGGGCCCACCACGTCAAGGAGGCGGTCTTGACAGGACCTCAAGCCCTTGTCAATGCCCTTTCTTGGATCACGTGAAGTCTTAGATATAAAGGCCACTACCTTGGGATCGAGTTCAGGTGTTGCCGCTATCTTGTTAGGGAATGAGGGTCTTGGACACTCAGAGCGAAGTCTAGCTCTGACTTCTTGGGGGATTTCTCTTCGTAACCAGAAGGAAAGATAGTCCCCAACATGTTGGGAGGGTGTCCATTCCGGGGATAAAGGGTGTTTAATCATTGTGGGGTCAAACATGGGGTTTCCAAATGGGTCCAATAGACCGATTTCTTTATCTGGGGCCTTGGATGCCCCTTCTGAGCTCCCTGTTCCCCTTTCTTGCGCCTCTTCGTCGGTATTGAAGTCAGAGGAGTATGACAGATCTATTTCTGGGCCCGAGCTAATATCACTAGTGATGTCAATAGGGGGATCTGGGTCTTTTTCCTGCCCACATGGGGTGCCAGAGGCACCATTTCTGTCACCGCCACGAGGGCGTGAAGGGGCGGAGGAAGGTTTGCTTTTTGTAAAATCCTGTCGTTCCTTACTTCCATGTGCCCGTTTCTTTGGAGCCTTGGTCGCTCCTGTTTGAAATCCGCTTGTAGAAGGGCGCGGGGATACTAGTGATTCAAGTCTTTTGGTGATAGTGTCATCAATAGATCCTAGTACTTTCTGGAAGGCCCTGTTAACTAATTCTTCCAGATGTCCCTCAATGTTAGATTGGGGATCAGACATTTTAAAATTAAAATTAAAAGGTATTAAGGGGTATAAGAAGGTAGTCTTGGAAAGCACTCAAGTATAACTCTTGGTAGTGTCACAGCAGGCACTATATATAGTCTCAATCCTTCTTTTTTTTTTTTTTTTTTAAATGGTAAAAAAACACGATTTTAAAATATCGAGAAATAAGATTGATGAGGAGTCGCTATAAAATTCCACTGATTCGCACTAATCCCGAGGAGAGATGAACCAACTGTCATCTCGCTCATGGAATCTGCGCGATCCCAATCACACAAAATGGCCGTACATTGTTGAGTCAATGGGGCTTCCCAATTGCTCAAAATGGCCGACGCCCACGTAGAGGACGTGCGTCGGTCGTTGCTAAGGCGATACCTCTAACCCGGCCATCCTATGACGCTGTTGTACGCGTCGAGGGGGGTCGGGGAAGTTTTGTGGAGCCGATCACGGAGGTTCCGTAAAGGAAGTAAAAAAATTAGGATAACATAATTGAATGGTGCAAAGGTATTCTCTCACCTGAATCTCAATAAAGGATATCATGAGTTGGAACTCGAGGAGAATTGCAGGTACAATAAACCTTTTCAACACATGTTGGTCTGTTCGGCTACAATGGACAGAGTGGCATATATATGACCATTTCATTTTGATTTTGTAACTCAGTCCCCAGCTTAGATGAATATCCTTTGGCACTTCTACACAAAATCATTTTGGGTTGTGGGAAAATGCCCTGAATGATTGAAAATCCAACTCTTGTCAAATAACTTTGAAACCCCCAAGAGTCCTCCAAGAGGGTCACAGCATTGAGAACAACTGTGATAGTCACCTCACATTTTAAATATATATTTTGACACGTTCTGAATGTTCCATTAAGGTCTATGTTGATATTCTTCATTCTATATGGATTCATCACTTCAGTTGCTGTATGTTGTTTTTGATGCACAACTCAGTTATTTGCTTCATTCATTTTTTGTTATGTACAATATGTGAATTGAACAGTTTTGTTTTGTCCTGTGGGGTATATTTGTTCATTGAAAAAACGGTTGAGAATTGTCCCTTCCCATGATATATCCTAAGTTCATAATATGCTGTTTAAAATATTACTGGATGCATGGTAAAAAAAATACATGGGCCAAGATATTGGATTCACCTGACCTGGGCCATTTAAAGATTGAATAATCACAGCCATTTTTTCTGTTATGTGAAATACTTTTAGAAAGTGGGCATTTTATTGTTTTGCTATCCTGTGCCTCTGCCTACATGTGGAATCAACGTCTATTTTAGACTGACTGCTGGGTTGTTGGTGCATTCACTCTAGACAGTCACACAAAGGGAGTTGAGATGTGCCCTGCATATCCTAATTGCTCATCACCAGTCTGATGGGCCTTTACCTGAGCTGAGTGGTGGGAGGAGTTGTCACTGACACCTGAAAAGGGCTGTGCCTGGCCTCTCATAATTCTGTCTCGACCCCGCTGTAGTGTGTCTGGAGCCAGAACAGGGCAAGGCAGGATCTGTGCTCTACAAAGACTATCTTTTACAGTATGCCTACTTTAAAGGTCAAAAAGGGCATAAGTATTGGACCTGTAACCCCAGACCTTTAGAACACTTCTGGACAAAGAGGAAACTCTGCTGAGAAGAAGAGCTGGAGAGCTGTCAGGAGGAGTACTGCCCCTTTGCTGTGTTTGCTTTGCTGGGGTGGTCTCCTGTTGCTACATCTGTCTTGGAGATACTAAGGTCTGGACATTTGCTTTGGTATCCTGCTTGAGAAGATTCTTCAAAGGCTTGTTGGTGCTTGCCTCCTGTTAAGAAGTCTCAGGGTCATCAAAGACTTCATCTACAGCCCCTGAACTCCTGTGCTGGGAGTTCCAACCTGACAAGTGGTGCCAATTCCAGTCTGGACCCTTAGAGGGGGCTTCTGTGGCAAGAAGAGCTGAAAACCTACTCATTGCCTTCTAGCGCGGTTTTTACTGTTGCAAGCTTGCCATGTAGTTGAAAAACCAACGCATCGCCATGGTGCCGCAGAAAAGATCGATGCAATGCCTGGTCACAGCCAGAAGAACCACCACAACCCAAATCTAGAGCACCATGTCTCCGATATCAGAGACCCCCCCTCCGACTCGGAAGCAGGCCCTGATGTGCGGCTGAAGGAATGGATGCATCGACTCCAGCGCATCCGGATTTTCCACGCATTGCACCTGTGCGCCAAGTCTACATCGACGCTGGGCTTCAGTAAGGAACTGAGGCCATGTGTCCGCAGAATTCATGCATTACCTCCCCGTGCAATAAGAAACCGACGCATCACCTCCTCTCTCTCAGTAAAGACCCAATGCATCACCTCCCATGTGGGGCAGTAAGGAACTGTACTGTTTTCAACCTTTTTTAAGTGATTTCTTGATCAGTGTATGCTGGATTTTTATTGTTTTGGTCTTGTTTGGTTTAGATAAAAAATTGGTTGTTTTTCTAAATTGGTGAGGTGTCCATTTGTAGTGTTTTCACTGTGTTTATGTAAAAATGCTTTACACATTTCCTCTGAGATAGGCCTGACTGCTCATGTCAAGCTACTAAGGGTGCGAGCTGGTGTTATTTTGGGTGTGTTACTCCCTTACTCTGACTAGAAGGAAGGGACCCTACTTGGACAGGGTGTATACCACTGCCAACTCTAGAACGCTATTTCTAAAACCTAAAACTGACTCACAAAATAGGGTTTGCATTGCAAAAGCTGTTTTATTGGTCGCAAATTGGCTGAATCTCCGTTTGCGACTGCTAAAAATGGCCATACCTGTGCCCCACACTTTTGGTGTGTCATCAGTTCCAGATCTCTTCCAAAATTTCATTCAATGTATCATGCAACGTGTCATGAATGCTTTCAATTACAGTGATGACATATTGGTTTTCCAAGCTACACAGAAGGAGCGTGACAAAGCTCTCATGCAATTGTATCAGCTGCCCGCTAATGCCATTTAACTTTGAATGCAAAGAAATGGTAGTTCCATTATACAAAGTTAAAATTCTTTGGCCATTATTTTTCTGATGGGGGCATGACACCTATCCAACTAAAGTGCAAATACTGTCAAATGCCAATCCCCCGCAAGATGTTTCCAGGTTACATTAATTCATTGAAATGGCCGGCTTTTGCTCTAGCTACATACAGAACTTTGCCACTGTCAGTGCACCCTTAACCCCTTTGCTGCTAGGCCTCCCCCCCCACCCCCGCGCTAAGCCTTTTCTTTGGCTATATGGGGTAGTTTGTGCTTAGGCCCCTGTAACTTTTTGACCACATAGGGTATCCACTCCAAATGTGCGCCCTTTTCTTCCAACATCATAGGGATTCTAAAGGTACCCAGGGTTTGTGGATTCCCTTGTAGGGGACCCAGAAATCAGCCAAAATACAGCCAAATTTTGTGTTTTGGGGAAAAAAGTGCTGCAAATGAAAGCATCCGGTTTTCTCCCTGCAATTGCTATCAACAAAGGGTTTGTGGAGATGAAATGACCATTTTCCCAGATTTCAGGGACTGACAGACTTTTGTCAGAAAGTCAACATTTTATAAACAGGTTTGGCATTTTACTGGGACAGAGCCTATTTTTGCTATTTTTTGTGCTTTCAACTGTCTTCCGGTTAATGGTAGAAATGGGTATTAAAGCAATAATGGATCCTGGAAAGCTATACATTTTAGAAAAGTAGACAGAATTCTGAATTCAGCAAGTGGTCATTTTTGTAGATCCTTCAAGGTTTCTTATAGAAACTAACAGTTGAAAATAGGAACATTTGAAAATGAGTTGAAAAAAACATCAATGTGGGCCAATGTTTTCACCTGTAACTTCTTCTAATGATGACAGATGTTCGAAAAAACAATATACCGTTACATTCACTGGACCTTTCTGGTTGCGGAGATATATAGGACTTGTAGGTTCACCAAAAACCCGACGAACCCAGAGCCAATACTGAGCAGCATCTTGCAATGGTTTTATATTACGTACCGGCTATGTAGCAATTCATTTTGAAAAATATATACAATGAAAAATTGGGATGAAAGGCACCTATGTATTTCTGAAATTGGAACAAAATCTAGAGTTTAGAAACAGTAGCTATTTGCACATTTCCGAAATAGTGAGTACCCAATCTATCATGAGAATTATAGGACATTTTTCAAAGTGACTTATTTTTTACACATTCACTTTCATTTTGAAGGCAGAAATGCATCAGAAGTCAATAGGTCATAACAGTTACTCTACAATTCTGAGTTACCCTGAGTCTCCCAATAAAAATGGTACCTCAATTGTGTGGGTAGACCTAGTGTCCAAGACAGGAAACGACTCCAAATGCAACGTGGACACACTTTATTTTCACAGTGAAAACTGACCCTTTGTTTGCAAAGTGCCTAGCTGTTTATTTTGAACCCAGCTCTGCCAACACCTAAGGAAACCTAGCAAACCTATACATTTTTAAAACCTAGACACCCAGGGGAATCCAGAATGGGGTGACTTGTTTGGCACTCACCAGGTTCTGATACCCAAAATACCTTGCAAACTTCAAACTTTGTAAAACAAAACACATTTTTCTCACATTTCTGTGGTGGAAAGTTCTGGAATCTGCATGGATCCGCATAATTCCTCACAACCCGCATCCCCCAAAGTCTTCAGAGATAAATGGCACCTCACTTGCGTGGGTAGGCCTAGTGCCCGCGAAAGGAAATGACCAAAAACACAATGTGGACACACCACATTTTTACAGTGAAAACAGACCCTTACATTGCAGAGTGCCTAGCTGTAGATTTTGAGCACTAGCTCTGCTGGCCCCTAGCGATACCTAGAAAACCTATAAAAAAAACACCAAGGGAAATCCAGGATGGGGTAACTTTTCTGGCTCTCACCAGGTTATGTTACCCAGAATCACTTGCAAACCTCAAACTTTGTTAAAAAAAAAAACATTTTCCTCACATTTCTCTGGTGAAAATTTCTGGAATCTACGCAGATCCACAAATTTCCTACCACCAAGCGTTCCGCCAGGTCTCCAGATAAAAATGGTACCTCACACATGTGGGCGCCCCAAGTACACGCAATAGGCAAGGTCCCAAAACGTATTGAGGAGACATCAAAATGACCTAGCACATAACAACCTGGTTTTGCAAGGGGAGTCACCTGGGTTTTTGTCCCCGGGCATGGCGGCCATCTTGGGAAACCTACCAAACCCACACATTTCTGAAAACTAGAGACCCCGGGGAGCCCAAGGGGGTATAGCTTGTGTGGGTCCCCCAACGTTTTCCTACTCAGAATCCCCTGCAAACCTCAAATTTAGCTGAAAAAATCACTTTTTTCTTACATTTCTGTGTGGGAAAGTTCTGGAATCTGTGTGGATCCATAAATTTCCTACCACCCAGCATTCCCCCAGGTCTCCTGATACAAATGGTACCTCACTCATGTGGGTGGGTCAAGGGTCAAGTACCCACGACCGGCAAGGGACCAAAACGTATTGAGGAGACTTTAAAATGACCTACAACAAAACAACCTGGTTTTGGAAGGGGGTCACCTGGGTTTTTGGCCCCGGGCTCGGCGGCTATCTTGGGAAAACTACCAAACCCACACATTTCTGAAAACTAGACACCCGGGGGAGTCCAGCGAGGTATGGCTTGCATGGATCCCCTAACATTTTCCTACCTAGCAAACCAAAACTTTAGCTGAAAAAAACACAGTTTCCACATATTTGTGTGTGGAATCACTGTGCCGGCACAAATGTCCTATCCCACAGCATTCTCCTTAGTCTCCTGAGTAAAATGATACCTCACTTGTGTGGGTGTCCAATGCACCATTGGCTAAAAACATATATATTTTTTAAATGTAGCACTGATAACTCTGTGTTTTACCCTTAATCCCTATGTTTTGGGCTTTTCCCAGCCACAGGCCCTTGCCCCACCCACACAAGTGAGGTATCAGTGAGGGGCACTAGGCTACTCTCACCTGCTTCACTTCTCTCACTACCCCATTTGGAAACATATTTAGAGCATCCATATTTGGAGGGGAAATACAAATTACAACAATATGAAACAAGCATTGAAAATGCAATAGGTCTCGCAATAGAAGAGTTTGACATTTTTCGTTTTGCAAATGGATGAGTGGCGTTGCGTGGATGAGTGGCGTTGCGTGGATGAGTGGCGTTGCGTGGATGAGTGGCGTTGCGTGGATGAGTGGCGTTGCGTGTGTGAGTGGCGTTGCGTGTGTGAGTGGCGTTGCATGTGTGAGTGACGTTGCGTTGTTGATTTGCGTTGCGTTGTTGAGTGACGTTGCGTTGTTGAGTGACGTTGAGTGCGTTGCATGTGTGAGTGGCGTTGCGTGGGTGAGTGGTGTTGCGTGGGTGAGTGGCGTTGCGTGGGTGAGTGGCGCTGCGTGGGTGAGTGGCGTTGCGTGGGTGAGTGGCGTTGCGTGTGTGAGTGGCGTTGCGTGTGTGAGTGGCGTTGCGTGTGTGAGTGGCGTTGCGTGGTTGAGTGGCGTTGCGTGGTTGAGTGGCGTTGCGTGGTTGAGTGGCGTTGCGTGGTTGAGTGGCGTTGCGTGGTTGAGTGGCGTTGCATGTGTGAGTGGCGTTGCATGTGTGAGTGGCGTTGCATGTGTGTGTGGCGTTGCATGTGTGTGTGGCGTTGCATGTGTGTGTGGCGTTGCATGTGTGTGTGGCGTTGCATGTGTGAGTGGCGTTGCATGTGTGAGTGGCGTTGCATGTGTGAGTGGGGTTGCATGTGTGATTGTCATATGTGAGTGTTTTGCATGTGTTCATTTATATTTTTAATGTAATGTGTGTGTGTATTCGTGTATTTGTATTGGGATTATAAGTGTTTAGTGAATGTTTTTAAAGTGTGTTTTATTTTTATTATGTAAAAATGTCGTACGCTTTGTATTCCCTTTACGTTTGTTACGTAAGGGAGATTAGCGTTCTAGTCTTTTTTTTATTTTGATGTAATGTTTAGTGTGACGTAATTTCTAGCCAATCGCAGCGCTACGTTTTGTGACGTAGCGTTGCGTTTGACGTGCGTCAACGGGGAAATTCCCATATCTTCGAGAACCGTCACGTGTGAAAGGCGCGTTGTGCTTCTTGTGTTGTTGCTGCGTCGTTTGACAGGTAAGTTTGAATTTTAATATTATTAATGTTTTGTATTGTTTATGACGTTTGCGTATTCAGACTGTATTTCGTTTTGCGTATGTACTTAGTGTATAGTTATGTGACGTTTTAAAATGTTGATGTGCTATGTATAAATGTTGATTTTAATGAATATATTGCAAATGTCTTAATTTTATGGGACGTAGTTCCGACATATTCCAACTGAATTTGACTTTTTGTATGCTGTTTGTGTACAGCTATTGAACGTTTGCAAATTTTTATCTGCTATGTATTAATGTTGTTTGTAATGAATATATGGCAATGTTGGAATTTTTTGTGATGTACGTACGACATATTCCGACTGAATTTGACTTTTCTTTTGCACATCGTGTCTAGCTATTGAAAGTTTCAAAATTTTTATGTGCTATGTATAAATGTTGTTTTTAGTAAATATCTTTTGATGTAGTTATTTTATGTACTGGACTTCAGACATTTTTTGGGAAATATTTTTTTTGTTGACAATGTGCGATTGCGATTGTACTGTTGTATTGTAATCACAGTGTCTTTCTTTTGCAGTATTATTCTTTTGTGTTGTGAATGATTTTGATTAATATTTAAGGCTGAGATGAATTTAGACACTATTGGTATGCAACAACCTTCAACGTTTAAACTAGTGTTACTTGGTGTTTGCAGTAAATATGTTTTTGTACTTGCAGTTTATTTTGCTTTAGCCTGTGATCGTTTGTGAAGTGTTTTGGCTCGGTTTTTTTTCAAATAGTCTATGTTTTTTCCAATATGGCCGAAAATGTTTTCATGTGCATTGGTTTGATTTACAAAGGTGTTTTTAAGACTTATGCATTGCCAGATGAATCTTGAAAGTAATCGGCGGAAGAAACGCCGGAACGATATTTACGTGATCAGCTCGTGGATGATATGTTCACATGTGCTGTCAATGACGTCAATCATTACTTTCCATTTTATTTTATCACGTCGCAGCCCCACTTTTGAATTTCCCTATTAATAAAGCATATTCTTGTTTTAACCCTCCCTTGCTTCGTTAGTTTTGCTGTTATATATAGCGCTGTTCGTAAAAGGTGTGTCTGTTCATCACTCAGTGGTACTCCGTGTATCCACCTCAGAAGGATGAAGGTCGGATTCAGTCCTGACGGGGTTTACATTTATGGCCTGAAGGTTGTACATCGATGTCAGAGCTCAGTACTTATCTAAAGAATTCTAACTAGTGTGTCAGTTACGGACTTACGGTTTCTTTTCATCTGCAAAATAGTTAATAACTTAATGGCCATATAATTCCAATCCTCATTTTTAAGAATACATTTTCAATGGCCATGTTTATTGTAAATTCATTGTTCCTTGATGGCAAAACGAGACTAACTTTCTGGCCTGATTTGAGCATGGTTTTATTGGCAGTATGCCTATTGGGTGGTTTTGTGCCAAGTATCTTTGTTTGTGTTAATGAAGATTTAATAGTTGGAGTCACTTGAGGTTTGCATGTGAGTGAACCCAAGGAGTCCAATTGTAGTATATATTTTTTTGCGAATAAAGTCCAATTTGTTTTCTATATTGGAAAGCTGCATGCACATATTCAGCTTGTGTGTGAGTGGCGTTGCGTGTGTGAGTGGCGTTGTGTGTGTGAGTGGCGTTGCGTGTGTGAGTGGCATTGCGTGTGTGAGTGGCGTTGCGTGTGTGAGTGGCGTTGCTTTGAGTGAGTGGCGTTGCGTGGGTGAGTGGCGTTGCATGTGTGAGTGTTGTTACGTGGGTGAGTGGCGTTGCGTGGGTGAGTGGCGTTGTGGGTGAGTGGCGTTGCGTGGGTGATAGTGGGCTTGCGTGGGTGTGAGTGGTTACAGAGTACAGAGTGGGTGAAATGTACAGAGTGGGTGAAAGGTACAGATTGGGTGAAAGGTACAGAGTGGGTGAAAGGTACAGAGTGGGTGAAAGGTACAGAGTGTGTGAAAGGTACAGAGTGTGTGAAAGGTACAGAGTGTGTGAAAGGTACAGAGTGTGTGAAAGGTACAGTGTGTGTGAAAGGTACTGAGTGGGTGAAAGGTACAGAGTGGGTGAAAGGTACAGAGTGGGTGAAAGGTACAGAGTGGGTGAAAGGTACAGAGAAGGTGAAAGGTACAGAGTGGGTGAAAGGTACAGAGTGGGTGAAAGGTACAGAGTGGGTGAAAGGTACAGAGTGGGTGAAAGGTACAGAGTGGGTGAAAGGTGCAGAGTGGGCGAAAGGTACAGAGTGGGTGAAAGGTACAGAGTGGGTGAAAGGTACAGAGTGGGTGAAAGGTAGAGAGTGTGTGAAAGGTACGGAGTGGGTGAAAGGTACAGAGTGGGTGAAAAGTGAAGAGTGGGTGAAAGGTACAGAGTGGGTGAAAGGTACAGATTGGTTGAAAGGTACAGAGTGGGTGAAAGGTACAGAGAAGGTGAAAGGTACAGAGTGGGTGAAAGGTACAGAGTGGGAGAAAGGTACAGAGTGGGTGAAAGATGCAGAGTGGGTGAAAGATGCAGAGTGCGTGAAAGATGCATAGTGGGTGAAAGATGCATAGTGGGTGAAAGATGCAGAGTGGGTGAAAGATGCAGAGTGGGTGAAAGATGCAGAGTGGGTGAAAGATGCAGAGTGGGTTAAAGATGCAGAGTGGGTGAAAAGCGAAGAGTGGGTGAAAGGTACAGAGTGGGTGAAAGGTACAGATTGGTTGAAAGGTACAGAGTGGGTGAAAGGTACAGAAAAGGTGAAATGTACAGAGTGGGTGAAAGGTACAGAGTAGGTGAAAGGTACAGAGTGGGTGAAAGGTACAGAGTGGGTGAAAGGTACAGAGTGGGTGAAAGGTACAGAGTGGGTGAAAGGTACAGAGTGGGTGAAAGGTACAGAGTGGGTGAAAGGTACGGAGTGGGTGAAAGGTACAGAGTGGGTGAAAAGTGAAGAGTGGGTGAAAGGTACAGAGTGGGTGAAAGGTACAGATTGGTTGAAAGGTACAGAGTGGGTGAAAGGTACAGAGAAGGTGAAAGGTACAGAGTGGGTGAAAGGTACAGAGTGGGTGAAAGGTACAGAGTGGGTGAAAGATGCAGAGTGGGTGAAAGATGCAGAGTGCGTGAAAGATGCATAGTGGGTGAAAGATGCATAGTGGGTGAAAGATGCATAGTGGGTGAAAGATGCAGAGTGGGTGAAAGATGCAGAGTGGGTGAAAGATGCAGAGTGGGTGAAAGATGCAGAGTGGGTGAAAGATGCAGAGTGGGTGAAAGATGCAGAGTGGGTGAAAGATGCAGAGTGGGTGACTGAAGCGGAGTGGGTGACTGAAGCAGAGTGGGTGACTGAAGCAGAGTGGGTGATTGAAGCAGAGTGGGTGAATGAAGCAGAGTGGGTGAATGAAGCAGAGTGGGTGAATGAAGCAGAGTGGGTGACTGAATCAGAGTGGGTGACTGAAGCAGAGTGGGTGACTGAAGCAGAGTGGGTGACTGAAGCAGAGTGGGCGAATGAAGCAGAGTGGGCGAATGAAGCAGAGTGGGCGAATGAAGCAGAGTGGGCGAAAGACGCAGAGTGGGCGAAAGACGCAGGGTGGGCGAAAGAGGCAGAGTGGGTGAAAGGTACAGAGTGGGTGAAAGATTTAGACTGGGTGACTGAAGCAGAGTGGGTGAATGAAGCAGAGTGGGTGAATGAAGCAGAGTGGGTGAATGAAGCAGAGTGGGTGAATGAAGCAGAGTGGGTGAATGAAGCAGAGTGGGTGCATGAAGCAGAGTGGGTGACTGAAGCAGAGTGGGTGACTGAAGCAGAGTGGGTGACTGAAGCAGAGTGGGTGACTGAAGCAGAGTGGGTGACTGAAGCAGACAATCGAACAAGTTGATTTATCTAAAAACTACCTAACTGGACAAGTAGATTTGATAAAATTGCATCCTATTGACCCAAGTCAGGAGTCTGCTCAGACAGGTAAATAGAGATGCAGTGTCAACATGCACAGAATCACTAAAGGCAGAACTGCTGCCAATGAGAAAGCTCAACGCCACCTTGAAGGTTAGCCACAAACGAATTCCAGGCCACAAACGAATTCCAGATTCGAGTAGCAAGTAGTTTAAATCCAAACACTGCTGTACTGTTCAGTCTATGTTCTTCACCAAGATAGAGCCAGGTGACACCAGGATCATAGCCGCACAAAAATACAGCTTGTGGCCTCAGTACAATGCGCAAGGAAACGAAATACAGTTCGCAAAACTGTGCCCAGTACTGCAGAGACAGCCGGAAGCACGGGTGCTGACAGGTGCGTTTAAGTGTGTAGGGGAGCGAGGGTTGCACTTGTGACGTCTGCCATGTCAAAGGCCTAAGGTACATCATGCTACATATGTTAACAGAATAATGTACCTCTTGTGAACATGTTTTATTTACGGTGCTGTGCTCCCCGGGTAGGTCTATAGAAACGAACATCTAGATGAATATTGAACTGCGTGTGTAAAGCTTGTGCTGCGCTTGTGGCAAGTAAGGCCTTTGCTGTTTGAGGGCAAGGATTGGAAGGTGTGTGAATGCATGAGTGGGTGAAAGGTGCAGAGTGGGTGAAAGATTTAGAGTGGGTGAAAGATTTAGAGTGGGTGAAAGATTTAGAGTGGGTGAAAGATGCAGAGTGGGTGAAAGATGCAGAGTGGGTGACTGAAGCAGAGTGGGTGACTGAAGCAGAGTGGGTAACTGAAGCAGAGTGGGTGAATGAAGCAGAGTGGGTGAATGAAGCAGAGTGGGTGAATGAAGCAGAGTGGGTGAATGAAGCAGAGTGGGTGACTGAAGCAGAGTGGGTGACTGAAGCAGAGTGGGTGACTGAAGCAGAGTGGGTGACTGAAGCAGAGTGGGTGCTGAAGCAGAGTGGGTGACTGAAGCAGAGTGGGTGACTGAAGCAGACAATCGAACAAGTTGATTTCTCCAAAAACTACCTAACTGGACAAGTAGATTTGATAAAATTGCATCCTCTTGACCCAAGTCAGGAGTCTGCTCAGACAGGTAAATAGAGATGCAGTGTCAACATGCACAGAATCACTAAAGGCAGAACTGCTGCCAATGAGAAAGCTCAACGCCACCTTGAAGGTTAGCCACAAACGAATTCCAGACCACAAACGAATTCCAGATTCGAGTAGCAAGTACTTTAAATGCAAACACTGCTGTACTGTTCAATCTATGTTCTTCACCAAGATAGAGCCAGGTGACACCAGGATCATAGCCGCACAAAAATACAGCTTGTGGGCTCAGTACAATGCGCAAGGAAATGAAATACAGTTCGCAAAACTGTGCCCAGTACTGCAGAGACAGCCGGAAGCACGGGTGCTGACAGGTGCGTTTAAGTGTGTAGGGGAGCGAGGGTTGCACTTGTGACGTCTGCCATGTCAAAGGCCTAAGGTACATCATGCTACATATGTTAACAGAATAATGTACCTCTTGTGAACATGTTTTATTTACGGTGCTGTGCTCCCCGGGTAGTTCGATAGAAACGAACATCTAGATGAATATTGAACTGCGTGTGTAAAGCTTGTGCTGCGCTTGTGGCAAGTAAGGCCTTTGCTGTTTGAGGGCAAGGATTGGAAGGTGTGTGAATGCATGAGTGGGTGAAAGGTGCAGAGTGGGTGAAAGATTTAGAGTGGGTGAAAGATTTAGAGTGGGTGAAAGATTTAGAGTGGGTGAAAGATTTAGAGTGGGTGAAAGATTTAGAGTGGGTGAAAGATTTAGACTGGGTGACTGAAGCAGAGTGGGTGAATGAAGCAGAGTGGGTGACTGAAGCAGAGTGGGTGACTGAAGCAGAGTGGGTGAATATATATGTCTGATGCTTGTGGATGTCTGATGCTTGCATGTCTGCTGGGGTGACAGCGTCAGTACAAGTCAAGCTCTAAGTTGGTGTGTGTCAGAACTGGTTGCCTCGGGGAAAAATACAAGTTCTCCCTGTAAATAAAGAAAGAGGAGGTGAGAAAGGAGGGTCCGGCTTGGAGCTGGGAAAGAGGCTGAAAGGGAGGGGAGAATGCATGGAGCGCATTCCAATGAAGTCTGTTGCGAGGCGTGGGGGGCAGCCTTTGATGTGCGAGAGAGCTGCCGTGAAAGAAGTAAACAGCAGGCAAGTAATTAGGGGGGAGGAGAAGTCGCGCTGGGGTGAATACCTGAGGCCAAGCTGCCCGCGGGAGGGATGCTGATGGCTGTGATGTGGACGCGCGTCGTGAACTAGCCTCTTGTTGCCTGTGGGAATGAAGACGGAGGGAAGGCAGAGAAGGGGAGGGGGGATGAATGCGACACGGCAGGCAGGGGAGGGGGCGGAGCGGGGAGAGCGGCATGAGGGTGTGAAAGCAGCAGGGGCCTGGAGTGCGGCTAAGGGAACCGAAGAAACGCTACACGGCAGGCAGGGGAGGGGGCGGAGCGGGGGTGTGGGAGGAGTGCGGCTGAGGGAAAATACATGCAAGCAGGCGGCTGGGGGCATGTGCACGCGCTTTTAAGCTCAATGCACATGCGCATTAAGCTTGAATTTCACGGGCACTGCAAGGAATCGCCACGATTCCTTGCAAGTTGGTTAAAGACTGTTTAAGCCCCAATAGTCTCGCAAGCTCGATGCGCATGCGCATCGACAGGCGAGACCTAAAAAGTACAACCAAATTACGAAATGTAGACATGCAGCTTTTTTGTGGCATTCAACTCTGAATGTTGTAAAATTTTACCGAACATCATTTGATAGTATCCCTCAGCCTTGATTGCTTTGCAGCTTTAAATGTGACACGGGTTAATTGGATCCTTTACCAGCAGTAATCCCTGATATACAGAATAGAGGGTCTATTATTTCAAGCTTAATAGATGTTAATGTGGTATATTGCCCTCCCATATCAGGAAGGGAAACGGCTTCAGCTCCTTCTTACTAGTCTAGTCACATCAAAGAGCTCTTGAAGTAGTGTGCGGAATCTGGCCGTGTATTGAACGTTGGTTAGCAGCACATGCAAAGAATAACTGTTCAGCTGAGACAGAGAACACCGCTCTGTCTGAATTAGGAACTGGTCGCGCTCATACATCTTATTAGGCCTTTCCTTCGGAAGTTAGTTTGTCATCATGCCATAAGAATCCGTGGAGCACCCAGAAAGGCAGATAATAGATTGTGTCCCAATGCAGTTTTCTGCATTTGATTAATGCGTACATTGAATAGTTTTCATCATATATTACCACGTATATAGCATTTTGTTATTTTGAAAGAAAACCGAATGAAATGGCAAAATCTGTTTTGAGCAATCTCAAATGCTTTTGCTGTTAATTCCTAGATGGCTTGTGTGTGGTCAGCATCATCTGTCTTTATCCCAAACAGATGCAGAGCGCAGATTTCCTCTGAAATATCTGAGCATTTTTTGATAATTACCCTTTTCCTTTAATCTTTTTTTTTTAATTGCTACTTAAGCAAGCTGCAGAACAGTCTTATTTTCTGCTAACCACCCAAAGGGAGGCCCTTTTCCTTGGCTTGTCTGAGGACAGAAAATGCATTAACTCTTACTGTATGAAATAGGTGTTAAAGAAATTAACAATTGCTGCAAAAAAAGCTTGACTGAAGGTATTTCAAAGCATGATTTTTCCAGTTAGTGAGTGCTTGTGCACGCAGACACTGATGGACGACTTCTAAGCGTGCCCAGGAGTGTCTTAGGTAACCGAGGCCAACGAATGAACACACTGCAAATTTGTCATGCATGACTACAGTGTGGACGTGCGGAGAAGTATGCTCATTAATCACCAAGACATTCATCATCATTCAACATGCCGTAGGGCTCTGAGGTCAATACATTCAGCGTCATCTTATTGATTCACTCACCCATAGACCCAGTTCTGTTTGATAGATGAGCATTTGTTTACCCTGCATGTCTCAGATTCTGAATATTTGTAACACTGTGAGCAACTTACATACACAGATGACTGTTGACACAAGGGGAAGCTGTTAACTAGTTACCTGTTCCATCGCTGAATTCGATCTTTATTTTATAACATGTGGCAACTGGTCAGAATCTCATTGTAACTCCACTACCCTTACTAAAGGGCCAGGTCTTACACTCATCAAAATACATTGTTCTGGCACTTGCCAGGTGGAGGGTATTTACAAAGAAGAAGCCAGAGGGGACACGTTCCACAACGTCCACACTGTTCAGGGCTCTTGTAGCAAAATTCCCCTATAAATTATTGGAGCAAGCCTGCTGCATTTATCAATAAAACAATTAGGCAATACCTGTCGATGGTAATGATTTTTCCCTGGAAGCCAAGTTTTTTTTAAATATAGCATTTGATGTTTTTCCAAAAACTTCTTAAAGAATACATACATGTGTATACATAATATAAGGCTTTATAGTCGCTCTTCCTCATCCATTGATCTGTTGCAGTATCATTCACATTTTGCTTCCAATAACCACAGACAGCAGCATGTGGCATTTGGGCAGCCCACTTCCTCAATTGGCCGCCCACTCTGTGAGTGATGCCATGTGCCCTAAAAGTTGTCCCCTTCGGTGCCACAGTGGTATGGGCCAGTGTATCCATTTTAGTTAACAAAAGTCTCTTGTACAATTTGTTTTGTTTTGTTTTAATTTTGCTAGGTCCTGGAACCTTCTCATGCATTGCTACCAGCTCTCATCATAACATGAAGTGTGCCTCATCACGCGCAACTACTGTGAAAAGTGAATATCTTTGAAAAGGCTTTAAAACCATTCAAAGATTTCCGCTTTCCATTTCAAGCACTGTGTATGAATGCATGGAGGGCCATCATGTAAAAGAGTTTATTATTTAGAAAATGATCCCCAAGATGGCTATATATGCTTTTACATAAATGGTCGTGCATAGACAAACATTTTACAATGGTTTTTGACAGAGTAGAATAAAACCCATCAATTACAGCATAGATGCACATGCTTCAGCACATATGGACGCACTCAGTATTCCAATATTAAATGGTTTTGTTATACCTTACCTAAAACCATTCAAAGAAAGCTAGCACTAGCAAGGCAATAGTTCACAGCTCAAACTGAAGCCGGAACTATTGGCTTTGACCACTGCTATTTTAATAGTTAGATCTAGCGGGCTTGTGTCACTTGACAAAACCAGAAGAAGTTTTTTGTGGGCCCCACATAAAGTTTTTGACACTGTTGCGCAAACCTTTGTGGCAAGTCTGGCCAAGACTGGATTCATCTAAATGGGGCATATGAGGGCCTCTACAGAGAAAGAGCACACAGGCTATATCTGCTTCGTAAGGGTGCGAGGGCATCAAGGGATGATCAAAATATATGCTGTTCATCTCAGGGGTGCAAAATAAACCTACATTCACTTGCTTTTGTTAATTATAACAATCACTTTGAATGTGAATTACAGTTAGCCTGTGACAGTGCTGCTGGAGTCGACTGGATGGGTTTATAGATACAACAATCTAAATGGTCTACGTGAGTATCATCAATAATATGGTTCAAGTGAGGTGTGGTGCCACACTTGGTCAATTAAGTAAAAGAAAGGAGACTGCACAGAGGAACACCATTGATTCCAAAAGGATTAAATATACTATTCCCATTCTCAAATCAGGGCATGCATTTGTACACTTTTTGGTGTAATTTGTTGCTCCCTTATTACAGGCTGCAAATGCATGGATGAAGGCTTGCATAAATATTAATAATATATTATTATTTATTATTTACGTCTTTTATGTATTTGTAAATTATTAAATATCCTATTTTGAATAATAAAATTAATGTGGCAATATTTTTATTAAAATATATCTCAATTTATTTTTCATTTTTTCCATGTATCGCTTTTGATAAATATTCATGCCTGTAATTTTTTTTCCCTAGGTGGGAAAATTCTTTTTAATTTACACTACAGAAAAATACGTTTAATTTAATTTAGTTCCTTTTATTAAGGTTTTGTTTAAAAACACGTGCTGCAGAAATAGATTTTGTTTTATTCTACATTTTTTAAATACATATGTCAAATTTACATTAAAATTAAACATGAAAATATTTGTAATATTCATTTACGAGTAAAATTAACTTTTTTATTTTTCCCTATGCTTCACCATGGAAAGGCTCTATAGTCAGGGCCAAATGACATCTATCCATATAATAACCTAAGCACTATTAGAATTGAACGAACCAAGCTAGCCTTGAGCCTGGCTGGGTCTAAATGTTCGGTCTGTTTTCGGCCTTCTATCATTGAGTCTGTAAAGCAAAAGTAGAGCAGCGTCACGAGCACTACATTTTTTCTCTATATTGCAGCTCTAAAAGATAAAAGGTACTAAGTGGAGAACAGCAGATCACACAAAATAAAAAGAAAAGGTGCTTTTCTCTTATGTGTGTCAGCAGCCGAGCTGAGCTGCAATTCGAGTGTCTCACCCAATATCTGTAGGAAGTTAGAGTCCTGTTTGCTTACTTTATCAAAGTATTTACCATAATTGAGATGATGCCCCTCCCCCTTAATGTTTGTTCAGTTAGTTGAGGACAGTGACATTAACGTCAAAATAGGATTCTGCCTTTCATTATACTCAACTTTGTTCATTTTTTTATTTTTGTTCTTTTTGTAGAAACAAAACATTTTCCTTTGGTGGCAAAGGTTAGAGAGAACGAGATATTTATCCAGTGGCTACATTTCTAAGTGTGTAAACAGGAAACCTAGGTTTAAATCCGGCTTCCGTGCTTGACCCAATTTTGTGACCCTACTCAGATCACTCAGATTTTCATTCCTTGGCTTAATTGCAGTGTGTGTAATCAGGAAACCTAGGAGGAAATATGGCTTTACCACGTGGCCAAATTGTGTGAGCCTAATCAAATCACTTACCTATTATTTAGTAGACAATAATATTGGTCCCCATCCAATCACTATATTGGCCGTACATACAGTGTACATGAGAAATTGTCATCTCTTGGCTTAGTCATGGCAGTGTAGTCAGGGCTACAGATGTTGGGAAAATGTCTACAAATATTGCTTCTAACAGACGTCATTCCAGTGATATAATCACTAATTGTACCTTCGCAAGTGTGTCATAGAAAGACTTGCCTAATGAATATTTGTTAAGAATGTTGCAATTTGCAACCCTCTGTTATTGGGTTCGAATGCAGATATACAGGCCTACAAGGAATAGAGAGCTTTATCCTCTCATATATTCTAGTGTACTAAAGTGACACACGCGAGTTCAAGAAATAGCCTCTTTTTAATCTGAAAGAGGGTTTCCTTATATTTTTACTTTCCGAATCATTTACGTGCATGATCTTTTTTATTTAAATTCTTTACTGATTTATGTAATTATGCCGATTATTTGTAACATTTTCAACAAACCATCATAACAATCCCCTTATTAAATGTATGCCAACATTAGTGAGTTATTCAGAAAGAGGTTGAAGAAAACATTTTCTACTATCAAGTTTGTTACTAGAATCAGATTTTAAAATATTCTCAGCAATTCTCAGATCAACTCGATTACTCACTTCCTCTGTAAATCTGTCCACTCAAACAACATTACAACATAAACACTGCTAGTCCCCTGTAGGACATACTGCCACCATTTGATATTGTCAAAGTATTTGAATACTAATCAGAAGTATATACCCGGTCCCTTCATGTGCTACATTAAAGAATTTAATCAAGTGGCTTCACTGTGAGAATTGAAACCCCACCTCCTCAAAATATTGCAGCTACTCATTCACTTCGTAGATTATTTTCTCTCATACTGCTATACTATGCATATCCTCCTAGCCTTTGTTTAAACTTTGGTAGTCTCCTGATTTCTAAAGACTCAATACGCCCACTGTCTCTACCGCCAAAGCTGTGGATAGCCATTGCATAGTTTACAAGGGTAATATGGCGAGTCTCGCTGTCAATTAGAACATTGGATTATTGTAAACTCGATTGAATAAAATGGAGTAGCTCTGGGCTTCTAATGGCCTGCAAAAGCCTGGAGCTCCAATATTCCATTGTTTGTTCACAGCTGTTGCTTTAAACAAAAGGCCTTACGGAGCCAGAGGGGACTTCAGTTCCCCTGGGCTCCATGAGGTCTTTGTCTTACAAATTAGAACATTCTCCCCTCTAGTTATGGAATAATCTAATGTTAATGTTAATGGTACTTGCACTTGGTAAACAACCTTTACAACGCAACTTTTACATCGCAGAGCCTTTACAACGCAACCATTACAACGCAAACTATTACAACGCATTGCTCTGGGGGGCGCTCTAGGACAGGGAATAGGTTAATTTACTATCCAATAACCTTCCCTAGTGTCCACGGGGAATGGAGTTTGAATAGTAAATTTAACTATTCACTACCAGCACCCCAAAGCACTATGCGTTGTAATGGACTGCGTTGTAATACTTGCGTTGTAAAGGCATGCGATGTAAAAGCATGCGTTGTAATGTCATACATCCCATAATATTGTATTGTGTTGCTGGGGAGATATCTCTAGTTAAAGGACGCCATTGCTTTAAAAGAAATATGGCTGCATGCGTGCTTCCCCAGATCTCTTTCACTGTTCATAGGTTGGGAAGGAGGTTGTGTACCACAAGATCCATGGTTAACCATGAACTTGCAATTGCTGGGGTACCTCTCTGTCATGCAAGTACACCAAGATGCCACTGACGCTAAAATAATGCCATTTCTCTCCTTCTCTTCCCCCCCTCCAACCATCCCCATTCCCACCGCCACTCCACCCCAACCTCACTCTTTGTCCTTTGGCAATGGGGCACAGTCGATCACCACTTCCAAGTATTCTCTCAGAGGCATCACTGCCAGGTAGGCAGTTAGATGATGATGCTCTCTGTGGTGCATGCAGCTAATAGATGTTCCAGTGCTTATGAACATGCACTGAGTCTGTCACCGGTGCCCTGGATGTAGACCGTACTTCCTTCCTCCCTGAATTACAGAACGCAAGCAATTGTTTTGGCCCTATCTTACTCTTAGTCGGAGTCTTCCATGTCTGGTCTGTGTGAAATCAAGAAACCTAAAGGTATGGATGGGTACGAGCGTATATCAGACTCATGATTAATCCGTATAAGCTTAAGGTCCTGTCATGGAACATTAATGGTATAGGGGAAAAAATAAAACAGAATAGAATTTGTGAATTTTTAAGAAATTCAGACGCTCAAATTATAATGTTACAAGAAACACATTTGGAGGCAGCACTATGCGATTCTCTCTTTAAGAAGTCTAGGTGGGTTCAAGACATAATTAGCTCCAGGCAATTAGGCGTCACAAGGGGAGTTTCCATCATAATTCGAGCGAACAGAGGGATAAGTTTGAGAAGTTTTGAGACAGATCAATCGGGAAGATGGCTAATCGCAGAAGTATATATTCAAACCATCCCCTATACAATTGCAGTATACTATGGCCCAAATGAGGACAATCCAGTTCCGCTGTCCAAACTCGAATTAGCATTATTCACGACAACTGGCCCTCTAATTTTAGGTGGTGATTTTAATCTGGTCTTCGACCAAAAATTAGATAGAACCTCTAGGGCTAAATACCATGCTCCCTCAAAATCACTTGCCATTTTAGATGCCTTAATGAAAGACTTTACTCTAGTAGATGTCTGGAGGAAAAAGTATAGATCTCAACCAGGCTTTACTTTTTATAGCAAAAAATACAAGAACTATTCTAGAATAGATCACTTTTTAGTTGATCAACACCTTCTCAAGGATATCAACTACCTTTCCTTCACGCCTACAGGATTATCGGACCACGCTGTTCTGGAATTGGTAATCAAACTAAATATAACTCCATTAAAACCAAGGTGGACACTGGAGAGATCACTTTTATTAGATAATCAGATAAAAGTAGAAGTTAAAGATAAAACACTAGAATTCTTTATAACAAACTCAGGATCCTCCACCTCCCAGGTAGTATGGGAAACTTACAAGGCTTACTTGAGGGGTGTTTTAAGCTCTCTAATGTACTATAAGAGAAAGAGTATAAAAATAAAAAGAAGGTAAGACTTGGCAGCAATAACAAGAAAGGATCTTGAACTACAAAATGCTATCTTAACGAACTCCAGTAGAGTACATTTGCTAGAAAAGGAACTTTTTGACTTACAGCTTCAGTTAAAAGTTTTGGATGAGAGAACTCTCAAAGAAAAATGGGAGTCTAGTAGATTAAAAAACTTTGAGTATGGAGAAAAGTGTGGAGCCCTCCTCGCCTGGAAAGCTAGAGAAGAGAGAACGAGAAATAACATCAAAGTCCTATTACAAAGACAGACAGGAGATCTGATAGAAACAGATGCAGAGATAAGAGAAGAAGCAAGGTCCTTTATGAGGAGTCTTTACACGGAAGACAAAGATCCTAAGGGGGAGGATTTAGAATCCTGGCTGGTAACAAAACATCTGCCGCAAATGTCTGAAGAAAATGAAAAAAGGGAAAGCTGCAGGGTCAGATGGGTTGCCAGTGGAGATCTATTCGGACAACAAAGACCAATTAATAGCTCCATTAAGGGAACTCTTCAATCTTTTATTGATTCATGGCTATTCTACACCTCCCTCATGGGGAGAAGCCATTATAACGCTCATACCAAAACCAAATAAAGACTTAAAAAGAATAGAGTCTTATAGACCCATCTCATTGCTGAATACAGATATGAAGATTTACTCTGGTATTCTAGCCACTAGACTATCGAAGGTCATAAAATCCATAATTCACCCTGACCAGAGAGGCTTTATCCCAGGGAGACAGTTAAACGAATTAACATTTCAAGCAATAGGGGCCATAGACTACGCTAACGCTAAAAATCTCCCACTGGCCCTGGTTGCCATAGATGCGGCTAAGGCCTTCGATCAGGTAAATTGGAAGTATCTATGGGCCACAATGGCGGCTTTTGGGTTCCCTCAAATCTTCATAGAGGCGGTTAGATCCTTATACCACAATCCAAAGGCAAAGGTCTTAGTCAACGGAACTCTATCTGAGTGGTTCGATATATCTCGAGGTACTAGGCAGGGTTGTCCTTTGTCTCCCCTTTTGTTTGACGTTTATATGGAGCCTTTTGTTTGTGGGATTAGAGAGGACAATATTATTCAACCATTTCAGCTTGGAAATCTGCCACTGAAGGTGGCGTTGTACGCAGATGACCTTCTTTTATATACCTCGGATCACTCGGTAGCCATTCCAAGGCTATTTCTTTTATCGGAAGAATTTGGGAAACTGTCTGGTTACCAGATAAATAAGGAGAAAACGGAGATTATGGGATGGAATAATAACATACACATATCGGGCGCAAAACAAAATATGAGGTACCTGGGAATTTACCTAACTCAATCAATAAAAGATATTACATCACTCAGTTGGCAAAAGGTGGTTAAAGATATTAATAAAACCTTAATAAGATGGGGGAATTTGCCATTAAATATATACGGCCGGGTCAACCTCATTAAAATGACAATCCTTCCAAAATTGACTTTTCTATTTAACTGCATCCCCTTATCATTTTCACTGAAAGACATTAATATTCTACAGGGTAAAATTGGATCTTTTATATGGGCCTGTAAGTCAACAAGAATTGCATGGAAGAAATTGAGGAGGGGTTTAAAAATAGGAGGGCTCGCCCTCCCTGATCTTTTGTTATACTGTCATGCATTTCACTTTAAAAACTTTAGGCTCCTTGCAAATAAGTTAGATGCATCATCACAGGTCCGCTTGTTTCAAGCTCTATTAACTGATTCACCTCACGACCATGACTACTTTATATTTAAGTTTGGAGACCAGAATTTTTTTTTAAAAATTCGCCTTAAAATCTTACAGACTGCACTAAAAAATTGGGGGTTCATTAGGAAGACATTTGATATTCCTTATTACCATACACACTCCCCAATATGGGACTCTCCTGGCACTCCTCAATGCCTCCAGGACCAACTGTCACAACCCTTGAAAACAGCTGGGTTAAAAAAATGGGGGGATCTCTGGGCAGATTCGGGCCTAGTAAGTTGGAACTCCTTAGTACAACTCACAGATGGACAGGTGACAAGGTTCAAATACTATCAACTATCTGCCTGGTGGTCCAGTCAAAATATGCAAAGGGAGAAAGATACAGATATTCTCGATGCAATTGGCAGAGGGGGGAAATGGGTAAAAGAGCTTTCATTTTGGTACAATTTGATGATTAAGGAAGAGGAGAGTAAAATGCATTCGGAGATAATAAAGTTATGGGGAAACTGTATATCTGAGCCCCCTGAAGAGGTCAGTAAAGGATGGTTAGATTCCTTTTCTCTCTCACAGAGGCTAATTAAACCAGCCAATTTAAGACGCAACCACTTGTTTACGGCTTATAGAGTTTATTGGACACCGGCCAAATTGCATAGGATTACACGAAACAACTATTATTGTCCCCGTTGTAATCATAACGCAGCTGATGATATCCATATCTTTTTGGAATGTCCAGTTATTCAAGACTATTGGAAAGCGATAATGGATTTTTTGGGTGATGTACTTTCAATAACCATTATTTGTTCTCGCAGACTCGTCTTTTTTGGTCTATTGAAAGACTATAATATCAATAGTTTGGATACTCAGTTCATCTTTTACATAATAGCTATTGCAAGGAGACAAATTTGTATGGAGTGGAAGTCAGCGTCTCCTCCTAGATTTGCAGTATGCCTGAAGTATATAATGGAAGTATGCAAAATGGATCTGGCTGGCCGTAGTGTGAACACTGAGAATGTCTGGTCTAAATTGATGGTCTGGATAAATAGGTGAGCGGTCCCGTGATTATGCCAGAGGTTGTGTCGGTCCTGTCCTCCACCAGGCCTAGGGTGCCTAAAATAGGCCTGGAGGAGTAGGATAAGGAAAGCAGCCCACCTCTGGGGCATCCCTGTCTGCTATGATACTGTTTCCATGGCGGACTCGAAAAAAAAAACAACAGTATAAGAGGCAACAGTGAGGCCCATCTAGAGTACATATATTCTGGTGGCATATATGAGGACAAAAAAAAAAAAAAGAAAAAAAAAAAAAAGAAACCTGCAGGCTTCGTGCCATACTGCAGTGATTTGTGGCTCATGACAATGGGGCACTTTAGCAGAATCAAGCCATGCTTCTCAGTGCTTGGCCCTGCCCCCACCGTACCCCACCCCGCAGTGATCGCTCGATGGCTTAGCTTGTGGTTCGGATGAAAGAACAAAGCCAGACCATGGGCTCAGCTTTTCCTATTAATTTCCTGGCAAGCGTTCTCTCTCTATATCCCATACAAAACTACATAGGTAAGGAGCTACACACAAGGTTTATGCCTGGATAAGGATACTGAAGCATTTTTGTATCTACCTGGGGGTGTTTTTTGCTGTTTAACAGATTGTATGAAATTGAGTTACAGGTTGAGGGTGGGAGAAATCCTACTCAAACACCAACCACAATTTCTGTCAGATTGAAGTCACAAGCAAACCCCAAATAAACCTGTGCTTAACCCTCTATTAGCATAGCCCAAAGCAGTCAGGATTAACTTGGAGACAATGTGTAAAGTATGTATGCAGCACTTCAAACAGTGATAAAGTTAAACACAAACAAGAACAATCTTACACCAATTTAGAAAAATAGAGTTAAATATAATAAATGATTTGAGACCAAAACAAAAACAATCCGACCAGTGGTACCATAGTTATGCAATTTTAAAAATGTAAGTGAAAATAGTGCATAATAGCACAAAGCTTCAACTGTGGTTATCTGCTTGCGCTGTACCGGGACAAAGTCACAAGTTCAGGCCGACGGGATAGAGCATGGGGTGGGGGACACAGGGATCAAGTTGAGACCAGTAAACAAAGTTCCTTAAGTACTGAGCGTTGTGGAGCGTTGTGAGAACCCGTGTTGAGGATGCATGATGCAATGGCAGTTCCGATGAGCTGCGGGCAGCGATGCAAGGTCCTACACAGAGGATGCATCACTCAGCGATAGTTCCGATAGAGCCGTCAACAAGGCTGGCGATGTGAGGTTGTGCATTGTCATTTAGGATGCAGTCGATGGAGGTTTGCGATGCGAAGTCCTGCGTCGCGCAGTGGCGGTTCTGATGAGCTGCAATCTGAAGTCCTGCTATGTGCACGGATGGTTCCAATGCGGAGCTGCAAGGAGATGTGTTGTGCTGGATGGTTCTACCCAAGAGACACAGCTGGGCTGGCATATCAACATCAGGACCAATTCCAAATGTCCAGGACTGGAGTGGCACCACTTGGAAGGCAAGATTACCAGCTGACAAAGCCCAGGTGCTGGGTTCAAGGTGCATGAAGCCTTTTCTGTCCCTGATGTTCTGATCAGAAGGCCAGCCAACTAGCCCTCAGAGTCACTCTGGTGTATCCTGTTTTCAAGATACAGCTCCAGTTCTTTGAGCAGGACAGCAGAGGAGCAGGAGAGCAGAGTAGCAGTCCTTCTTGTAGCAGACTTCCACAGGTTTAGAGGTGTACTGCAGATTTGGTCCTGAGAGTCCAATATTTTTTTTAGTTTGAGCCAGCTTTGAAGTAAGAGACGGTTCTGAAAGTTTCCACTGAATTTCCTGCCTCCTTGGACCTAGGGTGTCTGAGGGTCACAAAAGACTATCGTCAAACTCATTGTGAGTGTGCCAGGCAGGACCTTTGTGATGGGCAAGTGCGGTAGGTGACAGCTCCTCCCCTTCATTTAATCAGAGATGGTTCATCCTGTCAACACCTCTTCCTTTGTCTCACTGTCTGGGAGCAATACACAATGACTAACTGCCAGCTACACTGAGTCATGTGACCCAGGAAACAGGCACCAAAGGGTTAGGACAAGAAAATGGCAACTTTCTAAAAGTGGCACTTTTCAGAATTGCGACTTCAAATCCAACTTTACCATTAAAGAGGGTTTTAAATTATAGCTCTTTAGACAACCAGCTATTTCTACCTTATCCCAAATGGAAATTATCACTTATTAAATGTAATAAGGTAACCCAATGTTAACCTATGGTAGCGGTAGATCTTGCATAAGTGAAAAATAAATGTAAGAGCTTTTCACTACCAGGACCTGTAAAACTTAAAAGTACACATCTGACATTTTAAATACATTACTCTCTGTCCTATGGGCTGTTTAGGGCCTACCCTAAAGATGACTTTTATGTATTATAAAGGAGGGTATAGGCCTGGCAAAAGGTTTCTTGTGTCAGGTCAATATGGCAGTTTAAAACTGCACAGACAGGTAGCAATGGTGAGCCTGAGACATGTTTGAAGGGGTACTTAAGTGGGTGGTTAAAAGTTGCGCAGACCCACTATTAGCATTTAATTCACAGGCCCTGAGCACATGTAGTAAAACTTTACAAGGGACTTACAGGTAAATTAAAAGCATAAGACAATGCTACCATGTTTCAGTAGTGTAGCTAGACCTAATGCCACCCGGGGCGGACCCTGAGTTTCCCACCCGGTGCAGGTAAGAGCGGGGGTTGGGGGCGTAGTTGAGACCGATGACTTGTTCTCAGGGGTGGGGGGGTGTCCGACAATTAACTTGCTCACCCTCACCTCCGCAGCCCCCAAAAAGAGTCACACAGACCACTGTCTGCTCTTAAAAAAATGAAAAGAAAACTTTTCATTTTTCTTTTTTAAACACGAAAATGGGCTGCATTAAAAAAAATATTGATTTATTTCAAAGCAATCACAAACATGATGGTCTGCGGACTACACCAGTCCGCCATCCCTGTGACTTTACCAATTCCTACTGCGTCTTAATTTGCGACCTACCTCATTAATAATCATCATTTGCGACCCACTAGGGATATCTGAATGAAACTCTATGAATTTCATATATTAGGAATAGTGATGACCTATTACCTAATTGCGATTAAGTGGAAATCGCAATAATGTAATCGCTGTTCCTAACAGTGATGCATCCGGCCCTTTGTGTTGTGCTATGTTTCTATTACAGCTATATGTACATGAGGATCACTGGTTCTTTTTATCCTGTGAGGAGCTGCAGTCATTGCATGGGAAGGTGGAGAGGAGGTGATTGACAACTTGTGTGATCATGGCCATGACCCTCTATTCTCACTGCTATCCTGTGTGTTCATCAGCAGGTTTCTGCATCACCCTGACCGATGGAAAGTCTGATATTATAAAGAGGCCCACTGTGTGATCTTTTCCTGAACTATGAATCCTTACCTATACTCAATGTAAATACTGACAGTCCTTCTCATTGGTATGTTGTATGAGCCTTGCAAGTTCTGTGTACACACACTAATGCTATTTGAAGTTGCTAGGAGGACTTATGTTTACCCTGTGTAAAACTGACCAATATATTAATCTGGAAGAGTGTACAGGGGATTGACTGATAGTTAAGGAGGACCTTCGAGTCAGCCATGAGTTTCTTCAAAAGCGTCCTCATGAAGGCATGATTCAGTAGGGCAGAGGTGACTTGATCAAGGAAAAATACAGTAATTGTGTCTTCCATTCAAGGGATAAATTGCTACAACTGTTTCCATTTCCTTTCCTTGACTTGCCATTTAGTAATTCTCGAGGGTTGTTTTCATCTGTGGTAGGTTGAAGTTTTGATCTCAGTTCAGTGTGAATGGCTTTTTTAAAGAACATTTCCATGAGTACTGTTGGATGCGCCCACGGGCTGCATCCTGTTGGCAATGGTTGCCGCGCCCCTGGACAGACCTGCTGATAAGCGGTAATGTTGGCACACCTGTGGGATGCACTTGCATAATAACTTACTTGCAGCATCCATCCAGTTTGGCTGGGGCCTTGGAGAGGCTGTATGACTTGTCGTAGCATCAGGAAGGACTTGGCAATAGGAAATTATAGTGCCATGATGGGGTGGGTAGGAAATCAAGCATCAGGAAGGACGCAGCAATAGAAAATGATAGTGCCATGATAGTGTGGGATGTCAACTCAATTCATCATGTCTGCCATCCTATAGACTATAATGCAATGTTTCCTAGCCAATATGAAGGAAGCACTCCCTTTGGTCCTAGTTTAATTTCCAGGTCATTATATAAGCCTGCGATGATCACTTTGCTTTGATTTGCAGCGCTCAAGACTCTGGCCTGGCTGTTGTTCCTTATTTCTCTGCTGATTCCTCTTGTTAAGTTCCTGTGCTATTGCTATTGGCACGTTTCTGGAAGTTTTTTCTGTCACTGGCCTTTTTTCCGCCTTTAGTTTTCCTTAGAGACACAGCTTTGTGTTTTCTCCACTGGCTGACAAGGTGGCTTCTTTAGGAAATCATCCTGTCTTCAAGCCAAGAACCTTGAGAGCCAAATGACTTTTCTCGTGCCCAGCCCTTGAAAAGTAGAAAACAAACTCACACACATTTCTACATGTTTCACTGCATTATTAAAGTGGTTTTCAAATATGTTGTGTAGTGACAAAACGGTGTTCTTTTTCGTCCTGCAGAGTCAACTGCAATTTATCAGCCACTCAATAGAATTGATATACAGTAACACACTTCATTACTATCCAATTGTTTAACAAAACTGTGATTTATCATTGTTTTTCATTTCATCCCCATGTTCGCTTCAGTTAATCAATATGTTCTAATTGTAATTATAAGAGTGTAACACTGTCTGTTCAGCTAATGACCCTAATGGTTAGCTTAACTATAATACATTATGTTAAGGATAACATTTGCCTCGCATCGACAACTAATATGTGGCTGTTAAAACATGTACTAAATATAATTCTCGAACTAAAGATTTGGGAAGGACTTGCACAGCTGATAGGTAAATCCAAATTGTAATCTCTTGTGATGGTCTGTGGCGTGCTACCAGAGATAACGCTGTCTGTGCCTATCAGCGTAAATGACAAAGGACTAATACCAAGCTTCCCCAACTTGGAGGAAGACTCCCCGGTGCACAGCACTAAAGTGACACAAAGTCTAAATGTTCATATAAAGTTCATCATGAAGTAAAATCCACACAATTCTGCTGTTTCATATGATTTGCTCCAAACTCATTAGCTTCATGAGTGTTTCATAAACGTTTGAGAAATAAGTTCCATCTACATATTCCAGTAATATTGTATCCAATGTTAACAGTCCTAATACATTTCGGGCTGATTACAAGCCCTTCCTCAGGGGAATGCTATGCTCATGTACGAATAATAATCATGTCACCTGAATGCTTCTTGGGTTGTGTATGATTCTTCGTATAGTGCTCGACCTATATAATCTAATAATTCTATAATTCAGTTGTAAGTCAGGCATACTGTAGAGTAAGTCAGAGCAAAATGTTTGTGAATCGGGCTCATACACTTTCAGTCCTAGGTGATTCTGTTGCAAATCAATGTACGAAGATGATGACTGAATAACTGTGGCTTACTCTTTCAGTACTTCTGGCTTACTGATCAATTTCAGACGTAAGCTAGAGTAGACTTGGCTTACTCCTGGCTTTCACCTAGAAATTAGAAGTTGTACAACAGTAAAACATAGGAAAATCCTTGTAAATAGAGCTCATTGTTATAAGGTGTGTTATTTCAGTTACTTTTGAGAAGCAACTACAACTGAACCTCTTAGAAAAAAATAGGGAGCAGATACACAAATATTTTGCCCTGACTTACTGTTGTAATACTTTTCCATTACTCATGAATTTTAGGATTAAGGCTAGAATGCTCTCGGCGTACTTTTAGACTCTAGGAGGAATTCAGGAAGACTACAAAATATGCAACACTTACTGGAAAATCTTTGTGAATCTGACCTTATATTGTGAAATGAAACGCTAAGACTGAAAGTATGAACTGATGTCCTGCTGAAATGAGCAGGTGCCCCCCACACCTAGGGAGGGGTGCCTTTATTTGCGCCACGGAGCCGAGACTCCTCCGGGGGCTAGATGCCGGAAGGGGTTGGATCAATGCTGACTCTTCAACACTTAAAGGAAACTGAAACTAAAGTATGTTATTTAAGGCGGTATCCCGGGGTCTTGTCCTCTTTGTCTTCTTGAACCCCAAGGAAGCCACAGGAGCGTTCTAAACCACCCACCCACCCAGCAAAAGAGCAAGGTGGAGCGCTGACAGATAACAGCAAAGGGGCATGCACAGCGATGGAGGTTCAGCCACTAGATGGACCCCAGGAGGGGGTAGGATGGAAGTGTGCAGAGGGTAGGCGTGGAGGGGACAATATGCGCAGCTGAGTGGGACGGCCGACTCGGCCAAATTCAAGTTGAAGTGTACGGCCAAGCAGAAGTTCAAATGTAATGTATGGCATAATTTCCTTACTGACTTACATGTCGGCAGAGTCGGCCAAATTCAAGTTAAGTTGAAGTGTACGGCCAAGCTGAAGATCAAGTGTAATGTCTGGCCTAATTTTCTTTACTGCTTTTGACATGTGGATGTCGCTAGTGTAATGATGTGAATAATGATATATATAGAAGTGGAATACTTGCACTCTCGTGATGGTTTGTGGTGATTATTTGATTTATGTAAATAAAAAGTCTACGCCTTGGACAACATCACCTCCTTCTGAAAGTTCTTGGCCCCGCGGGGGCGGTAGGGTATCAGAGGTGGGGAAGGAGTGAGTTTTATGTTGTGCACATACTATAGAAAGAGGCTGCAATTTTGTGTTTGGGAAGGATTTTTGATTTTTACCTTTTTAAAACTTTGGGTATTTTTGTCACTGAGCTCTAGCATAACATTGTTTCTCTATTTCAGTTTACCAAACTGTTGGGTGTCTCCTCATCTGAAGATAATCACCAGGCTCAATATCTATATTGCACTCGTGATTACTCTATAAATGAGTCCAGCTTTTACAGTGATATGGTGAAAGCAAACACAAACTAGATTATGACTCATCTTCTGAGTAGCTCATTTGATAGATGCCTGATATCTGTCTCATTAAGACCTGAAACAAAATTTTCAAGGAAAATTGCTGTCATTGATTTCGCTGTTGCGTAAACGATTAATTTTTTGTGGATGCTTAATGAGCTGAAATCTGAGGCTAGCCATTAAACACTCAGCTTCACACTGATTTTCCTCTGATTAAATGTGCCTTACACTGTCATTGATTTCGCTGTTGCGTAAACGATTAATTTTTTGTGGATGCTTAATGAGCTGAAATCTGAGGCTAGCCATTAAACACTCAGCTTCACACGGATTTTCCTATGATTAAATGTGCCTTACACTTATGTTACTCTCGCCTTACTGCTGGAATTTAGGAGTCCGCCATGAGTACAGTACAGGAGTTTTCTAGGATGGGAATAGAAAACGAGCACCAAGCCAAAATCATCAGGGGTGCAAGGAAAGGATTGTCACAGACATAAACTAGCAACTGCTCTTTCACTCCATCTGTTACTGTAGCAAGCTTAAATATACCTGTGTGTATCATAGGGGAGTTACTCCATCACTTAACTGGAGTAAATCTCTGACAAATTTCGGGGTGAGACAAGTTTGGATCAGAGTTTAAAAGTCCACAAACATCGAAGTTTATCGTTTTTTCCAAACTCATAAGGCTGCCCATACCTTTCGAACCAACTAGTTTATGCAGCGTGAAAAAAATAAATTCTTTAGATGGGGCACCATTTATGGTTATTTAAGGGCAGGGCCTATTGTGGTTGTACTCGTTTAAACTGGTATGTTTTACCTGCCATTTTCTCCTAACTATAACATTTCTTTAAAAAAAAAAAATTTCAGTGAATATATTTATTTATGTATGTGTGTGTATTTATCTGTCTAAATTTGAGAATGTTCCCAAATAATTTTGAGCATTAATGTCCTCATTATTCATTTGTTGCAGGTTGTTTTCAACTTTGTAATGTTTTTCGATCCCATGACATGGAAATTGACCAGTGTTTGCTGGAGTCCCTTCCATTAGGCCAGCGTCAGAGGCTGGTAAGACGCATGCGATGTGACCAGCTAAAGGCATACTATGAACGGGAAAAGGCTCTTCAGAAACAGGATGGGTATAAGAAAAGTCTGAAGCATGGGAAAACACGCACAGTTCATTTCAACCTGCCCGACACAATACAGGATGCAGTCAAGTACCATGATGACAAAGAAGGTAGGCATATGTTTGTGTCTGGCAAGACTATACTGAAGAAGGCTGACATACCAAAACTTTGATCTGTATGTATGTGATATTTGTATAGTGTATATCTAGCCAAAGGCAGTCATATATCTGGTTCTTTCTTTGTATGAAATATAGAATTGTAGCTAAGAAGGCATTGTTGAAAATACAACCTTATGTCAACTGTTTCTTAATGTGGACTTTTAATATTTTGTATATTATAAAGTTAATAACTTACTGACACATCTATGGATATATTTTAAGAAAAATTGTTCTAGAACATTGTAGGAAAGTAGGTTATTATGTAGCAAGGCTGCTTAGTCTTCACTATGCAATAATCACACATTACCCAAATCGGTCCTTAGATTTACACTAATAAATCCCTATCTCAGTCCTTGTATTGTGGCACAGAGCAGGCAGGCTTTACCCAGAGGAACATGTGTTAAGTATTTCAGAGCACCAACTTGGTAGATAAGTAATTGACACGACTTGAAGGGAATTCAACACCAATTGATAAAAACAAAGCAGATTTTTATATAAATGTAGACACCAAAACAAATACAATTGAGTGAGCATAACCAGAGTGTGGTCACTAGAACATAGGGAAAGCCCAGGCCAGAAGTGGGTAGGAACATATTTATTAGTTAACAGGCAAAAGTATGTCCCAAAAACCGTCTCCAAAACACAAGGGGAAAATAGTCCAACCAAGGCTAGTTCTTTCACTCTGTTTTTGAGAAGCTTCCTCCTCCTGGGAATTCGTAACCTTCTGCTGAGTAATCTGCCCGTCCAGGTCCAGTCAGATAGGAGTGGAGGGTAGAGAGGAGGGGAATTAGAAGTTGTCCCTCAAAATAAACACACACAAAAATAACCGGTTGTGCTCTCTCAATAAGCCCCTGAATTGAACCATCACCTTGCCACCCGAAGTACTAGTGAAGTTTCCAGTTTTTTTTTAGGTGCTCCAAAAGGGGGAAGTGTCAGGTTACTGGTGCACTGCCCGCCACCTCCCAAAAGTAAGAAAATTGAATAATGACACTTGCCCTTGCCCTTGCCCTCCAGGGTCATGGCAGAGGAGATCTCTCCGCCCTCACCTCCTTCGGGATGGCAGGACCGGCAGGTGTTGCCCCCAGGCAGTTTCTCTTCTCTCGTGGCCTCCGGGAATGTGGTCTTTTCCTCCTCTCCTTCCTTGCTTTCTTCCACGGCAGACCTCTCTTCTCTGGTCTCAATGAGTGTTCAAACTTCTGCTTCCTCAGATTCCGGGAACTCCTTCTCTGCCGCTTCGTCTTCTTTTCCGTCCTCCTCCCTTGGCATCACTCCACTTCCTTTTCTGTTTTCCGGTGCATCTCCTGACGTCGCCACGCTCTCTGGGCCATCACCTTTACTCCACCACAACTTATTCCCGGAGCCATGATGAGAGTCTTCCCCGCAGGGCCAGCAGGACTACACAGAGTAATGGATTTTCAAAGGTAAAATAAATCAATGCATACCACTCCAGCAAAACATTAACATTGTGGTCAATGGCAACATCGACTAGTGACAAATGGTCATTTGCAGGTCGAGTTCCATGGAAACCACTGGTGGTAAGGTGAGGTGTTTCCCAAGACCAAGCGCGGACAGTCAGTTGAATTTTACTTTGCTACTAGGGCTCGGGTGCAGAGCAGCCCTGCATGTCTCTGGTGCTGAAACCGAGAGCCACGGGTGCTGGTTTTACAGCTAAGATGGTGCTTGTGAACAAGGAGATGCAAACAGTCAACAACAGGGCAACAGGAACATCAAGTTGAGGATGCTGCAGGGTTCCCTTGAGGCACGGTTTGAAATAAAGGTAATAGTAGCCCGGCTGGCGACTAGGTAACAGTAAGTTCAGACTTTGGCTGCTTTGACTTCCTGGAGCCTTGGGGGAAATGGTAGCCAGCTGAAACATGCTGGAGGTCCGGCCTTCATTTCTCACAATCACTAGGCCATTTACTTTTGGGCGATTCCCTTTTGCGGGCCCAATGGACAGTGAATCTTTGTACCCAGGAGTGTGTTTTGTGCCTGCTGCAGCGGACTTGTACCTCTAGTCCAAGGGAGTTCTAGAGTTGCCTTTGGCTTGTAGAGGGGTTCCTCTTTCCTTTGAACCCATCTCTGGTCCATGAGTTGAAATAATGCAGTTGCAGGGTGGTTGCCACAGTTGCAGTCTTTGGCTCTTTCGTTTTTGTAGGTCCTTAAGTCACATACTCGGGTCTCTTCTTTGTCCTTTGGTTGCAAGGCAATCAGATATGAGGTTCCGTTGCCAGGGGAGCCCCTTAAATCCTTGATTTAGGGGCATTCGGGGCATAGGAGCTAGTAGTCAATGGGCTACTAGCCCCAGCGGCTAATCCGCCCTTGAGGTGACCACTTCCTGGGGACTGTATCACCTTTTCTACCCAGAAGCCTCTATTCTGCCAAGATGGCAGACCCCTTCTTCGGATGTATAGACCAGTTAGCCTACCCTAGGAGTGTGACTAGCTTTCTAGGGGTGTACTCCTTCTGACTAATTTTCCTGCCTGCCTGGGTTCAAAATGTGCCTGTGGGGAGGGGGTTGCTTTTCTTCCCCTGGGAGGAAGTATACTTGCATATCAGATGTGGTGGGAGGCTCAACGCTTTGATATGCCACTTAACTAACCATCCTATCAGGGGGAAGGTGTCACCTTCCAACCAGGGATGCCTTTGTTTCTGATTCCTGGGAGCGTTCAGACCTCCTGGCAGGGGATCAGATTCCTATGTTGGTGGCAGCAGCTGCAGGCTGTCTGCAAAGGCACAGGAAAGGCTGGGGATACTGAGAGGGCATCCTCTAAAGTAGCGACCTGGATATATGTCTCATTAAAAAAAAGTTGAGTTTGATGAGACAAATTGATTGATAATAACCATTTCACTTTTGTGTAGGATCATAAAAGAGCTGACAACCTTGGACTGCCCAGGTACCAGTCCTTGTTATCCTATGGCCCCCTGAACACTTACGGTAACCCCTTATGGGAAGAGGCTACTATAGGGACATATAAGCTTGCATTGCTATGTCCACAGATTGAATCTAATGTACCCTGCCTCCTGGGCTCAGTAGGCCTACCTCAGGGGTGACTGGCATATATTAAAAATAGTGCTGTGGCTCTGCCACTCATGATGAGAGAAAAGTTTAGTTTGAACAGTTTGCACTGCTCGTACAGTTTGCAAAATATACAAAAATGAGCGGGGGAATCAATATAACCCTCTAGAGCCCAGGCTGCACCACAAACATACAGGCAAAAAGGGAGTTCTCTCAGAATGAATATGAAAGGAATTTGGAAGAAATTCAACATTTTTTTTATTTGAAACCTCTGGCAGAAAAACTCACCTAATGTGATTCTATCATTTTACTGCATATAGTGTTCAATTATTAAATTTTTAGAGGCATTGCTGCACCAAACTCAAGAAGGACCCTGACTGCAAAATTGATTACTTATTGAAACCATTTACTTATTTCAAAAGGCCTTGCCAAATTTACAAAACGAGTGGTGAGTAACAACAAATTTAATGACAATGAGACATATCAGCTAACTGTGCAAGTTTATGACAAAGTTGAAAAAAGGAAAATAATGCTTTGACTATATGTGAACAAAGTAACCACAATGATGGATAATGTGCTGTTAGTAAGGCAACAACAATAGAAAACCATCTCCATGTAAAAAGGACAACTTGTGATACACCAACTAATACATAACTAATATTAATTGCATCCAACAGTGTTTTTTTCAGTCTATAACCCTGTAGGATATATATATATAACTCTCCCCCTACTCAAGTGCATAACAATTATGGCGAAACCTGCACTAAATCAGGAAACCTATTCAAGGGATAAATGACACTCTCACCTCGGACTGCATTAACCATCATTCTTGGTGGTATAAGATGCTTCAGCCACACCCACTTAGGGCGGTTCCTTCCAACGAAATAAAGTTGGAAATCACAAGGTGAGAGCACTGCCTGTTTTTTTGCTTTAGCCCCATGAAGAAGAGGTGTTGGCCTCGAAACGCGTTGGGCGCATGAAGTAATGTAAGGAGAAATGGGGATTCCAGGGCATGTGCGAGGCAAATGAAGCTGGAAGGCACGGAACGTTGAGTGTAACTGCTGGAAGCGCAGGTGCGCTCTTTGATTGATATATATATATATATATATATGTGACCAAGGCCTTTGGAAGGCCGAAACGTTATGCTGTCCGTTGCAGAGATTAAATAATTACTCACGGAATCTTTGGGTCTTTTGTTTCTTGGCGGTGCCGCGGCGGAATCGAGTCTGCTGCATCCGGCGCTTGAAACTGTTGTGGATATATATATATATATATATATATATTACCTACTGGCAGTCGCCAGTAGGTAGTATTAGTTAGGACCTTGTTACCATGTGAAATGGCAACATTCTATCCCCAATAACTTTGGCGCCGATTAACGAATCTTCGCATAATTTCCAAAACGAATTACTTGTTGACATCAGCTCCTATGTTGAAAGTTTGGGGGTGATTCGTCAAGGGGGGGCTGAGAAAAAATGGGGGTCCCAAAACGTGTTTTTTCAATGTTAATTTCCATAGGAAACTTTAGACAAGGTTACAGGTCGAACAGGTGACCGGAATTACCCCAAATTTGGCAGGGAGAGGGTCTTGGTCTAGAAAGCACACTTTTGTTTATTTGGTGTAAATCCATTCTGTATTTTTTGAGAAATATCGAAATTTACAGATATTGATATTTGGGAAGTCTGCCATCTTATTGGCCGAGGAGTTATCAGCACGAGCTTGCTGCTGATTGCTGATTGGCTGCGAGCCGTGCAGGAAGTGTTGGCCGCTATTTTGTGATTAGGTTGAAGTGAGTAAGGGGAAAAAAGGGGGAAATAGGAGGAAAAGAGCACTGTTACCTCTTTGGGGTGTTTAGGGTGTGCTATAGAGGGGGTGCGAAGCAAAGTATTTACCCCTACCAGTGTGTAAGTGGTGGGCTACGGAAATTAAGTGAGGTATTGCGTAGAGTCTGATGCGGGTAAGGTAAGCTGGTAAGGGACTCGGGGATTAAAGCGTGAGACAAATTGTTTGTCTCATGCTGTGAAGTCATGTGCCGTGGCCGCTGCACTACAGTTGTGGAAGTGGTGTCCGCATGTGTTTATAACTACTAGGACAAACTACTGACCCGTACTGGTATGAAAGTCCTGGGGTACCGAATATATGTGAGGTATTGTCTAGAGTCTCATGCTGCTAAGCTGAGCTGCTGCCGGAGTACGGGTTTAAAGCGTGAGCCCAAACTGTGTGTCATATGCTGTGAAGTCATGTGCTCTGGCCGCTGTGCCACATCTGTGCAAGTAGTGTCAGCATGTAGTTATAGCTACATGGATGAACTTTTGTTTAGAACATTGTTGCTTGTGTATGGTGCTTAGGTGGTGTTGTATAGGGGGTGTGAAGGTAAATCAATACGGTATTTGTAAAGCGCAAATTACTCACCCTTATGGGTGAGTAGAGCTGGGGATCAAAGCGAGAGGTATGTGCTGCAAAATGAGATGGTCTGGCCGCTGCGCCTCAGCTGTATGGAGAATACATTTTGGCGAAGGGAGCGGGAGTTGGCGTTATATGACCCTAAAATAGCGGGCCTAAGTTGTAAGTTATAGGGTGGCTCTAAAAAGAGCCCTTGTGTTCATTAGTTGGAGCTACTTATAAGTGCGGATGCACAGCTTCAAGTTATTCAGGGAAATTCGGTTTCCTTGATCTGTGAAGTGTACTCCATCACTTCTGTATATATCTGCCATATCAAAATATACATTGTTGTTGTAGATGGAGCCCATTTTGTGGTCTCTGTGGTATGCAGATACAGGTTTGTCGACTTTTTTCCGAGATTTTTCAGTCTGAGGGCAAAATTGTTTGGACCATTTCCACTTCTGTCTTTGGCATATATCGGAATATACAAAGACAGTTTGAAGCTAAAGTAACATCAATTGTCCAAAGGTGTCCTTCATAAGCATTTCCAAACCTACCCCAGTCAATGTGCCTAGGTCGTTTCCACCACAGTGCACAATCATGAAGTCAGGGTGTTGGAGAAGCAAACAGGTTTTACCAAAGGCAACAATAGGTGCCACTTCAATCCTCTCTGTCCAAACCATTTAATATCCACATTTTGTAAACCTAGGTCTAAGTAAATACGTCTCTGTTCTGCATACCTCTTGTACCAGAAAACATAGCTATGTCCTACGATCCCCACTAGCATTTTGAAGGTATGGCTGGAAGGTATGGAAAGATGTCTGTAGCCCATGCAGTTCCTTCGTAGAATAAGAGATATGTTTAAAGATGGGAAACTAGTTTCTTTTCACAAACAAAACGGTACCTGATTGGGAGATGAAAAACATTGTTTTTTAAAAGTGGAGTGCACATTCGTTTTGTGGAAAAGTATCTTTGTGATTGGTTAAGAAAAAGCAGTTTGCACGTAGAGTACTTATTATAGGATAACATTTGCTCAACTCAACCACACCTGCTACTTCCATTTGGAAGGCATTGTTCGAACTTAAAACAATCATGAACTTTTAACCTGCACTTGCCATTAAATGTTTGAGAAAATGTTGCAAAAAAATATCGTTAGGTTTAAAAAAAATATGAACTTTTAACCTCCACGTGTTATAGAATGTTCTAGAAAGTGTGTTGATAGAATACGTTGCATTTCTGACTTCGATGTGTACTTGAATATTTAAAAAACTATTTATATGGAAAAGTAGAAAGACAGTAATAGAGAGAATAGAGAGAAGTTTTGAAAGCTAAAAGAATCGAGGAATTATTGTAATTTGTTCTTGATTACCTACTAGTAGGTAATCACTGTTAATGGTCTGAAAGTGCGGTGTTGCTCAGAGTGGCATGGTGGTGATATGATATGGTGCTACACTCGGGTATGAAACCGAGAGTTTAAACCGTGAGGTCATTGCAGTAAAGTGATGTGGTCTGCTGTTTGTAGCATACGTGTGCAAGTAGTATTAGTAGGCATTTATACCATACAGGGAGTGAGAAGCAAACTACTGACCACTACTGTGTGTTGATAGTATACGGGAAGCGAAGTAGTTATGCCTACGGTGTGAAGACTTGGGGATGAAACCGTGCTGATTGGTGTAAAGTGATGGGCTCTGGGCACTGTAGGATACTAGCCACTGTAGTATAAGTGTGTAAGTAGTGTAGTATGCGTTTATAGTAAATAGGGAGTGGGAAGCGAACTACTCACCCCACTGGTGTGAAGAGTCAGGGATTAAACTGTGAGCTTAAATTGTGAGCTCATTGCTGTAAAGTGATGTGCTCTGGGCGCTGTAGCATAACTGTGAAAGTAGGGTTAGTTTGCGTTTATACAATATAGGGGGTGAAACGTGAAAGACTTACCCCTACCGGTCTCAAGACTCGTGGATTAAACCATGAGCTCATTGCTGTAAAGTCATGTGCTCTGTGTAGTATTCCATTGTAAGTCATAGTAGAATGTTAGTATGTAATTCTACTAGAATCTAAGTATGTAATGTTAGAATGTAGGGCTGTCATGAGGGAAACTTTGTGGAGTTTGTACACGGTGCTCGAATAGACAGTTGCTTTGCTGTCTGCTCCTGTTGGTGGTTGTTTCAGGTGTCTTGTTTTCTTGTAATAAATCTACTTATTGGATCTACTGCTGTCTGCCTCTACACTACATAAACTTGGCGACGAGCGGGAGAAGGCAAAAAGAAGGCACCACTCACCAATATTTCAAATTGCTTGCGTTGTGCTGAAGACCCGTTTTCTTTGTGTAGCTGTTTCCACTCATGCCAGGGTCGTCGGCTCATTGAACTATGTCATCCGACTTCTGGTAGGATTTTGCGCTTCCTCTGCTTCTTCTCTACATTCTGGTCGCTGTACTAAACGTGTATAAGTAGTGTTAGTATGCGTTTATACTAACAAATGCATCATGGATCTAGGGAGGGCAAACTCTCAGGCGCAGCTCATGCAATGTCCCGGGGTGTGCATTTGCGGGACATTTGTGTTTGCTATTAGAGGTGGTGCATGGCTTCCAATTTGTGATAGCAAATACTTGTTCGACTACTTGAAGCAAGAGGAGGAAAACCTCGTATCGCTGTAATAGAGGGGATGCGGATGGTAAAAATTGAGAGAAAAGAACAAAAAAAAAGCGGGGTCTCACCCGTTCTTTTAAATGAGGCTCCTGGTGGGTAATGGTCCGTAGCCAATCCAATTATTATATTCCGGGGTCCCTGTTGGACTTGGGATCTTATTGTCACATGTAAATTAGGCGCGGAATGGCACAGAGACGTTTTGCAGCCTAGGGGAGCGCCACCTTCTCGGGTATTGTTTACTAATTTTTTATTTATTTATTTTATTTTAGGAGTTTTGTATAATGCTGGCCAGACCCGAGGGTATCAGAGCGCTTCACAAAAGATTTTAGAGCAGAAGACACATATAGAGAGACAAAGAAAAAAAAGGCAAAGGTATACGTAAAAGTTCGACGGACTCCTTGAGTTTTGCGTCCTTGAGGTAGGGAGGTCCTGAAATCGCCTTGATGAGTGCACAATGTCCTGGGTTCAACCTCTTTCCTTGAGCTTTGCGTCCTTGAGGTAGGGAGGTCCTGAGATAGCGTTGATGAGTGCACAATGTCCTGGGATCAACCTCTTTCCATTGGGAGGGAATGAGGAGGGGGTAGGGGTAGGGGAGAGGGGATGAGGTAGATCGAGGGAGAACATTGTCAAGGGGTTTTAAAGTGCAGTAAGAGGTAGGATTGTGGTGGAACCTTGTCAGGTGCCAGCGGACTTCCGGTTTGTGCGTTTCATTGGCAATTCTTGTTTCGGGAAGGCACGGTTGAAGTAGAGGTCTTTTAGGAGACTTTTGAATTTTATAAAGAAATGGATAGTCCTGATATTGACTGGGATGGAGTTCCAGATTTTGGATGCGTTTCCAGTGAAGGATTGTGCAGCGGATTTTTGTTTGTGTGTTTTCATCGGGATGAGTAGGAGGGTGTCGGAACTCCTGAGGTTTCTTGTCTGGCCAGCTTTCTTGAGTTTGGAGGCCAGGTATTCCGGTTTTCCTGTGTGCGGGGCTTTGTGCGTGAGGCCGGCAGTTCTGAAGCTGGCACGCATTTCAACTGGGAGCCATTTTAGTTCTCTGAGGGCCGGAGATAAGTGGTCGTATTTCTTAACCCCGGAGACCATTCTGGCAGCTGCATTGAGGGTATTTGGGTCACAGACAGGTTGTTGTTGTGAACGATTGCTACGCCTCCAACGCTTTGGTCTTTTCGGTCCTTGTTGAAGATTGAGAAGCCTGGGGGTACGAGGGTGTCCAAAATAGGAGGCGAGCAGTCATTGTCTCTGTGATGAAGGCTATGTCTATGTAATGGGTGAGAATGGATTCAGCAAGCTCTGTGGCGTATTTGGTGGCTGATCTGCAGTTTATGAGCATGTAGTTAGTAGATGGTGGCTCTATTATTATTATCTTTGAGGATGCAGTTGGGATGTTGATGAAGGAGGCTGGGGGTCTACGGAGTTTCAGAGTGGAGTGGTTGCTTCTAAATCCAGTGATTACCTGAATCGTGGATTGGGGATTGGAAGCAGCGGGGGTGTCGTATGAGGAGGCCAGATCAGCCGCTTCATCTGAGGACAGAGCCTCCATAGTTCTTTTGGGCCTCAGTCAATGACTCGAGAGGGAGGAAGAGGTCCCGCTGGGTCACGTGGCCTTGACATGCCTTTGGTGTGCAAGGTTCGAGAGAGTGGAGGTACTGTTGTGGTTTTTGGATGGATTGCGGAGCGCAGCGAGGTTGCTTAGTATGACGTTGAAACCCTGTGTTATAATAGCTAATTGGCTTTCAAGCAGGGAGAGCTGAGGCCCAGTCTCATCTTGGGTTAGGGTGGATGGATTCTGGGCGGGGTCTACCTGGAGGGGCGAATGCCTGACTATGTTGTGTTGCCTTCTGGTCTTTCTTGCGTTATCCGTGGGGGCTTTGGGGAGGGGCGTGGGGTGCAGGTGGTTGACTCGTGATGTGGCATCTGCTTTCTATTCCAGGCAGGTGTAGGAGGGTTATTGGAGGTCTTCGTTTGTGTAGTGATGGTGGACGGAGTTGCTGGAGGTGGGTAGTGAGTGGGGGGCAGTTCACGGGGGGAGAGCCTTTTGGGGCCAGGGGGACATGTTCTTGGTGCTAGAGGTGCTATTGGTGGCACGAGTATTAGGAGTAAGGGGGTTTATGATGGCGGGTGCCAGAGTGTAGTGGGAGTTCCTCTGGGGAGTTTGGATGTCGGGGTAGGGGGGGTGGGTTGGGTGGGCGAGATGAGTATGAGCGGAGGCAGTCCTAAGTGAGGGGAAGAGGGTATAGGGGGACTTGTTTTTGGTGCTAGAGGTGGCACGAGTAGTAGGAGGAAGGGGTTTAATGATGGCGGGTGTCGGATTTTAGTGCGAGTTCCTCTGGGGAGTTTGGATGTCGGGGTAGGGGAGTAGGTTGGGTGGGCAAGATGAGTATGAGCGGAGGCAGTCCTAAGTGAGGGGAAGAGGGAATCAAATGTCTCAAGGTTGTCGTTAGTGGCTTGGATCAAGACTGTGCCATTGAAATAGATGGTCACCAAGGTGTTCCCCCTTCTTGTCGAGCGATTAGGAATAGGGAAAGAGAGTTTGCAGCTATGGGGTGTATTGGTAGTTTTGGTAATGTGGAGTTGTGATCTGAGTGTGGAGATCCACTTTACGGGGTTTTCCGTGTGAAAGATGAGGTCCATTTTTACTTGGCCTTTATAGGAGCAATGATATATTTCTGCAAATAGTGATTCGGGGAATTGCCTGATCAGTTTATGTTTGAGTTTTTTTTTCGATTCAGGTGGGAGGTTGGGGGGAGATTAATCGAGAAGGAGTTTGGGCCATGCTGTTTGACGTAGCTCGACGTGAGGGGGTTGGCGTAGGTAGGTTTGATAGAGGACATTTTGACTAGGCCGGCGGAGGGGTTGGTTCCTATAGGGATTGGAATGTTACACTAGCATAGGGGTCATGTGGGTTGGGAGGTTGGTTCGAGGTCAACTAAAGTCCGGGGATCGCCACACTCTGGTTCTTCATTTAAATATGCAGGGTGGGACTCAGCAGTCCCTGAAGCCTCGGTGGTCCTAGGCAGTGCCTTATTTGTTCTGTAATCACACAGGCAGTACTTATGGTGTTATAAAGTGATACGCTCTTAGAACTCTTGCAGTTGTACAATTACCCAGGCTTCATTTGTCTAATAGTCAGTTAGAATATGTTTGGTGGGTGCACTCTAATACTAAATAATGTTGTCCCTAAAATCTCCTATAAACAGATGATTTTCACAATAAATAATAGACAAGTGTTGTCAGAAAAAGAAGACCTATACACTGAGTTATTTATCTGAAAAAAAGTAACCTTTATTAAAACAGAAATAAATAGAAATGTGATTTTAATAGAACAGTATAATAAAAAAACGTGGGTTGGACTCCAGTGGAAGCAGCGTAGGAAACCTGCAAAAAAAACCTTAAACATAAGTATGTGTGCTATGTGGAAGAGGTAAAGAAAGGTATACCGAATGAAAGGACGATAGTGAGAATGGAAGGGAGTGCGAGTGGGTGGAAAGGAGAAGGGGAGGGAGAGTCAAAAGAAGAGAGGGAGGAAGAGATAGAGCATCGGCCTATTGCACCCAGCCGTTAGTGTTTACCCTCAGTCACCCATTTGTCTAGGACGCTGGGGTCCGCAAGAAACAGTGTGGTTCAGCAAGTCCTTAAAATTAAATACATGAGGCCAGAGATTATGGGCCATATTATCAAGGAAGGGTGATAACATTATTGCCGCTTTAGCAGCAGTAAACTGCCACTAAAACGGTGATAAGGGGTTGATAATATGCCCTTGTGAATTCCCTTAGAAGCCCAGGTTCTGGTGTGAACTTGGGCTTCTATGGGAATTCACAAGGACATATTATCAACCCCTTATCGTCGCTTTAGCGGCGGTTTCCTGCTGCTAAAGTGATGATAATTTTATCGCCGTTCTTTGAGTATATAGTCCTACATTATTAGCTATGGTAAAATCGCTTGCCTGCACCTGTGTACCCAGGCTGCTGTACCCCAACCCCTTCCCCCGCACTGTGCTCAATTGTAGGTCTTGCACACCAAGGCTTCACTGCTCACCTGCCACCCCTGGTGTGTTCCACGACATGTTGGTGCAAGCTCCAAGTCCGGGTTACGTTATGACGGTAGACCAGGTCATAAGTAGGCCACGGTGTCTTGATACCATGATGGAAGGTGTCAGAATGCCAGGGCATCATTGCGGGGTCAGCTCCCACTCCGCCATTCTTGTGGCAATCAATGAAATGTCTGAAAAGGGAGAAATAATTTAATGGTGGAAACGTCTGGAGGTAAGTGAATGTTTATTTCAAGCTTGATAGAAAGTAGGAGTTGAGTGCATCCTTCCTTTTTGAAGTACGATCTACCAACTGTTAGTGGTAATCGTGGTTCAAAGAGGAGTTGGAGTGCATGGGAATACACAAGGTTAAATAATAATATGTTATACCAATGTTCACTTACAAAGGAACAGAGTGCATGGTAGAAGCATAATGTGCGCGAGTGATGCAGTGGCGGGAGCCTGTGTGCATGTACACTTAGTAAGGAGCTCACAACAGTGTCCTAAATGCCAACGCCACGTGTCTGTAGGGCAGCACTGCCCACTGGCTCAGGCCTACAGTACAGTCCAGCAGGTCTTTAAAATGAGACAGAGATGAGACTGAATGAGGTCAGAGATCACATCATTACACACAGCAATATCGTTTGTTCACACCTGTGCAACCAAGCTGAAGCACCCCACCCTTCCCGCAGCTCTGCGCTCAATTGGCGGCCCTGTGCACCCAGGCCAATCTGCTTACCTGCTGTCATTGTTGTGTGAGCAAACACTACAGACAGCAGTGCTCACAATTCAGATGGAGTATTGATTGCAGAAGAGTGTACACCTCATGGATCCCTTTCATAGATGACGAGCAGTAGAGCTCACAATTTAGAGCCCGTGTTGATTGCCAGGATGGTGTACACCTCATGGATCCATTTCTTTTTTTGATTGCGCATTGTGATATGCGAGGTGCATGCGGCATATCATTTGAAGTAGTATGGAAGAAGAGGGACGTGTGGCGTTGTGGTTATCCTATTTATATGTACGCAAAGTGGACTGGGCTTGCGTACGCCAGGCCAGCGTAGGGGTGTTAATAATTATTCTGGGGACTTGGCGTTGTTCAGTTCCTGTCTGGCCAGGAAGTGTACTTATGTGTGTTTCTTTTGTAGTTTTGACCTCGCAGAGTGTGCAATGTAGATTAGTGTAGCATGTGTCAGGAGGGCGGAAACTATCATTAATGAGATGGCATGTGATCTAGGATGTGCAGTCTGCCCGTGGCTGATGATACTCCTTAGAGCCACCAATACCTGGGCCGAAAGGCAGCACAATAATGTGCACAAACACACACCAGGAGCATCGTGTAACACATATTTGTTTCTTGATGGAACGTTTGAGATGCATGGCAATCACACGTGTAAGGCTAATGTACAGAGCATGAATATTGATCAAGATGATCGTTGCATGTTGTGTGTAGTACAAGATATGTGTATACAGGAAAACACTTTTCAAAAAAGCTTTCTAAGCAGAAGAGGTGTCTCTCATCAAACGCTGCAGAGAGAATGAGTAAAATCTGTGTGGTCGTCCAACTGTTACAATGGGAAATGTTATGAGCCAATTAAATGCTTTTTGTTAAGGTCAAATGGCAATTGCGCACCGAGCTTGCAAGGAGGCCGCACCCAACATGATTTTGACAAAATATATTTATCATAATATAAGTTTATTACAGTTAGAAATACATAAATGTTTAACACCTTGGCTGCTAGAGATATTTTCCTCCTGTGCTGCATTCCATGATTTCCCATTGTTCATGACAAGGTCAGCTCGTCATTAGCACAGCTCCAGTGTGCCTCACGACGAGCTGAGCTCGTCATGAGCATGGAAGGAGTTAAAATAATTTAGATTTTTGTGTGCTCTCATATACTGTTTAAAGTGATTTAGATATACTTTTGAGACCAAAGTAGCACCTGGGGTGACTTCATGCATATATGATGTTACGCAGGATACGAAATACGCATCATTTCCGAGTTTAGCAATATGGCGTATAGGATTTGTGTGGTGATGGAGCTTGGTACGCTACCGGAATGGGAGTGCAGTTCTCTCTCCCCCAAGAAAAAATATACATATTTTTTTGGGAAGATATAAAACATTACATAATTTTTAAAGTAAAAATAAAAGTATATTAGAGTTCCAAAATATTTAAAAATATAATCGAAAAAATATAGGTTTTAGAAACATTAAAATATGAAATTAACATTTAAAAAACCTTTGAAATTCACTGAAAAAAACATAGGTTTTACAGATGTTATAATTTGGAATTAGCATTTAAAAAACCTTTGAAATTCACAAAAAAAACATAGGTTTCAGTGACGTTATAGTTAGTTGAACATTTGACTCATATAAAACCAGAAAAATTCGCCTGTTATAGTTAGTTGAGCTAACTATAACTCACGTGCCCGCAATACACTGATGATAATGTCACATATTACATCACTCATGACATGGTCAGTGACATCACTGATGACATCACTGATAACATCTCAAATGACATCACTGATGACATCACTCATGACATCAACCACGTGACAATCTGATGCACATACTGCTGCTCTAATATAAACGTTGATACACCCATTCTAAAATGCTGACTACTATTTTTGATACAATACACAGAAGAATGCCATATACTACATAGCACTTACTATTTCCTAGGTCTACACGCACATCCAGTCACTTATACATGTAGTTACTCATCAGTACAGGACTATATTATGCACTCATACATCTATACATGTAGTCACACTCTGCCACTCATCCATAGAGTTACTCACACACCTAGTCAGTAATGCAAAGAATCAATCACATACCCATTCAATCATGTATACAGTTATACACACCAACTTCGTTATTTTTAGACATACCACATCACTTATTTATACAGATACTAACACATATTTACTGTCTTATAGAATCACTGATAGAAGCAGACACTTATTTATACACCCACTCTTGAAATAACTTAGTCTCACGTATACTCATTTATATACTCCAACACTCACATATAGTGGCTTAAAACATATGTAGTTAGTCACAGAGATCCCACTGAGACATTTATTCACTCACCAACACACCCATAGACACACTAACTCCCCCATACAACCCTACCCAGATGCACGTTTTAATCCATACAACCACTGAATCACCCACTCAGACATCTATGCACAGACTCATACACCCACCCACCCACACAGACACTCAGGGACCGATACAGATACTCAGACAATAAATTAATGACATACATAGACATTAATGTAGCTAATCAGCAACCCATGCTGTTGCTTACACACCAATGAAGAGACTAATACAGACTTTCACACAGTTTAGTCACTAACACACTCATTCAGTAAGACATGTTCAATCACTCACTTATACAGCCAGTCACGCACCTACGAAATAATACCTTTAGGCACTTGTAAATGTATTCATTCTTCAATACACCTTGGTAAATAAATATATATTTTGTGTGAATTTCAAAGGTTTTTTAAATGCTAATTCCTATCTATAAAGTCTGTAAAACCTATGGTTTTTTCAGTGAATATATATATATATATATATATATATATATATATATATATATATATATATATATATATATATATATATATATTACCTACTGGCGGTCGCCAGTAGGTAGTTATAGTTAGGACCTAGTTTCCATAGGAAATCCTCAACATTCTATTTGGATTAACTTTGGCCCTGGTGGATGAATCTTTGCGAATTTCTCAAAGAAGATGGCTCGGTCCGCTGCGCTCCTTCCCTGAAAGTTTGGGGGGGATTGGTGAAGTGGGGGCTGAGATAAAAGGGGGGTCCCAAAACATGTTTTCTCCATGTTATTTTCCATAGGACGTTTAGACACGGCTACAGGTCGAACGGCTGAATGGATTTATAAGAAATTTGGCAAAACTGTAGAATCCGGCTCGCAGATTACGCTTTTTTTGGAATGGTGTAAATCCGTTCAGTAGTTGCTGAGAAAATTAAAGTTAAATTCAATTATATATCTATACGCGCGGACGGGTGCGCGCACTCAAGTGGCTGCGCGCGAGCGGATTTTTTTTTTGCTGCGTGACATCTGTTAACGTTCGATTCGAAGGAAATCAGGAAGTGTTGACCGCCATTTTGTCACTGCGAGTAAATATATTGTTCATTTCAAAGCGTTGGAATATGGAAAGGGGAGAAGGTAGAGATTGTTTTGCTGCGTAGGTTTTCTCAGGGTGTGCAGTAAGGCCCTTAAAGGCAAAAATATATATATATATATTTTTTTTAAAGTTGCGGGGTGCGCGCACTCGGGCGCGCACACCTATTTACAAGAGTGTGAAAATGGAGATAAATCAGAAGTTTGAGTGCTTTGATATAAGGTGGCTCTTAAAAGAGCCCTTGTGTTAATTGAGTTTTTTCTGCATTTATAAGTAAGTAGCGATGCAGAGCCTGATGTTGCAGAGGAAGATTCTGTTTCTGCCTTCCTTCTTACCTAGTTATGGTGTTTTCACTCCCACTCCAGGCTTTTAGTCTGTGGATGGAAAACATGAACCTACACTCACCTATGAAAATCTTACTATTGATGCTTGACTCAGGCCAAGGAGATCAGAGTGCATGTCTGTGTAAAATGATGTACCTCTGGGGAGATGATGTTACGTTTAAACGTAGCCCCTGAGTGCTTAGTTCGGTTCTGTTCTCTGTCACTGTTGTTGATTTAGAGCCCCAAATACAAAGGCTTGTTGTTGCTTGTGAATCCCCAAGTGTATATTTGCCCATACTGATCCATAACGCCCCGGCCTATCCATGTCGTAGGCCGCAAGAGTGGGCGAAACTCAGCTGGCCGAGCGAGACTTGGGAAGGGGGCAGGAGCCAAGAGGAAACAAGGAGGGGTTTTCATCATTTGGGATTGCTTCCGGGAAGCTGCGCTTCGCGCCTCGCGCACCGGAGCATTTCCGGGTACGCTAACGCGGCGTGTCATATGACGCATTATGCAACAACGCGATACGTCGTTGGGGCTCCACCGGAACTGATCGAATTGGTAGTCTACAGTGTTTCTGGATGTTTCAGACTGAAGCTGGCGTCAGCATGAGAGCACCCCGTGGCTACGTCGTGGCCATTCCGCGAGCAATCATGGCAGTCGCTCCCCACCGGAACTCTGCGGGAGTCGGGGGCCCCGGTGACTCTTGTAGAATCTTCAAGGCTGAGGGGACGCTTTTGGGAATGGGGCCCATGCCCTAGCAGCCAAGCGTCCGAGTTCCAGGGTTGCCCAGAGCCATCCTTGCAGGCCAGGCCCAAGTCTGTTGAGCCGACCGCCATTTCCTGAGCTCCGTGGCAGCCGCCTGTCGCTGTATCGCAAGAGTGGGTACAATTCAGCCGGATGGCGGGTGAGACGCTGTAATAGCAAGAGCAGGTGTAATTCAGCTGGCCGAGCGAGGCAATGTGCCGCAGGAGCGGGCGCAACTCAGCTTGTCGAGTGAAGCGCTGGGGTGTAGCTGAGAAACCTCCACCTGGGGAGGTGGGGGAGGCTCGTTCGCGCCGCCTCTCCCTTCCAGTGCACCCCACGCCATCTCCTGGCGCAGGTATATGTGATGGTTGGACCAGGGCACCGCAGGACGTGTCTTTAGGTCAAACCCTCAACTATGGCACCCAACATCCAGGACTTATGCCATTTGTGCAAGGCAGTGACATCGAAGCATGTCAGGGACCAAGCATATCCAGAGTCCTTCCTACAGTCTCTGCCTTCCTTCTTACCTAGTTATGGTTTTTTCACTCCCACTCCAGGCTTTTAGTCTGTGGATGGAAAACTATGAACCTATACTCACCTATGAAAATCTTACTATTGATGCTTGACTGAGGCCAAGGAGATCATAGTGCATGAGTCTCATGCTCGATCGATTGAGCTGGCCGGATCAGGCAACAAGAAGGTGGTGGGGATGGCGGCATCAGCAAGGTATCCCCCCACACAACTTGTCGGACATCACCTCTGGATGTACTGGGGACGAGCCTTGGCGCATGGTGTCGTCCCCGGGGTATTTGCACAACGGTCCTCCACCCCTAGGCCGCCAGCTATGCTACCTCGACAGGAACAGCGTCATGCATTTGGATCGATGTTGCAGCAGGCTGCCATGTAAATAGTTATTTAATAAAACGTTTTACCCTGTTACTTTGCTGGTGTGTTGTGTATATTTATAATATTTGCATAGGGTTTGTCGTTATTTTGGGCGGGGTGGGCGGCGGAGCCGAGCTGTCTTGCAGCCATCATGGCGTCGAGCTCGGTTCCTCTCACTAGTTTCATATTTCTCATGAGGGGTTGTTCCTAATGTTTCTATTTTAGCGAGGTCAAAAAGAGATCCCATCAGTGGCCTACTGATTTTGCTCGATTCCTTTTGTTTTTTCTAACGATTTTTAAGTTAAAGTTTGCTAGCACGATACAGCGGCTAGTCCGCATTTTATATATATGTCCTTTTCATTAGGGGTGTCCTCCGGTGGAGTCGGACGATCTACCTCTAATAAACGGTAAGTGTTCCTCTGAAGGAATGCGTCTTGAAAGTGGCTGACTGTAATGCATGATATTTCACTCAGTGACTTTCAGGCCCATGCTGTTTCAAAACTGTGCATGTGCTTGAAGCAGGCATAGGTATTGACGCAGCATTGTGAATATAGTGCATTGGTGAGCCTTGCTGGAGCTGCATCACACTTGCGATGCAACTCTAGCAATGTATTACTTTTTCAGCACATATGTGTTACGCATGTATGGTGTTTTTGTACCATGGTGCGCCACATTTCAAATGTGGCACACCATGGGTAACGGAGCACTAGCATACTGTGGTGCACATTAACTGGTGCATATCTGGGTATGAAGTAGTTAACATAAATCTGCCCCATAGGTTACAAATCCGCGTTTAGTAGACTGTTCGGCCTTTGTAGTGTTATGTTTTTTCTGTTATTCTATGTAGGTATGTAATATTGCAAGATTTTTGTCACGAAAAAGAAGCCATGAGTATTGGGTTTGTGAAAGATTGCAAGATTTTTAAAATTAAAAAGCAACAACCATGGCATTGTTTAATATAGTATTGTAAATACTTATCTTTAACAATGATGAGAGAGTAAAAAAAGGTTAACCTGATGTTTTAAAGTTATTCACAGGCTTCTTTAGAGGAAGTGTTCTATATGTTTGTAGCGTGGGTGTTTCACTTTTTTATAGGTAATAGAATGCATTCTGTATGCTGTAGCAGGAGGAGTACTACATACTTGAATATTCTTCAGTGCTTATTTTCATTTCGTAAGTGGTATTGAGACCGACACAGAACTTCAATGGATCGGAGGGGCTGTTCCTGTGCATCTGGAGGACTGCCAAGCCGTTGCAGCAGTGGGAGTGAGGCCTCTCACAGGGGCGTAGCGCAGCTCCTTTTGATGCTCACAATTGCAGATAACAGGGTAGAGATGTCCGTGGAATTTATGGATGGTTAGTCACACTAGAGTGCGCGCGGCGCCCCTAGCACCTCATTACGGCACACAGGGGAGCCGCGTTGCACAGTTTGAGAATCAGAGACTTAGGAGATAAACCTTCATAATAGGAAGGCTTCTAAGCGATAAAAATCGCCGGTGCTCGGCGTTAAAAATATCACTGCTATCGGTGGAATTTTCCACGGTGTTAGTGCTTCAACAGCAATGGGAACACATATCTGATAGAAAATCCTGTAACAATCTCAGTATTTCACATTATCGCGTGAAAAGAAAGTCTTCCGAAAGATGTTGAACGTTGTTCTCTTTTGAGAATAGAAAACATAGTGAGGGAAGTGGGTGGAGTGCTCCGTGTAAATTGCAGAATAGAAACTACTAAGAACCAATTGGAAGTGTTGTTTTCAAGTCACATGACTTCACATGCGCGTCTCAGGACGTGTACGCGGTGACAGTATCTGGTCACGTACGTCATTTGGAAGTAGCGGTCTAATTCAGCGAAGTTTCAAAACGTGAAAAGGAGTAAATCCAAACACATCCGGATTTAATATATCTTCTGAGCTCGATTCAAGCATACAATTGTTAAAGTATAAAACCTTTTATATTTTTTTTAAAAATACCAAGGTGTGTACATTCGGTCACGCACGAAAGTTTAAAAAGACATTCCGCTCCATTTAATGAAAATTTTCATAATAATAAAAAAGAAGCCTAGGTTTAGTCTCTTTGACGTAGTATAAGTTCTTTGATGGGTCTATGAAGAAATTTAATAAGTTGCAATTGCAAAGTTTTCACGAAATATATAGGCGGGTGCGCGCACACGGTTGCGCACGAACGAAAGCCAAAAAAGCGGAGATAAACCCCCTTTATAATATGCTCCTGGAGCTCTTTTTGGTACAATGAGTTAGTTCTGAAAATAACTTTTTTTTTTTAAACAAGTGTTATGTTGTTTTTGATTTTTTAAACTTGCAACAACATTTTCATGTGTGACACAGGATCAAAATGAAATGAAGAAATTTATCTTTTCTCGGGGCATTTATGACTCTCAATTTTTAGTTTAATAAGAATGAGGCTCTGCTCTCCGTACAGAAGAATTTCTCCACACTCGTTGCATTTCATGTGCACCTTTGCAAGATATGGTCTCAAGTCCATCACAGCACTCGATGGAGATACAGGTCGTCCACCAGAAGATGTGCTGGCCACCTCTGATGGTAATAGCGTGGCCAGGGCTCTTGTCGATGCCTGTGCAAATTCCACAGGGTGCACTTGTTTGACATGCCGCACCATGGTATGTATGGAAAAGGAATATTTTTTGTTGGATTTCCTCTTGAGAGAACCGATTTGCATATCGTGCAGGTAACTTTTGGCGCATTCACTTTCTTTTGTTCTTCAGGATAAGTGAAAAATTGCCAAATAAAAGATTCCTTTTTTCTTTTTAAAGGTAGTCGCTCATTTCCTTCAGATTCAGAAGATGAATGCGGAACGGCAGCCATTTCAGCAAAGTTTTCCGAAAGATGTTGAACGTTGTTCTCTTTTGAGAGTCCAAAAGATAGTGAGGGAAGTGGGTGGAGTGCTCCGTGTAAATTGCAGAATAGAAAGTACTAAGAACCAATTGGAAGTGTTGTTTTCAAGTCACATGACTTCACATGCGCGTCTCAGGACGTGTACGCGGTGACAGTATCTGGTCACGTACGTCGTTTGGAAGTAGCGGTCTAGTTCAGCGAAGTTTCAAAACGTGAAAAGGAGTAAATCCAAACACATCCGGATTTAATATATCTTCTGAGCTCGATTCAAGCATACAATTGTTAAAGTATAAAACCTTTTATTTATTTTTTTAAAATACCAAGGTGTGTACATTCGGTCACGCACGAAAGTTTAAAAAGACATTCGGCTCCATTTAATGAAAATTTTCATAATAATAAAAAAGAAGCCTAGGTTTAGTCTCTTTGACGTACTATAAGTTCTTTGATGGGTCTATGAAGAAATTCAATAAGTTCAAATTGCAAAGTTTTCACGAAATATATAGGCGGGTGCGCGCACTCGGTCGCGCACGAAAGCCTGGAAATGCGCTATCCATTTTATTGAGAACTGTTGCCGAGAGTGCGCACACCGGGTCGTGCACGAAAGTTTAAAAAGTCTATTTTTATTTACAGACAAATTTTAATGCGTTCAAAAAAAGGCAAGGTACAGACTTTCTAATTCTGTATCGCTTTACAAGGAGTCTCTATGCAACTTGAACAGTGAAGAAAACGGCTTGTTTCCGAAAAAAATATTGTCAGAACTTTATTGACAAAAGTATAGGTTGCATACACGAGATATTTCTGAATTAGCATTTTAAAAACCAATGAAATTCACTGAAAAAACCATAGGTTTTACACACGTTATAGTTAAGAAGTAGCATTTACAAAACCTATGAAATTCACTAAAAAAAACATAGGTTTGACACCAGTTATAGTTAGCTGGAAATTTTACTGATATAAAACCACTGAAATTCCACGTTATAGTTAGTTGGACTCACTATAACTTGCGCGTGTAATGCACTGCTGATGACATCACATATTACATCACTCATGACATGGTCAGTGACATCACTCATGACATCATTGATGACACCATCCTTATGACAGAGTAACAGATCTCCTTTCAGTGTAATGTAACCCTTGAAAAACATTCAAAAAAAGAAAAAAGAAACTAAAATTTTCCAAAAAAAAGAGATATCCATACCAGTTACAACCAATTCAGTAATTCCACCATCTATATACACACCACTCATTCACCAACAGTTCTATATAGTTACTCATACATATACTCACTCATCATGTGAAGTGATACACCTATACTTCCTGTTACACACCAACAGTCATCCAAAAGTTACTCACACACATACTCACACATGCAAATAAACTATTGAACATCCATTTTTTCGCATACAGAGCAATACATACACTACCACCTTACTTCTATTGAAAATTACACATATTTATTCTCTTAAACAATCACTTTTCGAAACACATACTTATGTAAACAAGAACTCTTACAATCTCTTACTCTCACATACACTCACTTATATGCATCAATATTCACATATTCTAGATTAAAACATATGTAGTTACTGTTTAAAACACTAGTGAGACAGTCATTTACTCACTAACATACACATATACACACTATTCAACCATACAGTCCTGCACATATGTAGTCTTCAAAATACATACAAAAAAAGAGTCTATCACTCATGCATCAATGTTGTAAGTAATTCCCACACTAAACAATACAAACACTCATACTGATACTAATAAAACATCTAATAACCCATGTACATACACATGTACCTACTCACCAACCCATGCAGCTACTTATACACAAAGTGAAACACTAATACATATATTTAAAAATTTAAACATTACTCACTAATATTTATTTTTCAGAAAGACACACATTCACTGGATGGTGTCATGAGTGATGTCATGAGTGATGTAATATGTGATGTCATCAGCAGTGCATTACACGCGCAAGTTATAGTGAGTCCAACTAACTATAACGTGGAATTTCATTGGTTTTATATCAGTAAAATTTCCAGCTAACTATAACTGGTGTCAAACCTATGGTTTTTTCAGTGAATTTCATAGGTTTTGTAAATGCTACTTCCTAACTATAGCGTGTGTAAAACCTATGGTTTTTTTAGTGAATATATATATATATATATATATATATATATATATATATATATATATATATATATATATATATATATATATATATATATATATATATAAAGAAACTCCTTCCGGACCCCTTGCGACCCTCGAAGAGTGGCGTGCATGCCGGCGGTGTCAACCGGCAATCCAATATTCCACCAAATCTACAGTAAAGCACGCTCTCAGGAAATAGAGACACAGCAGCCCAATATGAGTTGTGTTGTTTAATTCACAATGCGTTTCGCCATAACAATGGCTTGATCACGTGAAAATGCAACATACCAATCACTGTCTTAATCTTCCAGGGAAATCATAAATACAAACATAGGACTTCACATATGTACGTCTCGTAAGTGCTACAGAATATGATATATACATGATTAATTGAAATTAAATTACAGTAAAAATGCATGTAACGTGATTATGTGATGAAACAATTCAAAAGCAATATTTTGAAATTGTAAAAATATATAAAATATATATCCATGTTCCAAATGCATTTCTGCTCCCAGAACTCTTGATAATGTTCCCCCAATTCACTTTAAATTTCGGATCATTACCCCCTATTCTACAGAAGCTAATCATCTAAGGAAAATGCTTCATAGAAAACCGGCATATCCTACAGACAGACCCGACTATAAAGGATGATATACCACCATACCCCCTGGTCACATTTAGAAAGGCTAGGTCTCTTAAGAGACATGTTGGTTAGAAGTCATCTTGAAAAAGTTAAACCACGAATAGGCACTCTTAGAGAAATGAAGGGCTTTTTCCCATGCAGCAAATGCAAGGTTTGTGCAGGGAGCAAACGGGTTTTGTCCTATAACCTGTTGGACACAGGGAGAGTTAAAACCATTGAAAAGTTCATGATGTGCAACACTCCCTATGCCGTTTACTGCTTAGTCTGCCCATGCGGTCTACGATATATAGGCAGCACAATACACCAGCTTAAAATCAGGATCTTGGAACATCTGAGGGCCATAGATAAGGCAGATCCAGCCTATCCAGTCGCTAGACACTTCGCAGAATTCCATCAGCGAGATAAGAGAAAACTACAATATTTTGACTAGACTTCGTCCCCAATAACATCAGAGGGGGCGACAGACTGAGAAGATTACGTCGCTTAGAGTCTAGGTACATTATAGACCTCATGTCCAAGTCCCCCAGAGGCTTAAATAGTGGGGAGGAACTGGCAGTACATTTGGGCAAGCAGTAATTTGAGCATGTTGATTAGTTTATGGAGTGTATATACTTGTACATAACCTCATGCACACATTTAGGACACACTAAGGGAAAAGACCAATTGTACATAGCTGTACATTATTGTGTAAACCGTGTGTAAATAGCTATACATATACATAAACGAGTGCATTTACACATACACTAATATTGTATGGGATGTATAGATTGTGTATATGTAATGTATGGGATGTATAGAGTGTGTGTATATATAATGTATGGACTAGGTGGACAGAGAGCGTTTATATATATATATATATATGAAACGAAGAGTCCTGACCGCCACAGGTAGCGGTTTCAACAGGCGCAGACCTCCACTCCAATACTCGATGTTTAGTCAAATTTCAAACACCAAATAAGCCATCTCACAAGTTCCAGTGCCAGCAATCCATATTTATTACAGCAAAAAGTGCAGGAGCAAGTGCCCTCCCTGTATATTGATATATATATATCAATCAAACACAATCCAGTTTGACGAGAATAACAAACTCACTGGAGCCGTGGCCTCATGGCCGTGGCCTCCATGCAATTCAGACGTGTTTATTTGGCAAAACGGGTGTCACTACGCATTTCGGGGTTAACCTCACTCGTTGCTCATGGCTCACTTTATGCACTAGCTTGCTTCCTTAGATGTGGTACTCGTTTCTCTTGCTCCCACTGTGGAATCCAACACCCTATCTGTGTAATGAGCTGGAAATCCAAAGATCCACTTCACTGACAAGGCAGTGGATAGTTTGCGTGTCTCCAGCCTTTCTTATTTTTCACCTTTTTCATCTTCCACTCAATCAACACATCATCCACACATACACACAACTACTTGCTGCACTCCTTAGCTGTGATTATCAACTATTCTTCTATTTCATATTCCTATTCAAAGTACAGGCCTCTATCGAGCCTTTTTATTGTAATAACTACCCTGGCCGAAGGCTCTGTAAATTTGCACACTTGCTCCCTTTCTTGGCTGTGGTTATCAATTATTCTTCAATTTCATATTCCGATTCAAACTCAAGGCCCTTTATCGAGCCTTTTTGTTGTAACTACTGTTGCAGGAATTCTGCTCCTACACAGAAATGTGCATAAAGACTTAAGACCTCAGTGAATAATGGTGTACCAAAACCCACCTTAGTACTCAAACCCCCTACCAGACTAGCAATCAGTGACTCATTGGTTCTTCTTCCAATAGCAAAAACACCAATGACTAGTCAACCCAGAACATGCAACTTAGATTACCTCAAGTAAGGTGGATAAAAAGAGCACTCTTTCGTTATAGTCTTACACCAGTCCAAAACAAGGAGTAAATAAACACATGTGCAAGTTTGAAAGGTTTATTTCTAACACCGTAATCTCATGCACAGTACCTTAGATAATACAACCAAACATATTATCAGAAACAACGTTGTCAGCACTGTTACTATTCCATAAAATACTAAGGGAGAAAGCATCCTATAATGCTAAAGGGAAACAGATTTAAAATATACCTACATTTCACCCTCCCTACCTACCAGGTTAGTTTATAACTACAGAAGGTCTCATAGAATTACATGGGCGGACCCATACCTCTGGTACTCAGCAGTAGTGGATCACATTGAGTTCTGCACAAACTGTCAGGATACAAATGTTCTCCAACTGTGTGCAATTATGCCTCCACAATACATTATTAAACGCGCCAGTATCAGAGGTGGCCACAGCTGCATATGTGTTATGGGTCGAACGTGCGAGGATCATTCCGAATAACAGACACAGTATCCAAGATAACCTTGATGTTCCATGCCCTCACTATACACACTAAACTAGCGAGGCAGTCTAGAAATGTAGCATAACAAATTATTGTCATGTGAAGCAAAATACTCAGCCTTTTCTAAACAATATCACAAGTGCGTGTCGTGTGCAAAGCAGAGCAAGAAAGCAAAAATAGTGTTTAAGCTTCTAATAAACCCATGCTAACTTAACACGGTGTGAGTGCAAGGCTCAGCCCACGACACTCTCCCGCGATCGAAGCACGTGATATAAACGTGGGCGAATTAGAAACGCAGAGTCCAAGCCTGAAAAGCAGAGTCAAGTTCAAATTTGCAAAAAAAATTATTCACTGCTTGATAGAAAACAGTAACTAAATAATAAAGAATAGGTAGAAAAATCAAAGAGTCTTAACCCAACAGCGTATAAGCACAGTATGTAGCAACAGCCTCCAAGAGGAAGTCATTGTTCTCATCTGAAAACCTTTCAGTCATCCAATTCAATAGTGAGAATGAACATACATGTTCCTCAACGACCGGAGCCTCTATCACCATCGGAGGAAAACTCGGGTCATCTTCAATGTAACTGCGTGCCAAGAAGTCATGCGCCGCTGCAAAAACATTCCAACGTCCCAATATTCCATGTATCGCTGCTAAGGCCTTAATCCCGCCGCCAGAACAGAGCAAGTCATGAACCACTAAGGGGCTCATCAGCTGGTCATAATCCACGTTGGGAGACACCGTACAGCAGAGACACAAATCCAGGGCCCAGTCGAAATCGCAGCTCAGGCAATGGAAGACAGGTTGAACGCATGTGAAAAAGGAGAATCGAAACGATAATCCATAAACTGCACTCATTGTAGCCAGAGGCAGCACTCCCTAATAACTAAGCATTCGGTTGCGGACAAGCAACAGCCGGTACATATTCTCGTGTGCTGCAGGATGTGCATCCATATTTAAGTAAACAAATTAATAGAAGCACACCGGCAGCTAATGCGAGTATTAAGGGTAATCCACCAAAGATGCTGGAAAACATCGAATGAAAAAATTCAGAGAAGACACCAAATATAGTTTGAAAAGAAGTCACAAGGCCACTGCTTCTAACTTTAAAAAAGTAAGGTAACCCCGTAGTCAAGGACGCATTAAAGATACTCTGAATTAACTCCCCAAAATGCAAGGGCACTTCTGTATTTAATAAATTATGCACTTCTGTGCGGGTATTGCTACATGAACGACAAATGTTTCTCTAGCAGATGTAAGAGCAACCGCTTTTTGAGACAATAGCGCTCTTATACGGCTCATTTGGTTGACTCTTCTCTCAAGATCGGAATCAACGGCCAGATGGAAACATCCAGCTTCCCATGCATAGGAGTAAACACAACTTTTTTATAGCAAACCACATGCTCAGTTACCTTAATCATGTAAGCAATGCCCGCTAACATTGCACAACAATCTGCATTATTTCAAATTAAATAACTCACGTTTCCAGTAAACTGAACGTTGGTATGATAGCAGGTGTCGGAGTGCCTTTCAAAGCTCCGGCCAAATTAGGCGCATTTTGATTACAAGAGCCATGCAATTGTATGTGTCTACAAATTAAGGATCTGGTGCTATTGTGCAATCCTCACCATTCAGATAGACTTCTTTTCCTTCCCTCAGACACCTATATGTAAATGATAATAACCAAGCTTCATGGAGATAAGCGCTGCCTAAAGATCCATATCTGCCTATAGCATAGTATTTCATGCAAACCTCAAACTTAAACATGCTAAAAAGTAACGTTATGATATCCTGGATAAGCTACACAGCTGAATCGGATCTCCAATGAGTGACCACTTCTAACCATTCTTATAGCGCGCCCTGTGCTCTGATTTGACAGTGAGAGAGTGATCGCACCATAGTTTGTACTGCTAATCATTCTCAGCATACGCTACGAATACACTTTAACGTTACACGTTGCATCAAAGCTTCCATTTGACGTCATGTACGGTGCCCCATACGCAAAGACGCGAATGTTTTTAATTGTTTAAAAGCATATATTTATGTATTTAATGAACATACTAGCAGAAGACATTATCTAGGATAATTATTAAGTATTTTTTTTAAGTTCCAATATTCCTATATTACTTTTAAAACCAATTACACAAATCGTGGTGGAATGTCATGCGTACTCGCATCGTAAGAGTACCGTAATCACAGCGTAAGCGTACACAAAGCCATGTGCCTTTAAAAGAAGAGATTTGATTGGTTCATAACACTTCCTATTACAACAGTTGAAACTTCTGTCCCATTTTAATAATTCTACTTTGACTTTCTAAGAAGAAGCATCTCTTCTGAGAATCTTGTCAAATAGAACAAAGTTTACCACAATAACAGCAATGGACTCATCTTCCACCCATTCTTCAGAGGATTATTTAATTCCTGAAGAACCTCCAAAGAAGAGGAAAGAAGCTCTAATTTGGCAGTTTTTTACTTTTCCAGAAGGGCAAAAAAAGGTTAATGCTCCAAAAGTAACCTGTCAAATTTTCAAAACTCTTTCAAGGGGTGATCCATCTCAAAAATACTCCTTTGGCACAGCAAATATGGAGCGACATGTGAAGAACTTACACCCCAACAACTTTGCTCGAGCAGCAACACAGAGGTTGAAGGACAACCCACCTGCTGCTGCACCAAGCACATCAACTGCTGCAGCAGCATTTTCAGCAAGCAGTCCACACCCACAAATTGATTTTGCTAAAGTTAAAATTCTATGCATTTATTGCAATAAACTTTGTGTTATGGGAAACAGTCTATTGACCTGATAAAACGCAGGAAGCAGGAGCATCGCTGTCCTCGACATTTGCAAGACGACTTTAGACTTTCCTAAACAGTGCCACAAATTGACCATTTTGTGTAACTATTGTGGATATTGTTTGGCAGAGTTTGCTTTACTATAGATTTTGAGTGCAAGCCACCATTGCTCCAAAGTTATTGCCTGATAATTTGTTTGTTTTACACTACTAATTTGTTTTCTTCCCTCACTTCCTTCCTAATGTTGGGTACAGGATTGTGCCCTGTTGTAATTGTTTGTGCGTCCATTCTTGCTTCTATTTAAACATTGACTTAAATAAAATTTCTTGTCCGGCTGGGCATTGGAAATATATATAGTACTCATCAAAGTCTATATGAATTCTTCCTAAAATCCTTTGTTTGCTCAGGACCATTGTTCTCTAAAAGAAGTATTTATAAAGTCAGACATGCTTTTTTTCTTTTTCTTGTCCTGGTAGTGAAAAACTCTTAAATTGGTTTTCACTACTGCAAGACCTATCTCTCCCATAGGATAACATTGGAGTTGCTTTATTACGTTTCATAAGTGTAATTTCCAAATGGGAAGGGTTTATCCAGTTCATGTTTGATCTCTCTGGGATCACAATGTAAAATCTAAACTTATGTTGGAGTCAGATTTTAAATTACATTTCTGAAAATGCCACTTTTATAAAGTTAAAGACACATAATTGATGGACGGAATGCAGAACACTTCAAAACATTCACCACAGTCAAGAGATCTGGGTTAAATCCATCATTCTTTTGCTCACCATGCCACCCCAGTTTAGACCTGGCGATATGCAAATCAGTCTTGACCCTGTGCCTCTTTGGGGCAGTCCAGCCTGAACTACAAAGCCAGTTACTCCCTGGACCGGACACAAGCATCCTAGAACCGGTTTCAGGGTTTCACCCCTCATCAACCAGGCTAGCTTGAATCCAGTGGCCATGAGCCCGGGACCCACTACTGGGAATACACAGTGCACTTAGGGCGAGAAAGCAAAAGACACACAATTGATGGATGGAAGGTAGAACAAATCAAAACATCCCACCCCGGTCAAGAGATCTGGGTTAAATCCATCATTCTTTTGCTCACCATACCACCCCAGTTTAGACCTGTTGGCATTTTCTTGCCTTAGCTTTTTAGTGCCTGTATCTGTCTCTGGCACATGATTAGGTATAGCAGACAGTTGAGCGTTGTGCATTGCTCCTAGACAACCACATACAATAGAGAACTTAGATGTGCCTGTATGGCTCTTCACTGGCAGGATGGGAAGGAGGAGCTGGGCACAGACCCACTTACACCTGAATAGGCAATGTCCTGCCTCCACTCAAAGGGCTGCATACCCCCTGTAGTTCGTCTGGAGCCAGGGCATGGAAGGCAGTATGCCTAGGGACCTCAAAGGAAAACCTCTAGAAGCTTCTTCCTCACTTCAAAGGCAAATCTCAGTAAAAATAATGGATCTCAGACGCCACCTCTTCTGTGCACTTCTTGGTCTGTGGATACTCTGCCAGCAAGAAGGACTGCTGTGGTGCTACAAGGACTGCCACTTTGCTGGACTCCAGAAAGGAACTGCTGCCCGGCTTTGCTGACCTGCTGCCAGCTGCCCTCTTGCCTGAGGAAGAAGAACTGGACCTGCTACTTCATCTTGAACACCGGACCCCATAGTGACTCCAGGGCTAGTCTTCTAGATTCCTTATCTGAGCTTCAGGGACTTAGAAGGCTCCCCAACCAGCTCCCGGACCCAGCTGCAGAGAGTTCCTGCCCTCAAGTGGTACCACTCAAGTTGTGAACCCTTGGTGTGGCTCAACATTCTTAGAATCCAGTTTTTGGACTCTTTGTGACTGCGAATGGGCCCGTTGGCACTGAGACCACATCACATGCACTAACAGACAGCGCGAGCTACCACCAGCCCATCTCTTCACCCAGCAGCATCAACAGCCTTCGGGGAACTTCTAACGCAAAACTTAGTGACTTCTGGCCTGCTCTTTGTGCCACACCGACAACCGCCAGCGGCTCTCTCCTTGCTCCCCATGACTCTCTTCAACATAAATGGGAGACTCTTGGCACAAAACCTGAGAAGGTAAAACTATAGCGGAACTACTCTGGGACTGTATCTGACCCACGCTCCATTGTGATCAGCCTGAATTTTTTACTTTGACCCAGTCCAGCAAGTGGTTGGCATTTTCTGCTTTAAGGAGCTATTTTACACTTTATTCTTTAAAAGGTCATAACTCTGGTTCTACTGATTGGATGTTTGATGTTTTGGTCTTGTTTTTTAAAATTAAATTGAGCTCTCTTTTTCTAATTTGATGTGGGATCACATTTTTATGATGTTTTCAGTGGTTTACTGCTTGGAGTGTTGCACAAACACTTTACACATTGGCTCTAAGTTAAGCCTGACTGCTCTTTGCCAAGCTACCAGAGGGCGAGTACAGGTTAATTTAGGATTTGCCTGCTTATTACCCTGACTAGGATTGTGGTTGCTGCTTGCCAATTTCTTACAGGTTTAATACATTAAAGTATAAAGTGGGTCTGGAATAGGGGGTGAAGATGAAACCCCTTTTCTGAGTGTAATTCATGGTCTGAATTTCATATTTTTTACATCCAAACCTTCCGTGAGCCCATAATCATTAAATATGGAGTTAATAAAACCGTCAATTAATTAAATTCTGCAAAAAATATACTGAATCATACGAGGACTAGTCAGGTGCATCATTTTAATCGTAAGAGAGTGAAATAGGCAAGTGTGTTCAGTGGGTATGACTCCGCATACCATAATTTAAATACGCAACATGCAATGTAAAGGTACCTAATACATACTATTCTAAAAACCGCATTTATTCAATTAGCGCCTAACATATCTAAGTTGTGGGTGACAGACTGGTAACCCAGTCACCCCTCCTTTTACTTACTTTCGTGTTAGAAGTGTTTGCCCTTTGTTTCATTTTAGCTAGACACTCTTCAAATAGCATCGGAAAGTAAATTAACTGATCTTGATTGGCTCACACCTTAGGTAGCACATATTTTTACATCATCGGTTTGATATTAAAAGCCTTCATTCAACACCAGAGAGGAGGGCGAGCAGTGCAGAACAGCTCCTGGCTGTAGTAGACTCAATATGAAAGAGACAAGTGCTGACATTTTCCAGAAAGCCGCTCTAATCCTTGAACCAGCTGGTAACAAACAACGCTTGGTCCGTCGCATCTTAAATTCTATCCAAGACAAAAAATATTTTACTCAGCAGGAGCGCTTGTTCCCTGCCTTTCATCACCCACGAGCATTACAAAATTACGTGGCATTTCCACACCCGTGTATCGAAAGCATATCCCCTCTTCCATCAAAATAATTACATAGATTGAAGTGATTTTTGGAAGAACACGTGTGAAGCTTGTGCTAATGATTTTTAACTGCCAGAATAATGATTTGCAGTTAGGGATTTCTATTATTGTCTATATTATTGTATGCTGAGGACAAATTATTCAATATAAAACAAACATGTGTGGCACTTTAAGTAGTGGTCCATCTTCTTAATTGCATACCCTGTCTTTCAGCTATTGCTGCCTGATACAACCTTGATGCTAGGTCTCCGCTGTGACTCTTAAAGTGTCCTTTTAAGCTTGATGAACCGAGGTAATGTGGGTCAATGTCTGCTGGAAAACCTATAACTGTGAATTAATACACATTAGACATACAGGACGTCAAACAGAAGTGCACAAATACTTGACCTGCATTGAAAGATTCCATTTTGTTCGAGAGATGATCATAGAGAATGTTCTTTCATTTCTGTGTGCTCGACTGTCAACTTTGAGGTTTGTAGTGAGCAGAGATTAATGCAAGGCCCTCAGATTTTCATAAGGGGCGTCTATTTTGTGGGGAAATTTCATGAAATTAACTATAATACTCAAAATGTAAACCTGGCAATTGATGGTGACAATTCTTCAGATACGTTTTATTTAGTATAGGTTCCTGGCTCCTCTTGGTAGAATAACACAATTGTGTGGAGTTCTGAAACAAATATAACAACGGTGCTGAAGGGTGTGGAGAACCACTAGACTCTACAGACACACGCCTAAGCTGCATACACACTCTACTTAACTCCCCAGCACACGTCAAGTAATACTACTGATTTCCCTACTGTGGTTGAAAACACATTGTTATTTTTTCATCATGCAACAAAAATATGAACAATTTTGTTTGGTTCTTGTTTTCAAGCTTTTATTTTCTTTGTCTTGTATTTCAATTTCAACAGCCACAGCCAACACATGTTTCGTCGCTATCGGGGCGTGATCCGCGACTATGGTTGAGAACAATGTGTTCTCAACCACAGTAGGGAAACCAATAGTATTGCTTGACGATTGTTCGGGAGTTAAGTCAATTGATGGTGACATTTAGAGCAAAATACGTCCTTGAGGACATTTTGAAAGCAAGAACGCATCATTTCGTGCTAAAAAATAGCTTAAAATAACACCATTATCACACAAAAAAACAGCCACTCACGTTTGAATTAGTTTCCAATGTTCCAGTGCGATTGCGGTGCACTTTTCCAATGAATGACACAGAATTAATTACGTGACACAGCAGAATTTTTTTAAATAAACAACATGGAATTAGACGACGCTGTGGGAATTTCACATAATACTCTAACATGAAATTAGCAAAATTAGCAAGTGTATCAGAAATTTCTCGTGAGCCTGCTGTTCAGGCTCTCAGATGTGAGATCCTCACGCGTGCACTGTGTTGTTGGAATAAATAAGTACTACGTGCTTTTGATCGTCCTCAGATATCACGTTGAAAGGATATGCCTTTTGCATTCTATTAAGTTCAACTCTGCTATCTCACAGTCAAGTCAGATGGTCTGCTGCTGGTTCTTGGTTTATGTTTACAGCAAGGCTCGAAAATATCTAGAACAGGACAAGAACCCAGTAGAGAATCTGGATTTGTTCATTTATCTAGTCCCAAAACACATTAAACCTGTTCTTGATGCACATCATCAGCTTCTGGTGAATGCAAGGAGAATGGCCAAGGTATTCTCCACTATGCACAAAGCCTACCAGGGCACTGTGCAAATCCTGCCACCTTACTACCATCACATCCATAAATCTTCACTCAGCAACTGCTTAGGTTGTAAAGAAACAAACCTTTAAAACAGCGAAACCCATGGGAGAATTTGTGGAGTGCAAGGCCTTAGACCTTTTAGCACTCTAAACCCAAACTTGAAAGAAGTAGCAAACCACACAGTAAATTCTCAAATAAAAGTTATTGAGATATTATTTCAATTTAACTTCTCCACAGAATATGGTTCGCGATTGAAGAATATCTAACGAGGTTCCCACCTCATTTAGGTGTACTTTAACTTCCCACTGGCCTCTATGAAGCTGCCTTTTTAAAAAAAACTTTAGCACTCAAAAGTAATGGTGAGACACAGCACTATATAAAACTTCTAAATAAATATTGCCTTCCAAATGTGAAGCTGCGACACACCAACCTATTTCTTAAGATCAATATTGAAGCCACCAAATTACAAGTAATTACCATACCAGGACATTAAATTATCTGATCACTCTTGATTTCCTCAAACTGAAATACCACACTCACTGTTAGGACACTGTTAGGACAAGATCTAAAGCACTCTAATTTTATTGAGGCCTGTGGTGGGTCACAGGATATGCCCTGTGTTGCTATATGATGCAACACAAACCTATGCATTCCAACAGGGCCTTACCTCCAGCATTCAGGTGTCAGCTTGGATGATGGTGCCCCGGACAGGGCCCGTTCGCCCCTCTACACTGGTGATGAGTATTTAATTGCTCACATTGTACAAAGGCACAGCCCTCTCCCGCTCCGCATCTTATCCCCGGCTAGCAGCACTAACACCGTATGTACAGGCAGCTGACAGCACACCATACATGCAAAACCTAGTTGCGTATCAGTTAGTTCCAATCGACTGGTGCACCCTCACACACCGGCTCAGTCAACCTTTCTAACTGTCATCAGAGCACTGCTGCCGAAAACCTGCACGCAGTAACTTCATCCCACCTCCATGGGGCAGCACAATGCGATACCCAGTGCCTAACAAATGCACAGAAGTGGAAGTCTTACACTGGCGCTTGCAGCCATTCTACACCATGAACACCATGTATAAGGAGGCATACAGTCTTCCAGTCGTCCAGCAGCAAAATAAGGGGCAAAGGTATGTTACGCCCTACCTGGACTCATCTGGCATTATCTTGTTACAAAAAATGAGAGTAAAAATATATATTTAAGGCAATAAGGAAAGTGGTGAGACTCAGGTAAGGTATGTTGAGCCACTCTTCGCAGTGCCCTAAAACTGTGGTGGCAACGCAACAGGGCACAATTTTGACCCATATCACATCACCCCAAGATGACGAGTAAAATTCAGCAAGAAGGAGTAAAGGCTGCTATGGAACCACAACAGGCAGTAGCACCTCCCGGAAGATTAGATCCAGGAACTCAGAATTGGGGACACCCATGACACCCAGTAGGTGAAGCTGCCAACCCTTCACCCCCATTAAGTAAACATAGTGACTCAGTCACAGCTGCGCCCCACTGGCACATGTAGGTAGTATGACTTAACAACTATTTTAGGGCCACCAATGAAACAAATGGAGAGATTAAGGGATCTGCCCTACTACAAAGCACAGGGAAAGTTATATTTAAACTTTTCAGGAATCTCCCTGATACAGAGGGTGACAATGGCTGTGACTAAGCAGTCACTGCTTTGAATCTGTACTTTGATTGCCAGATGAAACCTAACTTTGCATGCTTCAAGCTCAGGCCCTCAAATGAGAATGGAAATATATCCACATATTTTGCACCTGACTAAGAGAACTTGCCAGTGCATGTATGGATGATGACCAACAATAAGAGGTGAGGGCTCTACTCATTCAGGCCTGCAAATTGGCGCCCATATACCCCACATCCTTGGACAAGATCCTCACCCTTGCACTCCATGACATTTCCAATTACTGGACATAACAGAGGGAGCTAACATTTGGCAAGCTCTTCACCAAGCTGACTTTCAAATACAGACAGATCAGAGACAGCAGTGGCCATCACTCGGAGCACTCTACCAGGCACGTTTCCCAGGTCATCACCCGCAGAAGCGCAGGCAAACATGTGTGGGTAGTGTGGGCTCTCACCACACCCTACACAAGACTACCCACAAGAAGCAGGGCTTTTCCAGTTGTCACTGACCCAAGCACCTTGCAAATGTCTGCAGAGGTGACCACTGTGTAGCAGTTACAAAGGGAAGGTGGTCCAGGAAGCACCAGAGAGTGTGCACCATTGCTAAGGCAAAAAATCTGATAATACCCACCTGGAAAACACCATCACGTCAATCTGTACAAACCAACGATGAAGTGGATGTAATGTTCCTTATCTTGTGCATGTTTGGAAGCAAACTAGGCTGCTCTAGCCTGACATGCAGAGTGACAATTGGCAACACATACATACCATCCATAATTGACACTGGGGCATCAGTACACATAATTAGTAAGAGTTGCTCCTAACAACTGAGGCCACCATCAAAGCTCCTGTAGACAAAAAAACTGAATCTTCACCAATGTCGGAACATCACCTCTACCTCAATGTCATCCATGGGGAATTTCCTTTGCGACCAAATTCGTTGTTGTCACAGGAGGAATAGAAACTCTACTCAGCTACTCCACTGTGGAGGAACTCAAACTAGTTGAGTTCACAGCATCCGTCAATGAAATGTGTGTAGACAAAATACTCAAAGACTTTCAGCATCTTTAGATTGGCAGCCTGTACAGACCCCCGGTATCACTACACATCCACACCTCCATAAATCCAGTTGTCCCTCACCATTGACCTATCCCATTTCACCATCACCCCACAGAAAATTGCAAAAATTGGAAGATGCAGGTGTCATCAAAAAGTCTCTGGTTCTGCACAGTGGGTCTTGGCTATGGTCATTGCCTTTTTAAACCCAAGCAGCCTGGCAGCGTTTGCTTTTACATCGACATATGACTTCCAAACAGAGCCATTTGGAGGGAATGGCATACTATGCCAACCATTGATGAACTCATAGCTGATCTAAATGGAGCCCATTGGTTCTCCAAGCTATATCTCAAATCCGGATACCACTAGTTGGAGTTCCAATAGACTGCTACTATGTAACTGCTTTCTCAGCCCACGTTGCCCTCCAATGCTACTGCAGCCTCAATATTGGCATCTCCTGTGTGGCAGAAGTGTTTCAGAATGCCATTTGTGAAGTTTTTTTCTGCATTAGAAGGCGTCATATACGTCAGCGACTGATTTCTACTTCCACTATCTCGGATCATTATCAAAGATTACCTGCCCCTCTCCATAAAACCCGTGAAGTTGACTGACACTCAGGCAGAGTTGCCAATTCCTACAGCAGTAACTGGAGTTCTATTTAGAGAATTAAATAAGAGTGGGCATGGCATAAGAGGAGGACATTACAAATGGAGAGCCTCCAACCTCTTCCTTGGAAGTTAGGAGTTTTCTGGGGTTAGCAATTTACTGCAGGAGATTTATTCCAAAGTTAGTGACCATGGCAGGGCACTGCAGCAAAATTTGACAAAGTCGTTTACGCACTGTACCTGGGGACTAAGGGAGCAAATGGTAGTCCATGACCTCAAGAAATCACTGCTGCCAAACACTGTCATATGGACTTTGACCCAGCAAAAGAATCTGAGTTGATTGTGGATGCTAGCCCCATAGTGCTCAACTCAGTGCATATGCAAAGGAAAATAATGAATATTGGGTGCCAATAGTTTTTACAAGCAGAGCCCTCACCGAGACAGAAAAATGGTATGTCCATATAGGCACAGTGATATTTACTAAACTGAATTCCTCAAGTTTGCATAATTTCACTTTCAAAAACGAATTTATTTTCTTGAAGAAAATATAAAGTAAAAAAACCTAATGAGATAAAGCCGACAAGGATTCTTAATTATACCCCTCTAACGTGCTCCCAACTACGAAACCGTACTACAGTCTTCCGCCTCCATGCCCCTGAGCAACATCATGGAGGCGGAAGACAAGGCCAGACTCCCCCTACCACCCTGTCCTACGTTACTCAGCTTTGTGTATTACTTTATTATTCCGTATGGTCTGCCCCAGCATCACAAAGCTTCAAAATGCCTCCCTTTAGTGTTGAGTCTCAAGACCACATCATTTATTTTTAAGAAATTGTGCTTTAGTAGCTGCTGGGTAACTTGTATTGCACTAAAAAAAAAAATATATATATATATTTTGAATGTATAGCAAGTACGTTCAAGTGCAGTTCATAAAATTAGTAAATTACATTTCCATGTATCGATGTTTGTTATCCTATCAATTGAGACCTTTGTTCACCTGAATATATATCAAGTCAAAAAAATGTGTGCTCCGAATTGTGCTGTTACGGGTATCCTGTCTGCTTTATAAGGAGTGCATTAAGATATAATGCACTTGTAATGAGGTCGAGGGGATATCCGTTACATTTTTAACGGCGAGATTGCCCGCCAAACTTTAAATCAGGCCATAAGCACTCATGGAATATTCGCGAAATTCAAGAGAAAACCTGTAATACTACAAGAGGTAGTCATAGTTACTCAAAACCCAATGTTTGTTAATCAGGGCCTGTGGGTCTATTGAAATTCCACCATTGCGTTCAGTATTTCACTTTAGTAGCCAGGCAAATAAGTGCTCTCTTGGTACATCAAAGAAATGTCCAAGGAAAGCCCCTCTGTTACCATCATCTCATTGAACAGGCACCTGGCAGAGCAGGTTGTATGTGCCCTTTGTGAATGCACTCTAGGAGGAATTTTTTTTATGAAACTGTCATGTTTCTGCTCAACTTGTCACAGCTGTTACTGCAAATTGTAGATTCACTCTGCTTACAACAGCTATTGACTGGCTCACTAAAAATTACAGCAGAACAGTCAGTCTCATTCAAAAGTAAAAACTCTTAACCAATGAGCCAAAGCAACCCTATTGATTAGAATGAAATGTACAATTTTAAGACTAACTCAAGGAAGGCTTAAAAGCATTTGAAAATATCAATCAGTCAATCAACCAGGGGTTTGTAAAGCACACTACTCACCCATTAGGGTCTCAAGGTGCTATGGGGGGAGTGTGCAGCTCCGTTGGGGTAAATCTGAAGAGCCAGGTCTTAAGGTCTTTCCTGAACTGGAGCAGAGTGGGGCTTTGCCAGAGGTTGATGGGGCAGTCATTCCATGTCTTGACTGCGAGGTAGGAGAAGGACTTTCCACCCACTCTGTTCCTTTTTATGCGTGGGTCAGTAGCCAGGGAGAGGTCGGTTTCTCTTTGGGGCTTGGAAGGAGAGACGGTTGTTGAGGTATTGTGGTCTAATGTGGAGGGACTTGTATGTGTGCCTGAGCAGCTTGAAAGTTTCTCTTCTTTCAACGAGGAGCCAGTGGAGATTGCAGTGGTGTTGGCTGATGTGGTTGTGCTGGGGGATGTCGAGGATTAGCCTGGCTGTGACGTTCTGAATGGTCTGGAGCTTGCAGAGGAGTTTTTGTTGATTCTGCCATAGTAGGCGTTGCCTTAATCCAGTCTGCTGATGATGAGGGTGTGCAGGACCGTTTTTATGGATTCTGAGGGGATCCATCTGAATGTTTTACGGAGTATGTGGAGGGTGTTGAAGCAGGCCAAGGATACAGCGTTGATCTGCTAGCTCATAGTGAGCGATGAGTCCAATATGATGCAGATGTTACATGTATGGTCTGTCGGTGTGGATGGGTTTCCAAGGGCGTGGGGCCACCAGCTGTTGTCCCAAGCTGAGGGGGTGGAGCTGAGGATGGGGACTTCTGTTTTCTCTCAGTTGAGTTTCAGGCAGCTGTCCTTCAACCAGGTGGCAATGGCTTTCATCCCCTCTTAGAAGTTGTGCCTGGTGATGTTGGTTTCCTTGGTGAGGGAGAGGATGAGCTGGGTGTCATCAGTGTAGGAGTTGATGTTGAGCCCGAAGCTTCTGATGATGGTTGTGAGGGTGGCCATGTAGATGTTGCAGAGGGTGGGGCTGAGGGAGGATCTGACGGGGTACTACGCATCTGGTCTCTGCCGGTTCTGAGAGGTAGGGCGGGAGTCTGACTCTCTGTTTTCTGCCTGTGAGGAATGAGCACATCAAATTTAGGGCCTTTCCTGGGATGCCGGAGTTGTGAAACCTGGTGGCTAGTGTGTGGTGGGAGATGGTGTCGAAGGCTGATGATAGGTCCAGGAGGATGAGGGCTGCCGTTTGGCCCTGGTCGAGGAGGGCGCAGATGTCATCAGTGTCAGAGAGGAGGGCGGTCTTAGTGCTGTGGTTACTGTGGAATCCAGATTGGGATATGTCTAGGATGTTGCTGGCTTCGATGAAGCTTGTTAGTTGGGTGTTGATGGTATTTTCGATGACGTTGGGTGTGAATGGAATCAGCGAGATGGGCCTTAATTTTTTCGGTCTGTCGGATCAGTGGAGGGTTTCTTCAGGAGGGGTTTTAATTCAGCGTGCTTCCAGTCATCAGGAAATGTGGAGGTGTCGAGGGAGCAGTTGATTGTTCGACATAACTCCGGTGTGATGACTATGGCATCCCTGTGGAAGATGTGGGTCAGACAGGGGTCTGAGGGTGCTCCGGAGCAGATGCTCTTCATGGTTTTTAAGGTGTCTTCTGTCGTGAGCGGGGTCCACATGATTAGGGTCTGTAGGGTGGCATCACTGGGGGTGGGATTTGAGGCAGTGCAGAGGTCTTGATCTTCGTAAAGCGTCTTGATCTTGAGGTGAAAGAAGGAGCTGAGTCTGTTGCAGAAGTCTTGGGAGGGTGGGATGTTTGTAGTTTTGCTGTTGGGTTTGGCCAATTCCTGTATGGTGGACTGTGGGCTTTGGAGATAATTCTGTCTTGGAGGAAGTTCTTTTTTGTGGATTTGATGCGTTGGTGGTGTGCTGTGGTGGCTGTTTTGTAGGAGGTGCATTCTTCAGGGGTTTTGTTGTTTCTCCATGTCTTTTCAAGTCGTCGGCAGGAACCTTGGATTTTTGGAGTGCCATGGTGAACCAGCTTGTTTCTTGCTGTGTCGTCCTGTAGCTTTCTGGAGGGGGGAGAGTGTGTTGGTGCAGTTGGTGATCCATCGTTTGAGACTGCTTGCCATGGTGTTAGCGTCTGGCCTTGTTGGGGGCAGAGTGCTGGTGAGGGTGGAGGTGAGGTCTTCTTCGATGACTTTGTTCCAGCTTCGGCATGGAAGGTGGCGCATATGCTTCTGTGCTGTGGGTTTTCTAAAGATAAAATCGAAGCAGTTGTGGTCCGTCAAGAGCAGTTCTGTGGTGTGGTGTGGTGTGGCTGAAGAAAATGCTGTTTCCTCCTGAGAAGACGGGGTTGAACATGTGTCCTGCTGTGTGAGTGGGGGTGGAGACAAGTTGCTTCAGTCCTATGTTGGTGAGGTTCTTTGGGTGGGCGGTGGTGTTGGGGTGTTGTGGTTGTTCAGGTGGAAGTTTAGGTCTCCGAGTAGTATGGAGTCTGTGAAGGCGAGGGCATGGAGTGCAATGAGGTCGGCGATGATGTTGGTGAAAGGAGCGCAGGGGCCAGGCGCTCTGCAGACGAGGCTTCCATGGAGTGTTGTTTTGGAGTTGGTCTGGATCTGGAAGTGGAGATGTTCCATGGCGAGTGAGGCATCATCCGGGTCAGTGGTTGTCATGTAGAGGAAGCTTTTGTGTATGATAGCGATGCCTCCACCTGGTGAGTGGGGCGTTCTTTTCTCAGAATTTTCTATCCGTCTGGGATGGCGGTTGCAATGTTGGGTGCAGAGTTGGCATTGGTCCAGCCTATGTGAGGAAGGCGATGTTGGGAGCATGAGTGTTGAGGAGCAGATTTCTATGGCGTGTCTCTGCAGCGAGCACAGGTTGAGGAGTATGCAGTTAAGTGGCTTGTTTGCACTGGCGTCCGGTGGGCTGCAAGTGGGTGAGGTGCAGGCAGGAGCCTGTGGGTGGAGGACAGCCTCGAACACCTACCTGGCATGGACGCTTCAGCCTCAGAGAGCAGTTCCTCAACAGTGGAGCTCCATGGGGGGAGAGCACTGACCAGGAAGGTCACAATATCAGGATAACTCTGGTGATTATTGTTCCTGTTAGTACGAAATCAGAGTTTTTTCTAGTTGCAGTTTTGCCTCATTATAATAGCTCGGAGTGTTAATATGCCTGCTGCAAAGCACACATACAATGTAGATCACAGAACAGTATTTAATGTGGATAGGTCAGTGGGTAACTGCTTTCATCACAGAGATCATTTTGCTACTTGCAGTTCATAAGTTTCAATAATAATATAGCACAGTGACCTAAACTATCATGAAAGAGCTGCATGCATACTACATGGCACTGGTTATAACACTGTTTTTTATGTTTTCTATTCCCAGTCTTTCGTTATACTAATGTTACTAAAAAGGTTTTACTGAGTAGAAACACATTCTTATTAGTAAAGCCAACCCAAACACTGTGGTAAGATTTAAATCCTGAGTTTGTGCTTCCCCATGCCAAAAACTCCTAAAACATACTGCCTACTAGTATGGATGTCTTGTGATTCCTACACCTTGTCATCCTCATTATCTTATGTAACATTTCCTATAGACTGATTTACATACATATGATTCATTGTCTTTGTATAAAGTGTGTTGACCTTAAGATGGTCTTTCCCCAAACCTTTTGCTTTCACCAGTTCTATTTTTGCTGAATTTGTCTTAGTTGTCATTAGGACCCAATGCACCTCACAACTGATAACCAGTGCTCAAGTGCTTGTGCCCGCTCCTTTAAAAATGGCAAGGTAAGATTTTCTTAAATCTGTTTGATATATTTATTTTACTTATAAGTCCCTTTTACAGTGCTAAACCATATAGCCAGGGCCTGTAAATTGAATGCTATTAGTGGGGCTGCAGCAGAGATTGTGCCACCCTCTCAGTAGCCCGTTAAATTATTTCCCAGGTCTGCCATTGCAGCATGAAAGCAATTTTTGTAAACTTTCTTTATTGGATTTTTCAGTTAGTACAGCTGATTGAAACCAGTCAGAATTACAAAAGGTAACATAGTTTACAACCATAGCAATTACAATACATTTTAATAACATTTGTCATATCTCGCTCCTCATCACTGCATCCTTCAACCTCAATACCAGAGACTTGGGTAAGAAGTTATCAGTGACATGGTGTTATTTTGTGAGGTGATATGCTAGTATGTGGGCCAGTACCTCGTAGGGAAGCAGAGTTGGTGTGGGGGAATGACCAAGTTGGGTAGATATGACATTTTCCTCCCAGTTTAGTAGGAAAGAGTAGTCTCATTGTCCCAGCTGAGGAAGCAGGGGACAATCCCTTGTTGCAAGGTGCTGTTTAAGCTAATGGCGCTGGGTGGAGTGACACCTCTTCAATTTTGTGTTTTTTTAAGCAGGTAGTTATATAAGTGTACCCAAATAATTCTAGGGCGGGAGATGTGGGGGCAGACGTTCAGCATATTTGTTTAATTGGTCTTGACAGTGGGTAAGGTCTTTCAGCCATTCCTTGAATTTGGGTGCTCTGTGCGACCCCATCAATAGGCTATTCTGCATTTAGCAAAGAGTAGGCTCAGAGCTATGTATTTCCTAAAGTGGATCTCGGTAAAGCCCATCAGTGCCATAACCTTTGTGATGAGTATAGGTTGCCCTGTCAATGAGGACTTGGGCCACCTCCCCCCAGTAAATTTGTGTGGAAGTGCAAGACCATGCCAAATGTAAAATGTTTGCGCCCACCATGCCGCATCTGTAACCTCGATGTAGATGGTATTTATGCAGCCTTACAGGTCTATAGGGCCTTCTGGGTAAAGATTTGTAGTGGATTGTCTGTATTCTGCTACTAGAGACTATCTTGCCTGTCTGTATGCATCAATAGTGCCGTTGATCATTGGTAAGGGGAGTTCCTAGATCTAGGTCCTATTGGGATCGGAGACAACTCTCCGCAGGGGGAATTTCTACCTGAGCTGCAGAATATAGTAGGGATACTAGGTGGTGCTGTGTGTCTGTTTATAGCAACATGTGCAACATGTCGAGAGTGGGAGGCTCTAGTGGGAAATTAGGAATGGCAGCCTTGACACTATTTCTTGTCCGTATATTTAAAAAAGACTTCTAGCGGGGTAGGCTGGTCCCCTGCAAAAAAAGTAGTCCTATCTATGAAGGAGCCTATGCAATAGAGGTCACCCCAGGTTTACAAACCACATTTGCATAGGAATTTGCCGGCAAGCCATCTCGTGTGTGATTGGCAGGAGAGGGTAATATGGCAGGGGGAAAATGGGGGAAAATAGTAGTAGTTTGCCCAACATTTGAGGCATCCTGGACTAAGCCACGGAGGTGGATGCAACTGTGGAGTTCATCTACACAGAGGGGTCGCTTTGGACACTTAAGTAGTCAGTGGAGAGATGGGGGCGATATATCCCTACTCTATTGCTATGTGTGGAAGGAAAGGAGTGGGTTTGTACCAATAGATAGGGAAATGGGCTAGAGTGCATAGGGAATATACATCCATGTCAGGAGCTTCAAACCTACCCTTGGAAAAGGGCAGTATAAGCTATTCCATTGGATCCGGGCGTGCTTGCCATCCCATGCCAAATGAATCAGTTGTGTCCTTAGGGCCTTGAAGAAGTGGCGTCCCAGTATGATCAGAATTTTGAGGAACAGATATGAACCCTTGGGTAGAATGGCCATTTTCATCAGCGAGATGCGTCCCGCTAAGGATAGGGGCAGAAAGATCCAATGTGTAGTGTCAGTGATATTAGAGAGCGTTGTTACATAGTTTGCCCTAAGTATTTCCTCCTTGTCTTTCAGCATCATCACTCTCAGGTAGCGGAGTTCAGTGTCACACCTTCTCAGTGGGGGATCTGGATTGAAATTTTGAGTGGACGGCGTGAGCGAGAATAGGTTAGATTACTCCTGTTGATTTGGACACCTGAAAACACCCTGAGTTTCATGAATCTGCAGAGTACCCAATTCAGGCTTTTGCTGTGAATCTCTCAAGTAGAGAGTGATGTTGTCTGTGTGTAGCGAAACAAGGATAGTTCTTGAACAAATCAGATAGCATATTCCCTGTGGTGCTGTTGGAGCCTTGATGCCATGGGCTCCATTGCTAGGGCAAAAAGCAAAGGCGACAATGAACAGCCCTGCCATGTGCCTCCGGCCTGCCTGCTATGTGGCTAGCTATACACTCCACAAAGCTGCCTTACTGGACCTTAAAGAACTGCTTTGCTGCCTGGAGTCTGCCTTGAACCCTTGAGCCCTGCTTCTCCACTTGCACCCAGAACTATCAGAGTGACTCCAAAGGCTAGTTAACTAGACTCCTGTACAGAACTTTAGTGACAGAAAAAGTCTCCCTTCATCTTGAACCCGCACCTGGACCCAGCCTCAGAAATTTCTAACTAGCCAAGTGGTGCCCCTCCAGACCGGGACTCTTTGTGATAGTGCTAAATGTGCCTAGATAGCCAAAATTCAAGACTTGAGGAGTTGAAACATTTTTGGCTGAAAACTGCTCTGAGAACCGAGAGAAGACAGAGACTAACCTGCCTAAGGTGCACCGCAGGTCAGCCTGACTTCACAGCAACTCCTGCTACATTCTTCTCTGCAGGAGAAAATCATGTTGAGTCCCTCAATGAAGTGTTATTGAGCCTTGTGGAACTCTCGTTGACTATGGTCCTCAGACTTTGTCCCGCTGGAGATATTTGACTTCCAAAAAAGTGACTACGTCTGAATGAAGAAATCTTCACTGCGACTTCAGCCAGCAGGTACCTGAAGGCGACACTTCCTCCGTGGACCCTGCCTGCACCTTGCCCCGCTGAACATTAATTTTTCATAACAATTTGTTCAGAATTTCTTCTAAGTTACGAAGCTAAGCACTGACCTTGCCCAATCTTCTTTTTGTATCCGACCCTTGCTCCATCCAGGTTGACCATATATTTCAACTTTTACTGGTCTCGTTTGACTAGATGTCAGGTTGGTGCTTTCATCTTTTAGACACTAGTTTTAACTTAAACTTTAAAAAATCATAATTCCAGTTCTTCTGATAGGATTTTTTGTAGTTTTAGTGTCAAATAATGTATTAAAATTCACTCTATTTTTCTACATTTGTGTTGGATTTTCCGTGCATGTGTTTTCACTTTATTACTGTTTTGTGCTGCATAACAACTTTACACATTGCCTCTAAGTTAAGCCTGACTGTTGTTGTGCTATGATTCCACAGGGTAAAGCACAGGTTAATTTAGTGAATGTTGTGGTTCACCCTGAATGTGGCTGTTGCTTGGACAGGAGTCACCCTTCTCTTCTACCAACAACCGAATTTCTCACAATCTGAATGTGATTTGAAATGCTCCGACACCCTACTCTGCTATTAGTAGTGCTACAAAACAAATTAAATGCACACAAGCAAGAGGTGTATGGAGCGATCAGGGGCATTGTTAGATTGTAGTAGTGAGGGAATCCCTGAAGAAGAAGGTCAAGGGAGGTGCCAAAAACAATTGTCACACCAGGCACCACCAGCGCTAAATCCGGCCTTGTTCCAAACTCCACATCTACATGCCTTGATGATATAAATACATCTTCAAGGTATGTGTATGTGGAGTTAGGTACAGCAACTATATATTTACTTGCCTTTCAATATTTTGGATTTTATATTTTATCCTCAATATTTGCATACTTCAATATTCTAGCTTCAATATTCAGGAAGCACACTGTGTCTCAACACATATATAAAAAAAGTTCAGCTAACATGCAAAATATTTACTTTTTGTTATGAATCCAGGGATTTCAATAACTGCCATCACAAAAAGTTCAAATTCTTCTGACATCAGGCCCTCTTTGACCCTTAGTGAGATTTCATTTTTAATGAAAGGTAATTGAAGGCTGAAACTGAAGTAACAGAATTCCCAATACCTCTTATTGTTAGACTGCTGCCTTCATGATAATCTAAGTGATTTCGTTCCTGATTGTATTGGAGCATGTGAATGCATCACTTAAGAAAACTAATTTAGTAAGCCTTCTGAGCTCGGTCCTGAAGCCTGGATAAAATTACTTTCCCATTGTGTGCCCAGTTTGCAGGAAGTGATTAACAGCTTTTTAGGTTCTGACTGTGTGCCTCAGCATAAGTATTGTTATACCTCTTTCTAAAGTATATTTGTAAACCCCAAGGGCCAACTCATTGCAAGCAGATTGATTGCATACCAGTGGCATTGAAAACTCTGGAGATGATAGTCATTAGTGAAGTTCAGCAATTTGTTAAAATTTACAGATATCAAGATTCCAAATAGGCTGCGTTTCTTCCCACCAGTGCACAAAATATGAGTTTTTAGCTATTCTTGATTACCCTGGAGGGATACTGATGAAAATGATAATCTTTTGTGTGCTAATTCTCCAGATTTTTCCCTTCACTGGCCTATTTTTGCTGAACCCATTTTTATTAGCTTAAAAGACTGCACACTTTACTCCTGCTAACCAGTGGTAACATGCTTTTTCTCTCCCCTTCAAACCTGAAACGTGGCATACACCTAATTGACACATTTAATTTGCTCATAAGTCCCTTTTGTATTGCCCTTTGTGTGTCTAGGTCTAGGGCTTGTAATAGAAATACTACAAGTGTACCCTAGGGGTGACTTATATATATTAAAAGTGTATGTTTAAGCCTGGCAAAAGATTTATTTTGCCAGGTTGAAATGACAGTTTAAAACTGCAAACAAGCTGCAATAGCAGCCTTGAGACATGTTTTTAAAGAGTGTATGACACAATAAGTGATGCAGGCCCACTAGCAGCATTTAATTTACGGACCCTTGATACATGTAGCACTACTTTACTAGGGACATATAAGTAAATTATGCATGCCAACCACAAGTGCACAAGTGCAACAACACCGGGGCCACAGAATGGAAGTGGTCGGGCCCCGGTACGGATTACCTGCAGACTGTCAACAGAGCGGAGAGGGCGACGGAGCAGTGTGCTGGTGTGTGACCCCCCTCGCTTGGTTTCCTGTGAGTGAAGCGGAGGCATCGCGGGGGGCTGCGGGGGGCTGCGGTGTGTACTCCCGCCCGGGAGCTCGTGAGAGGCTTCATAGCAGAAGCGCAGTGACGGAGTATTAAACATGACAGGCAGCAGGAAAGAGATCGGAGGTGAATATCTGTAGCCCCTGGAGTGTATGACCTGTGGCAGGTGCCTGCGTTGTCTGCCAGCCCGGGGGATCATCGAGAGTGCTGCGCCCCCCTGTGGCCTAATAAGGATGCCGTCCTGAGGAGATTGAGGCAGTGGTGGAGAGAACTATTGCCCTCGGGAGGGAGCCATTACCTGCGGGGCCTGCCCCGGAGGTGTGCTGGTGATTGGCGGCTGGAGCTTCCGGGAGTGGGGCCTGTGACTGTTGCTGGTCGTGGATTGCAGTGCAGCTGTGTTCCTGGATCTTTGAGTGGGTACTCGCCGGTGTGCGGGGCGGAGGTGACGTGGTGGTTTCTTCGAAGGACCTGCTGCTTGGAGGGGGAAACCTTGCGGATTCGATGACCAAGGGGTTGTTTGTCTTCTGTTGTTTTTTTTAGCATCAGGAAACAAGGAGGCGAGTGTATTGTTTCCATGCAACACCATGTCGAATGCTAGACTGAGATCGGGGATAAGTGTGCTTAGTTGGAATGTGAATGGCTTGGGGGATAAGATTAAGAGAGGAATGGTGAGTCAGTTTGTTCGGAGACACTCCCCTGATGTTGTGCTGCTACAAGAGACACACCTCATAGGGAATCGTTGCATGGCCCTACATAAGGGAGGCTATATATTGGTGGCACACGCGAGGTTCACTTCAGGGTCGAGGTGGGTTGGTATTTTGGTGAAGAATTCCTTTCCCCTGACTGTTCAAGCTACTTGGGTAGACACGCGCGGTAGATACATTGGAATATCAGGACAGTGGGAGGGGAAGACGGTTACCTTTGTTTCCATTTATGTCCCGCCTGGTCTTCAATCGGACACATTCCGTGATTTAGGCTCTATCTTCCTGACTTTGCCTTTGGTCATACTTGTGCTGGGTGGTGATTTTAATGCGGTGATGGACGGTGAGGTGGATCGACGGCCCGCCCGGGAGCTATGACCGGCACAGTGGTGTCTTCCCGATTTTTTAGATATGACGGGGCTAGTAGATGGATGGAGGATGCGCAATCTGCATGGGGAACACTACACATATGTCCCCACTGCCCACCATAGTCTGTCTAGGATAGATTACGTTTTAGTGCCAGCGGCTCAGGCCTGCACTGTCCGGGAAGTGCGGCATCTTGGAAGAGGCATCTCGGACCACTCACCGGTTTGGATCCGGCTGTAGTCGGACAATTTTAATGTAGGCAGGATCGCCCCCATTAGCGCTTGGCATTTGAAAGACCCCGCTGCCAAGAAGGAAATGATAAAGGTCACGGACATGTATTTTCAGGAAAACAGGGGAACGGTGGGGTCGGCTCAGACTCTGTGGGCGGCATATAAAATGGTGGTCAGGGGGAGGCCTTGTCCCTGATCACCAAGAAGAAGAAGGAATGACCGGCGGAGTTGGAAAAGGCGGAAGGGGAGGTGTTGAGATTGGAGAGGGTGGTAGCTCAGGCAGCCACGCTGGAGGGACTTCTCCGACTAAAACTGCGGCGGGAAGAATTTAGAGGCGTCGCTAGGGACAAGGCCAAAGCGCAGAATGAGGAGACACAGAGCAGAGTGTATGAACATGGAGATTGGGCTGGAAAAACTGATTGCCTGGCTTGAGAAAGGAGAGTGGGCGTCGCATCTGGTGCCGGAGTTGCAGGGGGGGGGCTCCTGCATAATCACAGAACCACAGGCAGTGGCAGATAGTTTTGCGAAGTACTATAGTGGGATATACACCTCTGTGGCGAGGTACACAGAGACTGAGAATAGTGAAATGATTAGGGACACTCAATTACCAGCGCTCTCGGAAGAAAACCGGGAATATCTAGATTCACCGCTAACAGATGATGAATTGGCGCAGGCTATAAGTGGGGTGACCTCAGGGAAAGCTACGGGCCCGAACGGAATCCCCATCGAACTGTATAAGTTGAGTGCTAACCGGCTTGCTCCGTTTCTCCGCTCCATGTATGAGGAGAACAGGGAGATGGGACAGCTTCCGTATGATCAGCGGGTGGCCAATATTGTGGTAATTCACAAGACATGTTGTTCATCGTATAGACCTATTTCTTTATTGAATGTCGAGCCTAATGTTCTGGCGAAACTGTTGGCTACACGGCTGGTCAAAGTTACCACCTCCCTGATACATGCGGATCAGTCAGGCTTCATGCCACTGTGCAATACGGCCCTCAATTTGCTGCGACTGCATGGGGTGCTGGGCAGAGCCCCCACAATTCGGGACCCGGAGGTATTGGTTTCCTTAGACGCCACCATGGCTTTTGATAGGGTAGAATGGACATATTTATTTGTGGTCTTGGAGAAAATGGGCTTTGGTTCTGAATTTATTGCCTGGGTGCATCTTCTATATGCGTCCTCTCTGGCCAGAGTTGTTGTAAATAACCGAAAGTCCTCGGACTTTCCCCTTAGCAGTGGTACGAGACAGGGTTGTCCCCTGTCCCCACTTCTTTTTGCCATAGCCTTGGAGCCACTTGCCGCTTGTGTGCATTGGGACCGATCGATTTGTGGCTTGCGCTGGACGCTGGAGTGGGAGGACAAAATCTCACTATATGCGGATGATATCTTGCTTTGCCTCACCAATCCAAGGGGTTCCCTGATATGTTTCTTAGATGTACTAGCTATTTTTGGGAGATACTGCGGCTTTGCAATCAACTGGTCAAAGTCGGTCATTTCCGTGCTTAGTGGGGATCCGCCAATAATTCCGCATGCTTGTCCGATTCGGATCGAACCGGTTGGGTTTAAGTACCTTGGCATTTATGTCACGCTTAATCCAAAATTAAGATTTGCTAACAACCTGGGCCCCCCTCTGACTCAATTAAGGGGTGATGTGGAGCGTTGGAGGACACTCGCCGCTCTCCCTTCTGGGTAGAGCAGTGCTTTTTAAAATGTTGGCTCTTCCCCATTTTTTTATACACACTTCAAAATGCGATGGACCCAGTTCCGGTCTTTTATTTCAAAGAAATAGAAGCCCTACAGAGACAGCTTTTGTGGGATGGTAAGCCACGCATCGCGTTTACTAAACTCACTCTGTCGTGGTACGATGGGGGGATTGGGCTACCAGATTTACGTAAATATTACTGAGCCTCGTAATTGGCTGCGGTGAAACGTGTGGTCTATGGTCTCCCTGGGGATCCGGGGTACGCCATGGACCGCTGGCAGGTGCCAGGGGGCGATTTCACCACAGCGCTCTATGCACAGCTCCGCCGGTTCCCCCTTGCGGGACCCATGGCACATGCCATTCAGGTATGGCATGCGGCCACAAGATAGCTTAAGTGGGAGGGGAGGCTCACACTCGCCAACCCATTGTGGAGTTCGGAGAAGCTAGGAAGTCAATAATAATAATAATAATAATAATAAAGGGGATTTATAAAGCGCCTAGTGACGCCATCTCGGCGTGTCCCCGCGCTACGGAGAGAGAAAGATGCAGATAGCGGGCTGGCCAGAAGGATTAGTTTTTATACAGGTGGGTCTTAAGGAGTTTCCTGAACTGCAAGTCTAAAGGTTTTAACAAATGGGACCTCATTGGGATCTCACAGATTAAAGATATTTGGGGAGGGGGCACAGTCCACACATTTCACTCTCTTCAGCAACAATACCACCTTCACGACCGGGAACACTTCTGCTACCTCCAGATTAGCCATGCATTGCGTACACATATTCCCAGGAACACGTAGCTTCCTGACGCTTCCCCCCCTAGAAGACCGAGTGTTAGATGGTCATCTCCCCGAGAAGACCATCTCCTTAATATACAGAAAACTCATAAATAATATGGAGGACCCGTTATACTTATAAAATCACACTGGAAATGGGGAAAGGCTGGAGCTGGATGATGAGGACTGGCGGGACGCAGTTTCCTCTCCACGGGTGGTGGCGATACAGATGCGGCTCAGGTTGGTGCAATTAAAGATCTTACACAGGTCATATGTCACGGGGCCAGGTCTAGTCCAGATGGGTCGCTCAGAAGGTGGAGAGTACAGGTGGGGATGCGGGGAATTTGGAACGTTTCTACATATTTTGTGGCACAAACGTATTGGAAAAGGATCCACGATAAGATGCGAGAGGTCCTGGGGCAGGAGATAAGGCCAGAAGCCCGTAGGTGTATCCTCAATGTATGGGAACCCACAGACCTGAATGCTTACAGGAAGCAGTGGGTAATGTTGGCTTGTATGATAGCGAAGCGTAATATTGCTCAGTTGTGGGGAGCTAGCCAACCGTCCGGACAGAGAAATGGATGGAAGATTTGGATTGGTGCTTGTTTAGAGAACGCTCTGTGTATATGGCTGGGGATGCCGTGGAAAGTGGGGGAAGGTTTGGGAGGCCTGGAATCATTACCGTGGAGATATTTGTGCCCCCCGACACGCCCGAATGATGACGAGGTGCACTAGTCCCCTTGATCCATTTCCAATATTCTGTATTGTATTTTTGTGATGTATGGAGGAAACTATGAAACTTGCTACTGTTTAAACTGTCACCTGGTGTCTCTTTTTAGTTGTATTTTCAATAAAAAGAATTTAAAAAAAACATTCTCTGCCCAGCTCTACTCTCCTTTGAAAATAAACTAGGATATCTCATCTTCTATATCTCCCAGCTCAAAGCTACCATCTCCCAACTAAGTGCTAAAATATTTATTTTACCAACACCCTAATCCCCATGGTGAGCACTCACTTTCCCAAACTCCCGATGAGTTCCCTGCTCCCATGCCCCAAAAAAGCCACACACAATCTGTCCCCAACAGACATTTCCAATTTATTGGCTAGCTACAATTTATTTATTTATTTATTATAAAGTTTTGTATAGCGCGAACAAGACCCGTGGGTATCAGAGCGCTTAACATAGAGTAGGTGAAAACATAACATATATATTAACAGTTAAAAGAATCACAGATATGAGGTAGATGAAATGTAATCATTCTTAACACATGTGCCGTTAGCGTTACTAGTGAGTTGCGGCTCCAATTATATCATAAGCAAAATATATACACATAGGTGAGGTAGATCGTTATAAGTCCCTGAGGGATGCGGTTATAAGGTCATTTAAAGATAACGTTTGGTGATAAATTTATGGTCCGTTTCATATCCTAGAATTAGCGATCTTTATATTACTGACTTATTCTTCGCTTTCCTGATGTCATAAATGTTCTGTATTAGGGCAGCAATAGTTCAGGGCAGTGATCGATGATCTTCTCTATTTATTGTATTTGTTCATCAGAAGGCTCTTCAATTCCCGCTTGAATGTTGCCACATTTTGGATCTTCCTAATGTTTGGAGGGAGTGAGTTCCAGATTCTGGGGGCAGCTCCTGAGAATGCTCTGTCATAGGTTTTTTTCTTTCGGAAGATGGCTGGCCGTAATAGCAACTCCTCAGCACTTCTAACTGGTCGGTTACCTCCAGACAGCTGAATTTTCTTGGCTAGGTATCCTGGGGTGTTGTAGTGGAGCGCTTTATGTGTGATACATGCTATCTTCATTTGGATTCTGGCTTCGTAAGGTAGCCAGTTTAAAGCTTTCAAGTGTGGGGATATATGATCATATTTCCTAGATCCGGTGACAAGTCTTGCCGCGGCGTTGAGGCAGGCTTTTAGTGGTGCTGTGGACGTTTTTGGTAGGCCAGCTAAGGAGGTGCAGCCATATTCAATCCTCGAGATAACCAAGGATTGGATTGCCAGTTTGAGATCCGGCTCTGAGATGAATGGTTTCAGTTTTCTTAAGTAGTTCAGGTGGAAGCGGGCATTTTTAGCCATTGAGTTAATGTGGGCTTTCATGTCCAGATTCTCGTCTAAGGTGATTCCAAGCGATTTAGCTGAGTTGACTAGGGTTGGGGTGCAGTTAAGCGCAGTCACGAGTTTCGTCCATTCCTTTATTTCCGTATGGCACCTTGGTGGTGAGATTAGTAAGAACTCTGTTTTGTGAGCATTTAATTTCAGATGATTATTAGTTAGCCATTGTAGTGCCATTTTTAATGTCTCATTCATTAGTTCAATGTCTTTTAGGGATGCGATCTTCATGTATATCTGCGTGTCATCCGCATACATGTGATATGATATCTGTGATTTTTGGAGAATTTCTGTAAGTGGTTCGACGTATAGGTTAAACAGATCTGGGGATAGCGTCGATCCTTGAGGGACTCCTATTGAAATAGGGCATGGAGGTGAGATTGATTGGTTGACCCGGAATCGCTGTGTTCTGTAAAAAAGAGTTGAACCAGTTCAGCACAATTCCCGACAGTCCCATCCTGTCTTGCAGCCTGGTCAGTAATGCTTCGTGGTTTACCGTGTCAAACCCCGACGACAGATCAAGGAGAATCAGTAGGCATGCTTGATTTTGGTCAAGGGCCTGTATCGCATCATCAACAATATGGAGAATCGCTGTTTCCGTGCTATGTCCTGCTCTGAATCCTGATTGGCATTCGTCAAGCAAGGAAAACTTGGTGATGTGTTGGCTGAGTTGGTTCTGGACGCATTTCTCAATTAACTTGGCTAGTACAGGGATGTTGGTCACTGGGCGAAAGTTGTTTGGGTCTGAGGTGTCCGCTGAGGGTTTTTTGATTATGGGAGCAACTTGACCTGTTTTTAGGCAGTCAAGGAGGATCCCTTGTGATAGAGAAGCATTTATTATTTCGGTCCATATTGGAACTAAAACGTGGTTGATTTCTTTTAAGCACTTTGCCGGAAGTGGGTCTTGATAGTGATTGTTTGGTTTGATTTCTGAGAGCGTCTTGGCGATCATGTGCTGGTCATACAGTTCGAATGTATCCCAGCTTGCCTTGTTTTTTGCCTTAGTACACTCCGTTGAAAAGACGGTATCGCTCGTATGCAGTCGTTCGATGGGAAGGTTCGTCACAGCGTTTTTGAGCTCTGCTTCTAGCGATTTGGCCTTCTCTGTGAAAAATGTGGAAAAATCATCGCAGTTTAGGGTTGTTTTTGTATTCTCTTGACCGGTTTTGGCTAATTTGTTTGATTGTTGCTTTAGTATTTCAAAGAGTTTTCGTGGTCTGTTTTTGGCATCGTCCAATTCTGATCTTATGAACTCCTTTTTTGAGTTGATGATCTTTTTATTATATTGGTTTCTAATTTTTCTGAGGGCTTTCAGCTCAGGGGATGAAGGGTGTTGTCTCCATTTTCTTTCGGCCATCCTCAATTTGCGCCTTTCTTCATTTAGTGCCTCATTAAACCACGGATTTTTTGTCTTCTCCGTGACTCTTTTCAGTTTTAATGGCATGGTGTGATTGACGATATTTTCAACCGCTGTTATGTAATGATCGGTCAGCTCATTGACATTTTGCATGTTGCTAGGTGGCTTTAGGTCTCTTTCACAGCTTTCGACCAGTAGCTCCATATTTGCTTCTTTTGTGTCCCGCATCCATTTTTTGGACTGGAAGGGTTGTCTGGTCCTGCCTTTTTCCACTATGGGTATCCCGAATATTATAGCATGATGGTCAGACCAGTCGCATGGAGTTATGGAGAGTATTGTTGTATCTTTGTTTCTTGAGATAATCCAGTCTAATGTCGCTCCTTTCGAGTGTGTGGGTTGTGTGCACGCTTGGGTGAGGTTAAGTTCGACGAGGAAATCTTTAAGCGTGTTGACCAGTTTATCATTGCCGTCCTCCCAGTGTAAGTTGAAATCGCCTAGAAATATGTTATTGGTTTCGCTGTTAGAGTTGGCCGTTATGATCTCCATTAACTCCTCTGTGAACTTTGCGTTATCTCCTGGTGGGTGGTAAAACGTATGCATGTTGCATCTTTGATCGTTAGTATGTCTTATATTAAGACCTAGGTATTCGCAGGCTTCTAGAGGGTCTGCTTGAATTTGTTTGACCTCAATATCTGATCGATGAATGCAAGCTATACCTCCCCCTACCTTTTTTGGTCTATCCAGTCTCAAGATGTTATACTGAGGTGGTACTAAGAGGTCCAAGGTTGGGGATGAAGATTCCGTAAGCCATGTTTCTGTGAGGACTGCCAGAGCAATGTCCTTGTTAATGATGAGGTCCGCTATGTCCGATGCATGTTTGGTTGCCGACCGACAATTGAGTAGTAGACACGTCAGAGGTTTTTCTTTGTTACTAAGGTTCATATTTTCGTATTCAGTTGTTGTTAGCTGTATGTGTTGTAGATTGTGAGGGTTGGATGTTCTATCCTTCTTTCTCGATGTTCTGTTGGGGTCGAGTGGTATTGTTTTAATTCTTTCCTCTCCCAAGCGGTCCGGTGGTTCATATGTTCGGATTAGTGCCAGAGTTTCCTCCTTTGACAATGATTTTGTCCTATCTGGTCGGTTGTCTCTATTTTTTTTTTAAAGCATGGTAGTCTCATTACTGTTTCTTTGTGAGGAGTGTCCTAGGTTTTGGATATGCTCGACCTTTGAGTGAATGCTCTCCGTCATTGTCCCAATTTTTTCAATCGCCTGTAAAGTATTAATAGTGACTTGTGTCAGCTTGCTCACTAGTTTCTGAAGCTCCTTAATATCTTTCTTGTTCTGAAGTGATTTCTTAGGTATGTCTGATCTGTTTATCCTGCCTTTGTGTCCTGTTCTTCTTCGTTTTGGATCTGTTCTAAGTTCCGCAGCCCTTTTCTTTGTATCCTTTGTTTCATTGTCAGTTCTCATTATAATGGAGATGTCGTCGGTGCTGGCTATGTTATGTGTTGTTGGGAGTGCGTTTGTGAGTGAGGATCCGCTCAACGCTAGTATTGTACTAGAGAGAGGTATAGGACGGTTGGTATCTTTTGCCTCATCCAATTCCTGGTTATCATAGGGTACTATATTCATGGCCGATGTAAGCACTACGTTGGAAGTCTCATCGTTTGGAGGCGAAGGCGGCTCTTCTCTTTGAAGCTGGTCTTGTTCTTTGTTTGCTTGATAGGTAGATCTCTCTGTCCTATCTGTTGTGTTCTCTGGTACTGTCATTACTATTTCAAGTATATCTTCCGGGTTAGGGCTTTGAGCATGGTGGTGGCCCTTAGTTCTACTGGCGCCTCTGGTAGTGTTATTGTGGATGTCGTGAGTGTTCAGTGGTGGGGTCAGGTGGAATTGGTATCTTGGGTCTTCTAGTGAATCTTTTATCGTTTGGAATATCTTGTCAAATTTCTCTAGTTCTCGATTTGCTGCTTGTACCAACACAATTCCAGATTTATATATGGAGATGCTTAGTTCGGCTCTGCATCTTATTGATGGTGAAGTCATCATCTTTGTGCCATGTGGGATGTTTTTCGTAGCTTTTATGGCAAGCAACTTTGTGAAGGCATTGCGCCATTTAGCTGTTTTATTTGTGTAGAATATGAGGTCGTTCATTGTCGTACCTTTAACTACATTGAAATATAGGTCCGAGAAAAGTATGTCCGGGTTTTTTCTCAGCGTGTCGTGTTTGAACTTCTTAGCTGCATTTTTGGTAAGATCAGGCGGATATTTTATATTCTGGGCATTCGAGCCAACAGTCTCTAGGTGTCTTTCATTCATTCTATCTCCGTGTTGCATGTCTTCTGGTTTCTCTTTGATTCAGGGTAGGACCACTGCTGATGTTGTTTAGTGCTAGTTCTAGTTTTCCTTTCTAGAACTAGGAGAGTATAGATACGAGTTTGCTGAGTAGTGGTAGATATAGCTTCAATATCACCTAATTATTCTTCTGTTATCTCTTCATAGTAGGGTTTCAAATGATAGTAATTATTAACTAGCTAACTGATCCTTGTTATGATCTGTGTGTCATCGAAACTAAAACGTTGTAAGATGGCTGCCGTCATTGTTATTCTTCTGAGGGCCGAGTGACTTTCTCTCTTTCCAGTACTTTGTGTTAATCCATCTTCCCTGGTCGACTAGTCCTACTTCACTGTTGGTTGTTCCTTGCCTATTGTGTTTGTTTTATTCTGCTTGTCTTGGTCGCCATTATTATGTCAGGCAGTGTAGTTTATTTATCCTTGTCAAGGTGTGCCCTCTATTATCTGTTAGTTGCAAAGTTCCTCTATGCAATCCATAACTTGAGTTGGAACGATCGATTAATTCCTTTTAACTAGGATAATGCCAGTTCCTCGCATATCGATGTCTTATTTGGGCGCCATTTTAAGGTCAGGCAATGTTGATCTAGGCTTCTTAGTTGTTTCTGTTCTTCAAAATTTGTTATGTTTCTTTCTTCCTCTCTTTCACAGCATGACCTGATCCTTTACCCTCCACTCACCGCTCGGAGCAAGAGCTCGTCAGGCCCTGCGGGATGTAGTCTCGTTGCTCCTACGCTCGAGACTTCAGTTGCTGCTGCTATCTCCGGTCGCGCCTCAGTCCCCGATTCGCGTCTAAGCCTACTGCGAGATCCCTTGTCCTCGGCGATGGCCTCCGCAGAGTCCCCAGGTCTCGCCACCTACCCGGGGGTAGTCTCAGCTCCCGTGCAGATTCCGGACTTACAATACTTCTAACCCCAACCCCCACACCTTCTCCTCTCCAGCTGATGCTAATCCTTGCACTATCCCAATCACCTCTCTCAACTGAACCAAAGATCAGCCATTTTCTACCCAGGCACCAACGAACCTTATCCCTATCGCCCCTAAAAGCTCTGACACCCCTTCACCAAAACAGTTTTATAGAGTTATGCTGTTTGCTGCACAACTGCAGATCTGCAAACAAACAGCAGCTGGAAATTTCAGACACTATCAATCTTCACAATCTTGATATACTTTTCTTCACTGAGACCTCGTTCAATGACACCTCTCATACTACTTTCTATCTTCTGCTCCCCACAGACTATTCCATTATCAGAAACGGTAGAGAGGATAAAGTTGGGGAGGCATGGCAGTTATCTTCAGAAACTCCCTTTCATCCAAGGTTTTTCCCAAAAGCTCTTTCAGCACCTGTGAATGCCTTTATCTGGAGCTCCATGCACAGCACAGCTCCCCTTTCAGGTTTCATGTCATTTATCACACGTCTGGTGAGTTCCCTGCCTTCATGGAAAAATTCACTGACTTTGCTAGTGGCCAATACTCGCAAAGCGACAAACAGATTTTTCTTGGAGACTTTAATCCTTACTGGGGCACTCTAGAAGACTCAACTGCCAACAGGCTTGCCACATTTCTCTTAGGAAATGATCTTGTACGACATATCACAAAGCCGACTCACTCTAAGGGCTCCATTCTTGACATTGTTATCTTGTAGAATGGTTTATGAGCCTCTTTTTGCGTGCATGTTTAGTTAGCATGCCTTATTAGAAGTTTAAACGCCATTTTACCTTTCGCTGTTTCTTGCACACAACACTGCTTAGCTGTTTTTGCAAAGTTAGCTTTCACGAAGGTCTACACATGAGAAAAGGTTTGGTTTTCGACATCTCTAGACCTACATCGTGCCTCCAGTCTGTACAGTGAGTGGACTGCTGAGCAGTCAAGGTTATCATAACATGTGAGCCTGTTTATCGGCGTGTCCGTGTAACACATTCTAGACACAACATTTTGGCAGCTGCAAGCCGAGCAAGATTCTGCCGCCTTTATTATAGCACACTTTCCATAATTTCACACTCTTGGAAGACTCCAAGGATGCAGAGAGACTAGCCTAACCAGATGTAATTTACACTTCCTGAGCGGACAGGTAATGGGGTCCCCCAAAGCAAGCTCAAGAGACCTTCTATAGTTTTATAATACATATTTCCTATATAGGGAGGGTGTTTAAACTAGGCGCTTTTATCACCTGTTTGCACTATCATTGTAATATGACTCCTACTTTTGTATTTTATGGAGTTGTAACCATGCTGACCATATTATTTTTTGATCATATGTCTACTTATGTTGGCTAAGATACTGCGCATGAGATTACGTTGTTAAAATAAATATTTTAACCTTACTGTGTCTCTTTTTACTCCTGTTGTGGACTGGTATGAGAGTACAACTAAAGAGTGTTCTCACTTCCCACCATTCCTGAGATGGTCCTAAGACGCATGTTCTAGGTTGTCTAATCATTGGTTACTTTGTTATAAGACGAATAGCTAATGAGACACTGATTGCTAGCTGGATGGGGTTTCTAGGTACTGAGGTGATTATTTGGTACACCACAATTCACTAATGTCCTAGGTCTCTGTGCACAGCTCTGTGTATGAGCAGAAATCCTTGCAACAATCTCCAAAGTAGATATGCTAACTGCTGTTGATCCTATATCAGTACACTGGCCTGATCACTTCCTCTTCCGGTTCTCTCTGCACCTATCTCACTCTGTAACCCTGGGTCAACCTAAAAGGACTACTACCTGCTTCTGTAACACCCAAAAACATTGTCTGTGACATTCTGTGCAACTCAGCTATGATATTATTTCCAATCTTATACCCCCAACTCTGATGTCAACGATCTTACCACCCAATGTCTCACCAGCTTTAAGTCAAAACTGAAAATGTTGCTTCACTACAAAGTAAAAAGAAAAGGCTCACTTCTTCTGCACCATGGTACAATAAATCCCTCTATGAAGAAAGAACGAAATTGAGTTACCTGGAGAAACAGTGGAGACAATCTCTTTCTACCATTAATTTCTCTAATGTCTGTTACGCAAGATCACGCTACCACAAACACATCTTTTGTGAAAAAGCGATGCACTTCAGAACTCTCATCGACTCCGCCAAGAACAGATCTAAAAAGCTATTTGACCTTATCAAATGTACCAACATCTTTCTCTCAACCATCAAATTTGATGACCCTTCCAAGAAAGCAGCAGAATTTGCACTATTCTTCGATGATAAAGTGAAATCGCTCGTGGATCAGGTCACTCACCCTACTCCTCTTAAGGACTGTAAATCCTTAATCTTGTGGCAGAACTTTGACATCATCACCGAAGATGCCCTCCTCAAAAGCATTCTAAAACAAAACCTTCTAATCATTCATTTAACCCCACACCTAGAGACATCGCCATTGACTTTTACACCTGTACTATTTCTTACTGGACCAGTCTGGTAAACCTCTTCCTCAACCAAGGCTCCCTTCCTGTTGCCCTCGATCCAGCACTGCCACCTAATCAGGAATCAATACTAAGTATGAGTGAAATTTGCGAATTCTCGGTACGCAAATTGGTGCGAATACGTACTCGCGGTCCGCAAAATTTGGGAATCTGTGCGAATTTGCGCATTTTTTATTTTTGCGTGTTCGCAGTTCTTTTTTCAGCGCAGCTACTGCAAAGTTACCCATGCTGTCGTACATGGGCGCGGCCATCTTGTTTTCAGTGTTCGCGTTGCGTATTTCTGTTTCCTAGCGCTAGTTGCATGCTCGCAGTGGGCATTTCCTACGTGCGGGTCGCAATTACGTGATCGCGTCCGTTTTTGCATGCTCGCGGGGAAAATATCACGCAAACTTACCCACGTGGTCGCAATGGGCGCGGCCATCTTGTTTTTCATTCATTGCTATGGTTCTGGGCATGCTTTTTCTATCCTGCTTTAATCTTTGCAATCCTTTGTTTGTTTGAACTTTTTTAAAATCTTTTTTACTCATTATCTATCCCTCTATTTTTCTACATCTATATTTTGTGTTTTTTTCAACTTTTTGTTACTTTAATAACTACTTTTTGTTTAGCTGTCTCTTTTCTTTTCTTTTCTTTTTTTCCCCTATTTTTTTCTTCTTTCACCCTGAACTATGGCAAAGGGAGCCGGCAAGACTAAGGCGAAGGGTCCCGCATCCTGTAGCCGGCTCCCTTGCGGGCGCTTAAGGGGGGAGGATGTAACTGCCCGGGAGATCTTTAACGCGGTGGAGGTGGCCGCACTGGTTTTCTTTGTTCAGTACCACCTCGCCAAGACTGTCGCAGCAGGCGGCAGGCCCGGTACCGGGTACGGGCTCCGGGAGCTTCGCCAGCTATGGGGGAAGGTGTGCCGGGCCATGTATCGGAAGTCTGGGGTCCGGCGCACCTACAACCAGGCGACGCACCAGTGGTCCAACATCCTGGACCGGGAACACAACCTGCTTGGCGTGGAGATCCCTGGGCTTGGTGAGTAGTAGTAGCTATTTAATCACTACTTTGTTTTCTCCTGCTCTGTGTTATTATGATACTGCAAATATTTGTTTTTTCCGAAGAGCAAGAATGCTGCCGATTACATTGCAGGTAAATTATGTTTCAAAAGCTTTTGTGATTACAGGTGCTCGCCTGCTCACTGGCGGTGCTACTATGCTTACTAATTTTAAATTTTGTGCTCATTTGGCCTGGGTGATTATGTATCAGTGTACTCTATAGAAGTGCGTAATGCTAGACACTAGAGATTACATTGCAGGTAAATTATGTTTCAAAAGCTTCTGTGATTGCAGGTGCTAGCCTGCTCACTGGCGTTGCTACTATGCTTACTTGTTTTCAATTTTGTGCTCATTTGGCCTGAGTGATTATGTATGAGTGTACTTTACAGAACTGCGTAATGCTAGACACTAGAGACTCAAGTCCAGTCCTTTCTTTGTACTCCTGCCACTAAGAAGAGATAGTGGTGGTGGATTGATAGTTTGAGTATATTATGACTGGTTATTTAGTAGGAAACATTTTAGCGGTCTGCAATCATGACGGACTGTGTCTGTCACTTCGCGTGCTGCGGAGTGCTGCCTGCCAGTCCTAGTAGAACCTTTTGTAGTTGGTTTAGTGAGTTACATAACTTTCAAAGTAGACGGTCCGCGAATCCAGCAATACTAATATCCTAGTAGACCACATCAGATAGGTCAATAAATTTAGTGCAATTATTGTCTATTTCCCCGAAATATTTTGTTATTGTTTTTTTGAAATGTTTGATTTGGTTGACAACAATCATCCATGTTTGTGTCTTTCTTTCATGTTGTACATCAGCTCCCCCCAGGGGCAAGAGGACAGAGGAGGAGCTAGCAGCGCTGGCGGAGCAGGAACAACAGGAAGGCCAGGATAGGTCCGCCGAGGGCTCCTCTGCTGGTCCCAGTAAGTTTTCCTGTTAATATTATTAATTATACTTTCCTATCATTTACAGCACCTATTTATTCCAAACATTCCTCATAATTCTATTTTTCCCTAAATCGTCTTTGATCTTCTTGTAGACTGTTTCTAAATTCTTATCCTGCCTCTACTATGACTCTCTGTGCTACTACTAGATTATTATTAGTCTGTCTGTGTAGCTAGCTAAGCTTGCACAGTTGGCAAAAGGTGTACTCTTAAACAAAACTCCTATACAGCAATAGCTCTAGGCACTGAGTGCAGTCGTCTAGGTTGTCCATAATGTCTATTGAAGTCTTCTAAATGTTTATGCTTTGACAATTCCCAACAATAAAATGTCAATGGCCACCAAGAATAAGATACTAGTTTACTTTTTGATTTGATAGGAGGACATACTACTACTGTTGCAGGGACTATTCGGCACATACAGAAGTATGGACAAGAAACAGGGCATTGGTTATAAATTATAATAGGCGCAGTTAGACTTTCCACATACCTCAGTCATAGCAGAAATTGAACCCCCAATCTCCTTACTGACTAGCTAGTGTGTCAGAGAGTCATTATTTAGCTCCCGAATGCAGCGATGATCCCCAATGATTATACAACCCAGAACATAAGACTATGGAGTCAGAGTCCCGACCTCCCAGAGTCACGGACTCATGCTTGCAAATTGCAAACCCTTTCGCTCACTCACTCATGACCAAAAAACACAGAGTCTATGTAAGTTTTAAAGCTTTATTAAAAGTAAAACAACTAGCACTGTGTGTACTCTGTAAAAATTTAAATTGTGCATTATATAAAAACATTTATTAAAATCAATGTCATATAACAAACGGTGAATGACTGAGTGGCTGATTTCACACATTAATTGTGGGAGAGCCCTCACCTGGTTGGAACTTAAAGTCTTGGTGGGGATGAATCGTTGACGACTCCGCCTAACATATGATGATGATCTTGCTCTTGTTCGTAGAAGGGAAGCTTCTGTCTGTTATGAGAAAAATGGCACGTGTTAAAAAGCAAGCATTCATCAGTTGTGTCAAAAAGTGTAGCATCACATGTTGTGGCTAAGCATAAATAAAAAAGGCCCTTCCCTGAAGAAAGGGACATTTTTAGTTTAGACTAGAGAGTCAGAAATTATTAATTTTTTTATGTAGTACTAGTAACTTTTTTTCATTCCTAGACAAAATTGGGAGTGGTGTATATGGCATCTAAAAATATTAAATGTTTTTTCTAGGCATAACACCATCGGCACGGCCAACCGCCGGGGCCAGCACGGAGGTGGGCACTCCAGGGTCGGATGTGGTGCCACAGCCAGCAGGAACTGCTGTGGGGGATGCCACGGTAGTGGCGGGCAGTGGTAAGCTATTATATTCCTTACTTATTGAGATTGCGGAGGGGGCTCTCTGCAGGGGTGTATATGTTGTACACTACAAGTACACTTTACTGTTAAGAAGACTTAGAAATTTAAAACTAAGTTTTTGTCAACCAGGTAGAAGACAGTCACCCTTGACTTCTCATTAGCAATTGCGGCGGGAGTTGACGAGTAACCAATGGCCTCCTCTAAATTTGACTTCAACTCAGCTGTGAAAGTTTTATAGAGAAGCCAAGTCAGATCAGAGATGAACTTGATGGATGGGATGAATGAAAAGGGAAAGAAGGGTGTAAGGAAGGACGAGCGAGTAAAAATTAATGACTGGCAAAGAATGATACTTGTTTTTGAATGCTGCCCGAGGTGGCTGGGAATCTGATGCATGGCCGGTTGTGGGCTGAAGCAAGGATGGGTGGAAGGAGAAAGAAAAGAGGACTGCCTGGGTGGGTGAAACAGAAACTGTATGTGTGCGCGATATATCCTTTGGTTTAAATTCAAATGCAAGTCAAGCACGGATGCATGGCTGGCATTTTACAAAATAAAATAAAAAGCTTGTTTTTCGGTGAGAAAAAGTAAGGTTTGTCCAGTTGAGAGCCAGACATTAAGAAGAATGATTGACATTTACTTTGAATGGATGGATGCCTGCCTGCCTGGATGGTATCTTCCTCATAGTTAGCATAGGTGTATGTAGACAGAGTAGACGGTCACTGGATGAAGAGTATTACTTTGAAGAGCATGTAACACCGCACGTCCGTGCCAGAGTAGCAAAGCCGAGGAAAGTAGAAGTTTTAATTTTTCAGAATATTACCATGACTAGTAACAGTATTTGCAAGCACAGCATATATCCGGCGATTACGGTGACCACTCACTCACTACCTCTGTTAATAATGTTTTTACAACTGTGTCATTCATGTGTGGCCTATCGGTGTTCACTCAATCAAAAACAAATCACCTAAATGTCATCCCATATGTAAGCAAATATCCTGTGAAGGTATAGATGATCATATTATTTATCTTCTTCATTTTCCTTTTGTAGTAGTCAGGGGCAGGGCAGGGTAAAAGTAAAATTAATTAAGCAGTAGCCCTTGTAACAGAGTATGGCCAGTGCCACCCGTAATAGAAAAGTAAGAGCTTTACCACCTGCATGTACTGGACTGGTAACAGTAACGCAAGTCTTGTGTCATCATGGCTTGCGTCTGTTTTTTTCGGGTGCAAGTTGACTGCGCTGGCATTATGCCGGCTTCCACAAGTTTACGTACCAATTTCGCTAAACAAGATAGAAGAAGAAGACTGGTGTACTTTCTGAGTCTAAAGTAGTGAGTCCATATAGTGCTAGTAGAATTCCTGAAACTCCCACTAATGTTAGAGCAGAGGGCGACAAAGTGGGAGGTTAGAAAGATACGTGCCACAAATGTTATGTCTGTGCTTGCAAGTTGCTAGTGCTACTGTGATACAACCTTCTGCTGAATTATTTTGTGTTAATCTTAAAGAGCATTGGTTACAGTATGTTTTTCTTTCTTCATATAGATACTCCTTCCAAACTAACAAGGAAGGAGTTGGCTAGACGGGCCAGGCAACGGTAGCTGAAGGCAATTATCGGCGGCTGGTGGCCCAGGAGGAGGAGGAATTGCAGTTGACATCGACAACAGCTTTATCCTCCTCCGCTGCCCCTGGGTCATACGGTCAGTGCAATCCTCCAGCGGTATGGAGCCGCGGTCTGGCAGCCACCCGCCACTGCTAAGCAGCAAAAACAACAGCTGCCCCCACAGTACCTGCAAGTGCAAGGGTCGTGTGCACCGCTTGACCCTCAGAGTGTCCAACCTTGAGCAGAAGGTGGCGAGGATGAAAGCCCTGCTCAAGGACCTCCGGAGAGAGCACCGTGACTACCTGGCTTTTTTAAAGACTTTTGGGGGGGGGTAGGAATTGGGTGTTGGGGTTTTGGAACTTTTCTTTGGGACATTTCATGGACATTGGTTGGGGTTAGGGAGGGGGGTGGGTAGGTTTTGTGGGATAGTTTATTTTTGTTAGGGTGTAAATAATTATTTATTTTCAACTTAAACATAGCATACGCATTTTTACTGTTTTGTGGGGGAGGCAGGGGGGGTAACTCAACTGTACGTTTGTTTTCCTGAAACTTAACTGGCTGGTTGATTCAAATTGTCTAATCGCCCAAATCTGTACAAAAGTGCCACTGACAGAGTTAGTGAATTCAATTGTCCTACTACTTTACTAGTACTACCGTCAGTCTCTTCTCTCCTCCTACTCCATTATTCTTCCTCCCCCAAAATGCTTATCTTACCTGTGATTCGTGTTTGAGAATAGGGCTAGGCACAGGGCTGGCTGCATGGCAAATGGCGATTAAGGTTGGCTATGGAATCCTGGATGGATGAAATGTCATCCTTGTGGTGGTAGTAGTAGTGGTACACACTGGCAGTCGCAGCATATGAAAAAAAAGGAAATGAAACATTGTGGCCTGAGAGTAGCATTAGAACAGTACGATAGATAGTACAGTACACAAAAACTGTGCCATAAATTGTAGCATTAGCAATGCTAAAGTATTCAATATGTAAATGTAAAAGTGTTGTATTTGTAAAGCGCACGGCTGCCAAGCGACGGGGCGTCCCGGCGCTGCACTCATACCGCTGTGGAACCCTTCCTGGCTTTTCCATGTGAAATGTCCACTCCTGGGCACCCCCAAGGTGAAGCCAGGCATCCAAGCGCTGCTGGGGCCGTTGTGGAGATTAAGCAAGCTATTGCCCAGAGTCACAGAGTGGGACCCATGATTAGACTAGGCACCGAGGCGAGAATTATCAGGTCCAGGGAGATTGAGTCCAAGAACCGCCGAGGCAGGAATTGAACCCTGGTCCCGGGCCAGACCTCTGCATCAGGGTCTGCTGCTCTAACCATTGACTTTACACGAAAAGGAAGAACCCGCACCTCTATGACTTTCATACCATATATTTTTTGGGGATGAAAAAAGATAAGCACTATTTAATGTGTTTACCTTGGCGATTAGTTGCGCCAGTTTTATTCATCAATTTTCAAAAAAGGAAAACATGTCACTATAGTCAAGAGAAATCTCAAAGCCTTAAACGTAATGGCCATTTAGTGTCCAATATTTACAATGAAAGATTCAATATTTACAATGCAAAAAATGTGGTTTAAACAAAAAATTACCAAAACATACATAAATTGTGCAAATGTGCAAAAATAGTACACAACTGTCCTTATGTGATATCATTTCACACATACAACAAGGGGAAGAATTATCCAAATGTTTTTTCTCAACATAACATTTTTTATGAACCAACAGTTTTTTTGAAATGTAATATTTGGCAAAAAAGGAGATTTTTAGTGGTTCTCCAAAAACCAACACGACAACCTCTCGGTAGAAATGTTGATAGGCGTTTAAATCATAAACAAATTTAAATGTTTACAGGACTTGATCCTGTCCGCCTACGCGTTTCGAGTTTGTGAGGGTTCTTCTCAAACTCTCTTCAGGGCCAAATGAATTCCATTCCCCATTTGTTAGACCTAATAGTGAAAACATAACAAATAATGGATACTTAGTGCTGTCTGCTTCCATCAACCCGCTAAAATCTCCTCCTATATACACTTTTTTTAAAAAAAATAACACATACCTCTAGGGACTCGAGGTAGGTTAGTTCATCCAAATACCTTGCGGAATTTCGAAGGATTTCTAAGGATTTGTGCGTGTTTCTAAAAAAAACCGGGGTTTTAAATGTCAGACCTGTTTTTAGCCATAAGGCGCCATTTTCTGTGAGACAGATTGATGTTGTTCCCATACCTGGCTATTGTTGAAATGGCCATCTGCTCATACTGCTACTTTAGAGTTTTCATCATTTGTAAAATACAGCGCTGTAATTAAGAAAAGGGGGGGGCTCGTGTTATTTTGTTTCTGAGCCAGCGTGCTTCAGTTAATTTTATGCTGCTACTGCCCTGGAAGGAATAGCACTTACTTGAATTGTTTTTCCTCGTGCAGTCTATTAATTCTCAATGTTGTACCAGTATGCTTAACACTCTGACGGTGTCATCGCCATTAATCATCCTCTGGCACCGCGGCTCTGTAGGAAAACGAGCGGCAGTCAGCAAAGAATTCCAAGCCGCACTTTAAGTTATGGTGAAGCCGCTAATGCGTGTACTTGCGTGAATGCCGGCGGCTCAGTTTACATTAAGACCGGTTGGAACCGCGGTCGAAATAATTGCTGCAAAATGAGCCCGCGCTTTGAGTTAAGCGGGAGCTGCTAGTGTGCGCTTTAACATTTTCTGAAGGCGGCGCATACTGAGGTTACATGCAGGGGAGCCCGCGCTTATGGTTTTGATAGCAAAAGATGCTCGCATTAATGTATAACATTGCAGTGTGAGGCTGCTGGGCATGATTTGTTAGCGCGCTGTGAGGAGGCATCATAGATGCTCAACATACCTTTCACTCCACGGACATGAATCACTTCCTCATTCCTTCACATGAAGTGAGTGAGTTTCTGGCATTCCTACTAAACGGGCTACGCCTTCGTAGAGGACCAATCACAATCAAGTGAGTTTTGTATGGTCCAACTGATGCATTATGGGGCATGTAGTCTAGTAGTTTAAAGTCTAGAAAGTTCACTCATTGTGTTTAAGCCTGAGTTAATAGTATCAAACCGAAGTATTAGGTACGCCTCTTTTCGCAGCAGCGCCTCCTCTACATTCGGTGACCTATGCTGTGGATCAATCGCAGCTAGAACGGTCCACTTGAAATCTGTCTCCTTATGGTTTGCAGTGGTAAAATGTTCAACCATTGGGGCATTCTGCACTTTTCTCTTTAATCTAGAGCGATGTTGTGTAATCCTGACATTTACTTGTTGGCATGTCTTCCCTATGTACAATTTATTACAAACGCACACAATCCCATAGATCACGTTTTTACTCCTACAGTTTGTATGCAAACTGTGTCTCCATTTCAAGCCATTATGGCTAAATACATCTCCTTCTACAACACTTTGGCAGGCCACACAATTGCCACATTTGTGGTGGCCAGTGATGGGTTTGAGGTTCCATTTCGATATTAAATCACTTTTGGGATTTTGAATGAAGCTGTCTGCTCTGATGATTTGTTTAGCCAACAAATCATCAGAGCAGACAGCTTCATTCAAAATCCCAAAAGTGATTTAATATCGAAATGGAACCTCAAACCCATCACTGGCCACCACAAATGTGGCAATTGTGTGGCCTGCCAAAGTGTTGTAGAAGGAGATGTATTTAGCCATAATGGCTTGAAATGGAGACACAGTTTGCATACAAACTGTAGGAGTAAAAACGTGATCTATGGGATTGTGTGCGTTTGTAATAAATTGTACATAGGGAAGACATGCCAACAAGTAAATGTCAGGATTACACAACATCGCTCTAGATTAAAGAGAAAAGTGCAGAATGCCCCAATGGTTGAACATTTTACCACTGCAAACCATAAGGAGACAGATTTCAAGTGGACCGTTCTAGCTGCGATTGATCCACAGCATAGGTCACCGAATGTAGAGGAGGCGCTGCTGCGAAAAGAGGCGTACCTAATACTTCGGTTTGATACTATTAACTCAGGCTTAAACACAATGAGTGAACTTTCTAGACTTTAAACTACTAGACTACATGCCCCATAATGCATCAGTTGGACCATACAAAACTCACTTGATTGTGATTGGTCCTCTACGAAGGCGTAGCCCGTTTAGTAGGAATGCCAGAAACTCACTCACTTCATGTGAAGGAATGAGGAAGTGATTCATGTCCGTGGAGTGAAAGGTATGTTGAGCATCTATGATGCCTCCTCACAGCGCGCTAACAAATCATGCCCAGCAGCCTCACACTGCAATGTTATACATTAATGCGAGCATCTTTTGCTATCAAAACCATAAGCGCGGGCTCCCCTGCATGTAACCTCAGTATGCGCCGCCTTCAGAAAATGTTAAAGCGCACACTAGCAGCTCCCGCTTAACTCAAAGCGCGGGCTCATTTTGCAGCAATTATTTCGACCGCGGTTCCAACCGGTCTTAATGTAAACTGAGCCGCCGGCATTCACGCAAGTACACGCATTAGCGGCTTCACCATAACTTAAAGTGCGGCTTGGAATTCTTTGCTGACTGCCGCTCGTTTTCCTACAGAGCCGCGGTGCCAGAGGATGATTAATGGCGATGACACCGTCAGAGTGTTAAGCATACTGGTACAACATTGAGAATTAATAGACTGCACGAGGAAAAACAATTCAAGTAAGTGCTATTCCTTCCAGGGCAGTAGCAGCATAAAATTAACTGAAGCACGCTGGCTCAGAAATAAAATAACACGAGCCCCCCCCTTTTCTTAATTACAGCGCTGTATTTTACAAATGATGAAAACTCTAAAGTAGCAGTATGAGCAGATGGCCATTTCAACAATAGCCAGGTATGGGAACAACATCAATCTGTCTCACAGAAAATGGCGCCTTATGGCTAAAAACAGGTCTGACATTTAAAACCCCGGTTTTTTTTAGAAACACGCACAAATCCTTAGAAATCCTTCGAAATTCCGCAAGGTATTTGGATGAACTAACCTACCTCGAGTCCCTAGAGGTATGTGTTATTTTTTTTTTTTAAAGTGTATATAGGAGGAGATTTTAGCGGGTTGATGGAAGCAGACAGCACTAAGTATCCATTATTTGTTATGTTTTCACTATTAGGTCTAACAAATGGGGAATGGAATTCATTTGGCCCTGAAGAGAGTTTGAGAAGAACCCTCACAAACTCGAAACGCGTAGGCGGACAGGATCAAGTCCTGTAAACATTTAAATTTGTTTATGATTTAAACGCCTATCAACATTTCTACCGAGAGGTTGTCGTGTTGGTTTTTGGAGAACCACTAAAAATCTCCTTTTTTGCCAAATATTACATTTCAAAAAAACTGTTGGTTCATAAAAAATGTTATGTTGAGAAAAAACATTTGGATAATTCTTCCCCTTGTTGTATGTGTGAAATGATATCACATAAGGACAGTTGTGTACTATTTTTGCACATTTGCACAATTTATGTATGTTTTGGTAATTTTTTGTTTAAACCACATTTTTTGCATTGTAAATATTGAATCTTTCATTGTAAATATTGGACACTAAATGGCCATTACGTTTAAGGTTTTGAGATTTCTCTTGACTATAGTGACATGTTTTCCTTTTTTGAAAATTGATGAATAAAACTGGCGCAACTAATCGCCAAGGTAAACACATTAAATAGTGCTTATCTTTTTTCATCCCCAAAAAATATATGGTATGAAAGTCATAGAGGTGCGGGTTCTTCCTTTTCGTGTAAAGTTATTGGGCCCTTACCCCACTTCTGTCCGCATGGGCCATACTCTCCCCTTTTGAAAAAAAAGCTCTAACCATTGAGCCACGCTTCTCCACAATATATAAGTACTAGTTGCGTGGAGTATGGCTACTACAAGAAATAGTACTGAAGGTGAAGGACACAGCAGCGTAAGCATTCGATTCGTACGTGTAGGAGGAGGATGTTGTTGATGATCAATCCACTTGATGGTGCACATGAAATTCTGATTTGATTTGCAAATACTCATGGGTGTGTGTCAAGCAGAATAAGAATAAGAATATATCCTCGGATTCCTTCACCAGACTTGAAATTGATTTTCTGTTGCTTTGACCTTATCCTCCCCAGCAAGGGTGTGAAATTATTCTTGTCATTTAGTCACACCTCAATTAAAACCACAAAGCCCGGGGGTAGAGGGTTAGGGTTTGAAAATTGGATGGGAATGGGGGTTTTGGGGAAAGTTTTGTGGAGAGAGGGAAAAAAACACAGCATGTACAAACAACAAATGAAGAAAAACAAATCTTTGGATACGAAGATATTCATAAATCTTGTAAGGGACATAAAGGAAGTGCACTACTGCATGCATGAAGTTGTTTGCTAAATGGATGGTTAGGTTACTGAAAAGTAGCACTTACTACAACTTACTAACTATGAAGAAACAATTTGACAGTACGGGGCTGCAGTAATTACGCAATTTCACTTGCCTATCTGCCCTTAGAGAGAATAAACACTTATTAGTACATTAAATTAGTTTTAAAAATAGCAAAGAAACTTATCAAATAGCTGGAGGGATGAATTTGAAGCAGAGAGCAAACAAACGCACAGAGTCGGAGAAGTGAAAAGGATACTGTAACTGTATGTTGTAGTTGTCCTGTTCAATTTGGGAAGTTGCATGCATCCAGCCATTCCTCTTCTTCGCGGTACTCCTCCATTCCATCTGACGCTCCGTCGATCAATCTTGGTGACCAGACACACTGTCCACTGCCTGCCTGTCGGATGCGGAAATGCGGATCTCTAATGGTAAGCCTGAGTTATTCGTTATTCCCATCACACAGGGTAAAAGCCGGCCTGTAATTGTTGATGGAAAAACAGGAAGTGATATTAAAACACCACAGAGAAAAAAATATAAGGTACGGTGTGTAGTGCAAAAATAACACTTTCAGTTTCAGAGGCGACAGTATTACATACAAGCATCATTTCTAAAGTGCGTACTCTGAGTCTCCTTTTCAAGGATAGTAATTAGCACACAGCAGGCCAGGACCATGCAGACGGTCAAGGCAGGCACCACTGAGTGAAGCAACCTGATGTAGCATACATCTTTGACACCGACAGACAAAGCATATCTAATTGTATGCAGCAAGCCACATAGCCGCAATTTTACAGGAACTGCTGTCTGGACTCTGGCATAACAACACTACACTGGCTCGACCACTCCATACCACGACTAGACAGACATGTAGTTCTGCTGTAGTTGTTGTTGACTGGTTTACCTGTTTGCCACTCACGAATTGGCCATAGTTCTTCTGTAAACCGACGATGATGATCCATCCATCCCAATGAGTGAATGTAAAGAAAAAAGATATTATGTAACTTTGATCATCAAGACTCATCATCATCATGGTATATTGGCAAACTCAATGTTGTTCATGCAGTCCCAGTCTACACACACAGTGAGTCCAAGGACATTTGCATTTTAAAAAATGCAACGTAGTGGCCCCTGCAGTAGAAGTACAATTTGAATTAAACAAGGTAAAAAAACAGAGTAGACTTGAGTTACATTTAGTGTGTAAAAGATTAAATAATAACAGAAGACATATGATTCATTTCATGCACAACAAACAGCAATTGCTTTCATCAGAGCCAGACAGCCAGTGCTGTCCACTGCATGCCATCTTATTATTCATTACCTGTTCCACTTTTTGTCCGCAATTTGTTCTTAAAGTAAAGGTTCACAGGGCAGCCTCTCGTGACAATTTCAGAAGTAACTGTCAGCAATCAGCATATATTCAGTAATTCCAGTCCCACTTCTTTTGAGGGGACTCGTCTACGAAGCAACAGTTTCTTGATTCTGCGTAATTCAGCCATCTGCCTTGAGCGAAATGGATAGGGGGAGTCTGGAGGAGGAGGATAGAGGAGCATGACTGAGTTGTGAACTTGTGAACTTCAGGAATGCAGACAGCGGCACCTTCAATAAGGAAATAAGACAAAGACAGTGCTGCTGATGCATTTGTTGTGATTAGAGTTTTGTTGTGGTAAAAGTTGCAAAACAAAGAAAGACACACAGGAATAAAAGGACAAATTAAAAAGGAAGTCAGTTTCAGGCCTAGGTGTCAGGGAAGTAGAGCTTGTCCTCAAACTCTGTGAATTGAGATGGGAGTAGGTCAGCTAACAGAGAAGAACTTCTGTCACCTAAGTCGGTGTCCTCTTCTTCCTGCGTGGATTCACATATTTTGTAATCTGGTGGTATGAAGTGCTGATTCATCTTGATCATTGTTCATCTCTCAACATTTTTGGGCGAGAGGCGGGTCCTTTTTGAAGTTACAATGCCACCAGCAGCACTGAAAACACGTTCAGAAGACACGCTTGCGAGTGGGCAAGACAAATAATTTAGAGCCAGCTTGGTGATCAGTGGCCATTGACCCCTTTTCCCATACCAATACAGCCATGGGTTGTGATCAATGAAGACCTCTGTTGGATCATCCAGATAGGCCTGCACCATCCACTCAAGGTCATCCAGGGGGGCTGAACTTTGCGTACCATCTGAGGCCTTTGCATCAACACTGGAACGAGCACACCCTTGATGAGTTATCCAATCCGCTTCCGACAATATTATGGCTGGGCCTGGTGTAGGTGAAGATGATGATACGGTTGCTGGTGTCGGTAACGGCTGTGAGGGAAAGTGACTGCCTTCGGCCAAAGAAGTGGACCTTGACGCCGGATGGCCTGCTGATTCAGTAGTACTTCTGCCAGTTCCTTCAATTTCCTGCCGTTCTTTTTGAAACCGAGTGGCTGACAGAGCTAGCCAATGTTTGTATTTTGAAACATCTGCTTCAGTAAAAGGAATGAATGCATTGCTGGCCAGTGCCTTTTTGTACCGTGAATCCAGAATAGTGGCACTAATGTAATGTTGTTCTGAATGTATTTTTTTAAGCCTTTCATTGTCAACTAGGCAGGGTAATAAGCTCTCCGCCAACTGATATGCGTCTTGCTTGTCAGGATCATCTTTGAACTTTGAAGACATCGCCTTCAGTTGGTGCTCTAGCATGCGCAACAATGGGATAGCTTTGCCCAAAGTACAGTCCTCCCTGCTGACTTCACGCGTGAAGACCTCAAAAGGACGAAGCATGTCTGTCAGGCTTTTAACTAGATCACTAGATCACACTCCTCCACCTCTAGCCTCATGTCTTTCATAGAATTACCCCATGCAAAGACATACTCATTGATTACCAAGCACTGCTCAGACAGACGCTCAAGCATGTAGAAGGTTGAGTTCCAACGTGTTGCCACCTCCTGGATGAGTCCTCTGACTGGCACTCTACGGTCACGTTGAATGATCCTCAGCTGCTTTCGGGCCTTAAAAGAATGGCTGAAATGTGTGCAGATTCTTCAGCAGGTGGTCAGTAACTTGCTGACTTTCTTTTCTTTTTTCAAGAAATCTTGAACAACAATGTTAATACTCTGCGCCAAACACGGCACTATGAAATAGCCACCATCATTCATGGCCCTAACTATATTACTGCCATTATCCATGAAAACATTACCAATCATGCGCTTTCTTGGATGCAGACATTTAAAGACCTTTTTGTTAAACTCCTCCAAAATGTTTACTGCAGTATGAGATTTCTCCATGGCAAACATGGCTACTGTTTCATGTTTCCGACTAGTTTGAAAAATGGTGTCACTGTCAACACCTGCATATATCTTGTCTCTAACCCCTGCAAAAGAGACCCAGTGTGCCGTGATGCACATGTAATCAAGGGCTTGGCAACTGGTCCACATGTCTGTTGTCAGTGGATAGTGTGAACAGCACTCTTCTGCAAAGCTGCCCCAATCACCTCCAGCACATCTTGATGTAGTGCTGGAACCGCAACTCTGGCAAAATAGGACCGGCTAGCAACCTTCCATTTAGGGCAGACTGTTGCCACAAATTCTAGAAAACCCACCCCTTCCACGGAAGAAAAAAGGAGAAGGTCCAGCGCTAACATTTTAGCCAGCATTGCATTATAAAGACGTGCCGTTGGGTGGTTGCGTTCAAAACATGCTTTTAATGGTGGTGTGGACCGTTTTCATACGTGATGATGATGATCCAGACTTCTTCAACCCAGTCAGGCTCATTGATGTACTTTTTCGCATTGTGTCTCTCCCAGACTCTTAGTGTGCCTCATAGATGTTGCTGAGGTAGAGGGTGTGGGCACTACCACTGCAGCGCTGTTGCCAGGGGTACCACAAAAAATGTCTGTCGCTTCTTCACTTTCCACCTGCACAATCATCAGCCCCTCATCATCATCAGATGCAATATCAATGGATACATTTGGATTTGTTGTACTTTTGGCTTCCCGGATCTTACTTAGGTGCACCTCCCACTGGATAGTGTGGTGTTTTTGGAGATGGCCTCTCTGGCCTCTGGTACCATAGTTGGTACCAAGCTTACCCCGACTAACTACAGTTTTACAAATCGAACAAATAACTAGGTTTTCCGCCTTTTTGCTAATACTAAAGAAGTCCCAAACTGGGGAGTTGAGATTTCTTGTGGTGGTGGTGGAGGTGCTACTTTCAATGCCAGATGAAGTGGAGGATGGGTGTAGATGAATTTGACTCTGTTGTGCACCTAAAGTTACAGCACCACTACTTGAGGTAACAGAGGTCGAGCTGGATGGAGGTCCCTGCCAGCCCTTCTGAAGAGAAAATATGGCAGCTGTAGGTCGTGTTGGTCTAGTAGTTACCTGTGTTGGTGGTGGTACCAGTGCCACGCCGCCCACATCCCGCTCAGCAGCAATTCGGGATAGGGTAAAAATGTCTGTCTGCTGCATGCCCGCTGGGGCTGGAGTGACGACTGTGATAACTGGGTCGTCATCGTCAGACTGTTCATCAGCAGCAGAATACACCACTTCTACTTCTTGTTCATCGTCATCACCCATAAGTGAAAGCATTGTGGGAACCTTCCTTTTAGGCTTAGCTACCTTTGTCGACTCATGGCGTGCCTCCCTCTCAGACTGCATTGGTGGGTTCCAATCAAGATCTAGATCATCAGAAGGAAGGGGGCTTGAAGAAGAACTTGTACTAGCCCTCCTTGACCTTTTTCTGGCTGGGGATCTGGAAGACAATGGATCATCAGGAGGAGTGGCTTGCTCGGATGATACCTCCGCTTGAATCACGATTTCCTGATGTGCCCCTACTTCTGGAGGAACAAGCATTGTGGGCAGTTGTGCCTCTCCATGCACCTCTACTTGCGCCTCTCCATTTGCCGCTCCATGCGCTTCTACTTGCACCTCTACTTGCACCACTCCTTGCGCCACTCCTTGTGCCTCTACTTGCGCCACTCCTTGCGCCACTCGTTGCGCCTCTCCTTGCGCCTCTCCTTACGCCACTCCTTGCGCCTCTCTTTGTTGCACCTGTGGTTGTTGTTGCGGCTGTGGTTGAACACTTGTCACATGAGTTACACCCGGCGTTGATTGGATGCTACTTTCTTGCGATGACATCACTGGTCAATGGTGATTGAGCAAATAAAGTGGCTGCCTCTGCGGCACTCATGGCCTTGGGCCTAACTTGGCGTGGTGGCACTGAGACCAATGAAGCTGAGTGCTGCTCCCAGCTTGGTCCCCGGCGGACACTGCTGCAGCAGGCGTAGTTTTTTTTCCCCAAAAAAAGTGTCTGTGGGCACACCAGTCTCCTTGGTAAGTGGCACCACTTGCTTCTTCTGTTCCTTCTTTCTGGCAGTGGCACTGGCAACTTTCTTAGTACAGGAGCTATGGCCACCTTTCGTTGGGCCCATCTTCTTCAGATGTCAGAACAGCAGGCCGCAGTTGCACGAGTTGCAGAGTTGTCTGTGCCCAGACGTGACGTCACGTGACGTTGTGCTGCACACACCGCAGCAGGACTTCTTCCTGGCACTGATGATGAATGATGAGGATGATTTGTGGTTCTCTTTGTGCACCTAAAAGCAAAGGAAACCAGAGGAACATCAGTTAAATAAATGTTGCATATGTTGTGCTTCAATTAATATTTGCAACTAGGCATTTATTATTATTACAACACACCCAAGAACGGAAAGACCAAAAATAAAAATTGGAATTATTTCTAATCAAAAATGGATGTTTATATTAATAGAAGAGAGACCACACAGAGAGAGTTGTTTCATGCACCACTGAGTACCCCTGGGCATAATGGATGAAAGCAAGGCAGACTGGGTGCAGGCCTATGGCACAAAGCACACTGCCTGGCTTCAAAATGGCCCCTTGACCCCTACCCACATGGCTAGGCCCTGCCAGGACCAGGCCTCAAAATGGCCCCAACCCACATGGCCAGGCCCCAACAACATCCCAAAAAATCATAAAACACACAAAAATCACCCCAATCCAATGCCATCCATGCCCTAAATGATGTTTACATTTAAGAGACCCCACAGAAAGCCTCGGTCCATGCACCACTGAGTACCCCTGGCCATAATGGATGAAAGCAAGGCAGACTGGGTGCAGGCCTATGGCACAAAGCACACTGCCTGGCTTCAAAATGGCCCCTTGACCCCCACCCACATGGTCAGGCCCCGCCTGGCCAGGCCTCAAAATGGCCCCCACCCACATGGCCAGGCCCCAACAACACCTCAAAAAATCAATATACACACAAAAATCACCCCAATCCAATGCCATCCATGCCCTAAATGATGTTTAAATTCAAGACACCCCACAGAAAGACTTGGTCCATGCACCACTGACTACCCCTGGGCCTACTGGCTAGTGTAGCTTTACACGCACCCCAAAATAAAAAAATAAATCCACATATAACAGTGAGCTATTCAATTCCATGACATAAATGATATTTAAGTTCAACAAAACTCACAGAAACAGTTGTATCATGCACCCATGACTAACCCTGGGCCTACTGGATACTGTGCCTACCCACAATATCTTTTTTTAAAGTTGTGAAAAAGTTTAAAAATTGTAATGGCAGCAACTGCAATGCCCCAAACAAACAACACCAACTTACTTGTAAAATCTCAAATCCAAAAGTGATCCAAACAAAAAGTCCTCAAATACAAATATCCAACAGCAGCCACAAAATGTAATCCTTCCAGCTCCAGATCCAAATGAAAAGTGACCAGGACATGGACAAAGCACTGGGAGGAGCCTGCTGGACAGGAACAGGAAGTTGGAGACTCTGGGGCACTTCCTCCCCCCCCCCAAAAAAATGGACTCCTTGCACAAAAAAGTGCAGCCAAATGTCAATCTGAGGAGTTATTCGGATCCAAATCATCATTTTCAGAAGGTTTCTTGTGCAGAATTGCAATTTTTGCAAGTTCGGGATAGCGAGCTGTTCAAATCTCCCCCAGGAAGTCAGCTGAGCGTCGCATCTATGTGTTCGCAATTGTTTATTCCCACGATGCGTGATCACGAGCCCTTATGATGTAGTCACGTTCTCAAACTCTAGCAGTGCAAGATGGCGGGCCGCTATGACGTACTCGCGGTCGAAAAGTTTTGCGCGATCACGCAGCCAGATCCAAAATGGCGCAGTGCACGCAAACTGGGAGGAAAAACAACTTGGCGAACTCAGAATCATGGTAAGTTAACGCCGCGCACGCGAGATTGGATTTTTGAAGCGCGACCAAGCAAAAAGATCTGCCAGCTTGCGAATTGCGATTTTTTTGACAATTTCGCGCGATTCGCGGACCGCAAAATTGCCAAAAATTTGCAAAATCCGCGAGTGGAACGGATTTTCAGCCTATACTTAATCAATACTCTATAACACTCAAATGGCCCATACCCATTCAGCCAAATCCCTGACGCGCTGGAGGTCAAGTTTTAATGATGTAGATTTTGTTTCTTCACAGGTTCATTGTAATATTTCTAAATACATAACTAAACTTCTACATCAACTTTCTTTCCTCTTGGTCGATGAACCAATTAGTTGACTAGTTGATGGTAATGATAGCACTTTACCTAACTAACTAACTAGTCAGCTAAATAATCACAGACTCTCTGTAAGATTAATAAAGCTTTATCTAAAATCAATGTAAAATATTTTACTCATCTGCATACAGTCACTGTGCAAACAATGAAATTCACAAGAGAGAGAGAATAACATCTACATATGCAAACAGTGACAATTTCATCATCAATTCAATATGTGCATGAGGTGGATAGATTAAGAGACATCAGTTTCAGAGACAGAAATTAATTTGCAAATAATTATGCAAAGAATGAGTCAGAATAATACAAACCCAAAGGATCTGTGAAATACCACCCCCCTGGCTGAGGAGATGATGGGGTTCCCCTGAAATAGAGTCAGGGAACAAAGATTCAGGACCCAGGAGCAGGACAGGGACAGGAACAGCTAGGCCTCTCTGCAAACCGACGGACAGCAACGCATCACCCCTCTCGAACAGCAAAGAACCTGGAGCGTACATTCGCTTGCCTAACCACACACCTAAAGGCACCCCAGTTATGCCCTAAAACCTACATGTCTGTCCCACATTCAGTTGCAACATTTTACAGGATTCAACAGCTTATTGGTGGATTCAGGAGAAGGTCTGTCACACCACTGTGACTTTATTAATTACTTACAGGTGTCTATTGTACAACCTCCCTTCACATTACATCAACTTTGACTGGTCGCTCCCCCCCGCACAGCACCGCCTGTGTGTGCCTGCCCCAGCTGCTGCTGCTGAGGAAGTTCGAGGCCCTCCTCCACCCGCAGACTACCACCTGCGCCTCATCCCTGGTGGCCAGTGGTAGGCCGTAGTTTTGCTCATCCTCCAATGTATTGCCTGTATTTTTTTTCATTGCTCCCGTTGTAGTGACTGCATTTTCATTGCTGTGTCTGTGACTGCTGTTGTCTGTCTTCCCCACTGCCTGTACGTGGTCTGTGCCCGTTCTCTCCCTCTGTTCCCCTCACTGCCCCCGTGTCTCTCTGCCCAGTTTCCCTTCTGCTTCCCTCGCTGCCCCCGTGTCTCTCTGCCTGGTTTTTCCTTCTGCTCCCCTCGTGGCCCCCGTGTCTCTCTGCCCGTTTTTGCCTTCTGTTGCTTAGTTGCCCCTGCATTTCTGTAACCTTTCTGCCTTTTCTTGTGACCGTTGTGCCCTTTGTGCCACTCGTTTCCCCCTGTTTTTTTTGTGACCTTTCTGCCCTTTCCTGGGACCTTTCTGTCTCTGTGCCACCCGTTTCCCCCCGTTTTTTGTGACCTTTCTGCCCTTTCTTGAGACCTTTCTGCCTTCTGTGCCATTAGTTTCCCCCCTGATTTTTGTGACCTTTTTGCCCTTCTTGTGACCTTGTGGCCTTCTGTGCCACTCATTTCCCCCTGTATTCTTGTGACCCTTTTGCCCTTTTGTCAACTTTCTGCCCTCTGTGCCACTCATTTCCCCCTCAATTGTTGTGCCCTTTTGCCTTCTGTTTCCTTTGTCGCCCCTCACCGCCCATGCCGCTGCGTCCCCTGTGGCTCCGCCCCCCTGACTGCCCATTCGCTGCCCCCGCCTCTTGCCTTCCAGCTGCTCCTCACTCCCACCTCCCCGTACATGCCGGCCACTGCTCGGTCGCGCCGCTGGCGTGTGGCAAGCCTGTCTGCACCCCTCCGTGCCTGGACCGCGCCCAGCACCAGAACCACATGACCCCGCACCCACCACAGCGACCGCCGCCACTACGACGCCAGCACTCTGCACGCTCTCAAGCCCGGACGGACCCACAACTGCTTCAAGGGCGCCCCGAAACGCACACACGGTCGTTTCATCTGCCGGAACTGCAGCTACACCAGCCACAGAGCCGACGAACCACCCACCAAGAAAGACCTCAACCACCTCCAATGCATACTACTGAACACCCGCTCCGCACGCAAGCATGCCGTCGAGCTCTGGGACCTATTCAACACAACCTCCCCGGACATCGCCTTCCTAACAGAGACCTGGTTGAACAACTCCTCCGCACTCGACATCGCCATAGCCATCCCAGACGGCTACAAGATCACCCGAAGAGACCGCACCAACGGAGTCGGAGGAGGAATCGCCATCGTCAACAAGAACAACATCAGGGTCTCGACTAGCACCGACGACGCGCTCAGCACCGCCGAACACATGCATTTCCAGATCCACACTGACCACAACTCCACTCTCAGAGGCACCTTGGTCTACCGACTCCCCGGACCCCGCCACCAGTTCAGCGACTCCAGCGCTGACTTCATCAGCACGCACACCCTGACCTCCATCGACTACATCCTCCTCGGAGACCTGAACTTTCACCTTGAGAACAACAACGACAGCAACTCCACCACCATGATCGCCAACCTCGCCAACCTCGGACTGAGGAAACTCGTCACAACGCGCACCCACTCCGCCGGCCACACGCTCGACCCCGTCTTCTCCTCAAGCCCGCACGTCTGCATCAGCCACACCACCGAACTCCTCTGGACCGACCACCGCTGCATCCACTTCACCTTCCAGAAATCCACAACACACCACCGCACCCAACAGATCTCCCGCCGCCGCTGGAGCAAAATCACCAAAGACCAACTACATGCAAACCTCGCTCTCAGCCCACCCACTGAACCCTCCAACACCGACGTCGCTGCCCACAACCTCAGACGCTGGATCGAGGACTTCGCCAACACCCTTGCCCCACTGAAGAAACCACCCCACAGAGACACCAGCAAGAGGGCCAGCTGGTTCACCCCAGAACTCCTAGATTCCAAGCAAGCCTGCCGGAAACTAGAGAAGAAATGGCACAGTGAACAAACTCCAGACAGCCATGCAGCACACAAGGACGCTGTCCGCAACCACCACCACCTCATCCGGGCTGCCAAGAAGACCTCCTTCAAAGACCGCCTCGACAACAACACACACGACAGCAAGGAGCTCTTCAACATTGTGAAGGAACTCTCCGAACCCAGCTCCAACACCAATGACATCCCGCCGTCGCAAGCCCTGTGCGACTCCCTCGCCTCCTTCTTCCACCGCAAGATAGCAGACATCCACGACAGCTTCAACAACCAGACAGCCCCAACAGACAGCAAAACAAAAGACCCTCCGCACACCATCAACCACATCCCCTTGCTAGCCTGGACCAGTGTGAGTGTCGATGACACCATCAAGACCATGAGCACAATCCACTCTGGCTCTCCGTCAGACCTATTCCCACGTCTTCAACAAAGCAAGCAGCTCCATCGCACCCCACCAACGCAACGTCATCAATCTCCTCCCTGAGACCACGACCTTCCCAGAGAGCTGGAAACACGCCGAGATCAACGCTCTACTCAAAAAACCCAAGGCAGACCCAAGAGACCTCAAGAACTTCCTACCCATCTCTCTGCTCCCCTTCCCGGCCAAGGTCATCAAGAAAACTTTTAACAGACAGCTAACCCGATACCTCGAAGAGAACAGAATCCTGGACCCTTCCCAGTCAGGGTTCCGCAGCAACCACAGCACCGAGACCACCCTCATCTGCGCCAGCGACGACATCAGGACCCTGCTAGACAATGGGGAGACTGCAGTACTCATCCTCCTATACCTCTCCGCCGCCTTCGACACCGTCTGCCACCGCACACTACGCGCACGCCACCACGCTGCAGGGATCCGTGACAAGGCTCTGGAATGGACCACCTCCTTTCTCTCCGACAGAACACAGAGTGTCCGCCTCCCCCCGTTCCGTTCCAAAGCCTCCGAGATCATCTGCGGCGTACCCCAAGGATTCTCCCTCAGCCCGACACTGTTCAACATTTTCTGGGCCCCGTGTGCTCACACGTCGCCTGACAGCACGACCTCAACATAATCTCCTACGCCGATGACACTCACTGATCCTCTCCCTCACCAAGGACCCCATCACCGCCAAAGCCAACCTCCATGAAGGAATGAAGGCCGTCGCTGACTGGATGAAGATCAACCGTCTGAAGCTGAACTCAGACAAGACGGAGGTCCTCATCCTCGACTCCAACCTGTCAGCCTGGGACGACTCCTGGTGATGAACGGCATTGGGGGCAGCCCCGACGCCCACCGACCATGCACGCAACCTGGGAATCATACTTGACTCAACGCTCTCAATAACCAAGCAAGTCAATGCCGTCTCCTCCTCCTGCTTCAACACCCTCTGCATGCTCCGCAAGATCTACAGATGAATCCCGACAGATACAAGAAAGACAGTCACCCAGGCCCTCATCAGCAGCAGACTCGACTACGGAAACGCCGTCTATGCGGGAGCCCCGACCAAGCTCATCAATCGACTACAACGCATCCAAAATGCCTCAGCACGACTGATCCTCGATGTACCATGACACAGCCATATCACGCCCACCTGAGAAACCTGCACTGGCTCCCCGTCAACAAGAAGATATCCTTCAAGCTCCTCATCCAAGCACATAAGGCACTCCACAAGACCGGCCCAGCCTACCTAAAAATACGGCTCTCCTTCTATACCCCCAACCACCAGCTATGCTCCGCCGACCTCTCACTTGCCACCTTCCCGCGCATCTGAAGAACAACCACCGGTGGTAGATCCTTTTCCCACCTTGCTGCCAAGACATAGAACACCCTCCCACCGAGCCTACGACAGACCCAAGACCTGCTGACCTTCAGGAGTATACTAAAGACCTGGCTGTTCAATCAGTAGCGGCCCCCACCTCCCCCCCCCCAGCGCCTTGAGACCCTCACGGGTATGTAGTGCGGTTAACAAATGACTGATTGATTGATTCCTTTAATACAATATCCGATTCACAAATATTTTCATGCTGCTTCTTCTACCACGTCCACGGAAGTGGTCTTGGATCCCACTACTAGTCACACCCTTGGCAGGCGAGCAATAGGCTCTGTGCAGTCCAATCTTGAACCTGTTACCTTTCTCTGCAGCGCTCAGCACTTACGTCTGTTTAGGTCATGTGATACCTTTTGCTCCTCTTCCAACCCCTCATCTCTATGGCTAATTTAAAAATAATGGTGTCTCATTTCGGCTCACTATGGTAAACGAAGTATAAACATTAATTAATTACACAGAAATGCACTTTTCACTTTTTATACCACCCACCTTTGCACTATTCCCTGTTATTGTTTTCCTAGCAGAAGCTTAAGCAGAATGCAGCATTATTTTATTATTTTTAAGCAAGATGGGAAAATATGTGAATTGCGGCGTAGTCATGCAATATTTCTCGTACCTTTCAAAGTACCACGTAAATATGGTTTAATTTCCATGTACTGTTCTCACGTTAGTGCATGCATGCGCAAAAGCAGTTTCCCCAGTGTTCATGTGATGTGTATGTTAGTCTTTTCTGTGTACCATTAGTCTGTATTATTGAGGTGTTAATCCAAGCAGGTTTATTTTGGGGAAAACTTGCTCCATCTCCCTTAAAACAGGACAGGTTACCCCACTTTTTAAAAAACCTTCTGCTGATGTGAAGGACCTCAACAACTTCCACCCTTTCACCAACCTCTCTTTCCTAGCGAAAATTACTTAAAACTGTGTAGTGAAGCAACTTTCACAACATATTAAGGATAACAATCTTCTTGACAAATTGAAATCTGGTTTTATGCAAGGCTGCAACACTGAAAGAGCCCTGCTACACGTGATTGAGTACTTGACTCTGGTGAGTCTTGTCTCCTGATCCTTCTTGACCTATCCGCAGCCATTGACACAGTTAATCACAACACTCTTATGAACACTTTAAATCAAAGAATGGGTTTTGAAGGCACTGTGCTCAAATGGTTTGAAACATTCCTCTTAGGCAGATCTCAGATGATCAAAATATCAAACTGTCTCTCTACATTAATGGCTGTAGGACAAGGCGTCCCCACAAGGCTCGATGATCGCACCCACGCTGTTCAATCTTTACATGGAACCACTGGGAAATCTCCTAAGAAAATCTCGGATCCAATATCACCTCTATGCTGATGACACCCAGATCTACCTTAAGGAGTCTTTTACATACATCTCAATCCTCAACACCACTCTCAACTCCATCCAAAATTGGATTTCAACTCAACTAATTCTGAATCCTTCCAAAATGGAATTGCTTTTTCTCTCTACCTCGCTCTCCCCTCCTCCTGTTCAATCATGGGTGGACAATTTGAACATACTTAACAACAAACCTATCGCTGTCGACAGCGCCAAATCCCTAGGCGTCATCCTAGACAAAAGGCTCAGCCTACAATCCCATTTCAATACCATTGCCAAGAATGGATGTTACCAACTGTGCCTTCTCTACGGGGTTGGCTAGTTTCTTTCCTGAACAAGTGCTTAAAAAACTTGGTTGAATCATTGGTTCTCTCCAGATTGGACTACTGAAATTCTCTCCTTGCTGGCCTCCCCAAAACCCACCTCTCTCCTCTAAAATCCATCCTCCATTCACCAACAGGTTTTATACATGGGGCCAAAAGAAATGATCACATCACTCCCAGACTGTTTTCTCTTTGCTGGCTTTTCATCAAAGCTAGATCAATTTACAAGACTGCCTATATCACCCACAAAGCCTTACACACTTGCACCCCTCACAATCTGGTGAATAAACTCAAAATCTCAGGCGGCTCTAGACCTTCACACGATGCTGAAAACTTACTGATCAAGCCTCCTACCTTCAAAAGTGAAAGATTTATGGCTCATCCTTCTCAGGCAATGCAGCTAGATTTTGGAACTCATTTCCTCCAACCCTCCAAACCACGGCCTCTATCCGGACGTTTGAAACAGATCTTAAAACTCCTTTCTTCCAAAGACACTTCCAGGAACAATTCATCCCATTTGATGACCCTCACGGCCCTTGGCATTCACTTGAGCTCAACTTTGTAAATATGTATTCTATACCTGTATTAACCTAATTGTGCCACCTTTCATTTTTTAATAATCCTTATTGTATATGTAACTTGTTAGCATGTAAATCTCTTTGTGTAACTTACTTGGTTCTGTTGCAAAGTAATATGTTTGGGTAAAGTTTGCGCTATATAAAACTGCATTAAATAAATAAACTTGGGACAGTGCATCCCTCCTCAAAATGTCATGATATTCGCAGACAGCCCATCAAAGCAAACACAAACCATGAAAAACATTCGAAAGCCATGGACTGAAACAGGCTGACCCAAAGTGCACTCTGTAATATATTGAGTGCCTCTTGTTGATGTAACAGTTACAAGCGCTATGTCAACAGACTTCTGAAGCTATCCGTACCTAGACCTAAATTGTAAAGTAGGTTGAGCCTAGCCATTTAGCCGTTAAAATAAACTAGTGAGTGTTGCATGCACCCCAAGTCCAACACAGACTGGTCATCTGCATTTCGTTGTATAAGATTGTTTAATTCCTACTAATCTGATTTGAAACTGGACAACTTTTATTGTTCAGTTGCATAAATTGGCAAATTGTAAAATTGATGGATGCTCAGTGAGATCACCACATTGCGTCTTAATTTTGATAGTGGTATGGTTCTTTGCGATTTAAAAAAAAAAACTCATTGGACGGTCGGAGGAAAAGGCGGTCATGCACTCATGAACTATGTACATCCTCAAATGGCAGGCGTAGTTTGAAAAGTTCCCTCTCTCATCATTTTTTCAAGGGCTCGGGTTTGTAGACAAGTGTAGGGAATTTAAAGTCTGCAGACGTGCTTAGTGTTATTGCACACTGGCCATGGTTATAACTTGCAAATGTATTTATTTTTATTTAATGAGATTTTATATAGTGCGAACATTACCCGAAGGTGCCAGAGCGCTTTACATAAGAACCAGTTGCGATACATAAGGACTTAGGGTTACATGCGTTATATAACAGATACAAACAGAGAAAAAAATTGCAAATGTACAAGTTATAAAGTCACACAAGGAAGAGATACAAAAACAACATTGCAAATGTAAAGGTAGTAAAGTCATACGAATGGATATACTCTAAGAGTCACATAGGAATGGTGGATAGTACAAAGGTCTACTGCATATACTAGTGATTAGAGTTATCACTATATACATAGGTAAGGGATAGAAATGGTTATACTCTAAGAGTCACATAGGAATGGTAGAGAGTACAAAGGTCTACTGCATATACTAGTGATTAGAGTTATCTCTATATACATAGGGAGGGTATATGAATGGATATACTCTAAGAGTCACATAGGAATGGTAGAGAGTAAAAAAGTCTACTGCATATACTAAGTGATTAGAGTTATCTCTATATACATAGGGAAGGGATAGGAATGGATATACTCTAAGAGTCACATAGGAATGGTAGAGAGTACAAAGGTCTACTGCATGTACTAGTGATTAGAGTTATCTCTATATACATAGGGAAGGGATAGGAATGGATATACTCTAAGAGTCACATAGGAATGGTAGAGAGTACAAAGGTCTACTGCATATACTAGTGATTAGAGTTATCTCAATATACATAGGGAAGGGATAGGAATGGATATACTCTAAGAGTCACATAGGAATGGTAGAGAGTACAAAGGTCTACTGCATATACTAGTGTTTAGAGTTATCTCTATATACATAGGGAAGGGATACGAATGGATATACTCGAAGAGTCACATAGGCATGGTAGAGAGTACAAAGGTCTACTGCATATACTAGTGATTAGAGTTATCTCTATATACATATATATATACAAATAGTAGATTTTCTCAGGTCTGGACCCAAAAAACCAGGAGAGCAGAGTTCCATTAAGTGGGGTCGGAGGGGGGATGCAGTCACAACACCAAGGGAGGGTGGGAGGGATACAAGGGCATGGAGAAAAAGCAAATCAGAAAAAGGAAGAAACATTTAAGGATCGTTACGGGGGAAATGAGGGAAAAGGGGAAAGGACGAGGGAATGGACAAGATGGCGGGTCAGGGTCCATAGAAAAGCGTCCGAGAACATCAGCAAAATGGCAGGCAGGGCAAAAGAAAAAACGTAAAGAAGTCTATTAGAGTGACCCAGTGATAGTGAATTAGAGTGCCAGGAGAAGTCCGGGGGTGGGGGGGATATAGTTCAGAAATCAAAGTCCAGAAGGGAGAGGAGGCGTGAAGGCTCTGGTCCACTGGAGTAACTTCGAGGACAATCAGCCAGTCATGGCTCTCTCGGCCCCCTACCTGGGAAGAGTTCACTGGTTCTTCGCTCTTGCCTGGCTGCAGCAGTACTTTGTTTGACTACAACAGAAGTTGTTGGAGAGGGGGCACACAGGGGTTGAAGGGCTGAAAGAAGGCCGGGTTCAGCTGTCCTCACGCCTCCAGTCCCGAAAGCGGGGGCTGAGTGCTTAGACTCCTGGGTGGGCGCACCTCTGCGCCCCTCGATCCGTGGCGGGACAGGCCGCTCCGATGAAGTGTTCTCTGGGGTGGGTGAGTGCCTCCAACCGCTACACAGTGCACCCCAATTATGCCCTGGGAGGCAAGCCTTCCCATGGGCACCAGCAGCAGCACGCCCCTGGTCGTTACAGTTGCAGTCCCCAATCTAAATGCTAGTCATGAGCCTTTTATTATTGTCACAGAAATAACAGCAAATTAACCCTCAGTTTTATTCTCAACTTATAGGAAACAATACATCTGAGGCTAATCACCCTGCAAAATTTAAAGCGTGCCAGAGGAAGTGGCTTGTGCGACTGATAATTCCCTACAGGAAATCATTGTGCAAAAGAGTACTTCAGAGTTCATCTCTTAGTCTACATGCAGCCACGCACATTTATAATGTATTTGGCACCTAAAGGCTACACACCCCATTATAAGTCAGAGAGAAGCTAATTTATGTTTATGTCTTGGTGAATGGACAGGGCAGGCCAGGCACGTAGATGGGTAACGCATTAATGTGTGGCTGCAACTCCCAGAGGTCGCATTTTGAATGCATACATTATTTCAACATCCTTTCAGGACCAAAAAATAGCGCCAGCATTTTTTTTCTCTTACAATCAGCCTAAGGTGCTAGCCTTTACCTAGCAGCAAGTATTTTCCTACTCTTGTTTGGAGTGACACATAAGAGAAATAAAATAATACACTTCTGAGATAATTTTTGCATGTTTCCGGAAACTGATATTTAGTTAGCTAAACTCTTCTCACATATTAGAATTTAAACATCCACAACCGTCTAGCTCATAATACATTTTTAGGCCTTTAGATAAATATGTTTTTTAAACCTATATTTTTCAGTTTTTGAAAACACAATACATCAGTCATTGGAATGATGAGCATAATGAGTTCAAACCGAGAAGGCATATCTCCAACCAGCCATCACACATAAGATTCCACAGAAGACATAACATGTTTACATAGGATAATCTATGCTGATCAGCCATCTCTAACGCTATCTCTTTAGACCCTTCCTTGCACTTCACCATCCTATAGGTGGATCCCCAAGGCGTTCATAGTACTTTTGTGCCCGTATTGTAACCTTTTCCCAGTTCTAGTACGCCCCTTTAGTCCACATTGCTGTAAAAATAGGATGTACCAGCTTCCCATGTGCTAGGATCTTTTCTATCATATTAGAATGTGTTTTTTAAAATGGGTCCTGTTTTTGCCTCTATAACAGGAAAACCACTCTTTTCATCTCTTTTCTATTACTTAATCTCGGCATATTTCTAGTCACTTTGAAACTGCCCTTGCTATCTGTACCACACATTTTCCTGTCTCTTAACTTAGGGCCTGATTTAGATGTTGGCGAATCTTGTCCCACCATTGCTTTTCAGGCGGTATTCCTGCCCACCGACTTGGCGGTCCACCAGATATATTTAGATGTTGGAGGGAAGACCCTCAGAGTCCTGTTGTCTTCACCAGAATCTCCCCCCCCCCCGCATCGACTGTGTCACTGGCAGAAGCAGCTGGTAACCCACCAAAAATACTGCTGAGCCAATCACGATGTGCCTTTCCACCGAGGCAATTGTGACGGAGAAACCAAAAAAACTCGGGTTGCCGGAAATGAAGAAATAGATGAAAACATAACCTTTTTCGGGTTCTCACTTCTGTTTCTATCTTGAATCCAATTGTCCAGGTCCCTCCTGTGCTTCTGCTACTTAACCACGACACTCAGCAACCCTTTTTTTGCCACCGGAATCTAATGTAGGCTTCTGTGTCACTTGTCTCATTATGAATCATGCGTTCACATTAGCTTTTAACTCGTGTATTTTTACATTGCTCTTACATGCAATTTTTTTGTGTGTCATGCATAAGTGTTCATCTTACGACTTATCGTCGTAAAATGTACACACCTGTAGTGACAGAGGGTGTTGTGCTAGGGGTGACTGTGAGAGGACATACAATAGAGTTTATGTTGATGTGCAATGCTGTATGTAAAAAGAATGGCATTATACATTACCTACATATACATATTGACTGATTCACAGCATATATGTATAGTAAACTAATGATAAGTAGTACTTACCTGTCTCCACACCACCTTGGCCTCACTCCGTCAAGACTAGACCACCGGAACATTGTCAGCAAAACAGGAATTTCTAAATCACTTGCCGCAACCCTGCCGGTCCTGACGGCGAGGGAGTACTGTTATCCAGCTGAGAAGACTGCTGTCACCGTGGGAACTAGTGTTGCCACATCTAAATACCGCATGTGGACCTCCATCAGCTTGACAAAGTACTTGGCACCACCACCGCGGCAGGATAACAGTAGTCTCACCAAGATCTAAATCAGGCCTATAGTCTTTACTTCCCTGTCTCCAGTCCTCACTTTCTTAAATCATATCATAAAGTTCCATCAAGCATTCTGATACTTACCCTTCTAGGCAACAACATCATCCTAGAACATCCTTCACCACCCTCCACTGGCCTGTGCTTGCATTTCAGTGTGCTTCTGATGTATCCTACCTACCTACTTATCTAGGTGGCAACCAGTCACTGTAAAATGCCCATACATGTTTAGTCCTGCTGTTTCTGGGATAGCTAACTTTACTGTTTTTTTTCCTTCTAGCCTAGTATAGATTATCTATTTTTCTTTTATACACCGATGACCAGGCCTAACCTCACAATCCCCAATCACTGTCTGTATCTGTTATCATGATAATTTCCTTACAGCTATTCACTTTCAGCCTTTTCTTTAATGGTGTCTGTATCACACTCTTTTTTAGCTTCAAACCTGATCTGGAAGTAACCTTCTCAGTTCTTAACTGCTGGCAACACATAGCTAAAACCTGACCACAGGCTCCTTGTCTATGTTTTAAAATGATATTTTACTTTGCCTCTACTTGACATGTTCACATTGTTCTTACCAAGAGATTATGAGCTTTATACTGGTCTCATCTTTGTATTACACTGTGAAATTCCTCCGACTAGTATTCTGTGCCTATCCTTTCCACTGGGAATAAGGTACATGAGATCAAAACATCATGTTTTTCTTCACCAGGTAACATTCTCCAGAACGTATTATCCCTTTTTCATTTGGGTAGCCTGCTCGCTGCTCTTCACTGTATTACTTCAAAGATTCTCAGTCCTCTTATAATGTCCTAATATTTTGTTGGAATGCTTTTTCCATGTTTATCTTGCTTCAAAGTGGATTTGCACAGATCTGTCTCATGATGCTTAATTTGTAAAATAATACATTTTGAGGAAGTCAGGTTTCCAAATACCAAGGCTGTGTAGTCTTAATTCCACCTCATATCACTTTTATCCACCACCATGTAAGAAATAGGATTACTGGTTGAGAGGGGTGAAACCCTACTCAAGCAGGAAGAGCAATCATTGTCAGGCTGAAGTTACTAGCAACCCTAAATTAATCTGCGCTCAACTCTCAGGCAGCTTTGGCACAGAGCAGTCAGCCATACCTTGTGTATAAAGTAATTGTGCAACATTTCAGACTGTTACACAGTTAAAACACACCTAAAAACGATCCCACCCCATGTTCGAGATATAGAGTATTTTTTAATAAATAAAATTAGACCACAACAACAACAATCCAATCAGTAGAACCAGAGATATGCAGGTTTAAAGGTTTCAGTAAAAATAATGCCAAAAAGCACAAAGCCCCAACTGTGGATATCTGGCCGGGCTGGACTGAAACAAAGTTGCAAGTTCAGGCCAAACACGATGGAGTGCAGGCCAGCTACAGGGATCCAGTCAGGCCCACTCAGCAAACCGCATTTAATCTTGGTTTGCTTTACATTGCGGATGTCCATGGTGAAGCTGTGTTGCACAGCCAAATCGATGTGTTGGTTTCGAGATGCAGCGAGGTTGAGGTGCAAAGTCCTGCGTCGTTGTCGAGGATATTGTCAACAAGGGCTCGCGATGCAAAGTCCAGCACCCAGGATATGTCCCGCAGTCAGTTCCGAGGAGCTGCGAGGTGGAGTCCAGCATAGTCATCGAGGCTGCCGTGGATGAAGGATGCGAGGTCCTGCATGGAGGAAGCATAGGCTACCGTGGATGAAGGATGCAAGGTCATGCGTGGAGGAATCATAGGCTGCCGTGGATGAAGGATGCGAGGGCCTGCATGGAGGAAGCACCGTCCAGCGGCTGTTCTGATAAGGCAACGGGCTGCGATGCGGGTCTTTGCAGCAAAGGAGATGCATCAGTTCAGCTTGATCCACAAAGGCTGTTAGAACAATTTAGGCCCACTTCCAAGGGACCTGGAGTGGGGTGACACCACTTGGCAGGGTAGACTCACAGGTGACAGAGTCTAGGTACTGGGTTCAGGAAGCCTTCTGGCCCTGAGGCTCTAGTCAAGAGGCCAGCTAACTAGTCCTTGTTGTCACTTTGGGGTCCTGGGTTCAACAGATGCAGGACCAGTCCTTCAGACCCAGGCAAGAGGGCAGCAGGCAGCAGGTCAGCACAGTAGGGCAGCAATACTTCAGAGCAGCAGTCCAGTAGAGTGGCAGTCCTTTCAGCAGCACAGCAGCACCGCAGTCCTTCTTCCTGGCAGAGTACCCTCAGGTACAGAAGTGTATTGAAGAGGTGGTTTCTGAAGTCCATTATTTATACCTTGTCATTTTCCTCTGGAATGTGAAAACAGCTTCTAGAGGTTGCCCTTTGAAATCCCAGGTATCCTGCCTTCCCAGCCCTGGCATCAGACTAACTATGGGGGTATGTAGCCCTGTATGTGGAGACAGGACACAGCCTATTCAAGTGCAAGTAGGGCTGTGCCCAGCTCCGACCTCCCTTCTTGCCAGTGATGGCCCACTAGGCACACCTAAGCTGTCTATTGCATGAGGATGTCTAGGAGTAACACATAGAGCCCAACTGTCAGCTACACCCAGTCATGTGGCCCACCAGTGCAGTCCGGCACAGGGACCCACTTAGGCCCGCTGAACAAGGTACCTTAAATCCTGGTTTGCTATTTTGCAGAGCATTGAAAGGGTCCACTCTGAAGATGTGTCTCACAGCACAACTGAACATGGCTGTCAACCTTGTGCCCAAAGAGCCTATTCTGTGGTGACTTCCTGTGCCAAATGCAGCAGAAGTTTTAAAAACTTTCTTTTGGTAAACTTATTTTAAACTATTTTCTTATTTTCTTTTTAACTCTTCTTCTGTTATCTAAACTTTGAAAGAAGTTGTTATGTTACTTTTCCAGAGGCTTCTTCGTTGTTTGCTCATTTTCTCATAATCTATTTGCAATCTGCAATTTTCTTCTTCAGCTGACTTGAGGACTTCTATTGGCACTGTTTCTCGCTGCCCTTCATCTCTTTACTCACTCTGCATTTCCACTTGAAAGTTCTCATTCAGATGCACAACTTTAAGGTGTTTCATATGCCAGTGGTGCTGAATGCATGCATCCCTGAATGTCCACACAGCAGGACCTGGCCACAAAAAATTCACATGACCTTTCTTCTGTCCTTTGTGAGATGTAAAATATTTCTAAACCAGAGATTCTCTTTCGAAGCTAGGAGCAGCATTAATCCATGATGCTGTTGCCACCTCCACAACATCATCAGTTTGAAGTCTTTTAGCAGAGGACAGTCCTTGACTTCTTTCTGCAGCTTCCTGGCTCTGTTCAATCTGTTGGGATGCAATTCTGTTAACAGCAGAAGCTTCCTTCTCCAATTGTGAGATAAACAAAAAAATATTCCTTCAAAGCATTGGCACCTTGTTTCTAAAGCCTGTTGACCTGTCTTCTAGATAATGTGGAGTGTTTAACCAATCAGATGACCCCTTACGTTTTTTTTTGCTGTTCCCTGATGCTGTAACTCCTTCTCTGGGTTTGTGGCTGTCAAATAATCAGAAATGCAGAACTTCCTTCCCAAGTGATGAAAACTTGAAAAAAAGAAACCGTGAATCAAATAATGTTTTTCAAAGTTGAGTTTGATTAGAAAATAATTTGATATTTATTAAAAATACATAAATACATGTATTATAAATACAAACCTTCTTTCCTCTTCTATCCTTCTGCTATCCTTCCAAATCCAAATAACTGACAAACATATCCACCACTTAAAATTGTATGCATGTTTCACTATACTAATTCAACAGTAATCCTCTATGTGTCCCGGAGTAGCGTGCTCCTCGCCGAAAAAGCGATTTGATGCCTCGTCAGGGGTAGTAAGCGCTATACAACTGCAATTACAATACAGTGCAATACTTATTGTTCGAGAGCAAGGGTTTTCTAATGGAAATTCAAAATTGTAGTGGTACATTTAAAACTTTCTTCAATCTAAACCATGTTGGAGTTGCAGTATTAGGAACCAAGACTTTGGTTCCAAGTGCTGCTTGGAGCTAAATAGCCAAAATAATCCATTGTGTGAAAAAGTTCTACTATACCACTGGGTGAGAAAAAACGTACCTCCACACGTGTGTTTTGCCATAAAAACTGAGCAGAGGCAGCTGAGTCAAGTATAACACTGGCATATTTTTGATGCACAAGCAGCTTAATGCTTGCTATGAACTGGAGATCAATAATGAAAAGAGAAATAAAGTTGCTTAAGTACCATCAACATCTTTGATAGTATTGCAATGAACCATTATTCCCGATGAATGGATGCCAGACGGTGTCCAGCAGCAGATGCAAGGTTAAATGGATCCCTGCTTTGCCATAGTGGGCTTGCGCTGCTTGGTCTGCAGTACTGTAGTTTCTTGTGGACAGCGAAGTGCAGAAGCATTACAAAATCAAGTGTTTCTACACCACAGGGTATGCTGCGTTTTTGATTTCTTAGCAGCAAACAAAATAAAAAATGAAAAGGCTAAAAGTCTAAAACACACAAAAAACATTCTTCTTTGAAGGAACTTCAATGGTTTAAAACAATAGAACAATTTATGTTGTTGGTGTTGTTTGTGAAAAAGAGTAAATGAGAGTGATGGATTATAGGAGTAATAATTGAGTGAAATAGTGAACGAGAGAAAAAGTACATGAAAATGTGCCAGGGAGTAATAGAATGTGCAGTGTGGTTGACCTCAGGGCACACACTTCATGGATGACAAATCCTTGCTGAGCATAACTTGCAGGCACGTGCAGCAGAGGTAGGCTGCAGGATATCTCTGCAGGGCCTGGCTTCCAGCCAGGCACTGCACCTGACTGTCTGTGCGTGGTCAACCCTCGCTGCCCATGGCTTCTGGCCATGCATAAATGATGTTGGTCAGAGGAGCACCCCACCTTCTCTGGATGACTTGGGCAGAGACCAGGCCCTGTGTCCCACCCTTTGCTGATGCCGTTCCTTGTTGCATGTGGCTATCAGCAATGAAGCTTGCCGGTAGGTCCTTGCCTCTAGCCAAACTTTGCACCCATCCTCTATTGGCAGCCACCCACAATACACATAACCTCCGGTCGTGTTCAGTGGGGGTTGATTACAGGAGCATCCCTGCGAATGGCTGCAACCACCTACACTGGGCTTGGCCATAGGACCTGGCCTCCAGCCAAGTTTGGTGCCCTACCCTTGACTTGCAGCCACCCTTCACAGTACACAGTCGAAGGCCATGCACATCAGTGGTGAACCACAGGATCATCCTATCCTACGTGCATAATCCCAAATACCATCTTACGCAGGCTGTGGGCCGCTCAGCCCTTCATAAGATTCGAGCCTATAGACTACACCCTCTGCCCCTTAAAGAACTATATGCCAGCGAACGGGCAGGACTGGGAACTCCGGAATGCAGGCTCTGCATTGACAAACGTGAGTCGCTGGCTCATCTTTTACTTTGTTGTCCGACCCTGCGCGCAGCACACAGCCTTTATCTCAGGAAAATCTTATGACAAATGGGGTCACGTACCGCAAAGGAGGCGGTTTATCAACTATATACATTGACCACAGTAAAGCAGATGGCCTCATTTGGAAAGTTTATCCAACAGACACGGTCCAAGCTGATGGCCACCAAGGGCACAAACGATTAGAGACTTTGCAGATGCACGCTGGGCCGCCTTATCATGGACGCAATTCCTTTGAGCTTACCAGCGTCCAGGGATCCATTATATAGACTTGCCAGCTGACCTACTCGTTGTTTTAATTTTTGTAATTGTGTACTTTGGTTTTAACGAAATGGTTTTGAGTAACCAAGCAATAAAAATAAATCAATCAATCACAGGATCATCCTATCCTCTTTGGGCAGCCAACCCCTACTGTGGAAGGCTTGTGGCAGCGCACAGTTGGGCTGGATGCAGAGCCTGCACTGTACCGACCATAGCTGACTGACACTTGTTGTGCTTGTTTGAAAGACACCTGCAGTGAGAATTTCTAATAAGGCCTGGCCTCCATTAAGCCCTTCATTCACCCTTAAGTGTCAGCCAATATCCACTGCACATTGCCCATGGCAGTGTGTAGCAGAGGTTGGCCACAAGAATCGTCCCACTCTTTTTGGGTAGCCAAACACTGTTGTGAGCAACCAGAAGCCATACATGTAGTATATATGAACAATTGGTTCTGTAGGGAAATGTTACATTTCTTTTCTAATATCTATTGTTTCCTGGTAGCATCAGAAATGCCAATGCATAGAATAATATTTATATTCAGATGTACAAAAATTAAAGGACAAAAATGAACTTGATGCTGACACACTTAGGTTTACATACTTATGAAGATATATTCATTCTTCATATATCTTAAAATTACATAGCTATCAAATCACAGAAAAGGAAAATACATAGGACTGTTCATCAACATGGATGACATATATTAGTACTGTACATAAAATTGTGTTTTAACACATAACAGATTACGTGACTTTGGGCAACATACACAGAAACGAAGGAGAACTCACTCAGGGTGTCCGTTTACAATTTACATATCCACAAACATATATCGCCATTCCTTATTCATTCCTTTTGTCGGGTAAAGTCACGGAACACCTATTTTGTAACATCGACGTTTCAACCAAATCGAAAAAGTGTGTTCACGTAAACATCACAACGGGTCTTCTTCAGGACTAGAGAAAATGGTTTATCCTGGGCCCAGTTGTCAGGTAGCACCACGATCCTGAAAGAGGTATTGTAGGGAATGAAGGATCAATTGTATCCTAGTGAAAGCCAGGTCCTCTCTGTAGGCCTTGTTTAGAGGCTCATACAGTCTTGAATACGTGATAAGGCAACATGCATACAATTTTAAATGGTGGATATGTTAGTCAGTTAATTGGATTTGGAAGGATAGCAGAAGGATAGAAGAGGAAAGAAGGTTTGAATTTATAATACATTTAATTATGTATTTTTAATAAATATCAAATTATTTTCTAATCAAACTCAACTTTGAAAATCATTATTTGATTCAAAGTTCCTTTTTTCAAGTTTTCATCACTTAGGAAGGAAGTTCCGCATTTCTGATTATTTGACAGCCACAAACCCAGAGAAGGAGTTACAGCATCAGGGAACAGCAAAAAAAACGTAAGGGGGGATCTGATTGGTTAAACACTCCACATTATCTAGAAGACAGGTCAACAGGCTTTGGATTCAAGCCTTATTGGGAGGTTTTCAGAAATGACTCTTAGGGTCCAATTAGGATTCCAGTAATACATCAAAAGCTGGGACGGACTTTCCGACCTCCTGCCTCTTGCTTTATCCATTTTAAATGGCAGGTTGGCTGTAGAATCAATAAAAATGCAGCATAACTATGTCGCAAACCCATTCGTCCTGCTTTGAAAAAATGCTTTACAAGCTTTTCAACTTTAAGTTCATTTTATTTGAAATCTTCATAAGTTATCCGGTTTGACTCAATTAATCACGATAAAGCTGTCCAAATATCCACAAGCTTCACACAAAATAATTGTGCCCATCCAGGCCTCTTATTACATTGCGTCTGGTCATTTCATTCATGAATAGCAGCCAAAATCTTATTCCAAATGCATTTCGAGCATCTTTAATTGCTCTTCGTCAGGGGGAGCTATTTCAATAAAATAAAGTAAAAACCCATGTTAGTCCTCCATTTTTTCCTCCAACATATTAATCAGACCGTGCATACTGTGAACATAACCTATGTTTTCTACCCTTTTAAATAAATAATATACACATTGATAAACCCACAATGCCCTTCTACCAAAGTCGAAAGTATTGCTGAACGCGGTAACCTCCCCCTCTACAACCTCGATGTCAAACCTGCCAAAACTGTGCCACATTATTACATAAACTCTAAACATCCCCAGTAAATTTGACATATCCTGAACATCTCACTAACTCTCTACTCCCAATTCTCTCTTTTGTTTTTTGTTTTTTTAATTCTGTTTATTGGTTTTTCAAACAAACAAAACATCAGCCACATTTTTATTACATACATATTCTATATGCAGTCATTATTCTTGCTTATTTCGTGGTTGTCGCAAGGATGTCTATTTTACATTACTTCAGCATTTCACTTCTTATCTGTAATATCTCAAAGGGGAAAGTGACCTTCACATGCTGGATTGCCAATAAATGCTCCTGTACAGAGGGTTGCGGCTCCTGGCAAGAATCAGTTCTCATCAGGTTTGTCACATCGCGCCCCAGTATCTCCGCCAATATTCAAGTATCTCAGGGCTCACACTACCATTTACAGCATCAAATCTCTCTCCCCCTCACCTTTTACACAGCGAAGGGCATCCCATCACCTAATGTATGCGCCCCAGTGCCGTTAATGCATAGTGGCCTCCGTGCCGTCTGTCCCTTCCTCCTTGTGAGTGTTCTAGTAGATAGCAGGTCAGTGGGGCCCAAATGTCCCTAGGCCTTAAAGCACTGGGCAGCAGTTCAGCATTTGTGTTAAGATTCTCCTGGCAGTTCACCAGATCAGCAATCCAGTCCTTGAATTTAGGCGCCTGCCATCTGCCCCATCGGCAGGCTACCCGTCTCTTAGCAACGAGCAGAGCAAGTGCCACATATTTGCGGTGCACCGCCTGCAGTGGCTGGACATAGCCAAGCACGGCCATCAATGGTGTGGGTTCCAAGCGAGTGTTTGTCATTAACGTCAGTGCTTCAAATACCAGTGCCCAATATTCTCCCACTCCCGGACAGCCCCATGCAAGATGTAGAAAGTCTGCTCCTGGCGCTTTACACCTGTCACATCTATTTGAGTCCCTCAAATGGTATCTGTGCATTTTAACTGGTGTATAATATAGCCTATGGTGGAATTTATAATGTATGATACGGAGCCTACTACTGGACAACACTCTCTCCATTTGTAGGCAACAATATTCCCACTGATCGTCCGTTAGGGTGTCACCCAGTTCCTCACCCCATAGTGCGCGAGCAGGTGCCTCCGGTACCTTTGTCTGTGTGTGGATTGTCCGATATAATAGGGAGACAAGACGTCTAGCCGTCGTGGTCTTGAGTAGCAATTGTAGTGGGGCTAATTCCTGTGGTTCCTCAGGGAAGTTTGGGGTGAGAGATCTAACGCCCTGCCTGAGCCGGATATACAAAAAGACGTAGAGCGGGGTTTGTCTCAATCTCCGAAACATCTGTTCCATCGTGCGGAACTGTCCTTTGTGATATAGATCCCCCATGTGTGAATGTGAGTGCGTTTTCTGAAGTCATGGAACAGTGTTTCCTGGAAAAGGGGCCTTCTCGGGTGATATGTAAGTGAAAGCAATGAGGAATAGAGCAAGGTTGATTGTAATATGCTTCCTTTGTGGTGCCACGCCGGCACCGTGCATGTAACCGTGGTCGGCATTTGTTCCCTAGGGCTGGGCGGTTCGTGAATCACTCCATCCAAGGGAAGGGGGTGTGCGAGCCAGTGTTCCGCCGCAACCTGCGGCATATACCTCGGCTGTTTAATCCAGAACCATGCATAATGTGCTTGTGCGCTGAGATAGTATAATTATTCCCAATTCTCTAACATGTGCTCAATGCCTACTTCCCATCCTGTAAAGTTAAATGAAAAAACTTTAATTATATGGTGGACTTAAGGTTACCTGCTTCAAAATGCTGATCGTATCTGTTCTCTGCCGTTTATTTGCTCAACCTTCCCTAATATCAATGCTCGTGTTATTTTAAATTTTCGCTTCTTCGCAGATCACACCTGTGACATTGTCTCCTTCACATTGAACTACACCCAATCACCGATTGGCATTCCTTCAAACCCTGTATTTCTACCCTCTATTTCATACCAATTTTAGCCACTTCATTTACCTTATTCCTATACAAAACAAATATGTGCTTTCCACTAAAGCATAAATGACGTATACACAATACAATGACCATGGGTTTAACAAAGAGACTTAACGTATATTTAATGTGTTGCCAACAAATTAAAAATAAATTCATAAAATATGTTCATTGTGAATCAAATCGTCTTGGACATGTCCATGTGGTCACAATATGCTGTTTACGATGTAGAAGCCTCAATGCTTTATCGTGATTAATTGAGTCAAACTTGATAACTAATGAAGATTTCAAATAAAATGATCTTAAAGTTGAAAAGCTTGTAGAGCATTTTTTCGAAGCAGTGCGAATGGGTTTGCGACATAGTTATTGTAGCATCGTGCTACAAATAACCATGGACACAGGTTGTAGTTTACTGGAGCTTTATTCAGTACAACCTATATCGACCCTGTCCCTCATCCTGTCCCTGCTCCGCCTCTTCCTATCCCTGCCCACCTAACTCCTCCCACCCAGCTACTAGACTGCTAACACATAACATCTCCCCCTTTCTTAACAAAACAAACGACGCGTGCCTTCATATCTCTTTAATGAGTCTCTTTGGTCGCTGGGCGTTTCGGCGCGGCCTGGCGCTCACTTCATTAGTGTTCACATCAGTCTGGGGTACACCCAACTGGCTCAGGTCCTCTGGAGCGTCCTGTTCAGGAGTTTCAGGACTGAGTGACGCAGCTGAGTCGTGCAACGATCCTGTTGCGTCTCTGGGGCACTTCTTAAAGTGAGACACGTTCCTCGTAATTCTACGGTGATCATATTCCGCAGTCAGCATAGTGCCTTTCTGCTGAGTGACCAGTAGTGGTTCATCGCGAAAGCGACAGTCAGTTTTCTTCTGTTGGTCTTGTTTCACCAATACATAGTCTCCTTCATGTAAAGAGGGTGACCTCGCTCTTCTCTTGGCGTCGGCGTATGACTTTGATAGAGCGCGCGGGTCACCCGACCAATAATTTCGCCACTTCCGGCTTCGGGCCCATATATTTCAAATCACCATATACATTGATCGGATGACCTCACGGTCTGCTATCAGATATTTGTGAGTTCCTTTAGTTATTCCTCAGAGTACCCGACTTACCAACCACCGATGCGGGTACCTATGACCACAATGGATCAGGGAGCTAGCTGTAAAAGGAAAGGCAGCAAAATACAAACCCAACAAATAACATTCAATACTTTTGTAAAATGACCACGGACAACTGGAAGTTTTAAAGTCTTTATCTAATTTAGTAAAATTCAGAAATCATCAAATTCACAGTAATTAAGCAATCGATAATCAGAATAACAGAAAGTACATAGCTGAATAGCAAATAAGTCAGTGCAACCATTTATAAACTAATGGAACCAGGACACATTCAAAATGAAGGATCAGGAATTAGAACGTGTAAGGTGAATCACTAAAGATGGGATAGGTTTTGACTAGGACTAGTATTCTAGAATTATCTCAAAGAATATGAGACAGGAGTTCGGGACATTTATATAACTATAGGAGAGTCTATGAAGAGAGACACGCTATGCTTTAAGGCAAAAGTTCTTTAGACAGTTTAAGTAAGGAGGTTCTAGACCATATCAGGAAATGACAAACTGCAATGCAAAATAAATTTCTAACAGGTAGGGTAACATAGGAACACGTTATGAAATAAATGCAAATAACTTTATGATTCAATGGTTGCGGGAGAAAGCATGGAAAATTAATTCACGTGCAAAGGTATGTCTTTATTGAAGCAAAAGACAGAAAAATAGAAAGGTGCAGTTTCAGGAGATTCAGAGCAATATTTACCTAGACTGGTGTGAAAACCAAACCCTGGCCACGGGTCAGTTAAGGACAGGAAACCCATCAAGGAAGGATACCCCTCAAATGGACAGCAGGTGCAGAATGGACACCCAAGACAGGACAGGAAACCCTCAGATTAGGAATCAGGACCGGACCTCTCGGACAGGACCCTCAGGACAGGACCAGCACCCGCAGTTCGGAAGCAACGCCTGCGCTCCACCCTCTCTGCAGCTATCGATCAGGACCCCGATTGGGTCAGCGAATTCCCCAGCAAAGTGCTTCGCCAGCACTTAAGGTTCAGTAAAACCTTCAGAGTCTATGGTCAAATTTCGGACAGAGAGCTCCGCAGCTCCTCTGTATCAAGTCACCTATTGAGTGCGTTGGGTCAGTGACAGGTCAGCTAAACCAGACAAGTCGGACAATTTCCCTAGGTGAACCCAGGGTAGATATACTGTTTTGGGACGGTGTACCACCCCCCAATGTTGCAAAGTGTCAGAATCCCTCAATTTGGATTGGTCCTAAGGTAGGGTTTGGGTAACACACCAATCAGAATAGACTATTTGGAGGCCTACTTTGCATCTCTGGGTACCGCCTAGCGAGATTGGGGTTCCCATGAGAAAGCCGCACAGAATACAATGAGAAGAATACATTTCGATACAATAGAACATAATCATGATGCTTCTGCTGGGTGAAGGTGCTCTTTCCCAGGGTGGCTCTGGCATCAACCTTCTTTGGCCTGAGTTCAATGCCATGGCAACTTCTAGATTCTGCGCAGAAATACCCTCCAAGATGGACTCCCCAGCCCAGCACCCCTCCGAGTCGAGGATACATGAAAAGTAAGCGAAAACAAATTAAAACATAGAAGTGACGGTATGAAAAACACATCATGGGTTGTGTACTTAACTTATCATTATAAAAATATACTATGCAGTTTAAATGTTAGCAACATATACACATTCACAAAAGCATCACCACGTTATTCACGAGAGCTGTGTATTACGCATGCACACCCTTTCCCCCCAAACTTATAACTACGTCAGGTCACGTGAGTGTGACTGACGCATGCGCAGAAGCAATTTCCCAAGCGGCGGCCATGTTTTAGAGACACGGATTAGTTGTATTAGAAATACACATACGCAAGCTTCCTCTACTTCGTTCGAATATAAAATAAAAGATTAGTAAGACGTACAAATTTTATTAATTGATTACACACGGGCGAGGTTCATGACTCGAGCAAGTCGCGATGCGAAGCTTGCTCTATCAATCCCCTCTTTGATGATATTTACTATCATCACAAAAAAAATAATGGAACCAGATGCCAACTTCTTCACACTTTATACATCTCTATCTCTTCCAACAAGCGATTCAGCTTCTCTTTCTCATCTTTGGTAGGGTGAGAATTTTTCACCTTTTTGTATATCTGATTAATCATTTCTTCTAATTCAAGCTCATCCACACTTCGTTTCACTCCTCTGGCATTCACTTGATGCTTTCCGGTGTGCTTACGGCATTTGCAACAGACAAATATGAAAAATAGGATAAGATCTATAATTCCAATTGGCATCAGTACCTTAAACAATAAGCTTTTACCTAAGCTAGCAAACCAATGACCTACATTTGAGAGACCATCTACCAGTCTCTTCCAGGCACTGTCAACCTCGAGTGGTTTGAGTTCTCTTTCCAAATCAGTAATGTTTTTCACATATCTTTTGAGCTGCACACTTTTGTCCGGAATATAAGTGCAACAATGTTGCGCCTTCAACATCCGGCAGACTCCGCCCTCTTTTGCTAATAAGGTTTCAAGAGCAAGTCTGTTCTGCAAAACCATTGATCTGATCGCAACCATTTCGGTATTGACCAGCAGAAATCCATGAGCTGTGTCAGTAGACATCACATCCACTATTGTGGATAATTTGCAAATTCTGTGAGTGTTCAGAACCACTCCCACTCCAGGTATCAGTGCACTGAAAATACTACCCATTATTTCACCTACGCTTTCTCTTTTACTACGCACTAAGCCATTAGTATTTTCACTGCTTCCAGCAACTTCATTCACATGGTATATTTTCGGGAAGACAATGCCAAAGTAGCAGCTTCCATACCAGTGATCCGGCAATTTGAAATAAGCCTTGTCTCCACATATATAATAAATTCCAGGAAACACAGGCTCTGACCCATTTTTGAAACCCCATCCTCCAATTACCTTGTAATTATGTTCACATTCACTGGAACCAATGAAAATATTATTATAATAGCTAGTCTTCTCGCGGTGAAGACATAGCTTTCCTTTCCTTTCGAAATCCAGCAACAGAGCAGGTCCCGCCCCGCCATTTGAGGTGCCTTCCATGTTCTCAGCCCATTTTGGCGTTTTCTGTTTTTCGTCATCTGCCTTTCTTTTTATTTTTATTCTCCTCTTCTCTGCCATGTTCAGGAACATCTTTTCCTGCTCACGCAAAGAGCAGGTCAAGTTATCTCTGTGTGCGTCACCTATGTCTATATTACCTATAGTCAGAAAGTATTCGCCCATATAGCGAGTAACGTCACTTTTGGTATGTACAGGATTCAGGTTCCCACGTATAGGAAGTTCAGAAAAGATCACGTCATTGTTAGAGTAATAGTACTGTAACGGTCCTCTTTTGTAAAATAAGCTTGCTAAAATGCTACAGGATATTCCGTATGTCAGGGGCAAGTGATGGTATGTCACGCCTTCAGCCACAGAGGTAGGTAGCTTCATGCAGACATAGCAATCTTCAATTTCCATAGTCTCTACATAGTGTATTAACAAGTTTGCGAAAACATTTAAATGTGTCTTATTCTTAACTTCATGATAATGTAGTCCTCCCTCATCTGATGCTTCTAGGTCTCGTTTTGTTTGTTTGAGTGCTCTCTCACGTCTTGCTACACTCTGTGTTGTCAGCTCTTCATTGTCAGTATTTACAATCTCAGTAGGGTCAACATTAGTATTTTTGCTCACCGCAAAAGGAATGAAAACTGTTAGTCCTATCCAAACTAATATCACTATAATTATACTACATACACATACCTTGCAGCATGTTTTGCAACAACTGCGACTAGGTCTACCATTCACGTTTGAATCAGACATTTTGGCTCAGAAGAAGTTTCTCGACCCCTCTTTGTCTCTTTGCACCGGTAGCTTACTTTGTGCAAATTCACGGTGGCTCGTCTTCTTCTTCGGCAGAGTACTCAGCGACTGGTTCTCCGTCGCTTTCGTCAGTTATATCAAGATCCTCAAATTCTTCCAAAACGAGCGTCCATTCAGGAGACTTGTACTTTTTGTTTTGTCTTTTTATTCGATCGCTCCTTCTTTTGGAAGTGTCTTCTGGTTGTTCTGCTATGCGAGAACTTCTCCTTTCTTCTGCACGTTTTTCTTCTACCGTTTTTATCCTCAGTCTCAATTTCTTTATGAATCCAGGCTCAATGTGCTTTCTTTTCTTAAGTCTTTTAGTTGGCACTGGGACTTCGTTTTCTTTTATTGCCCTTTTATTTTCGTTTGCTGGTGGCAATTCTGCTTCCTTTACTTCCCTTCCTATCTGACTAGTTCCAGGGCTCGTATCTATTTCTTCTGCCTGGTTACTAAACTGGCCTTGTTCAGGAGAGTTTTGTGTTTGCTTTTCAAATGTCTCTGTTTCTGTTTCCTGAACACGTTCTTCTAACCCTGTCTGATCCTCTTCGAGCACTTCGATCCCTTGATTTTCTTCTGCTCGAATTATTACACTATGTCTAGTCTGTCCCTTTTCGACATCAGGAGTCAGTGGAGGTGTATCAATTACTTGCTCAGTCCCTGTCTGACCTTCTCCTTCCTCAGGTTTGATGTGAATCTCAATAGTCTGAGGTTCTTCGCCTGTGCCTTGCTTTTCCTCTCTATTCCACTCTCTACCTTCCAAAATTCGCTCTCTTGTTCTGATTGGGTCTTCGGTGAGGTCAATCAAGGGTATCCACTCATCTGGCCATATGCTCGGCAGCGCGTCATCAGCTACTTCTGGACCAACTTCTGGGAACCCCTCAGCAGGCTGGACTCTTGGTAGCTCGTTATCAACTACTCCTGGACCAACGTCTGCGGACCCCTCAGCTTGACTGGTACTGGGCTGTACGTCGTCAGTTACTTCTGGTCTTGCTTCTGCAGGCCCCTCTGCTGGACGGCCTTCTTCTCCAGGCTCCTCGTCTGGTAGTACCTTCTGGGTGTGGCTGGCGTGAATCCAATGGGGAACACCTGCACACTTCACTGCTGTGTTCGTCACCAGGATTACTTGGCGCTTCTGTCCCCACCTTGGTTCCAGGCAGCTCGACCGAGTATGCTTCTTTATTTTGACCCAGTCCCCTGGAACCAGTTTGTGGAGAGGAGTCGTTGGATTGGTGACGGCGTCTTCTCCGATCTGGCGAGAGATATAACGTACTTGGTCACCTAATCTCTTGCAGTATTCAAGCACCAAATCATCAGTAATACTCAACAGTTTGCTTCCTGGTACCCACGCTTGTCTCATCACTCTTCCCATCAGAATTTCATGGGGGCTCAGGCCTGTCTTTCGGTCTGGAATACTTCGGAGTCCCATCAGAACCAGAGGCAGGGCCTTTACCCAGGTCATGCCAGATGCATCACACAATTTCGCTAGTCTTGTTTTGATAGTCCCGTTTATTTGTTCCACCACTCCAGAAGCCTCTGGATGATATGCACAGTGGAGTTTTTGCGAGATCCCAAATGCCTTACAGAGTTGGTCGATCACATCATTCTGAAAATGTCGGCCTCTATCTGATTCAATAGTGACTGGAACCCCGAATCTAGGTATCAGTTCTTTCAGTAAACACTTTGCTACTGTCAATGCGTCACTTTGGGGAGTAGGGTAAGCTTCCACCCACTTTGAAAATAGGCAGACAATGACAAGGACATAACGTTTCCCCTCACAACGTGGCATGGTGATGAAATCAACCTGTATTCTCACAAAGGGACCCCCTGACCTCCCAATTTTCCCTAGTTCCACCATTGTTCTCTTGCCTAGATTCATCTGTTGACATGACAGGCACCTCTGGCAGAGGGACTCTGCTACTTTCCTGAACTTTTTGCTGTACCAAGTCTGTTGGAATACAAGAATCATGGCGTCCCTACCAATGTGTGATCCCTCATGTATCAGTCTAGCCATTGTGCCAAGCAAGTGTCTGGGTAACACAGGCATACCATTTGGGCCCAAGATGACACCATCCTCACGTCTTGGTCTACACCCTTCTTCCTTCCACTTCTCTCTCTCTTGCCAGGGTGCCGCCTGCTGCCATTCTCTCACTTCATCCCATGTTGGCACTTCTTCAAACACTCGAAGTTGGCAGCTGTTTCCGGGCCCCCCCCCCGTTTTGGATTTATGATCAATCGATCCCTGGCGCATAATTGTGCCACTCGATCAGCGAAATCATTTCCCAATGATACAGGGTCAAATTCCTTCTTATGAGCAACACACTTGACCACTGCCAATTCTTTTGGTAATTGGATTGCCTCTAAAAGGTCTTGAACAACTTTTCCATTTCGAATAGGGGTACCTGATGAAGTCAGGAACTCCCTCTGTAGCCATAGTTGGCCAAAGTCATGCACAACTCCAAAACAGTACTGACTGTCAGTATACACTGTTAGGCGTACGTTTTTCCCCAATTTGCAAGCTTTTATCATAGCGATCAATTCGGCTACTTGTGCAGACTTTACTTCAAATAAATAACCTGCTTCTACAATTTTGGTTAAGGAGACTACCGCATAGGCAGCACTCAGGCCTCCTTGTTCATGTCTTAGGCATGAACCATCCACAAACAATTCCATGTCATGTTTAGGCAAAGGTGTTTCTTTAATGTCTGGGCGTGGTTTTGTGCAAAATTCAGTTAAATCAATGCAGTTATGCTCATCTTCCTCCCCATCTTCCATATCCATTGAGTTGGGAAGCAGAGTGGCGGGATTCAGAATGTTGCACCGGACAATCGTTATATTTGCAGCACCCACGAGAATCCTCTCGTATTTAGTCAGCCGACTAGGGGTGAGATACTGAGTTTTCGTTCTTGTTAGCAAAATTACCACTCCATGTGGAACATACACAGTTACAGGATGTCCCATGACAATGGATTCACTCTGATCTAAACTTGTGCAAGTAGCACATACTGCTTTCAGACATCCTGGTAATCCAGCAGCCACTGGATCCAGGGTGGCAGAGAAATATGCCACAGGCCTTCTCGTTGTGCCATGTTCTTGGGTTAGGACTGACAATGCACAATTATCGCGAGTGTTACAGAACAGGACAAATTCCTTGGAATAGTCTGGCATTCCCAATGCAGGGGCTGTACACAGACAATCTCGCAATTTTGTGAAGGCTGTTAAGCGTTCATCATCCCATTCTACAATATCCGGTGTTCCTCTCTTGGTCATTTTTATCAAAGGCCTAGCTAGGACTGCAAATCCCAGAATCCATTGCCTGCAGTATCCTATTACTCCAAGGAACATTCTGATTTCTTTCTGAGTACGGGGTAACTGCATCTTTTGAATTATTCTGACTCTTTCTGACGTTACTTTCCTGATGCCTTTCTCTATCTGGTGCCCCAGATATTTTACTGATTTTGCACAGAACTGCAATTTTTCAGGGGCCACTTTATGTCCCTTCTCACTCAGGTGATTCAGTAGGGCAATGGTGTCAATCACACAGTCCTTATGACTTTTGGACGCCACCAAGAGGTCGTCAATGTATTGCACCAGGACAGAATTTCCAGGTAAGACCAAAGTTTCCAAACATTTTTTCAAGATCTGATTAAAGATAGAGGGACTCTCTGTGTACCCCTGGGGGACCCTGTTCCAGACATACACGTGACTGTTGAAAGCAAATGAGAAAAGAAATTTGCTGTCTGGATGCAAGGGAATGGAAAAGAATGCATGACATAGGTCTATCACAGTGAACCACTCAGCATCCCAGGGAATCTGATACAGAATCACGGCTGGGTTCGGCACAATAGGACAACAAGGAACCACTATTTTGTTGACCTTTCTTAGGTCCTGCACTACTCTGTACTTGCCACTAGGCTTCTTGATGCCCATAATTGGTGAGTTGCATGGGCTACTCATTACTTCCTGTATGATGTTTCCTTCTAGCAATTTCTGTATTTCCAGGGCAACACCTGCTCTCACTTCTGCATTCATTCTGTAGGGTTTAGTATTAGGGTATACTGCATTGTCCTTTATTGCTATCTGTATGGGGTCTACGTTTTTCATTAATCCTACATCTTTCCCGGTAAAGTCCCATACCTCTGGCTTCACTGTTTCTTGGAGTTCTTTGGGCAAATCCTGCATAGTCATTCGTTTAATTTCTGAGTCAGGTCTTATTAACATTAATTTATAAATGCCATCTTCATCTGGGGTCTGAATTTCAACACCCTTTGGTGTGCAAAAGATGGTACAGTTCATTTTGCACAGCAAATCACGTCCCAGTAAGTTCACTGGACTGGTGTCACAAACGACAAATCTATGCATTTCTTTAAAGTTTCCAATTGAGATCTCCATGGGCTCGGTAACAGGAGTACTAATCAGTTGATTAGATACCCCCACTACTTGGATTGCTTCTCGCGAGTGGGGTAGGTTTGGAACGTCCACTGTTCTCACAGTAGAACGGGTAGCGCCAGTGTCCAACAGAAAAAGTGACATCATTTCCGTCAACCTTTCCTTCAATGTATGGCCCTGACTGGTCTACCGGCAAGGAGGCGCCAAGTACGCACTCCTCGTCCTCCCCTCTCAGGCCCCGTCAGTACTGGTCATCACAAAGGAAGGTATCGTTTAGTAGATACTGCGAAGTTGCTGCATTTCTGTTCTCATTGCTCCCCCAGACTTCTACGTCATCACCCTGCGTGGATTTTCCCTTAAATACTTGCATATGGTGCTCGGGGCAACTGAATCGTTTTTACCTGTTGTTGGGTCTTTCTTGGTCTTTCATTCTGCGTCTGTGGAGTTAAATCAGGTGTTTGGGAGTTATCATCCTGCAAATAGGGACACTCATCTCGCCAGTGTCCAATTTCTCCGCACTGGTGGCAGGGAAATTTCTTCTTAGCCTCCTCCCTGCTCATTTTGGGCCGGGGCTTTCCTCCTCCCCTACCCCCAGGACTTGGATTCTGAGTAGTTTTGGCCATTTTATTAAATTGTTTTTCCTGCTGTTCTGCGAGCTTCACTTGAGCCCACATAACCTTCTCCTTGAGAGCCTTTTTCTTTTCTGCCATCTCGTCCTCACAGTACTTTGCGTACCGTAGGACCTCATCCATCTTTTTAGTATGCCAACAGATTTTGTTATCTTTTATCCACTGACAAATTTCGGGTCTTAAACCGTTTACAAACCTGTAAATAAAATGTGTCATATCCTTCATCTCCATGTTATCTATACCACTGTATGTTTTGAACACCTGCAACAGCCTTTCATAAAAGGAGTGCACTGTCTCGTCTCTTTCCTGCGTGGTTCTATCTATCTTGGTCCAATCAGTTTCCTTTGCTGGCACTTTTAGTTTCAGATGCTGAATTACTTGTTCATATTTTCTCATCACTTCTTTCGATGGTTCCCCTGTTTTGTCATCTCTCGGGTATTCCTCACTAGGCCAAGCTATGGCTATTTTACACTCGGTCCATAGATCTACAGGGACCACAATGTCGAAAAACCCATCCAGGTCTTTCCACAGGCATTTTTGCACCTTTACGAACCTTTCCACCTGCCTGTACCAGTCAACTGGCTTTTCGCGCAATTTCGGGAAATCGTTAGTAAAGGACACAATATCCTGTCTGGACCATGGAACGTGCACATACTTTCCACCTGGTACTTCGCGCATAGGGCATAACTGTTCTGGCTTGTCAGCTTCTCTTAGAGCGAATTCGGGAGTTGCCTGCCTAGACCTGGCCTCATCCCTTTTCTTGACCCATCGGGCTTTCCACCTTTCCACATCTCCCCATTTTTGCAATACTGTCAATAGTTCCTTGACCTGTGCTTTCTTCCCTGAAACATTCAAGTTTTCCAAATCCTTGTCTGAGAAATCTGCCCTGTATGGTTTCTGCAGCGGTTTCGATCTCGAAATATCTATTCCCATGCTAGCAGCAGTGTCTGTCAGTTTTTCATGAAGTACTCGGGTATTTCGGGTGAGACTCTTGCAGATAAACAGCATTTCGTCTTCAGAGTAGGTATTTAATCTATCTAATCCTACGTTTCCTGCCATCAATTCCTCTATCTCTATTCTCAGCTTGTAGAGATCCAAAGGTTTCGTTGGGGACGCTTGTTTTTCAAATTCTTGACTCCATCTTTCGATTTCCTCAGGAGTCACCAATGTGACACTCTTCGTACCTGAGGTCGATTCCATCTGAATTTCCCTCGCGTTAAAAGGATTATGTCTTTTCTGTATCTTTTTTCCTGTATTTCTAATGGGCAGATCTAGCAGCGAGACCTCCGACTCACACTCACTTGTCTGGTCATCTATGATTAAGGGTTCTGGTCTGGTCGGTGCAATGACAGGAGTAATTACTGGAGTTTTCGGACTTCCTTGACGGTCCCCTTACAACGGAACCACCGGTCCGATAGTTACTGGGATCGTTAAGGCTTCAGGACTTGCATTTAGTTGTGACATTTTCCGTATTATTTCAGCTCTCTAATTTCCTAGCGCTTCTCGCTCTTTCTCTTCTAATAACCTGTCCAAAGATTTGTCATGTAACACCTGCGGGGTCAGAATAGGAGCATAACTCGGGGCAGTGGGATGTGTCTCACTCGGCCCTCCACCATAATTAGGTTTCTGAAACAAACTTCCTGTGCCTAGGATTCTCGGATCGTCCTCATCCCGGGGCTGTAATAACGGCATTCCTGAACCTAAGGACCTCCCCTCACCTCCGTAGGGGGGACGAGGGCAAAAATCTCCTTCCCGTGAATATCCCATTTCCCCACCTACAGGTCTCCTGGGGTAAATACTTCTGGTTTCTACGGGTCCTAGATTCTCAGTATAAGGAGGAATTAGATAATCCCCTCCTACACTTGCGGACCTGACCTCTTCCCTTTGTAGAGGTCTCCGGGGAATATCTCCTGCACTTGAAGGTCGGTGTCCTTCATTATAAGGAGGCGGACTTCTCATGCATATGTCATCTAACAATTCGTCATCTGATTCTCCTAGGGGCCCCCAGTGTTTGGATTTCTCTGTCCTTTTTCCCCCCCCAGAAGGATCTTCTGCTGGCATCATGGGAAACAGTCCCTCAACAATCATGCTCTGTCTCCATTGTTTCATCCTTTTGTCTCGGGATTCTTGTTTCAGTTTTGGGTAATACTTTGTCAGCCCTTTATCCATTCGGGGCTTCTCTCTTTGGAAAGCCTCGATCTCCCATTCCTCTAATGCCTCATACTGCGTTAGTCTCGGTCTGGGATGTAATTCATTCATTCGGGTTCTTAAATTGAATAGGATCCTACCATTAAAGGTACCTTCTAACAGAAAGGCCATTATTCCGTCATCTTGTGTGTATTTCGCCCAATTTTCTAACCACACACATGTATTGTACCCTCTGTCAAACATCATGAAAGAGGCGGGAGTATTTGGTGGTGGAATAACAATGCCCTCTCTAGTTTGAATCGGCTTGTCCTTTTTGAAGTAATTCTTTACCTTATTTACAAGGGACATTTTTCTCTTAGTTCCGTACATAATATCGTATCTATTAGCCTTCCACTGATCCCTTTCAAACCCTAGGTTTCTTGGATCGGGTCTAGTCTCTGGAGTATACGAGCGCCATATACGATTTCTACGCTTAACTTTGTTTACAAAGGTACCTCCAATCAGAATGCGTCTTGCAATTCCGCGCGACCAATGGGGTGCACGAGTTCAAATATTTTCGGCCAATGAGTGCGCGGCCTTTTCGCGAGACAGTTCTCACGCTTCGGCGCTCACCCCTCCTTCACAATTCCAGCCCCGCTACCCGCCCGCTGTTTCTACCAATCTCAGCGCGGCACGGAGTGACGTCAGAGACGCTTCGCGACTGACTCCCTCCCTTCACAAGGTAACGGAAACTTTCTTTCTTTCTAAAGTGCTAGTGCTTGGTTATTTTTACAACGAATACACATTCGCCACAGTGCTCAAGTGTCTAGACAGGAAAGAGTTGTTTTACTGCAAGTAAACTACTTCCATTTACTTTTCACACACAACGGGTAGATCTCTTCCGCCTACCCTTCACTCTAGCATCAGTGAACCTGTTACTTCCCTAGACCCATCCACTCTTTCCGGGATATATCCGAGTCTAAGGTTTCCCAGCGGACCCCTTTGCTTTCACCCAAGCTCCGATGAACCTGCTACTCCTCCGATGTGACCCTTATTAGGTTACGCCACTATGGGAATTTTGCCAATGAACCTCGTTACTAACATTTATTCACACATGTATTCAGGAAAAGCCCTAGTTAGTGCTTCTGGTTCTACCTAACCTGCACCTAACTTTCCTTGAGCCTGCGACCTCAAGGCAATGGATTCTATTCACCACTTGCCATTCAATTTCCCCGGGGAGTTCCGACAACACTTAACAAACGTTTTACATACGCATGGATTAATACATATAACAATATAAGAACAAGAATAACAATTTTCAAACAATTCATATATTTCAAAAGCAGCGCATTCTCAAGAGAGTGATCAAGTCCCCCGAAATGGCCGCTCTTATAGCAGCATCAATATACTAGCAGCTACCGACTTGACTTAGCTTAACTAGTCCTACCTAACCTTTAACTATTCCCTAACCATAACTCTGCTACCAGAAAATACTGATAGAGCGCGCGGGTCACCCGACCAATAATTTCGCCACTTCCGGCTTCGGGCCCATATATTTCAAATCACCATATACATTGATTGGATGACCTCACGGTCTGCTATCAGATATTTGTGAGTTCCTTTCGTTATTCCTCAGAGTACCCGACTTACCATCCACCGATGCGGGTACCTATGACCACAATGGATCAGGGAGCTAGCTGTAAAAGGAAAGGCAGCAAAATACAAACCCAACAAATAACATTCAATACTTTTGTAAAATGACCACGGACAACTGGAAGTTTTAAAGTCTTTATCTAATTTAGTAAAATTCAGAAATCATCAAATTCACAGTAATTAAGCAATCGATAATCAGAATAACAGAAAGTACATAGCTGAATAGCAAATAAGTCAGTGCAACCATTTATAAACTAATGGAACCAGGACACATTCAAAATGAAGGATCAGGAATTAGAACGTGTAAGGTGAATCACTAAAGATGGGATAGGTTTTGACTAGGACTAGTATTCTAGAATTATCTCAAAGAATATGAGACAGGAGTTCGGGACATTTATATAACTATAGGAGAGTCTATGAAGAGAGACACGCTATGCTTTAAGGCAAAAGTTCTTTAGACAGTTTAAGTAAGGAGGTTCTAGACAATAGCAGGAAATGACAAACTGCAATGCAAAATAAATTTCTAACAGGTAGGGTAACATAGAAACACGTTATGAAATAAATGCAAATAACTTTATGATTCAATGGTTGCGGGAGAAAGCATGGAAAATTAATTCACGTGCAAAGGTATGTCTTTATTGAAGCAAAAGACAGAAAAATAGAAAGGTGCAGTTTCAGGAGATTCAGAGCAATATTTACCTAGACTGGTGTGAAAACCAAACCCTGGCCACGGGTCAGTTAAGGACAGGAAACCCCTCAAGGAAGGATACCCCTCAAATGGACAGCAGGTGCAGAATGGACACCCAAGACAGGACAGGAAACCCTCAGATTAGGAATCAGGACCGGACCTCTCGGACAGGACCCTCAGGACAGGACCAGCACCCGCAGTTCGGAAGCAACGCCTGCGCTCCACCCTCTCTGCAGCTATCGATCAGGACCCCGATTGGGTCAGCGAATTCCCCAGCAAAGTGCTTCGCCAGCACTTAAGGTTCAGTAAAACCTTCAGAGTCTATGGTCAAATTTCGGACAGAGAGCTCCGCAGCTCCTCTGTATCAAGTCACCTATTGAGTGCGTTGGGTCAGTGACAGGTCAGCTAAACCAGACAAGTCGGACAATTTCCCTAGGTGAACCCAGGGTAGATATACTGTTTTGGGACGGTGTACCACCCCCCAATGTTGCAAAGTGTCAGAATCCCTCAATTTGGATTGGTCCTAAGGTAGGGTTTGGGTAACACACCAATCAGAATAGACTATTTGGAGGCCTACTTTGCATCTCTGGGTACCGCCTAGCGAGATTGGGGTTCCCATGAGAAAGCCGCACAGAATACAATGAGAAGAATACATTTCGATACAATAGAACATAATCATGATGCTTCTGCTGGGTGAAGGTGCTCTTTCCCAGGGTGGCTCTGGCATCAACCTTCTTTGGCCTGAGTTCAATGCCATGGCAACTTCTAGATTCTGCGCAGAAATACCCTCCAAGATGGACTCCCCAGCCCAGCACCCCTCCGAGTCGAGGATACATGAAAAGTAAGCGAAAACAAATTAAAACATAGAAGTGACGGTATGAAAAACACATCATGGGTTGTGTACTTTAAACTTATCATTATAAAAATATACTATGCAGTTTAAATGTTAGCAACATATACACATTCACAAAAGCATCACCACGTTATTCACGAGAGCTGTGTATTACGCATGCGCACCCTTTCCCACCAAACTTATAACTACGTCAGGTCACGTGAGTGTGACTGACGCATGCGCAGAAGCAATTTTCCAAGCGGCGGCCATGTTTTAGAGACACAGATTAGTTGTATGAGAAATACACATACGCAAGCTTCCTCTACTTCGTTCGAATATAAAATAAAAGATTAGTAAGACGTACAAATTTTATTAATTGATTACACACGGGCGAGGTTCATGACTCGAGCAAGTCGCGATGCGAAGCTTGCTCTATCAACTTCATCTTGTCCTTGTTGCGCTTGTCCATTTCTGCCATCTCTAGATGGTTGTGGGTGGGTGATACAGCTCACAGCGCTCCATCCCAGGTTGGGATTCGGTTTCTCATGGGACGACCCAACATCAACGTGGCAGGACACTTGCCGGTGGTTGAATGGGGAGTTGTCCTGTAGGTTCTGAGGACCTAGGCTCTGAGGACCTCGTTGAGAGATATCTGTAGGTCCTTCTTTTCGGCACAGGCCTGCTGGAATGTTTTCTTGATCGTGGCCATGAAGCGTTCAACGGTGCCGTTTGCTTGTGGCCAAAGGGGTGTGACCTTCCTGTGATGGAAGTCCAAATGTCGGGCATATGCACCAAACTCATGCCCATTGAAGGGGGGACCATTGTCTGTCTTCACCTCTCTGGGGGCACCCCAGGTTGCAAATAGTTCATCCAACACCTTGAGGGTACTGGAGGCACTAGTGGAAGGCATGAACTGTGCGAATGGGAAGCGAGAGTACTCGTCGATTATGACTATCACATACTTGCCGGAAGGTAATGGTCCATAGAAGTCCACAGCAATTTCTTGCCATACTCCAGCCGGTAAGGTGGTCATTTGCAATGGGGCCGGGGAATCACCTTTGCTTGTCAGTTGACACGGTGGCAGTCTTTCAGGGTGGATTCCACCATTTGGTCGAGATGGGGAAACCACACATGTTCCCTGAGTGCTCGCTTCGTGGACACGACTCCCCGGTGGCCTTCATGGGCGAGATCAATAACACCTTGCCGTAGGTTACTGGGGATCACAATCCGCTGTCCCCGCAGTATGATTCCATCTGAGGTCACTGACAGTTCCTCGTGGACGTGCCGGAATGCTTGCAGCTCTTGCTTGGTGTCCAAATCATTGTCTTCATCATGAGGGTCATGTCTCCACCTGTTGGTTTGAATCTTGCGGAGTACCTTTTTCAGGACGGCGTCCTGCACGGTGGCGTCTCGGATTTCATCCATGGGAATGGCAGGAGGTAGCGCCTGATCAGCTACGAACTGGATATATTCCTCTGCAATGGAAGGACCAGAATTGGTAGATGCAGGCGGATGCCTAGACATGTAGTCCGCCGGGTTTTCAGACTTTCCCGGCTTGTGTACAATCGTGAAGGTGTACTCCTGAAGCCTCAGGCCCCACATTTCAATTCAAGGGGGCATTTTAGATCGAGGGTTGCCGTAGATGGTGACTAGCGCCTGGTGATCAGTGATCAGGGTAAAGTGCTTGCCGTAGAGGAAGACATGAAAATGTTCGCATGCCCAGACCACTGCAAGGCTCTCCTTTTCGGGCTGTGAGTACGCCTTCTCAGGGTCGGACAGGCTGCGGCTGGCATAAGCAACTATACGTCTCTGGTCAGAGTCATTGTCATATTGTGCCAGAATGGCCCCCAACCCTACGGGGCTAGCATCTACGGTGACTTCAGTCATACGTCTGGGGTTGAAATAAGAAAGGTTGTCGGCGGACTCCACGGCCCGCTTGATCTCTGTGAATGCTCGCTCACACTGGGGAGTCCATTCAAAAGGTTGTCCTTGCTTGGTCAAGGTGCGGAGCGGGTGGCTGATGGTCGCGTAATCCCGGATATACCGGGCACAATAACTGGCCATCCTCAAGAAAGATCTTAGATCACTGACGTCCTGAGGGCACTTGGCGTTGTTTAAGGTTGCCACTTTCCGGATCAGGTTTCATTCCCGCCCCCAAGAAGATATGGCCGAAGAATTTTAACGTTGACTGGTGAAATTCGCACTTGTCCTTGTTCAGAGTCAAGTTCGCATCTAGCAGGGCATGGCAGACACGGTTGAGTGCAATGTCGTGCTCACGGGTGTCGGAGCCATATACAAGGATGTCGTCGCTGTAATTAAGCGTGTTGGGGATGTGCTGGATGATCTGCCGGATGGCCTCTTGGAAAATTTCGGCAGCCGATGATACACCGAAACTCAGTCTCTTATATCTAAAGAGTCCTAAGTGCGTTGCAAAAGTTGTGATGGGGCGTGACTGGGCATCCAGCTCCAGCTGGTGATAGCCCTTGTTTAAGTCCAATTTAGAGAACACCTTGGCTCCGTTCAAGGCTGAGATCATGTCACATAGAAGTGGCCCTGGATGGCGCTCACGTTCTATCGCAGTGTTGGGTATTCGCATGTCAACACACAGTCTTACTTTGCTGGCGGTGCCCTTTTTTGGTACAACGACCACTGGCGAAACCCACGGGGTCAGACCGTCCGTGCGTTCGATGATGTCGGCAGACAGGAGGTCGTTGATCTCATCTTCGACAGCCTTTTGAAGATGGAAGGGAACACGCCGGGGGTGCTGAGCGACAGGCCTAATCTGTTTGTTGACATGGAGATGTATCTGACGGTCCTTCAACTTCCCCAGCCCGATGAAAAGGCGAGGAAAACGGTTGACGATGTCCTGGTCATCACAGACTTTGAAAAGAATCTCAACAAGACGGAGACGTTCCGCAGTCGGCAGGCTGAGCAAACAGTCAGCTTCGGGGCCCTTGATGACATGAATGACTGCATCAATAGTGACGTTGTCATGTGTAAGTGTAGTCGGGAATTTGCCAAGACATTGCAGCGGCTTCTTGGACATCCAGGTGAAGACCCGGACGGGTGCATGAGCAAGCGGGGGCTTGGGTCGCATCCTTTCATATTCAGTGACGGGATGTAGTTCAGCGACGCTCCGCTGTCCATCACAAATTTAGTGTCATGATTCCCCACTTTTATGTGTAACCGAGGATACTTCTTCAGTTGATCTGGGTCCGCGATCATGTATGCATGGTGAGTCGTGTATTCGGAGTCTCGCGATGAAGATCTGGAGCCCCGGGACGGAGATCTGCGCTCCCATCGCGATCTGTGCGACTCCCTGCTGGAGTGTGTCAAGCTGGAGGACCCTGTGTCTTTGTCATTGACAGCTCTTATGTGGTGCTTTCTGGTGTCCGACCGGGAGGACCTCCCAGTTCCACTTCGCCTCTCTTTGTTTTACTCGCCGCACATTGCCATGAAATGGTTCGTTCGACCACATTTTCTGCACCGCTGGCCCATGGCAGGGCAGACGTCCACGTGAGGATAGTCATATCCGCACCTGTAGCACCTTCTTGCTCTCTCCGGTCTCCTCTCTCTCCGGCCGGTTTCCCGCCGTCTGTGTTCTGGGCGTCTCGAGCGAGACGACGGTCTCGATTTCCATTGTTTGTCTCTCGAGCGTCTTCGACCGCCACCCTGGTCTTGAACTCGATGTGCTTGCTCATGGCTTACCTTGCGCCCAGATTCAATGGTCGCGGCATGCTCCTCGGCCTGATCATAGACGCGAGTCAGTTCCTCAATGTCGTCCAGTTCCTGAGGCTTCCTCAGCAGTCGCCTCCTGAGGGATTCTGAGTGACACCCCTCTATGATCTGTGATTTGATGGCAGCGTCGGTTGAAAAATTGTCAAACTCGCAGTGTCTCGATAGGCGCCGCAGGCGAGTGATGAATGTGCTCATTGCCTCGTCTTTCCCTTGACGTGCCTGATGAAAAGCATGACGCTCATAGTCCACGTTCCTTTTATGGAGGAATCTCCTGTTCAGTGCGTCGCGTACTTTGTCATATGTTCCGGTATCCGCAGCAGGGAGATCCTTGATCAGTTTGCTTATTTCACGCCCCGCTAGATTCCGGAGTGCTATCAGCTTGTCCTTATCAACGGTCACTTTGGATCCCTCGATGTAGTCTTCGAAGTCTTCGAGCCATTCCTGCCACTTGGGGCCCATGCTTCCACCTGTCGTGAGGGTGACTGGCTCGGGAGCCCTCAAGTGTGATCCTCCTGCGATGATGGGCTTGGCCTCATTTCGTCACGGTGATGTTGACATCGTGCTCTCGTTATTACTGGATACTTTGGCACTGTTTGGTTGGCTTGGCTCGTGCTTGTTGGTTTGTGTTGCACTGTCACTGCGTTGTTTGTGGCTTGTTGTGCTTTATTTACTTTTGTTTGCTCTTTATCTGGCCTTTTCTTGCTTTGCCTGACTTTAAGATGGCCGCCCCACATTGACTAATGGGTCTGTCCTTGAGCCTGCCTGACTTCAAGATGGCTGCCGTAGCTGTCTGCAGGCACTACTTTCTCCCTGCTCACTCGGCCCAGCTCCTTCCCTTTAGACTCACCGGCAGTCGTTTTCAGGGACAGCACCCTCCAGATTCGGCTCCCTTCAGTCGCTGCCACAGTCAGGTGAGGCTGGGGTGGGCTCCCGCCTTACTTTGCAGGGTCCCGCGCTTCTTCGGCGGCGGCGTGCCGAAACTCACGCATCAAGCGTGAGGTTTTCCGACATCGGCTCCCTCGGGCTCCGATTTCAGCGCGCTCAGCAGCGCTTGGCAGCAGACCTTCGTGGGGCAACGTCCTCCACTCTGAGGCACTTTTCTCTTCACTCTGGGGCTTGGCAGAGTCGGAGTGGGCTCCCGACTTCTGCTCGTGCAGCGCTCACCAGTTTTGCACGCTTCCCGCGTGAGTCGCGTTTCGGCGCGAACAGCGTCTCTTCTTCGCCTCGAGGCTGCCTGGGACAGGGCGCTCTTGTGGGGTATCGTGACTAGTGAGTTTGTCTCATCCCACCCTCGTCGCCAGTTGCAGCATCGTGCTACAAATAACCATGGACACAGGTTGTAGTTTACTGTAGCTTTATTCAGTACAACCTATATCGACCCTGTCCCTACTCTAACTGCCCTCATCCTGTCCCTGCTCTGCCTCTTCCTTTCCCTGCCCACCTAACTCCTCCCACCCAGCTACTAGACTGCTAACACATAACAGTTATGCTGCATTTTTATTGATTCTATAACACCGTGCAATGAGGCGCGGGCAGGGTCCCTGACTGCACGCGAACTAAGGAAGAAAATGACAAACGGGAAGAAATAATGTCAAACAGGTGTGCAACGGCTACCTTCACATGCATTCAGGTTGGCTGTAGACCCTGGCCTCTGTCCATTATCTGCATGTTTTTTTCCACACCAGGAGGAAAATATTTTTGGAAATCATCTTTTGTTTATTTTGTATTTTGTTTTGTCCTCATTTGTCAGTATATACTAGGATGTCAAAGAAGATCTTTTCGACTATGAGAAGGAGTACCCGATCTCTCATCAAGGAGGGAATGCAGTGAGCATCCCGGGTTAGCCAAAAGGCCTCCTGCCCGATCAAAAATAACTGACTCCTTTGAACAGGTGCAAGAAGGTAGCAAGTAGGTAGCCCCGGAAAAGACCAATGCAGCCTGTATAGCATATTGCTAATCATTGGACCATGGATTTCTCGGATGTAAACAGAAAGAAATGAGAAAAAAAGGAGAGAAGATAAAATAGGAGAAAAGGGAAACAGTGCAAAGGGAATATTTCAAAACGAGGAGATTTTATTGATAATGTGTGCCTTACACCAGTCATCCCACAGTTCCCAAAATATTGTTCTCTTAACGAGCTTAGTAACCCGAAGTCCGAAGTTCACTTTTTTGTTTAACCCTATCTCATTAGAATTTAAGAAAGCTTAGTTCAAGATAGTGCAAGGGGAGTTTACTAGCTTTATCTGGGGAAATAAAAGTCCTAGAATCTCCTGGAAGAAGCTACATAGAAAGAAAGAACATGGCGGTATTGCTGCTCCACATCCTTATCAATACTACTGTGCCTTTCATCGTAAGAACTTTTGTCAACTTCTAATGGGTAGCGCCTGTCTGTCACCGCTCTTTAGGCCTCTTATTGCAGACTTCCCTGCACACGCAGAAACCTTCCTTCTCAAAGTTGGTCACCCCAATTTTTTTTTTAAGTTAGGTTAAAGACCCTCCTAGGGGCAGCCAAGACCAGGCATCAAGTAAGACTCCCTCTACAAATACCGTATTAATGCAACGCTGCCCCTATCTGGTATTCCCCTTGTACCCCCAATTGCCTTCTGTATTCATTAGCAACCCCTTTGCAAGAGTGCGGTATCTATCACTGGGGACAGCTTCTAGAATATACTAAGCTAATCTCATGGCAGCGACTGTCGGGGATCACTGGAGACTCGGTATGCAAACTTAAATATTATCAACTGGCAAGCTGGGCAAACACCCTGGGCAAAGATGGTAGAGGGAACCCGGAACTGGAGGCTAAGATACTCTTAGGACCCCTTCTGCGGAAACAAGTCGCACAATGGTACTGGATGTTAATCCAGGCTGAGGAAGAAGGACATAATGTGCCAATTGAGATTTGGAGGAGGAAACTGCCAGACCAGGATCTTGAATCATTATGGCAAGTATCTATGTCTCACATATGGTCAAACGTGAAATCTGCTCCACTGAGGAAGAACCATCTTTTTACTGTCCATAAGGCCTATTGGTCACCAGGGAAACTATTGAAGATGGGAAATCGGGCTGTGAAGAAGTGTCCTAAGTGTGAGGGGAACGGTGTTCAAATGTTCTGGCAGTGTCCCTCGAACCAGATCTTTTGGCTTAAAGTGGGTAAAACCATTTCGGGAGTCTTGGGTCGTGAATTTAAGGTGAGCTTGGCATTGGTCAATATTGGGGTAGTTACGGGAGGGGAGGAAAATCTGAACCTTCTTAAAACTCACAAAGCAATTCTTTTTGTTTTAATTCCCCTTACATGCAGGGAGATGTGCATTAAGTGGATCCTTCCCTGCCCCCTATAGAGGCAGAATGGATCCGATCAATACAAAAATTAGCGGCTCTTGACCTTTTGTTTATTACTAAACATCTCTACTCACACACTTTAGCAGTACACATTAGGGACTGGCTGCAGGGCCTGAACCCAACCTGCTGTGTACAGCCAACTTTTAGAGCTCATGATCCCTAGACTTGTGAATCAGGAGTTGGCTGGAGATTGTAATGGAAGGCCAGAACTTGCGACCAACACTTTGCTAGTGCCCATCTTCCACCATGCATGTCCATCAACTGTGTTCCTCAGGGTTGGATGTAGGGTTTGGTCTCTGGTCAGAACTTGCATTCCTCCATCAGCTGAAAGCTAACACTTGCTATATATAGGCTTCCCCACTGTGCAAGGCTAATCTGCACTGCACATAGCTGGGTTGGTCCCAGGAACATTTCACCCTCTGTGCATGCCCAACCCCCACTGTGCATGGCCTGTTGTATGAGCATCCCACTCTCTGAGTATGGGAATCCCCCAGTGTACACTGCCTACAATGATTAGAGTTTGGGCCCATGGCCAGTACTCCATCCAAGCCCTATGCTTTTCCCCTATCATTGCTAACCACCACTGCAGAAGGCCTCTGGCCATTCACAGCAGTGTTTGGGTGAAACTCTTTGAAAATATTAAAATTGAAATGTAAAAAAGAAAATCTTAACACTCAAAAGAAATAGTCACCAAAAAGCTTCAGCAGATAAACTACTGTGATCACAGTCCACTTGCAGGGAGGGCAAGAGATGCTGTTCTTCATGGTGAAGTCTACAGCTAAGGATATATAGATTTACTATTTTGGATGTTGTTGCTGGTTTGGTTCCATAAGATTTCGATAGTTTGAAATTTTAGAGATATGCTGGGCATTGTATATGTGACTATTAAAGTTTGAGTTGCAGCTTTGTTTTTGTTTCCTCCTGTATATCCGAGCTCTGCTATCAACCCACGCACAATGAAGGTCGAGAAGTAGGTTCTTTTGGATGAACAGGCCCGGACAGGCAGTGAGGGATAGATTCTTGAGTGGCCAAGAGATATGAATGTCAATGCCCTTGCTTGATGGGAACTTCCTTGTCAGATTTTCTAGTACAACAATGAATCAGCACTTTGCATTGAATCTGGCGAAGTTTGCACTCAGAAGCACACTACACCACCAGTACTTGGGGGTCAGGACTCACTCCCAGAGATTCCAGCAGAGAGAATCAGGTCAAGTCCAGCTGGGACTGTTCAACTGGAAAACGAAAGGGTCCCTGTATCTCAAACAGGAGGTCAACCAACTGACCCTCGGAGTCACTTCTGGGGTCCTGGTTTCAAGGCAAACAAGTCCAGTCTTCCTACAGGTTCTTCAGGGCCATCTTTATTCTGATTCTTCCAGGAGTGTTCTGAGGAGCGGTATATGGGGATCCACTTTTATGCCCTATGCCAGCCTGTGTGTGGAAGGCAAGGCAAGGCAAGGCTGTATCCATCCCCTACACCTGTTCTGGTCAGTTCCTCCTCTCCCTCTGGGTTTGTAGCCAGTTTGACTAAGGAGACAAAAGGAAGGCAGGCCTGGGTGTGAGCTTCATCTACCAGTGACAAGATATGCATCCTTCGAAGCACAAGACCGGGTGTGGCACAGTCCCCAGTCCATCCTTTCAACAGAGGAGTCCCTCCTCCCACTATCAGAACCCATTGTCCACTCACTGGGAGCAATACACTTCTCATAGCAATGGAGCAGTCAGGGGTCAGGAGACAGCTGGATACTGGCAGGAAAACCTGTTGATTTTAGGAAGGAACATGACAACTTTCTACAGGTTTTATTTCGAAAAAAGTTATATAATATCTGACTTGATCATTAAGTTGGATTTTAAATTACTATCAAAATGAGTTCTTGAGCTAGCTACTTCCTAACTGGATTTAGCGCTTATTGTATGTCATATTGTCAACAATTGATAATCTATGGGAGCATTTGTCCTTGCAAAAGTGAAAACCAACTTTGGGGGATTTTCACTGAAAAGTCATGTAAAACATTTATACATATCCTACTTTTTAAAAATATGCGATGCACCCTTCCCAGTCAGCATTTAAGGCCTAATGTACGCTTGATTTCAAGCATTAAAAAGGAAGGTTGAGGCCTGGCAGAAGGATTATTTGGCCACTTCACATTCAGGCTGCAGTGGCAGGCCGGGGTACATGTTTACAGTACTACTTGAATGGGTGGAACAGTGAGTCCTGCAGTCCACTAGAAACCTTTAATTTGAAGGCCCTTGGTTCAGGTGGTACCAACTACTCGGGACTTGCAGCTAAATTAATGGTGCCAATCAGGTGTATGCCACTTTTGCCATGTTTAAAATTGAGTGCACAAACACCTTTCCACTTATTGATCGGAGGAAAGTGCACAGAGTCTTCTGGCCAACAAAAATAAGTTCAAAAACAAAAGGTATAAATCTGGGGGAATGCCATGCAAAAGATGGTAATTTCTAACAAGTGTCCCATCCAGCAGAAGGCTGGGAGAACTACCCATCCCCATGGGATTTTCATCTCTAAGGCAGAAATACCTGTAATGACCATCATCTTTGGCATGGTGAGTCTCAAGACGATGTTCCGCCGTGATGTCCATTCCCTGTTTTGAGATGTGTCGGAAGCTGGCTGTCTATATAGTCTACCAAAATGAGGTGCACTGTGCAGAGAATCCAGGTATCTCTTACTAGTGAACAGACGCCTGTTCTAGCTATCACAAGGTACTCAATTTGTGGTAGTGTGGTCGAGCAGCCTTACGTTTATCAGAGGGGAGTGTTAATACTTGTTTCACCCACAGAGTCAATAATTGAAACCCACAATCAATAAGGAAACCTGACACACATTTTTAAAAATGGCACTTACTTGTCTTTATCGCCAGGCCTACCCTTTGTAGGGCCTAAAGCACTTCCTGGAGTAAGTGCAGGTGATCATCCCACCTTTAGCTATAAACAGCTTTGACATCCAAGTAGGCTGCACTGAAGTTTTTTATCCTAGCCAGGAGACGGTTGGCCAGCAGCCTCTGGATGGTGAAAGAGGCAATCTTCAACCCAAAGGTTATCACCCAGAAGTGGTGGTGGCCCTGTGGAGTGGCGAATGCTGCCCTCTCCTTGGCTCCATCAGTTAGAGTATTCTGCAGGGTCCTGACGTCAGATCAAACATACTCATAAACTTGGCAGCCCCCCAACCAATCAATGGGCTCATCAGTTTTGAGGAAACTATGAGCACTAACTAGTCTTGGTGACTGAATTAAGACCCCTGTAATCCACACAGATCCTCATTTCTGTGGAGGTGACCTGTAGGGATGCCTTGGGTACTAGTACCACTGGACTGGACAGGGGACTACAAGAGGTCTCAATCATCCCCAAATCCAACATCTTGGAACCCTCATCCTTGATGTGGGCTCTCACTTTGTCAGACACTTGCAGAGCTTATCCTTGACAGCATGCTGTCCCCTGTGTTAATATCATGCGTACATCAGTCAGTGAGCCTCGGGTTAGTGAGAAAAGCTGGGCGAATCATCCCAGCAACTGACAACACTCTCTCTCCTGTTCTGGTTAAGTGTGGGGAAGAGGATTACACCCTCAATTGACCTGTCTTTCACTTTCGAAGATAGGAGGTAGGGGAGAGATTTGCTCTCCTCCTCCTCACCTCCATCTGTCACTAAGAACATAATGACTTCCGATCCCCCAAAGTGAGGCTTGAGGCGGTTCATATGCAGAACCCGTAAGGGGTTTTTGGATGTCTTGAGGTACACCATTGATCTCCCCTTTTCTTCATCTCATAGGGCCTGGCCCACTAGTCCTTCAAGGTCCAGTGCTCCACATGCTCTATCACCCATACCTTTTGGCCGGGATGATGCTTTACCAGAGTTGCCTTCTGATCATAACAGTGCTTCATGACTTCCTGGCTGGCCTCCGGATTCCCAGTGGCCTCTTTCCAGAAGAACTTCATCTATGGCTGGTGGACCATTCTGTAGCTCTCAACAACGTGGGGGGCTCCTGGGAACTTACTCCCAATGTTCCTTCACAAGACCAAGAGGACCACTCAAAGCGTGGCAAAACAGAAGTTCAAAGGGACTGAACACCACTCCCTTCTGATGCACTTCCCGGTATGCAAACAGTAGGCATGGCAAGAAGACTCCCAATTACACCTCAAGGGCTTTGATGGCCCATAATCATGCCCTTGAAGTTCTTGGTGAATCTTTTAACAAGCCCTTTCGTCTGTGGGTGGTATGGCATAGAGAATGTGTGGGTTACCCCATATTCAACCCACATTGACTTTGTGTACCCGGGCATGCACTTGGTGTCTCTGTCAAACCCCAACCTCCTGGGGAAACCCACATGGGTAACAATCCCCATCAGTGCCCAGGCCACCAGGGATACAGTTACCGATCTTAGAGGAATGGCCTCAGGGTACCATGTGGCATGGGCCACCAATACTACCTTCCTTGACACTCTGGCATTGATCCAGAGTAAAGGAGATTAACCAGTCCTGTCAGCCTTGTACATTTAAGCATATGAAGTAATACATGAAAATCAGAAAACAAGAAAATAACAATAACAAATGCAATTTAAATAAGCATTGACAATGTCAATAGGCATGGTACACAATTGAAAGGAATTGGTTCATTGACTGTCGAAAGTGTGTTGTATTGGTGATGGGTGAGTGGGTGAAATAAAGAATAAGTCAATGAGTTCATGAAATGATGCATGGGTACAAGAATGAGTGACTGCATAAACAATGAGGGACTAAATGCATGAATGGATTGCATGGATGAAGGCATCTCAGCAGTTTGTGTTATAAACCAGACCTATTGGCTTTGCTAATATGTGTTTTTCTTTAAAACATCAACTGGTGCCTCTTTGTTTTTGATACTCCTGCTTATTTGTAAGACCTGGCATCCGTGTCGTGGTTTCCCCTGACATTTTGCCCTCTGACCTTATGTTCTGCTGACTTCATTTTTGCTAGCTTTAGAACTCTGGGCACTTTTCCCCAATGACCAGTGCTAAAGTGGAAGTGCTCTTTCCCTACAACAAGGTGACATTTGGCTTATCCACAATTGGTATATTTATTTACTTATAAATCCGGGGTAAAGTGGACTATGTGTGCCCAGGCCCTGTAAATTAAATACTACTAGTGGGCCTGCAGCACTGATTGTGCCACCCACTTCAGTAGCCCTTTAAACATGTCTCATGCCTACCGTTGCAGAGCCTCTGTGTGTAGTTTTAAACTGCCATGTTGACCTGGCAAGTTAATCCTCTTGCCAGACCCAAACCTTCTTTTTTTATACATATAATTCACCCCTGAGTAGGCCTTATACAGTCCTATGGGCAGGGGGCAGTGCATTTAAAAAGTAGGGCATTTACTTTTAAGTTTTACATATCCCGGTAGTGAAAAATTGTTACATTTGGTTTCTACTGCTGCAAGGCCTGACTCTCCCATAGGTTAACATTGATATTACCTTATTATATTTTAATAAGTGTAATTTCCAATTGGAAAAAGATAAATAATTTGAATTTGGTGTCTCTGGACTCACAATTTAAAATCATAACATGGTAAAGTCAGCTGTAAAACTTAAAATAGCACTTTTAGAAAGGTTACATCCCCAGAACCAAAGTGACTCTAAGGGTGTTAATCCAGGCCTAGGCCCTTGGAAGTGGGATTTATGCAAAATTCATCATTGCTGGCGTTGCACCGGTCAGAACCGAAACAACTCCCCTCGACACTGAAGCATCTCCGCTGAGGGCAAAGACATTGCATCACTGGCTGCGCGGCTCAACAACAATTCATCTCCTTAATTGTAAAGGGTTCACCGATGACCCATCTCCAATGGTGCTGATCGTAACCAATGCATCCCCTGTATCCAAAGGGATCAACACCTACGAATTGCCTCCTCTGCTTCTAGCTTTGGGTCTTCAACCGTCAATGCTTCCTTCATCCAAAGGTATTTTTTCAGAGGGATAAGTTTGGTCCCTGTATCCGACTCAGGCTCCATTGGCCTCGGCCTAAACTTTTGGATTTACCCTGGTCAAGCGTGACCAGATGTCCTCGGTAGGCACTTTATACTTTTAAGCATTATATTTTCAGATAGTCTTTAAAAATGTTACCTTCGGTTCTGCGAATTGGATTTTTGGATTTTGATCTCCCTGATTGGCATTTCATAAAATCATGTCTCTGATTGGAGGTCCTACATCTGCACCTGCACCTGCAAAAAATGGATTTTGATCTGCCCAAGCTGTAGATTTACACTGTGGGCCAGCTCAAGAAGTTCAGCAAGGAGTTTGAGCTTTCTACTAAGCATTTCAGCAAGGAGGTGGGACTGCAAAAGGTGCTGAAGGCCTGGGTAGAATTTTGGGTTTCAGCAGCTCTAACCCCAGAGGAGGAGGATGAGAAATTGATGATGATGAGGAGCTGAACCAGGATTCACTGGAGAATATGAGGCTGTCTGTGGGACATGAGGCCCGTCCCCTGCAAGAGCAGTGATTCCACCCAGGTCAGGGAGCAGTATATCATCTAGAGGCCTGTCCCCAGATGAGGTGGAGGACAGGAGGGAGAAGAGAAAGTTGAATTTTGAGCTCACCAAGTTCACATTGGAGAAAGGGGAGGCTGAGAGAGAAAAGAGTGCCATGGAGGAGGGGAAACTCATGTTGGCCCAAGTACTGAGTGGACTGAGCCCAGCAGGGATGGTGGCAGCAATTCTTCAGTGACCTCTGACAGGAGGGCCCACATACCCAAAGGTCTGGTATCTGACTTTGTTGTTGGAAACAACACAGACAGATGGTTTGACGCCTATGAAATTGCTTTACAGTTGCAGAAGGTACCTGAGGAGAATTGGGGAGCTAGTCTGTGGCTGCATATCCCTAGTGAGGGGAGGGCTAGCGGGGAGTGACAGGATGAGGTATTATCCCATGAAGAAGGCCCTAATCAGGAAGTTTGGTTTAACCCCAGAGAAGTACAGACAGAAGTTCAGGGACAGTCAGAAGCTACCCCTACAGACCTGGGTGGATTGTGTGGATGCCTTTAGCAAGGTACTAGATGTTTGAGTGAAGAGCAGTGAGGGAAAGGATTGCTGCGCCAACACCTTGGTGATATTAGGACCAATGCCGGGACAAATATTCTGAAGTCTGGTTCTGTCTCGTGTATCTATTTATTTATGTATGTATAGTGGTTTATGTGCCACACACCTGGCTGGGTGGACACACATGGACTCCATCTACAAGCGAAAGAATACTACGAATAGGGTGGGGTCTTGTGGGACATCACGTATTATAACTAACAGGACCGATTATGAGAGGCTCTTCTGAGCCAGGTGTTCTGTCTTTGTAAAAGTACAAATCAAACCACCCAGGAGATAAGGTGCCAGGATATCAATACTAGAATATTATCTGACATAAATATCATATGTTTAATATCACCCCGTTGGAGTGGATACAAATATTCCCAATTATATGATATTTTTGTAAATGATTTGTAGGACACAATTTTTCTAGCAGACAATATTTTTGCAAGTAATATTCTGACATACAAAATGCGAGGAAGTTGTAATTGAAAACCATTCTTGATGTTAAGGTATCAAATAGGGCCTGATGGTGGACAATCTTGAAGAGAAGAATGTCGATGAGTCAAGGGTCATTTGTTGTCAAAGATCATAAGTGTCAATAGCCACTTGGATGGTGGTTATCCCTTAGGTCAAGTTTGTTCTGCATTCAGACTGATTCCTTCAGTAGGACGTTGCTCTTCATCATGTTTACAATGGCCTTCTTGTCGATATTTGACATGAAGTGCATTCTCAAGACTATGCATTAATTTGAGGGGCCATTGAAATCTAGATTTGGTTTCTTCTAGGGGTGTAGGATTGATGTCTTATCTAGGTGGCAATGCTTGTCCTTAAATCACCTTCACTAACGCTGATTGAAGGATATGATCTGTGAACATCCTGAACTTCAGAAATAGGTTAGCATGACAGTTAGCAGCGAAGCAGTTGCTGAGGTTATATTGCAGGGTGGAATCATTATGGAGAAATTAGATAGTGTGCTTTTTTTCCAGATTGAAATTGGTCAGGTTTCACCCAATATTTAACTTGTTTGAAAGTTGCACTTCTGTAGTTGGAGGTCTTGCTTGTAATGGTCTTGTGCTAGGTGTCTTTAAACTATGTGATGACCTCCTGTGAGCACTGTGGGAATCTTTTAGGAATGAAGGGTCACATGGATAATATGTTCAGCTCAACTTCCATTGTTAAGGTTCAATATCATTTTTGCTATTAAAGTGCTCCTGCTTATATCTCGGTGTAGAGGTATGAATATTGATTGTTCATAACTCCAGCGTGTCTTGTACAACTGCATTGATCTGGAATGTGCAGCTGATATCCTATAGCAGTGATTAAACACCTGTGACAGATGCAACTGCCAGGGATGGCAAGTTGTATATGATTAGGTCTATCATGAGGTTCTTGAAGGATTCGCATGGAGCCTGTCCTGGCTTTGGGTAGTTCTGATAGGTTGTTGTTTAGTAAGTCAAAGGTAATGCTATGTGGTAGGCCCAATAAACATTGTGGTGAGTCAGTGGCACATGAAGTTTTTCATGATGGTGGAATTGAGGCTCAGGATATTTAATTTGGTGATGGAGGATATGTAGAGTGACAACCTCCCCATCTCTACTAAAGAACCAGATTTACTTATCCTCATCATGTCTGGACAGGACTGTGTATCTTACTACACTCTTCGATTCTAATATCTAACTGCATTTTGAAACACTTTTGTGTTGGTGCCTGGTAGTTGAGCTATGCACAGCATTCGGGGATCTTGCATACCTGCACTGTAGAGTAGCAAAAAGATCACATATTGGCACAATAAATTATATGTTTTTCATATAAACACATTTTAAACTGAATGATTGCTCCTCGTCTCATACTTTTCCATCATAGGATGCATACTGTTTACATAGTGAATTATCATCTATTCTTCAACAGTATCACTTCCAGAATCTACCCTTCTCTCTTTTACTTGGCATACATGATAGCTATGAATCTCAAACATGTCTCTGCAATTAAATACAATGTGAGGACCAAGAGTCCAATATACTTATTGGCCTTCGTACTGTTGTTGTGCCAGGGTGACACACCAAATTCCTCCAACGCCCCGAGATAAATCCCAGCCGCCAGATTTATAAATGACTACCAAGCTGGCACTCATTTATGAAACATTAGCAGAATCCACTGTCAGGATGGTTCCTATCAATACATTTCACTGTTTGATGCAGGGATTCGTCAACTTGATGGAGCCTTGCACCAAACAGTTTTCTTTTCTTTTTAAAAAGAAAATCCTAAAACCGTGGCAGTCGTCTCCAATAGCTCCTCATCGCAGTGGTTTGTCTTGAGGTGATAAACAGTAAAAAGCAGTTATATGTCGCCCATTATAATTGGACAAACAGACATATAGCCAATCTCTGACTGCTCTTACTCAATCAGGCCATTGGAGGGGTCTAACCATGGTGGATAAGGAGCAGTCTCTTCAAATTAAACCAATGGTCTACCTACATGTAAATCGAACAGTCATACCGTTATCTTGGCAATAAGGATCCTCCATCTCATTTTTGATGGAGTAGCACTTCCACCAATATATAAACCACCCCTAAATCCCATTTCTAGTTACTGAATTATTAATCATGGATTGTGACCTCATAAATAGGAATTAGTCTCACAAAATATCTGCCAGTATGGCAAACTTTTCATGTAAAGTGTGCAGTCTTGAACTATTGGAAAAGTGATTTTAAGAGTGTGATATACAAGGACAATTAATCTGCTTCTTTCACTAAATTTGCCAGGAGGTCGATGGTGACAGAATCTTTTTGCCATTTTTCTATATTGGGCTCAAGGATGAAATCTTGCTTTCGACTGTGCCACCAATGTCCCAGGTTTTGAACTTCTCTTGACTCTTGTTGAGATATTGTATTTTATGTCCAGAATTAAAGTGTTATAATCACTCTCCAGTTTCCAGAGGACCCTCAGGTTTTCGAATCTGAGCCAATCAACTGCCCTTCACACAATGAACTCCAAGAGCATTATAAGTCAGAACATTGGTATTATAGTTGGGTGCTGAGATGACGCCTTCACTTATGCATAAATGGGTCAGGGACTTTCCCTTTGCATCATTTGTTTGTGAATACGTGTCTGACTATTAGAAGCTCAAGGACAGGTTTCATTTTGGATATTTGTTCATCTTATTGTAAGGCAAACAATCTGAAGATCAATACTTGAAAAATAAATCATGACTTTCAAAATGAAACATCAAGGAAAGAAATATTTCTCAATCAAGGATATAAGACTGGAAGTAGTCAACTTTTTAAGTCCCTGGGGGTAACAATCAATACTGCTCTGAAGTGGGTTACTCATATCCAAACTACATTTTAAAAAGTAGTGCAGTAGCCAATGTCCTTCTGAGAATGGCATATAGCTATGGTTACCACTTATTAATGTACATTGACCCGATCTTTCAAGCGGAAGTACCATTTTGCACTGCTCTAAGTTATGGGGTTAAGTCTTTGTGTTATATTGGTTGCTTTGAGGGGAAATTTGGGAAATTGTAATACATTTTGCAATCAAGTTTTGTCTATAATAGCCCTGGAATAAGATGTTGGGTATCTTTAGTTTGAAGCCATTTGGAAGATGGCTCCCACAAAGTATGGATTGTAGAGCCCAAGAGCATACAGTACTAGGTTGCTAAACTCCAGTATTATTTAAAACTGTAGTCATTGCGACGCTTAGGGACATTGCGAAGTTTAACATTCCTTGGGATACCACCATGAGCCACACTACCATTAGAACATCCTAAAGGGGCTTCTCTTTCCAATTGTGAGTGACATTGCGTTACTCTGTCCATACTCCATGTTCTCCCTCAACCTCTAGTACCACTACATTTTTTTATTAGTATTAATTTTCATCACCCACGTTCCAGTCTGCTTCCTTGGTACCATGTTTTGCGTTATATGTTTTCCTGTACTCTTCTGTATGCACCCTCATCTGTTTATTAATTTCCTCTCTGTCTATCCATTTTGGTTCACTACCCCCAAGCAGGTGACATTTTTGTTCCCGGTAGCCTGCCCTTGAGTGTCAAGAAAGGGGACACTTGACTCCTGAGTTATCACATTAGGTGTAGTGTGATACGACCAAAGCATGTCTTGAAGGACTTTGTCTGTGGGTAGACCAGACACACATGCCAGTTACAAACAGTCCTTGATCATGCGATTGGCCCATTCCATCCAGTTATTGGCCCTGCGACAATATAATGCAGTCTTAAGATGTTATATAGCCCTCTTTTCTAGGAATTTACACATTTCCTCCAAGGTAAACTGAACCCCATTGTCTGTTATAATGGTGCTTGGCACCTCTTCTGTCATTAATGACATTTATCGGACATCAGACATAAGGACATTAATCAGAGACGTGGTATTGATATTCCCCACCACCCTGGTCATAATCCAATGAGAATTGTAATCCACAACACCCAGCATGAATTTTCCTGCCCACATGGTAACCTTCAATGGACCAATAATGTCAAGACCAAGTTTGTCCCAAGGTTTAGTAAGTACTGTTACAGGCGACAACAGGGCATCCCTAGAATATTTAATTTTATCACTCATAGCACATATTAGGCAATCCTTATCTTAAGCTTCCACTATCATGCCCATGTCCATGTGGCTCTAACCTTGGATTTGGTAAGAATCCTCCCCAAGTGGCTTTCGTGACCTAGCTCAGCTATCCTGTACCATAAGTCTTTGGGGTGGAGGGGGGTACTAGTCTCTCCCCTCTCATAACCTGATTCTTGACTATGCTTAATTCATGGTGTATGGGCCGGGGCCGGAAATCCTTTATTTCATCATGCAGATTACCAGGTTTAACAGGCCAACCCTGGACAGTTCTCTCCTTCAATTATCTAAGAAACTGATCTTTATCCATGCATTCTTCCTAGTTTTCTCTTGAGATTCCAGGGACCTCCACTAACCCCACCAAATGAACAACATTTTTGCCAATACCATCTTCCCCTTCGCACGGCAACCTAGAGAGACAATCAGCAACAAGATTTCTATTTCCAGGCACATACTCAATTTTGAAGTTGTATCCTTCCATATCAATGAGCCACTTAGCATTACAAGAAGTGGTAATCTCTCCCCCTTTGGTTTAAAAGATGTACACCAGGGGTTTGTGGTCTGTATGAAGTGTAAAAGACAAACCCCGTAAGAAAAATGTAAAATGACGAATGGCCCAACAACACGCTAAAGCTTACATTTTGTCTTTTCCTTCCACTATCTGAAACAATGATGCACCTAAGCCCTTTCCACTTGCATCAGGGGTCAAAATAGCCTTCCTCTTGGTGTCAATGTTTCCTAGAGACGGTGCCTTGATGATAAGGTACTCCCCTCCTGTCACAAATTATCTGAATCTGCCCACATGGATAATGAACATGACCTGCAAGAAGAACCATTTCCCTTTATGCTTTACCGTCTTTCTTTTGCCAGCCATATCATCAATCGCTGACATACCTGCCTCTTCATGAGGGTTTTTTTTAGGGCTTCTGCTGACGGGACGGAGCGGAGGTTAGTCCCATCCATGAAACCCTTGATGGAGGAGTCGCCAAGTCAATCCCCCGCAACATAGGGAATACATCCGGAGTGTACCCAGAAGAAGAAAAGCAAACAAGTAAAAGGAGGTCCCAGAAAGGAGGAGCTCGCTCTCAATTCCAGAACGTCATTGGATACTGGCATAACGCCATCCAGAAACTGCTGACGAGGAATCTATGGAGCCACGAGAGTCCAGAACCCAAGCCGACTTCAATGAGAAGCCTGGCTCATCCCGAAAAGCCTATCCCGAGAACCTCCTGACCCATGCTGAATCCAGCCAGGTTCCAGGAGGTGCGTGGTTGGTGCAGGTACGGCAATGATTTGCGGGGCTGAGAAGGAGGTGGGATCCTAAGATCTCAGAGACATTGCAGTTGGGTGGAGGAAATGAAGAAAAGAGGGATTTAAGCAATCTTTCTAGTGCTGGCACTTAGTGAATGGAATTGATAAGGTGTAAACAGACTCCCCCCAAAACAAAACCCTCCTTAAACATTACTAAAAGAGTTGGATATTCCACTGACCCAATTCTATCTTTCCTCTGAGGCACTGAGGACATGAGGATGTATTTTGTTACAACGCGTGGTATTACCACGCTTACCGTTACAACGCAGGTTTTACAACGCAAGTCGTTACAACGACTTGCATTGGGGGGCGCTGGATAGTGGAATAGTTTAATTTACTATTCCAACTCCAGTAACGACTTTCGTTGTAAAACCTGTGTGGTAACGGTACCGCGTTGTAAAAGATTTGTGGTAAAGGATGTTCCCCGGACATGACGAAGACAGAGGACTTCCATTATGACCGAAAGAGAAGATGAGGAGAGTCAAAAGGAATAATAAATGAAACCTAACCATTCGTCAGTATGAAATAAAATACACCTCGGTCACAGCGGGAGACAGTCCTTTGAAAGTCCTTCTGCAGGTCAAGTATTGAACTGTAGAGTGAGACTGAAGGTCTGATTTTTATACCCTGGTGCCCTTCTTCTGGAAGGTGGGAGTAGCTTCTAGAAAGGTTCTTTGAAGTACATGGAGTTTCCCGGCTCCCCTGCACTGACTACAAACTTGCTGCAGTGACAATGTGAGGGTCGTTAGGCCCTTTATGAGAAGGCAGAGCACAGTCTAGTAGGCCTGGGACTCCTCCCACAAACCTTCCAGCAGGTAACCCATTCAGGCACACCTAATAACTCTGTTGTGTGACTCTCTGGGAATAATTCACAAAGGAATTCACAAATCTAACTGTCAGTTATACCCCTTCATGTGACCCAATACAGGCTGGAGACACAAAGGGCTAAGAGCAGGAAAATGCCAACTTTCTAAAAGTGATATTTTCAAAATTGTAATGAAAAATCAGACTACCATTAAAGAGGTTTTTTTTCATAAAAATGTCATAGAGAACAAACATGAAATAGCCATATGTTGCCAATTAGGAATTACAGCCTATTTAATGTAATAAGGAATCCCCAATGTTATCCAGTGGGAAGAGCAGGCCTCACGATAGTGAAAAGCGAATTTAGGAGTTTTTCCACTATCAGGACTTGTGAAATTTAAAAGTACGTGTCAAACCTTTTCAATTACACAGCAGCTTCACCTAGGGGCTACCTAGGGCCCACTTTAGGCGTAATGTATATGTAATAAAAGGTAAGTTTAAGGTTTGGCACCGGTATTTTAATGCTAAGTGGACATGGCAGTTTAAAACTGCATTCAGGCGTCAATGGCAGGCCTGGGAAAAGTTGTAAGGTGCTACTTTAACCCTTTGGGTGCGTCGGACGGCCCGGCCTTCCGACGTCATGGTGGGCGTGTGCGGAGTACAGCCGGGGGCCGTCCAAACCACGCCCACCTTTTATTTCGCCCGCACGTTTTAGAGGGTTAATGGGTGGCACAATAAGTGCTGCGAGCCCACAGTAGGGATTTAATTTAATGAGCCTGGCCATATAGTATATCACTCTTCAAGAGGCTTATAAGTAAATTACGTATGCCAATTAGGTATCAAACAATTAAATTATGTTTAAAGGAGAGAGCACAAGCACTTTAGCACTGGTTTGCAGTGGTGAAGTGCACAGAGTACTATGGCTAAAAAAATCTAATTCAGAAAACAAGTGGAGGAAAACATGCAAAATGTTTGGGGGTGTATCTACTGAGAGGGCAAGGTCCAACACAGATTATTAACTTTGTTGAAATGTTCATTTTTGATGTTGAAAGTGTATTTAATACAACATTTCTACCTTTTCTTATAATGACTAGGTAGTGTAATAGTTGTCATAAAATCAATAGGCTTACACTTTACAAAAGTAAGTGTATTATGAGAGACCTGATTTAAAAATTATGAGCACCCTTGACAAAGACAGTATGCCTTACTTTTGAATGTGAATAACTGAGTGTAGTTTGTTACAGACACTTGTAGCAGTATTTTAGTTGTAGCTGTTAGGGTCTGCTTGGGTACAAATGATTCAAGGTCTAGCCTGGGGTTAGTGGGTTAGTTGACCCCTGTGACCACCTTTTGAGTAGATATTTTGTACCCACATAGGGGTCAATTATGATGGCGGATGTATCGCCACGCCAGGATGCCGCCACGAAAAGGCATACGGTCCTTGCTTTGGGGGCCTGTTGCGGGCCCCCCAGGGTGAAGGGAGGGTGGGGGGTGCACATGGGGGTACCTATGGTACCCCCCTGCGTTTCAGAATACAACATGGCAGGCACCGCGCGATGCCTGTCAAGATTGTGCTTTGAAACGCACAACATGCATTTTTTGCATTGCGGCGGGCGGTTCTTTCAGCACCGCCCGCCGCAATGTAAAAAATGCGCCACAGTGGCGGGTGCATCCTAATTCGAGGCACTGGACATCCGCCCCTGTGGCGGACGGTCCCGTCCTCCGACAGGATGGCGGAGGGACAAAGTCTGTCCGCCATCCTAATTGACCCCATAGTTTGCAAGGCCTCTTGAGAGGGGCTCCAACTTCCTCATTCGATTTTGTGAATAATTGTAATTCTGTTCATAATAATTAAGTGTGTCTATGGTAAAGTAACCCTGGGCGTAGTGGGGCGTAGTGGGGCTCCGCGGAGCTACGCGGAGAGGGCGAGAAGCTACGCCCACTCCCGCACTCCGCGTAGCCCCACTACGCACCTCCCTCCCGCTCTCCTCTACATACTTTATTTAAGCAATTACACGGATTAAAACAACTTTAAAGCACTTACCTTGTCCGGGGCTCGTCCGGGTCTCCCTCTTTGAATAGCGTCCTTTTCCTGGATACCAATGCGCATGCGCGGGTGGCCGCGCATGCGCATTTCTCCCGAGAAATGCGCATGCGCGGCCGCCCGCGCATGCGCATTGGTATCCAGGAAAAGGACGCTATTCAAAGGGGGAGACCCGGACGAGCCTCGGACAAGGTAAGTGCTTTAAAATTGTTTTAATCCGTGTAATTGCTTAAATAAAGTATCTAGTGGAGGGCGGGAGGGAGGGAGGCGGGTGGCGGCCGACTCGGCTACGCTCACGGAGTGGGCGTAGTGTTGCCGGCTACGCTGTCTACGTAAAATGCGTAGAAGGCAACACTACGCCTACTCCGTGGGCGTAGCCGATTCGGACGCCCACCCTTATGGTAAAGTACTTTTCCTTGTTAAAAGAAAAAGCATTAAATAAAAAATTATCTACGGAACATTATTTTATGTTTTGCTAGGTTCCCCAAGGTCTAGGTTGGCACTCAAGTTGCACCACCAGCAGCACTGGGGCGTCCAGGTGCAGAGTGCAGGAGCCCAATGTTAGCCAATGAGGCTAAGCGGGCCTTCAATCTGGGACTGCTTATCAGCAGGCCACTCGGGTGTGGAAGCAAGGCGCGTGGGGTTAAGGTCAGCACTGCAGGGGCCAACAACCAGTACAGAAGCTGCACCACCAGCGGCACTTAGGCCGCCGGGTGCAGGGTGTCAACACAACATGGGGGACCCTGTGCTTCTCAGTGGAGACATTTGGTTTGGCAAAGTTGCTGCAGGCTTGGGCAGGGAGACTTCTTGAAGGTGACCACAAGCTGGAGAGGTAAGTTATAATCTTGAGGGCTGCCTGGACACCATCCGTTGGGCCACCCAAAGAAGTGGGGCTTCAGGTGCAGGGGTGTCCTTCGGCGTGAGGGTCTTCTTACCAACTCCCTTTAAGTTGAGGTGGCAGTCGTCATCTTGAAGCTCGAGGGATCACCAGATCCCAGTTCAGGAGCACTGGGGAGACCTCCTCATGGTGCTGCTCGGGCTGTGGATACAGAGTGGTACACAATTGCTGAATCGCCGGAATCCGGATTCTGGTCTTGGAGTCTTTGTTGAGCAAATCTGGTACTCACGGAAGACAGAGTCTGTAAAGTGAGTGTAGGGTAGGCCCTCCGGGCTCTGGGGGCTGCTGAATATGCCGGTTTCTTCGCTTCAGGAAGGTCGGAATCAGGACATGCTGGTAGGGCTTGGGCCAGAGCAGTAGGTGTAGTCTTCTCTCTAGGTCAGCACAGCTCTTAGATCCTTCTTCTTTCTTCCTTGAATCTGAAGAGGAAAGGTTCAGGGTTGCCTCTAAATACTAGATTTAGGGGTGTTTAAAGGAGTGTGTGGATTGTGTAATGGGTCCCTTCCTTGGGATGGGTACACCCCCTATTATGCCACCCTCCAGTGGGAGAGGGGTGTGAGACTCTCCCTAATTGGCTGGGTCCCCTCATCTTCAAGATGTAGGGGACTGTTGATGTGTGTTTCACCTTGGCAAAGGTGGGCACATTGCTCTTTCTAGCTTGGTTTTCCCACCGATTCCCCTGACCAAATTGGGGGACAGAACCGGTGGGAGCCAATTGCTGGGGGCAGCAAAAGTCAGGGACAACTTCCAAAGGTAGCCAGCCTTAAAGCTTTCCCCTTCGTGGACCAAGCCAATCCTGGGGGAGGAGGCATGACACCACTGCCCACGATGGGCTTTGTCTCTGGACCCAGAGAGCAGAAGCTCTCTACCCAGGGGTCCAGAAACCTGTCTGGTTGTGGCAAATGGCGGGCAGTCTTTCAGGAACCACAACAGGGCTGGTTGATTTTCAGGGGGCATCTCTGAGTGCATTGTGCATTAAATCCCACACTGCTATTTGTGTGTGTTTAATGTGCTGAGATGTTCGCTTCCAAACTTCTCAGTGTTTAGTGAGAGTGGAGTTCGTAATGATCAACTCTCAGACCATATACTCTTTATGGCTTTACTACACCTACAATGTTTAAGAATGGATTTGGACACTGTAGGCTACAGGGCTTATGCCACTGTACCTTCACCTGAGGGCTAGTGTACCCTGCGAGAGTGGTGACTTAGCTGGTCCTAAGGCAGTGGGTTGTAGGCATGGCACACATATTAGGCACAGGTAACTAATGATACCTTGGTTTTCTAAACAGTGATGCTTGGGTGCAGTCGTGGAGTAGAATAATTTTGACCTATAAAGACGCTGATGCAGAATTTTTTTAAGTTGATCATCCAAAGTACGTTAATAGTTTCTTAATATGTTTCACACAAGAGCATTGAGTTGACATTGTGTTATTCTTTTGAATAACTAGACAATGAGGGATGACTGCTAGAGGGGTGACTTACCTCATCCTAAGGCAGTGGGCTGTAGGCGTGGCACACATATTGGGCACAGGTAGCTGATGCTACTTTGGTTTTCTAAACAGTGGTGTTTGGGTGTAGTTGGGTTGAGTAGAATAACTTTGACCCGTAAAGACGCTGATGCAGCATTTCTTAAAGTTGATCATCTGAGGTATGTTAATAGTTTCTAAATATGTTTCACACATGAGCATTGAGTTGACATTTTGTTGTAGTTTTGAATAACTAGACAATGTTGTTGTTTCAGGATACAGCCTTTTCTGCATTCTTTGTGAGTATATTTGAGCACTGTGATGCCCCCTGAGGAAGGTGGGAGGCGCTGTGATAGTGTGGTTATGGTGGCTATTCCAACCCCTTTTTTTGTTTGTATAGCAGGTAGCTCTCACCTAGTGAACACATCTCTAGATTATTATGCATGAGGCACGCAGGAAGCCATAAGTGAGTTTACATGTTGGGCTTAGCATGAGCACATCATTAAGTGCAGCATGGTGAACTCAACAGTGGCACTGTAGTTGTGTTGTGTTTGGTCCCCCTGGGGAGGCAGTAAGCTGAAGAATTGTTGTGATACATTTTTGTTTGTTTTGGAATGATTGCAATATAGGGGCCCCTGGGGAAGTGACTATGTGTCCCAAAATGCACAGGGCAGTGCAAACAACAATGTGGATTTAAAGATGAAGAAAACACAAAAATCAAATATAATGTGATGTGGCCATGTTATATTTATTTGAAAAATATATGTCACTAACGTGAATATGAATTGTTGTGATTGATTTATGTCACACTAATATTTAATATATGAACTTTATAATCTTTTCTTGGAAAACATTGTGACATTTTTTGTTTGGGTATACACGAAGATATTTTGTATGTTAAACATATTCAGCAGTACACACAAGATACTAGGTAATTCTTGACTTGAAATACTTATTGTTGATTACAAAGGGATGTGTGCTATGTTGACTCTTCATTTTCTCTGCACCAACACATGCAGCCTGTAATGGCAGGGCATGGGTGTTAAAGTACAGGGTCTCTAAGGGTGCCACAGTAGGTGTTGCAGCTCTTAAAGTCCTTCCCTGGGCACAGTGTCCTTGGTACCCATGGTACCTTTTACAAAGGGCTTACCTGTGGCCCGGGATGTGCCAATTATGGTACAAAGGTACAGTTTTGGGAAAGAACATAGGCCCTGGGAACCTGGTTGGTAGGGACCCAGGGCACATCAAGTCAGATTGCATTAGATGTAAGGAAAACCGTGGGGTGTAACCATACAAAAAGGGGCACTTTTCTACACATATCCTGAGTGTTGGCCTCTGTCTTTGAAGCACCGCAAATGCGACAAGATCAACTCAGAATTTGAAGGCATCTTTATTTATTGCTTGTACTCACAGTTTGGGAAACATTGATCTGGAGAGAGAGGAGAGAAGGAGCGAGAAATTGGATGGATGGAAAGGCGATAGCGCAAGGTGATGAATGGAGTGAGGCTAGTTTGTGCATTTTGCCAGGGTGCTTTTGGTTCGGCAATCCGGTCCTGGTAGCATTAGTATTCGGTGCTTAGGTGAATGGCACAGCTTAAAACTATTTTTTATTCAATTGGGTGAACTGCTCGTTTATCTAACCAACTAAAGTGCCATACTAAAGACCAGAGACATTGCAATCATCTGAATAATAATAGACAACAGCCCACCCCCTCCCCCCAATGTGCATTTCCTTTTTAAGGCAGCCTTTAGATTTAGTCCTTTATTTTTTAAGTTTCTTCTTCAGACCTGAAAATACTTAATCATAGATTTACAAAGGTTTTCTGTCGGGTTTACATTTCTTTTTTACTGCAGACCTGAGGTAAATTCCTTTTGGGGATTTACAAGTGAATGCAAATTGGTATTTCTATTGGTTTGTAAGAAAAAGTAATGCAAACCAGCACAACCAGTATAGCGTTACTCTACCTCAACGGAGCGTCGCAAGGCTGGTATATGGGGATTCCCATGCAACCACCCATGATGCACAACCTTCTCTACTAACAATAGCAGGTAGGAGTTAGAGCAAAAAATAACACCACTTGAAAGCATGTGTTAAAAGGATAAATACTTGTCTCTCTCCTTTCTTTTACGACATTGCATGATTGCTGCACTGTACTGCATACATACACGGTGGGAAAGGTTTTACAGCTTGTCTAACCATAGTATTTTATACTCTACGGGAACCCTTACAGTACAAAACATATGTGGACTCATGCAAACACCCTTGCACCAAGGTGCAGAGTTGTGTGTGTGTGACGCTCAGCAGCCTGAGTGTGCTCCGGCACTAGGGAGAGGGGAGGAGAGTGCCATATCTGTGTAGATAAGGCACTTTCTGCTATCTAGCTTCACGCAATGCAGAGCAAAAACTTTGAGTGTTGCTCTGCATTGTGTGAGAGGTAAATCTGGGCCTTCATGTCCTCCTCTATGATGCTTCATAAGAGCTCCAAAGAGTGTGGGGTAACAGTAAGTGAGAGTTAAATGAAGATCAATTTAACTGACTAACTCAAAGGATTGTTTAGGTTTTTCTGAGCTGAACTTTTTATATTGAAACATTGTTCCTTGAGCGAATGTTGCTATTTTTGTTGATTTCTGCAATCGTCAGATGTTCCACATTAAAGGGTTTCCACATAGAAATATGCAGTGATATATGCTGACCTGACTATAAAGTTTCTAAAGTGCCCCCACAGAGGATTCCTTAGTATTAAATATGTTAATGAAAATCACGAACGTTCATTTTATCAGAAGGAAAATATGTTTTCTGGCTCTGTTAATTCATTTTCTCTTTGAAATTTCAGTACTCCGGCTGATGAAGGATGGTGCTGACCTTAATACTCTCATTTCCTCTGGAGGATCTCTGCTGCATCTGGTAAGAAGAATATTAGAAGAGTTGTAGGGATTATGGAGAAATCTGCTTCAATTATAAATATCTAAATGGCTATAATAATTGCTTCCGATAAGGAAGGCTTAAACGCGCCTTAGCCGAACTTTGTGCATAATTGTATTTACTCTAACTCTGCTTGCTCAGTGAATGATGAAATGTATATGTTTTATATCGAAATATTATTTTGAAAGTCTGATCACTTTTAAAGAATACAAGAGAAAAACAATATGTAGGTTTCTAAACAGCCATCGAACGTGTAAGGAGATCTTTTGAATTGCGTTTGCAGAGAACTTGGGATGCAACCATTTAACAAGCTGTACTCTGTTGGCATTGAGGTGCAAGATGATCTACTCAAAGGATTATACGGTATACAATATTTGACAAAAGCCTGAAAACTCACGCTCTTGCTATTTGATAGGTTTGTAACACTGTGATATGTATCCATCACTATTTGAGACATGTACGGGCCTTTTCGCCGGCGTTTGCAAAGGTGTTTAAAGTTGTGTCCATGACTAATGGAGCAGATTCACAGACTTAAGTGAAGGCATGGGCCACCCAGCCCTTTATGTCAGCACTACCCCTTCATCCCCTGACAAGGCTTCTGGCAGTATTCACTCTTAATTACAGGTCTGGCTGGCCTATGGCTGGAGGAGAGTGGGGCTGTACAAGCCATCAGCAGGCGAATGTCCCTGTTTTCCCTGGTGGCTCTGCATGGACGCCTGATGATGAAGAAACCCATGGATTCACCAAGGTCTTGGGAGTTTCAGGACTCCCTTGCTAGAACTCTCGGATAAATGTGCAGTCTGCCAGTGAATTAACAGTGATCCCAGGGCCCATGGGACCCAAGCTGCTTTGTTCATTCCAAGAATTCCCTTCCCTTGAATGTTCATGCACCCTGCAACAAAAATTACATTTGGGGAATTCTTCTGTCAACATAGTGCATGCACATTAGACAAGAGGGAATTACCTTTTCTATCATGCATGCATATGGTATCGCCAAGGGAATTCCCGAGGTTCCTTCTCTGTCTTGGGGTGTGCATGCATCCCAGGGAACTTAATCCTTGAAATTACCAGTGTGCCTCGACATGCAACGGGGACCACCCTATCCTCACCAGTGCTAAGAAAATATTTGTGAAGTCCACTTTGCCTCCAAAATATGTGCAACTGCCTGGTAGGGCATTTGCAGCAATATCCCAGGCCCTGAGCAGGAGATGAATGGAGGGGACTACGATCAGCCATTAGCTGGTGGACCACAACACCACCCCACCAAATCCGGGCATGGCAGGTTCTGGTAGGCTTGTGGCTCACTAATAAGAACTTGGCACGCATGCTGGACTGTGAGATGATTAAAAGGAATTATTCAGTCAGTCTGTCAAGGGTCTTAACTCAGCGGATTTCAGCCGTAAAAACACACTACAATACAATCAAAAACCTACATAGAATTAGTAAAAACATAATTAAAACTGGATCAAATCCAATTCATAGGGTCACAAAAGTTCATAAGAGCAGGAGCATTCACCACACAGCCGCATAGAGGTTTCTCATCCTGATTGCACAGTGAGTTAAGTTTAAAACTGCTATGCAGAGATCCAACTCACACAGTTGTTGCAAATAAAACAGAGCGTCTCTATGATATCTGATCATGGATGAACGGAGCATTGGTCTCAAGAACCGCTTCTGAGGTTGAAAATATACATGACATAATATGGTACAGTGCATAGTGCTTGCCAGGCTGTGTTTGAACCTTCTTTACTTAGTAGTTGCCTTCCCAGGGAAAACAATTGGCATACAGTTTTGCCAAATTGCCCTTACTATGATATGCTTAAAAAAACTACAATTTGCATCTAATAAAATTCACAACCCATCGATGTTTTAATAGAGTTATAGTTGCCGCTACTGCTCAGTTTCCCACAGTAAAAATGGTTTATTAATTTTCTTTATATTTTAAAATATCACATTTAAGGAGAAGCTTATTTGGATATCATGTACTCACCTGAAATAAGATGTGGATTATGTAGATGGATTTAACTTTGTAGTGGGTTCAATAACTTAATATTCAAGATGGAACTCAAAGGGCGGTATTCTGGAGGGAAAATAAGAGGGATTGAGGATCATACAACCATATTTTATGCTTAGATGTTACGGTGTAGCTAGGAGTAACGCTATTACACCATTTTTTTCTGAAATAAGAGACTAAAAATAAATGGCATGGTTTAAAGAGTACACAATAGGTAAGCTGTAGCAGTTCTGAAAAGGAACACAAAAGAAGATCAAAAATAGACGTTAAAAATCTAAGCAATACCAAATCATATTTTTGCGTATTTTCACTTTGTACAACATTCGTGGAATACATTTGAACAGTGATTCTTTGGTGATCAGATATACACATTTTACATGGTTTTGTATGAGCCCTGCTAAATAACACATTTTGTAAACTGCAGACGTTTTTATTGTAAATGATGTAAACATGAATGCAATTACAATTACTAAGTAAAAATTACTATTATCAACATAACCTGAAAGGTATTAGCTTAATCATCAGCCATTTGAAGGCTGTCATCCAGACCCCCAATACTGAGCCTTTTCTGTGCACCCTTTTTATCTGGAAAAGCAGTAGAAAAGTTGTCTTTAACCAGACAGTTATGCAGAATCAAATTATATTTTGGACAACCACCAGGCTGGTTTCCATCACAGTAAGAGTACTGAACAAGTCGTTGTATCAGTACTGCATGATTTAAGGGATAGGTGCACAGAGGTGGTATTGGGGAACTTGTTTTATTAGCTCTCTTTACTGCCTTCAATACCATCGACAATGCATAATAGCTATGATATATTCAGGCTTAAGTATCTCAGGATAATATCTTAATTGGGTAAAATCTTTTCTCAAAGACTGGCAACAAACTATGATCATTCCTCCCTACTGCCTGTAGGATTGTGTGATGTAGTCCAGTGGTTGGGGGGTGGAGTTAAGGGGAGGAGCAGGAACGGGAGGAGCCGGGGGACAGGAACGAGGGCAGTTAGAGTAGGGACAGGGTCGACACTGGATGTAATGAATAAAGCTCCAGTTAAACTACATTCTGTGTCTGTGATAATTAGTAGCACGATGCTACAACTGGCGACGATGATGGGATGGGCATGACCACTGCCCACAGAATCCCACGAGAGTGCCCTGTCCCATGCAGCGTCGAGAAAAGGAGAACGCGGCCGTGTGGAGCTGCCGCCTGAAGAAAGAGGCCAGCAGCAGGTGACGTTCTCCCCAAGCCAGACGACGAAGGGAGCACGAAGGAACCGGGAAAACGAGCGCCAGAGCGTCTGAAGGAGAAGCGCTCGTTCGCGCCAAAACGCGACTCACGCGTGATGCGTGGGAATCGGCGTGCCCCGAAAGAGCAGAAGTCGGGAGCCCACTCCGACTCTGCCTAGCACCCCACAGTGGTGAGGATTGCCTTGGAAGAGGGCGCTGCCCCCCAAGAAGGCCACCTGGTAAGCGCTGTCGAGCGCAGGGAAACGGAACTTGAGCGCGCCCCGACATCGGAACCTCACGCCCGATGCGTGAGCTTCGGCACGCTATCGCCGAGTGAGCGCGAAGCGAAAAGAAGCAAGGTGGGAGCCCACCCCAACCTTACCTGAACGTGCTGGCTGTGGACAGGTGTGGAGAACTGGAGAGGTGCTGGTGTTCCTAGGACCGGCGGCGGGTGAGTCCTGCTGTGAATCAGACAGGGTCTGAATGGACAGAGAGAAAGTCTCGTGTAAACTGGGATGTCCGAGACGGTGGCCATTTTGAAGTCAGGCGGCCACGAAGACAGACCCTGTGCAGTGTGAGAGCGGCCAGCTTTGAGTCAGGCAGTGCCAAGTTAACAAACATTGATCAATTCAAAGGAATGACAAACAAACAAGCACGAGTCAGTGCAAGGAAGAAACGGCAGACAAGCACGGGCAAAGCCAAAAGTAAGATAAGCAAACAAACATAGGCAAATGCAAACAACAGGTAAACAAGCATTGACAAGAATAAATCAACAAGCAGTGGTGAAAACAAGCAAACAAGCACTGACAAGAGTAAACGAAGAAGCAGTGACAAGACCAAATAAACAAGCACTGGAGAGAAGAAGCAAACAAGCATAAGCAAATGCAAGCAACAGGTAAAAGGTGATAGTGAACACATACCGAAGAGCGTAAAAGGGAGAAGAGCTGCTGGGCAGAATCGCATGAGATTCAGAAGAGGTCAAGACTGCGAAAGACAGTCCCAGAAACAAGCACAACATACACTGAAGTGACTGGAGGACTTGCACTAGTGTAAAGGGAACGCTCGAATGAACAAAGATGTCAAACGTGCCCAGCATCACCGCAGAAGAGTCGTTAACCACCTGCGACTAGCATGTGACTCTAAAGAGAAGGAGCCCTGTGTCTAGCACAGTACAGCTGAGTGGTGGACATTTCGGAACGCAAGAAATCTAAGTTTTATTCACTGGCGCACACTGGGATGGTCGCGAAGATTATCAACGTCCCAGCAAATGACCAGACCGAAGACCTCGACTAAAGAGAATCAGCTAAGAAGACGAGAAGTCAAGTGAACAGCCCCGTGCCCTGCGAATATAATCGATCAGACTCCTCCTCTCATGGCGGGGGAAGGAGTAGCACAACGGTTCAACCCCTGCATTGAAGTACCACCCCCAGGGGTGCAGACTGATGCTTGGAGTCTGTGTCTCAAACGGAACCAATGGCTGGCAACATTGGGTGACTTCCTGGATGCCAATGGTGAACAAAGAGAGAGAAAATGTCTGATGCTACTCCTCCATCTGGTGGGTCCTGAGGGCCGATGCCCAATCAGAACATTTTCCATAGAAGACACAGAAATCTATGAAAGACTCCAAGAGAAGCTATGTGCCCATCTCTCCGCACAAGCAGATGTGGATCATGATCGCATCGTTTTCAACACAGCTCGGCAGGAACCAGGCGAACCATTGCCAACTTTCATCATTCGGTTGCAAAATCTGGTACAAGGCTGCCATTTCAACACCTTTACGAATGAGGACGCAGTTCGACTCCGGATAATTGAAGGCTGCGCAAACCCCGACACAAAGCGCAAGATCCTGCGAGGGCATTGGTCGTTAGAAGAAATCATTAGGAAGGCTGAAATTGGAATGCACGTCAAGGCAAGAGACAGATCAAAGGACCTGGCTCTGAAGGCAAAATGTCAAGATGCCTGGACAGTTAAAACTCAGAAAACAGACACAACGAAAAGGAGAGAGAGGGAAGGCAGACCAGTGAAAAGACAACGGGAGAGACAAAGTGACAAGGGAAGTGACAAGGAGTACTCCGAGTCAACCATTCAAAGGACAACCCCAAGGAGTTCTTCACCCTCAAGGTGTCATTCAAAGTCTGACGAGGAGGGAGCGTCAAGTGGGACAGATCGCACCCCTGGACAAGATGGCAACCTGCACAACAAGAGGGTAAGGAAGACAAACTATAGAAGAAGAGATCAAAATGGTCAACACTGGAAATTGGCGCAGGAACACTCTTCGCCAAGTTGTGAAGATGAGTCCGAGGGAACATCCAGAACATCCAGCAGGAGAACACATCACACCCATATCATAGGTGTCCGAGCACCAAGCAAGTGGGAAGAAGAAACAGGTTGCATAAGACAAACTGATCCTCCCCAACAACGAACAGGAAAAGACCAACGCATCAATGGCACCCGTGACAACGAAGAAACTGAGAAGAAGTCGTTGACATCATGTGAGAAGGGCAAAGATGAAAAACCTCGAGATCAAACACAAAGAACAAGCACGTGGTTGTTGAACAACTTCTCAAATGAAACCACACCAAAGACAAGTCGACAAAGGCACCCGGAGAAGCGTCTTAAAGACAACCCTGAGTTAAAGAACAACGTGTCACGGCCTACTCATTTCAGAAATCCATTACTCGATACACTCTCAAAGGAACGTTTTAAAAAGAATATGGCTAGGAACTCCTCTGATTCAGAGAGCGCGTCTGTCCGATCCTGGAAGTCGACAAAAGACTTCTCTGACTCAGAAAGCATGTCTGTCCAATCCCTTGAGTCGACCTAGTCATGGTCCTGACAACAGCCATGGCGTCGACCACCCGAACGCACAATGGAACCAAAGGACATCCTTCCCGTCAAGAGCAACATGTCCCACACTAAGGTCTCTGAATACTCAGTCACTCCACAAGACAACCTGTCACATCAGTCGCAGGTATATCCAGACAGAGATCATACACCGTCACCCCTGAAGGGGTCCGCGAGGCTGGCTCAAATTGCCTACAAAAGGAAAACAGAGATAGTGGACCTTAGTCACCGGATGGGAAGGGATCAGCCAGTCACTCCGCAAGGAAAGCCGGACGTGTCAGTAGAGAGAGATCATCATCGGATGAGAGAGAATTATGCCTATGCACAGATAGCCCAAGAGTTCATCAGACAACCCGAGGCCGCAAATGAGTTCCCGAACCAAACCAAGACAATTTCTTCAGATAATACCTTACCGTCTGGTATACATGACCCTGAACTGGAGGGCAGTGTTGCCCTCGACCGGACAAGACAAAAGGAAGTAAAAGTAGATGCGGGTACTCGGAAGAGAACCAGAACATTATCCACTCATGAAAGAGATCGAGCATCAATAGAACAAGAGCCACCAAAGAAAACAGACTGCCACTGCCGAGCTGAGCCAACAGCAGTTACACCACAAGAAGGAAACATGATGACTGCAGAACGTGAGAATAAACAGTTCACACGCAATGGCTTGCGTTCGCAAAGGCACACTCCCGTAGTCAAAGACAACGGAAAGATTGACTAAAGCCAAGCCCACCACTGATTCGACACTACTGATGCTTGAAGAACAGGCTGTCCGCCGACCCGTGTGGTGGATTGAAGAACTGCGAACACTGTGGAAATTAAGCTCATTTTGTTAAGAAAGGGGGAGATGTAGGATTGTGTGATGTAGTCTAGTGGTTGGGGGGTGGAGTTAAGGGGAGGAGCAGGAACGGGAGGAGCCGGGGGACAGGAACGAGGGCAGTTAGAGTAGGGACAGGGTCGACACTGGATGTAATGAATAAAGCTCCAGTTAAACTACATTCTGTGTCTGTGATAATTAGTACCGCGATGCTACACTGCCCAATACTTAAGTTGCTCAAAGCAGTGTCCCCAAGAGCTACATTTTGCCCCCCCCCCCCGATTAACATTTGGATGTGTCCCATGGCCAAATAAGTTTACCACATGGGATTCCACTTCTGTATGTACAATTCTGGTCCCAGTGGGTTGAGAGACATGATAGGTACCCTTTGTCACTGGACCTTGAAAGCCACATGTATTACATCCTTAAATACTCATACTTTCACTCAATGATACTTTTCTTTAACCTTTATGTTTAAAAAAAACAACATTTTGGCCTATTTATCCCTCTGAGGAAACCGGAACATGTGTTGATTCCTGTAGAATTTAATTTGTGTTTTTCACTTTGTCACTGCTGTGCCTGGCAGTTAAGATGAAAAAGAAATTTAATTTTAATGCATTATAGTGTATTGTTTACATAGTTCTCAGCATGAACAGGATGAAGTTTAGAAATGCTATAAAGGATATTGTGATCATTATCGCAACTCAATTGCTTCGATTCTACAAAGGCAGTCAGGCTGAAAGGACTGAATCATGTTCCAAACTGCATTTGCAGGTTGCAGTCGGATCTCAGATGTAGGCAATTAGTGTGCTGGCCTAATTTTCAAGCCCATCTCCATAGAGTTTTAATGATAAAATAGAGTTTTTATAGAGAAAAATCACTTAGTGACATTCACAAAATGTGTATGATTGCAAAACGTTGGATTTAGGATTGAATTCCCAATTCAATATATTGAAAATAGGGATGTGCAGCGTTTTCAATATTTAAATCCCACTTATGAATGCAGAAAATTCTACAGTATAGTGGATTTTTGGTAGTCCCATTTCCAGATGAAAACGTGGGTTTTGCAAGCAACGGTCCTTGGGAATGTGATGAGCCAACACTGGCAATGCTTTTTCGCAACGAATTAACTCGACATTATTTTTAACGAACAAAAATCACTGAACAAAGTGCTCCATTTATTATCAGAATTGAGTTCCTAGCTAAACAAATGTGAGACCAATACTTTTTGAGAAAGATATTTCAACAAAACCTCGATTTTCTACTATCAAGACACACAATCTTGTCTTTATGGAGATCATGCCACACTCCTTGTATACAGGTCACAGTTTCATTTGACATATACAAATTTACCAGTAGTTTAGGGATGGATGGATTGAGGAGTAAAAAACATGCTGGCGTTCCCTGATAAAGCGAGTAAGACAATTGTTATAATATACGTAGAATAAAACAGCTTAAGATGGCATTTGTTTGACATTCACGTCTTTGCTGCTGCTGCTGCATAAAACCTCAAACTATTTTTGCTCTAAATGTTTCCAGTATTCGTGGAAATAAAAGCGGAAGCTATTTGTCATGGTAAATATTTCAGAATCCTCTCTGATGTAAGATCCCATGTCAAAATAATAGAATGCGTGATAAGGAGATACTTTACCAAGCTCATTTGAAAATAGCAAGTAAAGAGCGGGTGGGGAGAGGATGTGGCCTCACGGCTAGAGCTGCCGACTTTGGAGCTGGGGAACCAGGCTCGACCCTGAGCATGGACTCAGCATCCTGTGATTCTGAGCAAATCACTTAATCTCCCCTCCCTACCAAAAAGAAATGTGTCCTTGTGTAATTTAGCTCTTGCTCATGTAAAGCGCTCCAATGCCTTGGGGTCGAGGTCGCGCTATATAAAACTGCAACAAAAACAGGAGAAATCGTTGTGAAATCACCAGACCTCTGAATTGATCGTGCTTATGGGATACCTTGAGCAGCATAAGTATATTTTTTGATACTTGGCCTGTATCAGTATAGCCCACTTCTAAAAATCTGCTTCTGAGTGGGGTTGTCCACAAAATGGAGCAATATATTCTTCCCTCACAGTGAATGAAAAACAGAACAGATTAACATACGAGCTAAAAATTATGTGCACATTAATGCAACAGAACATGTCTTTCAGCAATTTGTGCTGTATAAGCAGCAAGGTTAAGGAAAGGGTAATATAATCACAGCCATTTCAACATTTTTGGCAGTCATCGAGAAACTAAACATGAATTACAGATAATGTCCTTATTTGGACAGTTTCCTTCTCATTCTGGTGTCATTAACACGTACGTTCAAAAAATAGCTATCTCATATGCTTTAAAAGTTATTCGAATTTCTGCATATGATGTGTGATGGTTCTCGTGACACACTGTAAAAACGAAGTAGTTAGGTTTCATTTGTGTATTGCTTTATTGAAGGTATTTTAAAGAGCTGACAATTAGGCCCAGATAGTGTAAATATTCTCAGTTGACTAGAATAATTATGACTCTACAGGAAACCAGTGTGATGAGCCCTAACTAGAGCGAAACCAATCCAACGGTGTTTATATTCTAACTCAGGGATGACCCGGCCTGGCAGTTGCGACAGACTGTTCTCATAGGAGCAGAGTCAAGACTGATTGTCAAACGGCAGGGTCCAAGCTGATGTGACATGGTTTGCAAAATAACAATGGACAGGGGTGAGGCCTGAGTATTTACTAATGGCTGAGATTAATTCAAGCATTCCATTCATTACTTTCTGTATACTTTAGTGTACAGTAATCCAAAGCATATAATTCTTAAATATAATTACCAGTGGTTGCAATGTGTGTCTTATTGAGGCTCCTACATAATAAATATAAATGCACAACACTGCTGTGCTGGGCTGTTTTTGCTGTAATTATGGGTTCCAGAGTCCATACAGCAAAATTGCGTGATAAACCCTTAATTAACAGCAAGTATTAGATTATAATTTGGTAGTGGCTGTTCCCCCCACACTCACCTGAAAACCAAGTACTGCAGGAACGAAGAATGTCGTGCCACAAATAACCTTGTGCCTTAACCCATCATGCCTATATGTAACAGAGACATGAGCGGAAAATGCCCCGGGGGGAAAGCAGGTAAACAAGGGAAGAAAGGAAATGTGTAGGTCAACTCTTGATATATGATCTCTGGACGATCATGGGAGTCAGGGAATTTCACAGGTGTCTTTAGAACATAAAAGAAAAGAAAAAGATAGGGATTAATATCAAGAAAATCACTTAACATCACCCAAAAAGAGAAAACACTCAGCAATATATGTTTTAGCTCACCCCTTAATATCCATAGTTGGGTTCCAATGAGAAATTCAAATAAAAGAATTATCCAGGTTTACCACCCAGGAAGAGAGACACACAAAGTCTTGTAGAAATGGTGGGGGTCAAGAAACAAAAACAAAATGTATTAGGGCCCAAAGCAGGAAAAAACCCTGAAGGGTAAAAAACCCACACTGTATACAGCAAAAAAAAAAACGTAAGTTCAATTAACTGACCCTTTTGTTCAGATACCATCCAAAGACAGAGTCCAATGAAATTAGGCAAGAAATAAAAAAGCAAAACAAATGTCTCAAGACATCCGCTAACCGCTACCAAAAATCAGAGTACAGCCAACAAAGGAAACACCTCAAATGCCAAAGTCGATTCGAGAGAGAAGACTGCTCGAAAGGTTTCTCCTGGTGCAGAATCCAAGGGGGAGCTGTGAACAACGTTCTGTCAGTGAGAAACTGATGGCCAGAGTTCTTCCGGGGCAGAAACCGGAAAAGAAACCAAGCAACGAGGAGACATGACGCAGCTCCTAAATACTCATTGCTACCGCCCAGAGAACACCACTGCGGCTGCGCCTGACCTTCCCTCAGCGAGAATGAAAAGGAGATGGCGCCAGTCACCAGAGAGGCAGGAAAAAGGACCAACCCAAAAGGTAAGTGAAGAAAAAGGAAAAAAATATAAAAAGAAGGCAGGTATACAGTACCCCCAGAGGAAGGTGTTACGTAGAGAAGGGGACCTATGGAGGAATCGAGCCTCGGGTCGAAATATTACACCCTCTCAAACTGCTCACCATAGGATGGGGCTTGGACGGATGGCTGGCATTAAAAGGACGCACCAGGCGGAGAGCATGCACAAAACTTGCAGGTTCCCAGGTACACTCATCGGGGGAATACACCTTCAAATGTACCAAATATTATAACCTGCCCTGGCGTCTCCGTAAATCAAGGATGGCACTAACTTCAAATTCTTCATTATCATTAACCAGCAAGGGAGGAGGTGAAGGCAATGCCTGAGTAGTAACAGTGTAAAGTTTAAGCAGGGAGGTGTGAAACACAGGATGTATTTGGTAATCAACAGGTAATTCCAACTTCATAGCAACCGCCAGCGTCACCATGTCTCCCGGAGCATAGGAGGGGGCGGGATGTCAGTGCCTATCAGCCTTATCTTTCCTGTTTTTCTTAGCTGCCAACAAATGTTCCTGAGCTTTTTTCTAGATATCAGTTAGGGTAAGACTTAAAGTATCCACTGTGGGTACCCTACGGGAAGGTTGAATGGGAATGGCTCTAGGATGGAAACCCATGGAACAAAAGAATGGAGACATACAAGGCTGAGTGAAAACTGTAATTATAAGGAAATCCAGCGATAGGAAGTGCTTTTACCCAGCTACCAGTAAGTGAGGGCAGAAGACAACAGATATACTGTTTCATGGTTTGATTACTGCATTTGGTTTGCCCATTGGATTGTGGATGGTAAGCCGAGGACAACCGAAGTCCGATTTGTAACTAAGAACACAAAAATGAGAAACAAACTGTGCTCCTCGGTCTGTCGCAACTGCTGTTGGTATGCCATATAATCGCAACACCAGAGAAATTAAGATGTTTGTCAATTCTCTTGCAATAGGTAATTTAGGCAAAGAAATAAAATGGGCAGATTTAGTGAAAAGATCAACAACTAAAAAAATTGTATTAAAACCTGATTCCTTAGGGAGATCCATGACAAAATCCATACTGAAAGTATGCCACGGAGAAGGAGGCACTGGAAGAGGCTGTAATAGTCCTACTGGAATGTATTAGGGTCCAAAGAGGGAAAAAACCCTGAAGGCAGTGTAATTAGGCAAGAACTAAAAAAGCAAAACGGACATCTTCAGACATACGCTAACCGCTACCAAAAATCTGAGTCCAAGCAACAAAGAAAACACCCCCGGAATGTCAAAGTTGCTTCGGAAGAGAAGACTGCACGAAAAGTCCTCCGGTGCAGATTCCAAGGGGGAGCTGAGAACAACGTTCTGTTAGTGAGACGCTGATGGCAAGACTTCTTCCGGGGAAGAAAGTGGAAAAGAAACAGAGCAATCAGGAGACGGGAGGAGGCTCCTAAATACTCGTTGCTACCGCCCAGAGAACACCACTGCAGCTGTGCCTGACCTTACCTCAGCTGGAACGGAAAGGAGATGGCACCAATCACCAGAGAGGCAGGAAAAAGGACCAACCCCAAAGGTAAGTGGAGAAAAATGAAAATATTGAAAAAGAAGGCAGAGATACAATACGCCCGGGAAAGGGCTACATAGAGAAGGGGACCTATGGCGAAATCAAGTCCCGGGTCGTAATAGTGGCCAGTGAATGAGTCACACCTTTTATTACAAGATCTGTGAAACTGTATGCTTGGTTTCTGCAAATTGCATATCTTTTATGCACAAGCACAGTGTCAATAAAATGGTGTTATGTGCTTGCATGTAAGACTAACATTGTTGGCAAATAACATTCTGGCTAGGATCTGCTGAATGTGCATAGTTCGTATTTTTAAAAGGTAGCAGCTGTTTACTGGGCCACTGTATGAATAGTGTGATTCTGCTGCTATTTAGACAGCACCACACTAATTAGATTATACACTATTTGGCCAGGGCAGTGTAAATAGGTAAAAAAAAATCATTATTTGCCTGACCACTGACTAAATAGCAGAGATTATGTACTATTTGGCCGGCAACTGTTCAGACAGCAAATAAACTTCCCTAGTAACCCGGACGCTGACGAACTAGGACAGAATTTGGACTATTTGACAGTTGGCTGTGAAAATTGCAAAGAACCTTCACTATTTGCCACTGATTCAACTATATGGCAAAGAATGTGTACTATGTGGCTGGCAACTGCTCAAAGAAGATTCACTATTTACGAGTACGCTGACTAGATAGCAGAAATCATGGAGTATTTGACCAGCGACTGTGCAAATAACAAAGAGTCTTCGCTAATTATCCAGCTGCCTACTAAAATAGTGTAGCTCGTGGACTATTTCTCCAGCAATCAAGCAGAGAGCAAAGAAACTTCACAATTTTTCTGGCCTCCGAATAAATAGTAGAGATTGTGTACTATTTGCCCACAGTCATGCAAATAGCAATTTATGTCCATTATTTACCCAGCTGCCAAGTGAATAATGGAGATCTTGTCCAATTTGGCTGGCAGCTTTGCAAACAGCAAAAATAAATTTCACTGTTTACCATGCAGCATACATTAACAGAGATCATGTACTGTTTGACCGGTAACAGTGCAAACAGCAAAGAAAATTCACTATTGATATGGCTGCCGACAAAGTAACAGATATCGTGAATCTTTGGCTGGCATCCCTCGAAACAGCAAAGAAACTTTAATATTTACCCAGCCACCAACATAATAGCAGCGATTCAGTACAATTGATGGCTGTTATTGCAAGCACAGGCTTGATTGTCTCAGATTGTACCTGCTCCCCTACCTCATATGTGGACTCCCAGTCTTTGTGGTGAGTGTGGGTGGGTGATGCAGGATATAAATATCACTGCCGACAACTCAATGGCCAAAAAAGCTGAGGCAGCCTTTCATTTTTTCCTGATTGTTCAATTGAGCTTGGTAGTAACACTGGTTATGTAAAACATGTGGTAGCAGGTATTTAGCCAGCCACTGTGTAAATAGTGAATTTTCTCTGCTACATAAAGCAGTAAAAGCTTATCACCTCGACCTTGAAAATAGATGAAAAATGTTTTCTATTAACACAGCTGGTGACTAAATGATAGTGATGCTGCACTGTTTAGCCAGTAACCATGCAATTGGTAGAAAAACCTCACTATGTACCTGCCCGCTGGCAAAATAGTAGAGATTCTTCACTGTTTGGCCAGTGTCTGCGAAAATACAAGGAAACTTCATTATGCACTTGGCCACTGGCTAATTAGCAGAGGTTATTTACTGTTTGGCCATTAGTCAAGCAAACAGCAAAGAAACTTCACTCATTACGTAACTGATAGTAAAACAGCAGACAATATTTTCAGTTTGGTTTGCAGCCAGGCAAATAGAAAATAAACTTAAACATCTTTCTAACTGCTGTTTAAATAGCAGATATTATATACTAATTCAGCGGTAGTCTGATATATAGGGAAAAAATTGTTTACCTAGTTGTTAGCTAAATAGCAGAAAAGATGTACTGTTTGGGTGGTGGCCTTGCTAATAGAAAATAAGCTTAATTATTTACCTGACGGCTTTCTAAATAGTAGACAGTGTGCACAACTTGGCAAGTAGACCTGCAAATAGGAGAGTAAATTCATTGTTCCAGGCTGGTGTCTAAAAAGCTTACATTTTGTGTTATTATGCCTTATGCAGATATGAACAGGCACTTTCTATCATGTAGAACTGCAAACAAGGGGTGAATATAATTAGTGTAGCATCCTCTCCAGCTCGGGAGCATAAAAATGAACACACCACACACTGAGGTCATAACTGAGGTCTTTAGTCATCAGTGTCTAATAAATGGTTACGTAATTCTTTTATTGAGTCTGCCCAGAATTGCAGGGTTCGAGCGCTCATAGTCTTAATACACTACATCTCCCCCTTGTTAAATAAAAAGGCGCAAACAACAGCAGCATTTTATATTTTTTTTGTAAATCTGTTTTTATTATTTTCATTCACAACTTCGGTAAAAATGTCAGAATGTGCATGGTCACATGTTACAGTTAGCTTACATAACCATCTAAACAAACCATCATTAATTCCTGCATTAATCTGGCTGATAGCAGTTAAAACATTAGGCAATCTATTTAACACAGTTCCCTTACATATCGCAGAACTCATCGTCAGAACTATCTTCATCGCAATCAGGTATTGGCTTACATATGTTCCCCCGGTATGTATTCCATGCTTTCCATATTTTGGTCCATTTCCGGGGGCATCGCCGGTTTATGTAAACCGTTCTTTCGGTCGTCATAGCAAGGTCCATATCTTTACACCAGGCCGCCAGCGATGGCAGCTCCTCGGCCCCCCATTTATGCGCTATATTATGCTTTGCCACCATGAGTCCCAGTGTGACCCATGTTTGCGCAAGACGCGTAAGATCATTGGGTTCCCACATGTTTAGTAGGCATCTGCGTGGCTCTGGAACCAGCGATACATCCACTGTCTGTAATATCGTTCGCAGTACCTTTCTCCAGTAGTTAGCTATCATGGAGCAGTCCCATAACATGTGGAAAAAGGACACCTCCTCTCACATCCTCTAAGACAGTATGGATGTTGCCCCCTGCCCATTTTGTGTAAGGTGCATCTAGGATGATATATGCAGTGTAATATCTTAAGCTGCACAAGTCTGAGCCGCAAAGGTATACCCACCTCCTTGGGCGAGGCCAGAGCTTCCTGCCACCCTGTTTCCTCCATGTCTCCCATGTCAACCACCCATTTTTCTCTTAGTGATGTTGTAGGGTCCGGTAGGTTATTGATTAGTTTGCGGTAAGTAAAGGACGTGGCGTGCTTCGGCATACAGTCTGTGAGTAGTCTATCTTCCAGTGGGGAAGCTTCAGGGACCTCAGTATCCTGCGGTAGTGCCGCCAATAGCGCGTGCCGTATTTGCGTGTATCGGAAAGCCTCAGATAGAGCGAGGTCGTACTGTTGCCTGAGCTGGTCAAATGGAATTACATTCCCTTTATCCCACAAGTCTCCCACCGTGGAGACACCTATGTTGTCCCATTGGTCAAATCCCTTGCTATTCCTCAAGTGCCCTAGTCGCTTAGTGTCCCAGATGTGGGTAAGTCGGGTGATGACTCCCTTCCATCCCAGTCATGTCTGTGCTGTGTGCCATATCATGGCTGTTTGTTTTGTTGGTCCTGTTAGTTTCACGACTTGGCCTCTATTATATAAGGCCACGAGCATATTTCCTGTGCCCAGCTGAGACCTATCTGCCCTGTATGCTGGGTCGGCTTGGGAGGCATGTATCCATTGGTTAATAACTTTGAGATGTGTCGCCCAGTAATACAACTGTATGTTGGGGAGTGCTATTCCTCCGTCGTACCATCCTCGATGCAGTTTTGCTTGTGCTATTCGCGCTGGTTTATTGCCCCATACCAGCGTGGACACCTGCGCAGCTATTTGTTTAAAATATTTTAGTGGCACTGGAAATGGCGTGTTTTCAAGGGCGTATAAGAACCGAGGCAAGGCCATCATTTTGAACAACGCTGCCTTCCCCAGCAGTGCTCCAGTGGGGGCGCCAAGTAATTAGAAAAGAAATCCGCTAGATCAGCCGTGATGTGAATACCTAAATATTTAAATGAGTCATGTGAAACTAGAAGCGGGCAATTCACAGGGAGTCGTGGTGCGGGTTCTTGCAGTATGTACAGAACAGACTTAGACCAGTTGATAGTGTACCCAGATATCTTTCAGAAACTATCACATTTCTCAAGGAACACTTGTATAGAGTGTTCGGGGTCTGTCAGGTACACCAAAATGTCTTCAGCATGGAGGGAAAGACGGTCTTCCTACCCTTCCGCCCACCGAATACCTCTCAGTAATGGGTCTCCTCTGATCCACGTCGCCAGGGGTTCTAATACCAACGCGAAAAGGAGCGGTGATAGGGGGCATCCCTGGCGCGTCCCTCTCGCCAGCTGTATAGAGTTCGATATGTGCCCATTGGCCGTTACATACGCCAGTGGTCCTGTATATAAGAGGCAGATCCACGCACAAAACTTAGGGGCAAACCCTAAATGATGAAGGACCGCGAAAAGGAAACACCACTCCACCATATCAAAAGCCATCCTCGCATCTAGGAATATTACAACAGCCGGTTCCTGCAGGTCCGGGGCCTTAGCCAGCACCCCATGCAAGCGTCTGAGGTTCAGTGCAGTGTTTCTGTTTGGCATGAAGCCTGATTGGTCTGGATGGATTAAAAATGCTGGAGGTGTGTCATCAGTCTGTTTGCCAGTACTTTAGCAAGTATTTTTGCCTCTGCATTTATCAAGGATATTGGACGATAAGAGGTGCATTCGGTCGGAGGCTTTCTGGGTTTCGGGATAGCCACTATTGTGGCCAGTCGCTGGTCTAGCGGCAGTTCGCCGCTATCCAGGCTTTCGGTGTACATTCGCAGTAAGTGCGGACTGATAATGTCTGCCATCTGTTTGTATAATTCTATCGGGACCCCGTTGGGTCCCAGCGCTTTGCCTGACTGCAGCGAGCAGATTGCGGTTTGTAATTCAACCTCCATGAGATCCTCCTCTAGTTCCAAGGAAGCTTCCTGAGTGAGTTTGGGCATTATTATATCTTTTATGGAGGCCGCAGCCTCGGCCTCTGATATGGCCAATGCCGATGTATAAACGTCCCGAAAATGCCCTGCCAGTGTGTGCACTATTGCCCGTGGGCCTGTTGTCAACTGTCCCTCTACTGTCCGTATTTGCGCTATTCCCTTAGTACCCCGTTCTCCCCTATCCAGCCATGCCAAGAGCTTTCCTGCCTTGTCTCCTACATCGTATATCTTATGTCTGGTTGCTGTGAGGTAGGATATCTTCTCTCTTCGCAGATGGTCCCTATACTGTTGTTGTTTGAGGTGTAGTGCATGTGATGAGGTTGGTGTGGGGTCTATCGAGTGTTGCATTTTGTCCGAATGCAATTCCAGCTCTAGATCTATTAGTTCTTTCTGTTTTTCTCGTTTGTGTCCTGTAATGGAGACTATTGATTGCCCCCTAATGACCGCCTTATATGCTTCCCATAAAAACTACGGGGAACTAACAGACGTAGTGTTCTCCGCAAAGAAGTGTTCCGTGGCTTTACAGATTTCTTTTCGAATTTTCGGGACTTGTATGTATCCGGGGTAGATAGGATAGAGCCTCGGTGAATGGTCTGAGATACCTCTGGGTTTGTCATCGATGTTCTGCAAACTGAAGTCATGAAATAGTCTATTCCAGATAGGCTGTTGTGTGTGTTTGAATGAAACGTGTATTGTCGTGTTGTGTGATGGTGGTGCCTCCAAACATCAACTAGCCCAAGCGCCTCCGTAAAACTCTGCAGGCGAGAGACTCCAGGTACCTGTGTCTTCACTGGATATCTGTCTAAGTTAGCATCCATCGTAGCATTGAAATCCCCCCCGATAATAAGGTCCCCTTCTGGCAGAGTAAGCAGAAAGTCACTAAGAGCTGGAAGTGCCACTGCATGGAGCGCCGGGGGTATGTATACTGAGATCACATTGACAGGTTTTCCTTCCCATTGACCCTGTATTGCTGCAAATCTCCCCTGATCATCTTTTTTGGTTTGAATTACTATGAAGGAGGAATGCTTCCGCACTAGGATGCCTACTACCCTGGAGCCTGACGAGAACTCTGAGTGTACTGCCATCTTATACCCCCATCTATCTAATGCCTTACACGCCATGCCTGTGAGGTGTGTTTCTTGCAGGAGTGCCAATGTTGGAGCTTGACGTTTAAGTGCCTGCAGCACCAGGCCTCGCCTAATTTTTTCTCCTAGCCCATGTACATTCCATGTGAGTAGTGTTAGGGGGTCACCTGAGCTTCATGGGCCGTTTCCTGATTACATTCAGCCGGGGTGAGTGTTGCCATAAGTGCGGTAGTCAGGGAGTGTGAACTTTAACTTGTTTGCGTGATGTGTAAGCCTATCAGCCAGTGAGTACTTTGCCGTGCTATCATTGCCGTTACAAACTAAAACTAAAAAACTTGAAACCCATACATCCCAACCCCATGTCCCACCCTCCCAACCTGCCTCCCTGCCCGACGGACTCTGAACTGCCCGCCTCCCCAACTTAGCAGAGTGCTCAATCCCAACCCTGAACAATGTACTTGCGTGAAGGGGGTAAGAAGTCCAATGGAAAGCGGAGTCCTTCCCTTTCCTCCATAGACTCTGTCAGCCCAGTGTCCAAAGCCGGCGCGACTGCATCTCTGTCTATGTACTCGTGTCCAGTTATCGGCCGTCTTCCAGCTTGCCAGTTTTATCCGTGACTGAGGTCTTCAGTTTCATTCTGCTGTGAACAGCCCTTGTCTGTCCGCCGTTGATCTTGGCTGCTTGTATCTCCGCTCTCGTCCCAATGGCGTTGGCCTCTATTCCCGCATCGTGGCCATCTACTCGTCGCCAGCCCTCTAGCCAGTCAAGCGCCTCTTCTGGCGTTTCGAAAAACCACGGTGTACCAAGCAGCATTATATTTATTCGATAACACACTGAGCGTACAGTGATTCGAACTCTGGAATCTCCTCGACTCAACATCACCAGACGTCGCCTTCCTCACAGAAACATGGATGAACACCTCCTCAGCCCCCGACATCGCCATAGCCTTCCCGGAGGGCTACAAGATCACCCGGAGGGACCGCGTCAACCAAACCGGAGGAGGCATCGCCATCGTCCACAGAAACACCATCCGCATCACGACCAACTCCGACGACACCCTCACCGCCGCCGAGCACCTCCACTTCCAGATACACCACGACCCCAAGACCACCCTCAGAGGCACCCTCATCTACAGACCCCCGGGACCACGCACACAATTCAGCGAAGCCATCGCCGACTTCGTCAGTCCACATGTCCTCACCTCCACAGACTACAAGCTCCTAGGGGTCCTCAACTTCCACCTGGAGAACAACAAGGACTGCAACACCGCCGCCTGGGTGGATAACCTCACCAACCTCAGACTCAAGCAACTGGTGAACACCCACACCCACCACGCCGGCCACACGCTTGACCCCATCTTCTCCTCCAGCAAGCACATCTCCTTCAGCCACTCAACCGGACTACACTGGACAGACCACAGCTGCGTCCACTTCAGCTTCAGGAGAACCACGACCCACCACCACCCGCAACAGGTTCCCCGCAGAAACTGGAGTAAGATCACCGCCGACCAGCTCACCACCACCGTCAGCCAGAACCCGCCCATCAACACGACGGACCCCAACGAAGCAGCCCGCAACCTCTCACAGTGGCTCATCAACTGCGCCGACAAACTCGCACCACTGAAGAATCCTCCCAGCAGACCCGGCAGCAGGAAAGCCTCGTGGTTTACCAACGAACTCAAAAACTCCAAGAAAACCTGCAGCACCCTCGAGAAAGCCTGGCGCCACGACCAGACAGCAGAACACATGACCGCCCTCAAGAACGCCACCCGCAAACACCACCAGCTGATCCGCACCACCAAGAAGACAACATTCAAAGAACGTCAGGACAACAACACCCACAACAGCAAGGAACTCTTTAGCATCGTTAAAGAGCTCTCCAACCCCAGCGCCTGCAACAACGACATCACACCCTCGCAAGACCTCTGCGACTCACTCGCCTCATTCTTCCACCACAAGATCGCCGACATACACAACAGCTTTGGCGCACGGACCACGGACCCAACCACCGAACCAACGCCCCCACCACCACCCTATGCACCTGGACCCTGGGCAGCACTGAAGACACCACCCGCCTGATGAACACCATCCACTCCGGCTCCCCCACCAACCCTTGTCCACACCACATCTTCAACAAAGCCGACTCCATCATCGCACCCCAACTCCAGAACATCATCAACAGCTCCTTCGCATCCGCCACCTTCCCGGAGACTTGGAAACATGCCGAACTGAGCGCCCTCCTGAAGAAACCCACCGCGGACCCCACGGACCTCAAGAACTTCCGCCCCATCTCGCTCCTCCCCTTTCCAGCCAAAGTCATCGAAAAGACCGTCAACAGACAACTCTCCGCCTTCCTCGAGACCAACGGATCCCTCGACCGCTCACAGTCCAGGTTCCGAGCAAACCACAGCACCGAGACCGCCCTCATCGCAGCCACCGACGACATCAGGTCCATGATCGACAACGGAGAAACTGCTGCCCTCATCCTCCTGGACCTCTCAGCAGCCTTCGACTTTGTATGCCACCGCACCCTGATACAGCGCCTCAGTAACACCGGAATCCAAGGAGCGGCCCTGAAGTGGATCATCTCGTTCTTCGACGGAAGAACCCAGAGAGTCTGCCTCCCCCCATTCCGATCCTCGGCCACCGAAGTAATCTGCGGCGTTCCGCAAGGATCCTCACTCAGCCCCACCCTCTTCAACGTCTATATGAGCCCTGTCGCAGCCATCGCACGCCAACACAACCTCAACATCATGTCTTACGCCGATGACACCCAGCTGATCCTCTCCCTCACCAACGACCCCGCCACCGCCAAAGCCAACCTCCAGGAAGGAATGAAAGACGTCACGGAATGGATGAAGCTCAGCCGTCTGAAACTGAACTCAGACAAGACGGAAGTCCTCATCCTCGGACCATCTCCCTCCACCGGGGACGACTCCTGGTGGCCCCCAGCCCTGGGTACCGCACCGAAGCCAACGGACCACGCACGCAACCTGGGCTTCATCCTGGACTCCTCCCTCACGATGACCAAGCAAGTCTACACCGTCTCGTCATCCTACTTCAACACCCTGCGCATGCTCCGAAAGATCTTCCGATGGATCCCCACCGAAACCAGGAAGACGGTCACCCAGGCCCTCGTCACCAGCCGTCTGGACTACGGAACCACCCTCTACGCTGGAACCACAGCCAAACTCCAGAAAAGACTCCCGCGCATTCAGTACGCCTCGGCACGACTCATCCTGGACGTCCCTCGCCACAGCCACATCTCAGCCCACCTGAGGGACCTGCACTGGCTCCCCGTCAACAAGAGGATCACGTTCAGACTCCTCACCCACGCACACAAGGCTCTCCACGACACGGGCCTGAAGTACCTCAACAGCCGACTCACATTCTACACACCCACCCGCCAGCTCCGCTCCGTCAGCCTCGCCCTCGCCTCCGTTATGTTAATGGGCATTTGTTGAGCGCACTGTCACCATGAGTTTCCTGGAGCTGATAGGACACAGAGACTGTGCAAAAGGGATTTTATTGGGAGTGTGAGAAAAGCAGAGTTTTTAAAGATTTCCTAAATGATAAGAGGGAATATGAGGTCTTGAGTGAGAGTGGAAGAGAATTCCATAACTTGGGAGCCAGATGAGAGAAGCTGCGGCCACCTAATTTGATAAGTTTGAACCGGGGAATGACTAGAAGCTGAAGGTGAGTGGACCTCAAAGTACGGGAAGGGCAGTAGGGGATAACCAAGGACTTCAAAAAAACAGGAGAGGGACCAATCAAGGCTTTGAAGACCAGGCAGCCAACCTTGAAGGCTATTCTTTCACTAACTGGTAGCCAATGTAGTTGATGTAATAAAGGTTTGGCCGACTGCCATCTGGGGATTTTAAATGCCAGTCTGGCAGCCTGGTTTTGGATGATCTGTAGCCTAGACAGCAGGGATTTGGAGAGGCCAAGATACAAGGAATTGGAAAAATCCAGACGAGACATCACCAATGCTATTAGGACTTGTAGCAGAGCTTCAGGGGTCAAGAGGTGGGCAGCTTTCCATATCCTGTGTAGCTGGAACATACAGGAAGATGTTACGGCGCTCACCTGGGCCTTGAGAGTGAGCTCAGAGTCAATAATGACACCAAGACTCTTTACACAGCCAGCAGGAGAAGGAGACGGACCAAGCTCAGATGGCCAGTACTGGGGGCCCCAGTGGGAAGCGCTTCTCCCCGGGAGGAGGGGCTCAGTTTTCCCAGGGTTGAGCTTTAATTGATTTTGATTCATCCAATGCTGGATGTGTATCATGACCGCCTTAAAGTTGGTGACGGCGTCAGGGGAGGAAAGGGGAAAAATAATTTGTAAGTCATCAGCGTAATTGAATACGGTGACGTCCCAACTACCCAGGGAGTGAATAAGAGGCTGAAGATACAAATTAAAAAGGAGGGGGGACAGAGAAGAACCCTGGGGAACCCCGCAGGATGAAGGTGCACTGGTGGCGCTGAAGGGACCCAAGCTGACTGCTTGGAATCTACCCTCTAAGAAAGACTTAACCCAGGACAGGGCGAGCCCGCGGACTCCGGCGGACTCGACACGGTGGAGTAAGATGTTGTGATCCACCGTGTCGAATGCCGCCGACAAATCCAATAGGACCAATGCCTGGGGGCGTCCTCTGTCGGCATTACATCTGAGGTTGTCCAACACGGCGAGGATCACAGCCTCGGTAGAATGGGCTGGTCTGAAGCCGGCCTGGTTCATTTCCAGGAAGTTGGACTCCTCGATGAATTGCAAGAGGCAAGTAGTCACGTGTGCCTCCAAGATTTTAGACAGGTAAGGCAAGAGAGAGATGGGCCGATAGTTGGCGAGGACCGCTGGGTCCGCGCCAGGTTTTTTCTGCAAGGGCACCAGTACAGCCTCCTTGAAAGAACTAGGGACTGTGCCAGAATTAAGGGAAGTGTTGAGTAGGGGTAGAATGCAGTGCGGTAGAGTATGACAAATGTCACAAAACACAGAAGGAGGACAACAATCCTTGGGGGAGCCAGATTTCACCCGAGTAGCCAGCTTGGCTAGGGAGTCGGGATCAAGTGTGGGAAAACAAGTCAGAGTGGAAGTGTTGATGAGAGGGACTACAGCTATAGCTGAGAAAGGGGAATGAGGGATGGAATTTTTAATTGCCAGGATCTTGTCAATAAAAAAGGTGTTCAAGGCATTACATGACTCTGCGGAGGGAGGCAAATTCGGAAGTGTCCTGGTGTCCGATGTTAATTCACCGAGGACCTTGAAAATCTCTTTAGATTTGTTGGGGGCTGTTGATATTCTCTCAGAGAAAAAAGCAGACTTAGTTGTGATAATGGCTTTTTTGTATGCTTTACGTGCAAGCACGTACGCCTCCCTATCTATACTAGAATAATTACGCCTCCACCTGCGCTCCAATTGGCGCAGCTCGAGATGTTGTGATTTCAGTGTTGAGTTGAACCATTTGTCCCACGAATCCGCAAATCCACCGTCGGAGGAAGATCCTTCTCCTACCTGGCAGCCAAGACATGGAACTCCCTCCCCACTCTCCTACGGCTGACCCTGGATCATCTCTCCTTCAGGAAACAACTCAAGGCCTGGCTGTTCGAGCAGTAGCATCCCCCCCCCCCTCAGCGCCTTGAGATCCTAACCGGTGAGTAGCGCGCTATACAAATTCTATTGATTGATTGATTGATTGATTGATGTTTGATCTACGCCATCAGGTGAAGCAGCCCCACCAGTGATTGCAGAGGCTGAGGAAGGTCGAGGTCGATGTCTGAAACGTGAAGAGAACCTGTGATGGATCTTCCGGGACGTTGCACCATTATCATATGTCCCTTGCACTTCACAACTCTCAGAGGCTCAGCAGCAGACGGAGGATCCGTTTTCCACTTCTGTTTTTGTTTGAGAAGAACCCAGTCACTTTCATTGAAGATGATCTCCTGAGTTCACTGACGCTGATCAGCATATGTATTCATTTGACATTTTCAAGCTTTGCCAGTGGCACAAACCTCATCACCATTCTGAGATTGTTCAGTGGTCCACTGTGGTAGTATGGTTCTTATAGCTATCCCAAACAGCAAGGTGAAAGGGCTCTCACTGGGGGTGGAGTGAGGAGTCAAATGATAGGCATGGATTTCCATAAGGCCTTACTCAGCTTGATTCCCTCCATTGATGCCATTTGGATCACTCTCTTTAGCGTGCCTATAAATCATTCCACAACATCATTGATCGAGGCCACATAGGTGCTTGATATTGAGTCTAGTTAGAAATTCCTTAAACGCCTGACCATAGTCAGATTTAGGAATTCCTGGGATGCCCCATGCTGCAAAAATATCACCCAGCAGCTCAAATGCCTTGTCATGGGTTGTTTTAGGAAGCTGGACTTCTCTTTGCAGATGTCTCCCCACTTTTTGCCCCCACTTGAACTACCAGATGCAGGATTTTGATTCTTACAGTGCACTGAAGCATGCTAACCAGGCTCCAGTGCCAGTATTCTTTTCCTAAAACTATACAGATGTTCAATTGTAATCCAATCTGCAAGGACTTCAGCACACCTGTAAGTCCCTAGAAAATGGTACCTGGGGCATGGGTACTAAAGAGGGTCCCTAGGGCTGCAGAGTGTATTATGCAACCCTAAGGGACCCACACACAAACTACATGCAGACTGCAATTGCAGGATGTGGGAAATGGTGCAAACCATTCTGAAAACATGTCAAGGCAGACTCCCTGTGTGCCATGCCCCTGCAATTACTTAAGTCACCCCTACAGCAGGCCTCAGTGCCTTAAGGCAGAGTGCATTATATTACATGTGACGGGCCATCGGCATGAGCAGATGTGTCCCTGCAATGCCTAGTTCCATTGCTAGACATTGCAAGTCATCAGGAAGCCATCGTAAGGTATGTACTGGGTCATTACACGTTACTCAGCTATATAATGGCTTCAGTGAAAATACTGATGTTTGGTATCAAACATCTTGTCTTAATAAATCTGTACTGATGTCAGCACCAGATTTATCATGACATGACCGCAGAGGGCACCTCATAGGTGCTCCCTGCAACCTTACTAGTCAACTAGTATGCTGGCTGACTGGCATCTTCCAGCTTGCCAGCACAGATGAACTTCTGACCCCCTGCAGATGAGGGTCCATCCTTTTTGAGGTCAGGAACAATGCCTGTCCGGCAAAAGGATATCACACTTCCACCAGCAGGATGGCCAGCAGATTAGCATCTCAAGACCAGAGGCTTCAAAGCCTCTACCTCCTTTGAAATGCGACTACAGCTTCCCCATAGACCTGAAGAACACCACCCCCTGACCTGAGATCCATTTTGCACCAGAGCACGCAGGAAATACGATTGCCAGAAGGCGTATAACACTTACAAGCTAGCCAAACACCTAAGGTGGGCCAACTGAAGTGGACAGTTTAAGGAGGGTTTCATCATTTTGGTTTTGTTGAAACTAGGAACTCTGGGTCAAGATTATGCCCAAACCTCACAGGAATTTGTCATATAGGGGGCGTAGATACTTCAGGGGAATGTAGCCCATTAACTACTGACCTACTCTAATCTAAATGCTCCAAATTCAGTATTTAGGGGTCCCCCTGACACCAGAGTTTCAATCAATCAATCAATCAGGTGTTGTGAAGCACAGATATTCACACAGAGGGCTCTCAAGGCACTGGGCGGGGAGCGTGGGGCTCCTAATCCTTCACGGAGATTAGTCAGAAGGCTGCCATAGCCCATCAGGTAGCGTGCAGTGCCAGACGCTCATAGTGATTTGTAGACGAGCCAGGTGTTTTTCGAAACTGAGCATTGCACTTAACATGCATCTTCTAAATGATTCCGAAAGATAGCCATCAATGACTCTGATGCACATGGATTCTTCATCATTAAATTCACTAAATTTACAATGTTTGATAAGCACGTCAAGTGTCTCAACACACTCATCTCTCATTTCACCAACTTATTGTCTCACTTGATTGAAAATGTACCTTTCATAGTCGACGTTTAGCATTGGATTGAACTTGGCTCCTAAAGCTTCTTTGATTTTACAGTACAAAATTGTCTCAGACTGTGAGATTTTCCTTATCACTTCTTTTACATCATCACCAGCAAAGTTCTTTAGGAACTTAATTATTTTCTTTTCATTTACCTCTACTAGTGCATCTGTGAAATAATCAAATTGCTCGATCCATGCAGTCAATATGATGCCAGTATTATGCTTCTTGGAGATGGCGGTGGTGGTTTAAGAAAGGCAGCTGCATCAAACTTTGTGCTCTTTTCAACATCCATTGAAAAATCTCACAATTCTGAAGCCCTTCACGGCGTCTACAGGAAGGTATATCTTTGGCAAGCACAAGGCCTGTGCTTGCACTTGGGTTGTTTCACCCGATCTTGTGGTCATACTGCACTGTGTCTGTTCTCGCCAGTAAGTCTCCTCTATCTTTCGTACCTGGTTATTACTGTCTTGAACACTTCACTTTGTATCCATGATGGCTCTGTGTTATGGCTGTGTCGCAGTATCTCTTCTTTTGACCTTACCAGGGGTTTTGTGGTGTGCTTTTGAAAGTGCTCCTCCACACACGCCAACTTCAAAATGCTTTTCATCGGAAAGGCGCACATGCACCCACAAGGAGTATGCTGAAGCTTTGCAAACTTCCAGGGATAGCAGTCTTGTTTCTTCAGGGCACAGATCCTGCACTCTTTGCCAGTAGTAGCATTCTCCCCAGCCCTGGAGCATGCAAATGAACTCATCACACACAAACCCTGCACCTGACGTCCTTTTTAATCAGTGTAGAATATTCAACTGAATTTCTCAGTATCTCATAAACATTAATAATCACACCTTAACACCTCCCAAGTGGTTACATAATTCTTTCATTGAGTCCGCCCTTAAATGTGGGGTCCCAATGCTCATAGTCTTAAGACACAACAATTAGCATCTAACTTCTTGTGAAAGTTAGGGTCCTGCTGTATTATTATTATTTAATTAGCAAAATGTGGTAAAAAATTGCACGCATACTGTTTGTGAATGGAATAGTATTTTAAAAACGGCCTATGAACTATTAAGTCGGTTCACAAAATACTTAATTGGAGGTGGTTCCAGAAACACCTGTCTAATTAACATTCATTAGGCAGGTGTCAATTTGCGACCCTCCGCGATTGCCTGTAATCACAGGAATGTTGGCCTTCAAGGGACAGCACACCACTATCCAAATGACTGCATTCCAAAAATGGAAAATATATTTTTTTAAAGCAGCCTGTGTTCCTTAAAGGAGGCAGTTCTGCTTTAGAAAAAATTTTATTTTTGAAAACTTCTTTCCCCTAAGGTAGTCAATATGATTCCCAAAGGGAAAGGGATCCTAAGGGGACACCTTCTCCGTTGCAAATTAGTTACCTCCCCAAATCAGGATTTTTAGCTCATCAAAGGTTTGTGACAGCAATTGCAGTTGTAAACTATCAAATTGGAACAGGGAAGAGGAAACGAATTTGGTACCCTTCCTATTTGCAATTCAGATAGTCCTGTTATGAGTTGAAAGAATTTTCCAACTTGTAAATGGAGTTTTGTGCATAATGACTTTTGTGGTCACAAACCCTGTGATTTTGGGACATGAGGCCCTTAGTGCTAATACTGGCTTAGATGCATACACTAACTTACAAGTAGGCCATGGTGAAATTTTAATTACTCCGGCGTAATCAGATTCATTTTGGTAATTCTGCATTACTCTTGCGAGACAAAATTACCAATAATTACACAATTACACCCGCTTGCGTAATTAAAAGTAATTTGGGGGGCACAATCCTTCTACAGGAGGGCAGGAACAATGACCATAGTGAGCACAAGCGGATGCTGGTTGCTGAATTTCCTGTTCTGTTGCATTAAGCTCTAATTTGCTAGCACAAAGTGCTTCCTGCAGTCTATTCTAGATGCAAGGGTGCATCATTTTGCTGTAATTATGTCTAAATAGCAAATTGCACCAGTTATGTTCACCCCTACTTATTAGGTCTAAATGTCCTAAATGTTTGAATGTTTCCACGTTATTTTGACAGATATGGCACAGAATGCAACTCCATTGTGCCATGGGCCATGTCAAAGCAACGTGGGAGGCCTTTCTACAGCTATATACTTGCGCCTACTCACAAAGCCATGGAAATGTACCAGGGTCAGATATAGGGTTACCAAATTGCTCCATTTTCTTTTTCTTAGAACACCACTTTTCTGCAGAAAATAGAAGCATTCTGGAATTATTCATTCTGTTTCAAGTCAATTAAGCAAATCACACTAAAGCACCTGAAAACCATAATCTGTAAAATCAAAGTCAAGAAATAGAAATGTTGTACACCAGTGATGTAGTCCCATCAGATATTTAGGGTGATCTTATCAAAATAGATAGAATTCCAAAGTGCCCCTTATGAAGTCAGCAATACAGTATATTTGAGAGGCTTCATCACAATCTTATAACAGAAAGAAGGAAAAACTTAGACCTGATTTAGCGTTTGGAGGGCAAAATTAGCTCCTTCAGGTTAGTGTAGAAAGACACCTTTGCTATTCTGTGGGACCTCCACCAACCAAATTTAGAGTTCTCCGTCAGCCCCATGGACATTTCTCTACATTGTCAGGTACTACTGCCATTGCGGTTATTGCCTATGCAGGAAAAGATTGAGAGGGTGTTGGGGTACTTTTTCCTGCCCCTTACAGCCAGGTTTTACCTTCGATAGGGGGAATGGTGTAAAGTCCACCCTCTAATGACCCCTAAGTGACAAAGTTCCATTCTGCTTTGGGTCTTAAAAGAAATTTTAATGTATTTCTTCAAGAAAGTACAAAGTCCCTTTCTGAAGTGGGACTTAAAGAGTTTTACGACCTTTTTGTCTTCAAAATTTTCATTGGGATCATCCACTTGGTGTTTTCAACCTGGACTCAACTGGGTTCCACCTAAAATTGCATCTTTCTACCGATCTACAGTGACTATTGACTTACATTGGGCGCTTTACTTTTTCTGGCTCTTTTTCACTTTATTTATTAAGAAATTCATATCTTTGGTTCCCATAATTGGATTTTTGTTGTTTTGCTCTTATTTTACTCATAACAATTGTCTCTTTATGTCACAGTTTATTGTGGTGTTTTATTGTCTTTTGTTTGACTTTTTCTACTGTTTATTTACTAATATTTTACATTTGCCTTTTATTTAAGCCTTACTGGTTTGTGTTACGTTACCAGATATTGAGCACAAATGTTTATTTTATTTTTTGGGTGTAACATCCAGCAGGTGGTAGCCTTATTGTTTGAGGTGGACACTTATCCAGCTCAAATAACAACTTTACTTAATCAGACTATATAAGATTTTTCCTAATAAAAAGATAATTTAAATGAAAAATATTAAATCGAAAATTATCGACTAGAAGGAAGCAAACAGGACCCAGATTCCTTGTGCCTTCCCTTCCAAAATGAGGTACTTTATGTGTGTGGGGGTCTCATTTGCTGGAACGTGGCAGGAAGCGGTGAGTGGAAGCCTTAGAACAATGAAAGGGAAATGATAATAAGCCCTGAAGGTGGCTGCTTTCCCAGATATAGGCATTTCAGCACATTGCATCAAAAAATGACATGTATAAAAACAAATGTTTTTTGCACTAATCCCATTCATCTTTGGTACAAATCAAAAGAAAGACCTTAATCACCAGAAACGTCAGATAAAAAATTAAACTCCCAGATCCATTGACTACAATGTGCACATACATAAACAGATAGGTACTATTGGACTTGACCCTTTTTGGCAGGTAATCGCTAAACGTTTTGACTTAACCCTCTCATTTTCTGTACTCTTTTTAGGTGGCTTTTAGGACTCTGTGCACTTTACCATTACTAACCAGGGATAAAGTGCTTGTGCTCCCTCCTTTAAACATGGTGAAATTGGCTTACACCCAAATAACACATTTATTTTACTTGCAAGTCCCTAGTAAAGTGGTACTACAGGTACCCAGGGCCCGTAAACTAATTGCTACTTGTGGGCCATTAGCACTGATTGTGCCTCCCACATAAGTAGCCTTTTAAATATTAAATATGTACCAGGCCTTCCATTGCAGCCGGCATGTTAAACTGCCATTTTGGCCTGACAAAATAAACCTTTTGCCAAGCCTAGACTATCCTTTTTAATCATATAGGTCACCCCTAGGGTGGACACTAAACATGTGATAGGGCAGGGTGTACTGCATGTAAAAAGTTAAACACTTACATTTTTGTTTTACTTGTCCTGTTACTGAAAAACTGCTACATTCATTTTTTACTATTGCAAGGCCTACCTCTCCCATAGGATAACATTGGGACATCTTATTACTTTTAATAAGGGATAAGGTTTGTATGGGAGCAAGCTGGAATTTCATGTTTGTTGTCTGAGGAATTGTATTTAAAACACTTCATGATTGTAAAAGCAGATTGTAAGTTACAATTCTGAAAATGCCACTTTTAAAAAGTTGTAATGTTCTTGTCCTAACCATTTAGTGGCTGCAGACTGTTCCTGTGCTATATGACAATGTGTAGTTGGCAGTTGACCTTTGTGTGTTCCTCCCAGACAGCATCACAATAGAGGGTCTGGGTGCAGGTATGATTGGCCATCCTGGCTTAATGGGGCGGCAGAGCTGTCACCTACCACACTTGCACTTTAAAGGCACAGGCCCAACTCACACACAAAGGTCTTCACACTAGCATATTGTTCCCCCAAATAGACTGGGAACAGGGTGCGGAGGCAGGAAATTCCAGACACCTCTGTAGGGGCAAAACTACATATGCATCTCCCACTTCAACATGGGCACCCAGTTTAGAAAGGGGATCCTCAGACCCTCTCTTGATTACACACCTGGACTTGTGGATACTACACAAGGATGCTCTGCTGCTGGAGGCCTGTTGTGCTTGCTGAGAAGGATGACTGGACCTGCTCCCTTCATCCCAGTCTGAAGTGACTTCAAGGGCCAGCTGACTGACCTCCTTTTTAGAGCTATAGGGACACATCAAGCTCCAGAGGACTCCCTGCAACTACCCAGCTGACCGCTGCACTGGACCTGCCTGGTCTGGCAACTGTACCTACCTTAGCCCTACTGGTCTCTTCTGGAGTGAGTGCCTGATCCCCATCAGGTGACACCTTTGATGTCCAGCAACACAAGATCTGCACTTAATGCTACAGCATCGACAGCCCGCAGTGACCGCCAATGGAAATCTCCAGTGATGACCGTCCACGACTCCCAGCCTGCTCTTTCGCTAGAGCAACAAGTATCTGTGACGCACTCCATGTCGCAGACTCCTCCACTATGAACGGAAATCCTCGTGCTGGACTTTAGAAGGTAACTTTTTCAGCAAGACTAACCTGGTCCCTGTATCCAGCCCACTCTCCATCACTGTAGGCATGAGCTTGTGACTTTCAAGCGGTCTTGTACAACTAGATAGCCACAAGAGGCGTTTTTTGTTTTTAGGCGCTACACTTACATTAAATCTTCAAAACTGCATATATCTGGTTTTACCGATTAGATTTTTATTGTTCTGGTGTCAAATAATAAGTTCAAATTTACTACGTTTCTAAATTTGTGTGGGGTTTCTCTTGAATTGTGTGTTTCACATTATTACTAGTTTTGTTCTGCTTTAGTACTTTACATATTGGGCCTGTTTCACAAAGGTAAACTTACACTTTTGTGTAAGTTCACGATTGTTTGCTATTCCAAAGGGACTTACAAGTAATATCTTCACAAGTGCGGAGTCTCTGCACATAAAAAAATAGAATAGTCCCTTTGTGAATAGCAAACAATCATAAACTTATTGAAAAATGTAAGTTTACCTTTGTGAATCAGGCCTATTGCATCTAAGATAAACCTGAATGCTTTTTTGCCACGTTACCAGAGGGTTAAACGTAGGCTGATTCAGTGTTTTTTGGTTCATCCTGACAAAGATTGTGGCTGTTGCTTGAGTAGGGGTTCACCCCCCTCAACGTGCAACCCAATTTCTCAGAGGTACTATAAAATTCATTGTCTTTCATGATACAGATTAACAAACACATACAATTATGTAAACGTATTCTACAATCATGCTAAAGGTAAACTAATGTTGATATCAACAGAATATAACTCATTTATGTACAAGTATCAGACCTAATAAATACATTCCACCTCATTGGTTTCAACTTAAGAATGTTTGAAATGATTCAGCAAAACATTGTTTATTCCCCATATTGTAAGTCCTCTATTGTGGTATCCTCACAGAAGACAATAGTCTAGAGCACAAAGATAGTTCCTAAATGCTAAAAATGTTAACAAGCCCTCTGTTTTGTTGCATGAAATGTGAAAAAGTATTTGTATCATTGCAACACCTTTGCCAAAATAATCACCAAGACATCCCATGGTTGTTCTTCGATACATGAATGAAGGAACAAATGAATTAATTAATGAGTGGTTTGTAAAGTGAATGAATCCCCCCGAAAGGGGTATCTCTGCACTAGAGAACAACATCCCAGGTTACCAGTTACAAAACGGTTTGATTTTCAATAGTTTCCAAAAGGTAGGAAAATCTATACATTTAGGGAGGCCAAGCTGCAGATGATTCTAATATAGAGGGGCTAGAAAGGAAAAGGCTTTGCCCCCAGAACAAGAGTTTGATCCAGCGGGCTATAGAAAATATATCATAAACTACGCTACCCAACTTCATAACCTATAAACAAAATTCTATACTAAAAATGGACCCATTTATGAACCTGATATATTTTGGGCCTACTGAATCAGGTGGTCAGAATAAATCTATATACACATTATCTACACACTATATACATATTTATACATTTGCAGAAAGAATATTGTCATTAGAATAAAACCCAATCATTTAAACGACCACCATAGGCGACGTGATCTAGCTAAAGGTAACCTATACTTATGAATAACCAAGACCAGCTTGTTTGTCAAAAGTAAGATTTTATTTTCTAAATTATGGTATATAAGTTGTAAGTTTTATAAATGAATTTTATTAGCAATAAAGCAAGCATGATGGTAAGAAATATGAGAAAAATACGATTTAAGCAATGGAATCAATTTTAAAGAAATTATATAAAGTTTAGCATTTCTAAAACCTATTTCCCTAACTGAGCTAAATAGACAGAAATTAAAGTAAAGATCTTTGAGGATTCTTACGTGCTCCACGCAAAGTCCAGCAGCACATCACCCTCATCGGAAAGTCAGAAAGCAGCAGCCAGCCCAACCCTAAGGGCATGACTTTTTATACCTTTCTACGCTAACTAAACTAGCAAAGGAAAATTTTCAGAAATACTCGACGTCCCATTGGCTGAGAGTGACAAGTGACATGTCACCCGATTCTTAAAAAGTTCCACAAAATCATGTCTTACAAAGACCATTGTCTCTTCCACGTGAAGCCAGAGGCTTCCTGCGATTGCAACTTTGTTTTAAGTCATCCTCGCAGCTTCCATAGTCTTACAGTGCAACTTCCGCGGATGCCAAGTTAAGGACTGACAAAAAGTTCACTTTCGACCTTGGCCATGTCCGACAGAATGATGTCAGCTCATCAGTTTTTGCTTTGTGAATGCATCTTCAATAAACGTATTAATTCAGAATGGGCGTCTCGTGACTTTCTGCAGAAATATAGTTCAACTCTCATTTTGCGGCTCAAATAGCTAGGCCTCAAAAGCAGGCAACTTATGATTTCTAGTATAAAACAAACACAAGAAAAGTATTAATGTAAGAAATAAAGTATATTCTGTATCCACCCCATGGTTTACTAAATAATTAACCCACCCGATTAATCAAATGTTACCTAGCCATTGCAAACAAATAAAGCAGCGTTTATATTTACCAGTCTCCGTTTTTCAATGAGACCCATATGCACCTAGAATAGTAGAAATGACATCACACAGACAAGAAAAAGCAAAACAAGCACATGCTTATTTTAAATATGCAGCAGTTAGTAATGACAAAAACGAAAACAATAAATTATTTTATTATTTTGCACGAACAAAAAGATGCAACATTTATGCACGTTTATGAGCACACATGTTAGTCCCCCCACGTGTAAAGTTTAATCTAGGTTGTATTAGCACGACATATCACAAATCATTAATAATTTTATTCATGTTATGGAAATGTGACTTTGCGAGTTTAAACAAAATTTTGTTTTCTATCTCGCTCCATCAACTCCCTCATCTGGTGATTAACAAATCACCACACCAGCACTCAAAATTTTGTTAAATTTAATTTATAAGAAATCGATTCAAATTCATTGTATTAGTAAACCTAAAAGTCTGTTTCAGCATAATCTTTGCAATTGACATGACGCTCTCTATGTAACTCCTGCAACTCAATCTCCCTTTCCTCTTCTTTTCTGAGTTTATAAATTCTCTTCTTTTCTCTTAAATGCTTCTTTCTTTTATGCAACAGACAACCTACTTTAGTCAAAATAAAAATGAATATAATTATAATCAAAGGTGCCAGAATCTTGCCAAGAATTGAACTTCCGATATTATGAAACCAGTTTTTAATTGCTTGAAACCTATTTGAAAGTTTCCCAGTAAAATCTTCTTCTTCTAAAGGAATTATTTCAGAATGCATTTGTGTAATATTCTTAATATACATTTCAATATTTTTACTTTCATCCGGTATATATGTACAGCAATGTTGGACATGTAAAATGCCACAGACTCCTCCCTCTTTTGCTAGGAGTATGTCTAAAGCAAGACGGTCTTGAATTACCATGGATCTAATTGCAATAACTTCAACATTCACTAATTGAAACCCATCAGCAGTGTCAGTTGATAATCTATCAACTATAGTGGACAATTTTCTGATTCTCCCTGCATTTAGGGTTATACCAACAAAAGGTATTACAGCTTGGAAAATATCTCCCAGAACTTCAGTAAAAGTTTCTCTTTTAGCTCTATTTACATAATTATGGATTTTAAATAATCCTTCTGAATCTCTGTCAACATGAAACACTTTAGGGAAAACAATTCCCACATAACAAGTTCCATACCAATGGTCTGGAAGGTTGTAGTAGGCTTTGTCACCACAAACAAAATAAATTCCAGGAAAGATAGGATCTTTTCCACCTTTAAATCCCCAACCTCCCATAATCTGATAAGTATCTTCACAGTTGCTTGCACCTACAAAATAATTATCAAAAAGTGTGTTATCTCTTCTAATGCAAAGCTTTCCACTAACAGGTTTGTCTATGTGAATTGCAATATTTTCAAGCATTTTGCCATTTAGTTTCTCATCCTCTTTTTGCCAGAATGATGACTTAGTCTGCTTGACTAATTCATTTCTCTTATAAATTGCTCTTCTCTCCTCAACCATATTCAGAAATTTCTTTCCTTCAGCACTTAATTTACATGTTAGATTATTCTTATAAGCATACTCATAAGTGAGTTCGTTAGTAACAAGGAAATATTCTCTTAATTGTTTAGCTTTCTTATGCTTATTTAAAGCATTATCAATCTTGACATTAGCAAAAATCTCATCATAATTTGAATAGTAATATTCTAAACGACCAGTTTGATAAAATAAACTAGTTAATACACTACATGTAACAGCATAAGTGAGAGGAAGCATATTATATGTTACTCCCTCAGAAACAGAAGCGGGTAATTTAACGCATACATAACAGTCCTTTGCATCCATTACCTTTACATATTCACTCAAAAGCTTTGTGAATGTATTGCTTGAAAAATCACCTATTGATTTATCTTGATGAATGTTAGGTTGATGATCAATTACTTTAGCAGATGCACTATGTTTAGTTTGGCTAGCCAGAGCTTTGCTTGTTATGTTAACTTTATGTAATTCTCTATTCATTTCTAAAGGTATAATCACAGCTAGTACCAACCAGAGCAGAACTAAAATGAGCAGACACACCAGAGTCATCTTACAGCATCTTTTAAAAACAGAACATTTTGAAGTGCTCTCCTTAATGTAAGGCATTTTTTTTTTTTTTTTTTTTTTGTTAGTTTTAGCCTCAAAAATAAAATTAAAAATAAATTTTAAAATTTATATACACCCCCCTTTTAAAATATATTTTTCTTTTATAACCCTAAACAAGATTTCTTCGACCTTATGTCATACATAAGTTTTCTTCTATTAGACAGTTTTCTTCGACCTTGTGTCAACTAACAGGATTTCTTCAGCCTTATGCCAATTTAATAAATTTGTACTTCAATCATTGTCACTAATTTCTTGGATTTCGTTTTCTTCTTCACTACTATCATATATGTCTATAACAGGTGGAATTACTAAGTAAGTCCACTCAGGAGACTTGTATTTCTGGTTTGGTCTAATTATTCTCTTCCCTTTTCTTGATATCACTTCTATTTTCCTTCCAACTCCAACCTCTTTTCCAGGACTCTTTTGACTACTGATTTCTTCAACTTGTTCTATTGGCTTTTTAATCAATCTCACTCTCAATCTTCCACCAGGCCAGTAGTCTGCTTTTCTCACGTACTTTTTCTTCGGTTCAGAATTATTCGATTCAGATTTCCAAGTCCTTTTCTTTCTGCTTTCACTTCCACCTTCCACGTCACTTTCCTCAGTTTCGTAGTCTGAAATTTCAATTGACTCAGGAACTTCTCTATTCGGCAATTTCACTCCTTCAGGAACTTCACTTTGTCTTCCATCACTGGTACTCGGTAATTCATTCTCTTCCTCTTCCTCAATTACCTCTAGCTTCCCAGATTTCGGATTTTTGTTCCTTACTTCAGAGCTTGTTCTCTGCCTTTCGATACTCTCCTGGTCTGAAACTTCCTTTGGTTCAGCTTCTTTGTCTTCAATATAGACAACCGAATCCTCAGTTATCTTTCCTTTTAGCAGATTCTCTTCACCTTCAGAATCTATTTCAATTATTTCTAAGTCTTTTCTTGTCAGATTTCCATTCACTGGCACAGTTTCCAGATGTCGACTTTCTTGTCGATCTTCAGAATCTGGAATTACTTCACCTTCTGTTCTGTCTTCCGCTTCAGAATCAGAGTCATCTGTGGTATCACTTTCAACATCAGAATTCTCAGGAGTTGGTATTGGAATAGTATGACTTGGATGAATCCAGCGCTTCAATCCTCTGCACTTTACAGCATTAGTAGTGATCAAGATTACCTGCCTAGGTTTCTGCCATCTAGGAGATAGACAATTCCTCCTCCGATGTACTTTCGTTCTGACCCAGTCTCCAGGTCTCAGATCATGTGTCAAAACTTTGTCATTTGATTGTGCTTCAGTTCCCACCTGATTAGACACAGAAGTTACCATATCAGATAACCTTTTACAGTAATCCAAAATTGCACTGTCATTTATGCTCAACAGTTTACCTACAGGTACAAAAGCTTGCCTCATAACTCTTCCCATCAAAATTTCATGAGGACTCAAACCTGTCTTTTTATCTGGTGTACTTCTTATTGACATCAAAACAAGTGGAAGAGCATCAGTCCACTTAACTCCTGTCTCTAGACACATTTTTCCAATTCTGTTTTTGATAGTTCCATTTATTTGTTCAACTACACCTGATGCCTCTGGTCTGTATGCACAGTGTATTTTCTGCTCAATACTCATAGCTTCGCAAATTAACTTCAATAGTTTATTATCAAAATGACTTCCTCCATCACTCTCAATAGTGACTGGAAAACCGTACCTTGGGATGATTTCTCTGAGCATTAGTTTTGCTACTGTAATTGAATCACAATGTCGTGTAGGAAAAGCTTCTACCCACCTTGAGAACAAGCATACAATTACAAGTACATATTTCAAACAGTTGTGTAAGGGCATTTCAATGAAATCTATTTGTAACCTGGTAAAGGGACCACCCTCTCGACCAATTATTCCTGTCCCCACCACTGATTTTCTGTTTGGATTCATTTGTTGGCATGATAAACACCTTTGACAAAAAGATTCTGCAATGGTTCTAAATTTGGTATTGAACCATGTTTCTTTAAACAGTCTGACCATAGAATCTCTTCCTAAATGTGCAGGACCATGATATAATCTGGCCATGTCAGAAATCATGCAATTTGGTAAAACTACTCTGCCATCTTTGTAAACCCACACTCCATCTTCATCACGTTGTCTACAATCTGATCTTAACCACTGGTCTTTTTCTTCATCATCTGCTTCGTTTTGTAAATCTCTAATCTCATTCCATGTTTCTACAATAGTTGTTAGCATTAATGAATTTGAATCAGTTTCTGTACTTCTATTCCGATTGTAAGAATAATTTTTCCTTGCGCAGTACTTTGCTGTTTCATCTGCGAAGGCATTTCCCTTGGAAATATAATCAGTCCCTCTAGTGTGTGCTGCACACTTGACTATGGCAATTTCTTTTGGCAATTGTATTGCTTCAATTAATCTTCTAATGAAAACTGCATTTTTAATTGGTGATCCTGTTGATGTCATGTATCCTCTCTGTGACCAGAGTTGTCCATAATCATGCACAACTCCGTACCCATACTGACTATCAGTAATGATGGTAACTCTTATATCCTTTGATACTTCACATGCACGAATTAAAGCAATCAATTCAGCTACTTGAGCTGAACGAACTCCTTCAAGACATGATGCTTCTTTAATGTTTTCGACTGTACAAACTGAGTATGAAGCTTTCAAGACACCACCTTCGGATCTTAAGCATGAGCCATCTACAAAGTAGACAAAATCCGATTCAGGCAAAGGTCTGTCTTTGATGTCTTTTCTTGGTTTTGTGCAGAATTCCATGACATCTAAACATTCATGTTCTGTCTCAATGTCATTAACGATTTCTGAATCAGGCAGTAATGTAGAAGGATTTAGATTCAAACATCTTGAAATCGAAACATTATCTGCTCCCAGTATGATTTTCTCATACTTTGTCAATCTGCTACTTGTTAAATGTTGAGTCTTACCTCTTGTCAGTAATATTTCAACTGAATGAGGCACAAAAACTTTTACAGGAAATCCCATAATGATTCCTTCACTTTGTTCAAGACTGATACTTGTAGCTGCAACTGCTTTTAAACAACCTGGTAATGCTTTTGCAATTGGATCAAGAACTGCAGAGAAGTATGCAATAGGTTTCTTTAGGTTTCCATGTCTCTGAATTAACACAGATAATGCACATCCTTCTCTTTCACTGCAATACAGTTCAAAATCTTTCTCATAATTTGGCATACCCAAAGCAGGAGCTTGGCATAAGCTCTTTTTCAAGTTTTCAAAAGATTCCATCTCAACATCATTGAGAATAATTGGATCTTTTACATCTGATTTGGTCAGTCTTTGTAGTGGTTTCGCAATTACTGAAAATCCACTTATCCATTGTCGACAGTAACCTACCATTCCCAGGAACATTCTGACCTGTCTTTGTGTTCTTGGCGGTAACATTGCTTGAATCATTTTTATTCTCTCTATTGTTACTTGTCTTTTTCCCTTTGCAATTCTGTGACCAAGATATTTCACATCCTGTTTGCAAAACTGTAGTTTTGCTGGGGACACTTTATGTCCTTCTTCTGCAAGGCGATTTAACAGAATTATTGTGTCTGTTACACAATTTTCTCTTGTCTTTGCAGCTATTAACAAATCATCAATATACTGCACCAGCGTAGACCTACCTGGTAAGTCTAAATCTTCTAATGATCTTTTTAACAGTTCGTTAAAGATTGAAGGACTTTCTGTATAGCCCTGAGGGATTCTTGTCCATCCAAGGGTCTTACCTTGGAATCTGAAAGCAAAGATTTCATAACTGTCTGGGTGTAGAGGAACAGTAAAGAATGCATTGCAAAGGTCAATAACTGTGTACCATTCAGCATCATATGGAATTTGAAATAGAATCACTGCTGGATTTGGAACCACAGGACAACATGGAATAACAATTTGATTAACTTTTCTCAGATCTTGTACGATCCTAAATGTTCCGTTAGCCTTTTTAACTCCCATAATTGGTGAATTACAAGAGCTACTCTTCATTTCTTTCAATACACCTTGCTTGATTAATTTTTCAATTACAGGTGTAATACCTTCAATTGTCTCTGTTTTCATTTTATACTGTGGAGTGTTTGGAAATTCTATTCCCTGCTTCAATGCAATTTTAACAGGATCTACGTTTTTCATCAGACCCATCTCATTCCCAGTAAAATCCCATATTTCAGATTTCACTGTTTCTTTTAGCTCTTCAGGTAAATCTTTTTCTTCAAATGCAGGAAACAATTTTGTTTCTTCTGCTTCCATCATCATCATTGTCATTCTGTACAAACCATCTTCCTCCATTGTTTGTAATTCAACTCCTTCAGGAGAACAATATATTCTGCAATTCATTTTACATAGGATGTCTCTACCTAATAGATTTACTGGACTACTATTACAAACCACAAATCTGTGTTTGTCTCTGTAATTTCCAATTTCAACTGGTACTGGATCAGTTAAGTCTGTTTTAATTTGCTGATTACTTACTCCAACAACTTGGATGGTATCCCCAGAGAGAGGTAGGTTTTCAATTTCCACTGATCTAACAGTAGAACGGGTAGCACCAGTGTCCACTAGAAAAGTGATGTCTACATCATTAACTTTCCCGTTTACATAAGGACCAGACTGGTCAACCTCAAGAGTGGCTCCAACAACACACTCTTCCTCCTCTCTCGGGCACCGTCAGCAATAATCATCAGAATCACTGTCTTGGCTTTCTGTTAATAAAAATTGTTGTGAAGCATTTTGCATTTGAACCCTTTGCTGCTTTTGCTGTTTTTGTGGTTTTATTACCTGTTCACATCCCTGAAATCCCACGTTTGGATTATATTTTTGAACTCCCCCACAATTCGGAAAAGGTGGTTGTGGCAACTGGTCCTGACGATTATTCACCTGTTGTTGTTGCTGTTGTTGTAATTGTCGCTGAATATTAAATTCATTTAACCCCTGTTGCATCTGTAGCTGTTGCTGCACGTTAACACCATTCTGCATCTGTGGATTCAATAAGGGATTCTTTAAGTTTCTAGGAGGATGAGGACACTCGTCCCTCCAATGTCCAATTTCGCCACAATTAAAACAAGGTAATCTTTGTTTCAGCTCCTCTATTTTTGGGCTAAATTTCTTTTGGAAATTATTACCTTTAAACTTTCCTTGTATCTGGTTCGTATTTCCAGTTTGAACAAAATTAGTGTTCTTATTTCCCATGCTGGCAATCTGTTGCTCAGCCACTTTTACCTGTGCCCACATGGCTTTCTCCTTTAGCTTCTTCTGTTTTACTTCTAATTCATCGCTACAATATTTTGCCTTTCTCAGAATATCATCAATAGATAGTGCTTGCCATCCGACAATACTAGTTCTGATCATTTCTCCAATTTCAGGTTTTAGTCCATAAACAAATCTATAGATAAAATGACTCATGTCTTTCTCATCTAATTTTTCATAACCACTGTATTGTTTAAAGATTAACAGTAGTCTTTCATAAAAAGAATGAACTGATTCTTTTGTTTCCTGCTCTGTTCTTTCTATTTTAACCCAATCAACTTCTTTGGGTGGAATTTTGTTTTTCATCCAAACAATTACTTTCTCATAAAAATCCATTACAAGTGGATTCGGGGCACCTGTTTCTTTAATTCGCTCAGGTTCTGTTTTTGGCCAACTAATAGAAATTTTACATTCTGTCCAAAGATCAGATGGAACAACAATGTCAAAAAATCCATCCAAATCAATCCACAGAACTTTTGACACTTTGATAAATCTATCGACTTGCCTGTACCACTCAACAGGTTTCTCTCTTAATTTAGGAAAATCATTTGTGAATAACAGAATGTCTTGTCTCGACCATGGGACATGAACATATCCTCCACCTGCAACTTCTCTCATTGGAAATTGTTTTGACATTCTTTCTAATCTTTCATCTTCCTTCCTTTTAGTCCATTTCACTCTCCATTTGTTCAGTTCTCCTAGCTTTTTGATATAGACAATCAAATCTTTAATGTGAACTATTCTTCCCATTGAGTTTAAACTCTCAATGTCGCTTTCTGAGAAATCTAATCTGTAATGTTTTGCAAAATTCTTTTGTTTACTCACATCGATTTCAAGTTCTGCAGCTAGATCCTCTAATTGATCATATTTATTTTTCGTTTTCCATTGAATACTTTTGCAAATGAATAATAGTTCATCATCCCGATAGTAATTTAAACTATCTGGGCCAATTGTTCCAATTATTAATTCTTCTATATTTGCTTTTAATTTGGCCACATCAAGCTTTGGTGTGGTTACCCTAACTTCAGGACTACCTACATCTGACATAGCACCCATTGGTGTTTTTGGAGATAAATCCTCATTAAAGGTTAAATCAGGCATTCTCGATCTAGAAGTGTTTAATTCAGTCAAGTCTGAATAAAATTTTTCAGCAGGCTTTTGAATTTCTGTATTTAAAGGAATAGTTAATCCAGTTTTGTTTGTATTTCTTTGATCAAATACAGGCTGAACAGGACCTATTGTTACTGGAACTGTAACAGCTTCCATGCCTTTTGTCATTCTTTTAATTAATTCTTCTTTAGACCTTAAGTATTCATTATAATCAACCTCATCAACATTTCTTGTCTCTCTTGCATAATCTTTTGGAGGTTCCCTTGCTCTTGGAGTCATTGAAAAATGTCTACCCTCATTTCGAGCATTCTCAAATTCTGGTCTTCTAGGAGTTTCAGTGATTTCACAATTATTTGGATAAAGTTTAGGAGCTTCGCTAATTGGAGGTGCACTCGGTGAAGTTTCAGTAGAAACCACCGGAGTAGACCATGATCTAGGAGATCTCAAAGGCTGATTAGGCTGTTTATTTTTAGCAGTTGTATATATTTCTTCCAAAATTGCATCCTCAGATTCACTTTCCATAGATTTTCCTGTAGGAGAACCCATTACCATTTCATGAATTAAATACAATCCTTCACTCATGTTTCCCTGTCTCCACATTCGTAATCTATCTTCATGAGTTTCTCTTTTCCATGATGGATTTTTAGAAGGTCTTTTAATTCCACTAGCTTCTCTTTGTAACTGATACATCTCATCTTCCCACTCAACTAAAGCTTCAAATTGAGTTGGTCTCGGTTTTGGAACAAGAGCATTCATTTTCTCTCGTAAGTTTCTTAAAACTCTTACATTAAATGAACCATCATCAGGCCAAGCCAAAACACCATCGTTTTTAGTATAACGTTTCCAACTGTCGAACCATAAGACAGTATGATATCCGTATTCACCTTCCATGTACGCTGCAGGTGTTTTATACTTATGAAGTAGTTTACCACCTCGCGTTTCGATTTTCTTGTCAGGTGAAAATAAATTCTTAAATTTCTGAAATAATGTTGTCTTTTTCTCAACATGTTTAAAATGATAACTCATTTTTAAAAGTTAAATTTAATTCACAAAATCGTTCGTAAAATATTTCCGGGATGTTCCGCAAAACAACCAATCCGTGCGCGAAACACACCAACAGCCCAATGGTAGTTGAGCTACGTCAGTTTCCTGCTCAACCAATAAATTTGGAGATTTTCCTAAGGACCAATCAGCTCACAGGCCGTCAGAGACTCAGGAGCCAATCAGAATACAGCTTGTGACGTAGGTCACCCAATCCCAGCGCGGCTCTGTGACGTACACAGCAGCTGCGGTTTCTCGCTTCTCACTCCTGGCGCTTACCCCTCCTTCACAAAATCTTTTCACAGCGCCATTTTAAGAACACTTTTCAGTGTAAATTAATTCTTAACAATGACTATAAAGACAACATCTGTTCGTTTCACTAATTAGGATAGTTTACATACATTCAAGTATCCACACTTCGGAATAGACGGCGCTATTCACACTAAGGATAATATTCAATTGTCAGTAGAGTAACCTTACCCCACCCTTCTAACACGTATAATTATGAACTCGCTTTGCTCTGAACCCACCGCGAAGTGAAAGTTCTAAGAGTTCCACTTGAACATAAAATACAACTCAAACTCGCACTTTTACACGGAAAATTCCCTAAATTCAAACACACACGAAATCCGTACAGGACTCTCACCTGTTTATAGAAATCATGCACCGTTAGCAAAATAACGACGTTATCCGTACAGGGCTCTCACCTGTTTATAGATATGAAACATGTACCCGTACAGGACTCTAACCTGTTTATAGATAATCATGCACCGACGTTAAATTTTACCCTTCACTCAAGCTTGGATATAACTAATACTCTCATCACAGTGAGTTTTATGGAAGGCGCTTTGTCCCTATTCTCATGCTGCTTTGATTTCTTAGAAAATCCTCACTATACAAGAATCAGACCTAGCCCTAAAACTGTGCTGCTCGGCGACAACACTATGGTACACGGCGATACCTCTTGTGATACTCGGCGATATCACTACAAACGAACAGATGGCTTGCGTGACTAATTTCTCGCCACACAATCTATACCGGTATAGCTTACAGATAGGCACGAAAAACGAACTTAACGAGTGTTAAAACATTGATCCTATTTTCATACCATGACGCAATCCTTAGCAACCAACATGTTACCTTGGTTACTCCTTAGCAACCATCAATTTCTGCTACCAGATAATTGATCCAGCGGGCTATAGAAAATATATCATAAACTACGCTACCCAACTTCATAACCTATAAACAAAATTCTATACTAAAAATGGACCCATTTATGAACCTGATATATTTTGGGCCTACTGAATCAGGTGGTCAGAATAAATCTATATACACATTATCTACACACTATATACATATTTATACATTTGCAGAAAGAATATTGTCATTAGAATAAAACCCAATCATTTAAACGACCACCATAGGCGACGTGATCTAGCTAAAGGTAACCTATACTTATGAATAACCAAGACCAGCTTGTTTGTCAAAAGTAAGATTTTATTTTCTAAATTATGGTATATAAGTTGTAAGTTTTATAAATGAATTTTATTAGCAATAAAGCAAGCATGATGGTAAGAAATATGAGAAAAATACGATTTAAGCAATGGAATCAATTTTAAAGAAATTATATAAAGTTTAGCATTTCTAAAACCTATTTCCCTAACTGAGCTAAATAGACAGAAATTAAAGTAAAGATCTTTGAGGATTCTTACGTGCTCCACGCAAAGTCCAGCAGCACATCACCCTCATCGGAAAGTCAGAAAGCAGCAGCCAGCCCAACCCTAAGGGCATGACTTTTTATACCTTTCTACGCTAACTAAACTAGCAAAGGAAAATTTTCAGAAATACTCGACGTCCCATTGGCTGAGAGTGACAAGTGACATGTCACCCGATTCTTAAAAAGTTCCACAAAATCATGTCTTACAAAGACCATTGTCTCTTCCACGTGAAGCCAGAGGCTTCCTGCGATTGCAACTTTGTTTTAAGTCATCCTCGCAGCTTCCATAGTCTTACAGTGCAACTTCCGCGGATGCCAAGTTAAGGACTGACAAAAAGTTCACTTTCGACCTTGGCCATGTCCGACAGAATGATGTCAGCTCATCAGTTTTTGCTTTGTGAATGCATCTTCAATAAACGTATTAATTCAGAATGGGCGTCTCGTGACTTTCTGCAGAAATATAGTTCAACTCTCATTTTGCGGCTCAAATAGCTAGGCCTCAAAAGCAGGCAACTTATGATTTCTAGTATAAAACAAACACAAGAAAAGTATTAATGTAAGAAATAAAGTATATTCTGTATCCACCCCATGGTTTACTAAATAATTAACCCACCCGATTAATCAAATGTTACCTAGCCATTGCAAACAAATAAAGCAGCGTTTATATTTACCAGTCTCCGTTTTTCAATGAGACCCATATGCACCTAGAATAGTAGAAATGACATCACACAGACAAGAAAAAGCAAAACAAGCACATGCTTATTTTAAATATGCAGCAGTTAGTAATGACAAAAACGAAAACAATAAATTATTTTATTATTTTGCACGAACAAAAAGATGCAACATTTATGCACGTTTATGAGCACACATGTTAGTCCCCCCACGTGTAAAGTTTAATCTAGGTTGTATTAGCACGACATATCACAAATCATTAATAATTTTATTCATGTTATGGAAATGTGACTTTGCGAGTTTAAACAAAATTTTGTTTTCTATCTCGCTCCATCAAGTTCTTAAAACGAAGGATAATAAGGAGGGATTTGTCCCCTGATTATAAAGATCTGCTTGGCTGATTATTTGTTAAGTAACTGTGTCCTTTACCGTTCAGTGCTTTGTGTACAATACAGCATATCTTGAACTTAATTCCCTGTCTAATGGGTAGCCAGTGTAACTGTCGCTAAAGAGGTGACACAGTGGTTCTGGATGGCATAGTCTGTACCAGACGGGCTGCAGTTTTCTGAACCACTTGCAGTTTATTCAGTCAGGCTTCATTTGTAGCGGACAAAAGAGCATTGCAGTAGTCTAGGTGGCTAATCACAAGCGCCTGAATCAAAGTTTTACATGCTTCGAGAGGGATGAATTCGAATACACTATGCAAGAACCTCAGCATGTGTTAACAGGTACCGTTGGTAGCTCTTACTTGATTCCTCATAGAAAGGGCATGATGCCTACATTTTTTACCACTGCCTTGGGTGCTGTATCAATGCCTAAGTTTGTAGGTCACTACTCTGCAGTCCAGAGCTTTTGGGCAGTTCCAAAGAGCATGATCTGTGTTTTTCGGGCATTCAGCTGGAGAACATTTTAAGCCATCCAGGCTGAAACCGTTTTTATGCCTGCCAAGAAACAATGTTTAGAAGTAGTATCAGTGTTGTCAAAAGATAGGAGAAGTTGGGTGTCGTCTGCGTAAGAGAAAATGGTGAACCCAAATTCTCTAACAATCTTGGCCAGGGGAGCTACCTAAACATTAAACAGAGTGGGGCTGAGGCAAGAACCCTGCTGCACTCCCTTGGTGAGCTCAATAATATGCGTGCAAAACAGGACCTAAATTAATAGTCTGTGTATGTCGACTTAAAAAACTGGAGAACCATTGTAGGGTGTGATTCGCAGAAGGCACAGGGTGGCTTGAGAAAAAAATGTCCAACATATCCCAGATCATGAAGCAACACAGAGCACTAAGAGAAACAAGGTATGGTGGCGTATGGATGCCAAAAAGGACTCACACCAAGGTCAATGTAGGGAAGCTCTTTAATGCACCTCAGCCATCAATTTCCAAGTCTCAACTGACTCCTCTTAGAACTTCCCAACAATCTTCACCTTAGGATAGCACCTCCAATGTGTGGCTTTCCAACTGAGAACACTTAAAAGGACACCCAACACTTCTCCCACCTTATTATTTTCTTAACTCATTTCTCTAAGTAGAAATATACATTTCACTTAGAAATAGCCCTAAAACTTTAGACAACTAAAATAGCATATTATAAGTTATATCTCATATAAATATCACTGAAAGAAGAAGCATCTGCATATTCTTCCACTTTTTCCTCCAGAAGCATCAGGATGCTTATTTTCATGAGAGACACAACCTTTTTCTAACTTGTGAATATTGGTTCTGGTTGACAACCTAGAGGCAATTTTATCTTTACAATATCTCCTAAAGCCAATTTTTCACTTGTTACACATTTTCTCTGGTCAAAGTATTTCTTCCTTCGATCTTGCGGCTGCAACTCTTTATTTATCCATTCTCCAGTTGTGTTGTTCTTCAAACCGTTGCTCTAAACCATCGATTCTGGATTTATCCTAGTATTCATTGACCTCCCTTTACACAACTCAAAATGTGTTCTACCAATAGTTGCATGAACAGAAATTTGATAAGCTGTCATCCTGTCTTGCAGTATTTGTTTCCAATTCAAACAATTAGCTTTTGCAAACTGTATGTTCTCTTTAAATGTATTATTCACCCTCTGGGTGATACACAAAACACCATCTGTGAGTTATCCCATGATCCTATCAATACTTCTCCATTTCTTTATAATAGAATTCAGGACCATTATCTGAAAACATAGAATCGGGATAACTTTCTCTTTTGAAAATCTCATCTAATACCGTTTTCTCATTCACAGATGTTACATCTAGCAGACAGGTAACCTCTATCCACCTAGAGTATAGATGTATGATAACTGTAAGACAAGAGTGTGATGTTCTCCATGTAAAAGTCCTGTCCTCTATATTGCAATTTCATCCCAGGGAAATTTTGGAAGCTCCCTACACACCATGGGCATTTGTCAACACACCAATGCTTTGTTACTCACTTTGCACTGTATACATCCTCTGACCAGTCTTTCTACTTTCATGTCTAATCCTGGCTACCAGAAGTGCAATCTTTATCTCTCTTTTGTTTTCACAATTCCCATATGATCTTCTTGTGCAAATTCCATAGGTTTGGCACACAAACTCAACAGTGGTATGAACTTTGTTCCATGAATAAATATGCCTTTTACAACTGATAACTCATCCATGATCATGGGCCGTAGCTTACCTCGCAATTTACCCTGACCAGCTACCACTTCTGCAATTACTATGGAAATGGATTGATTTTTATCTACCTCAGTTCTCCACTCCTCATCTTTTATGGTTCCCAAAGTGACTTAACATACACTCATCTCTTCATCCACAAATGTTTTTGGCCTCTACTCAATGTCATCTACTTCAATCTGTCTTGATAAACAATCTGCTGAACTGTTGTTCACACTACGTGCATATTCCACTGCAAAGTCTTATTCTTGTAGTGTAATGACTCACCTCCTTATATGAGAGGAAACCACATCCAATCCCTTTTTCTGAAACACTTCTCTCAAATGTTTATGGTCAGACATCACTTTGAAATTCTGACCCCAAATCATATTTCTGAACTTTCTTAGGGCTAAAGGTATATTGCCAGTACCTCTTTCTCAATGACTGAATAGTTTACCTCTGCTCCGTTGTAGCACCGAGATGTACAGGCAACCAAATCTTCCTCTCCCCCCTCTTCTGAATCAGCTCTGCAGCAAGCCCCTTAGCATTAGCATCTCTTACCACACATGTGTACTCTCCAGGAGCAAAACCTTGAAAACATGGTGCATTTTCAAGAGAATTTTTTACAGATTCAAACTCAACATATTTTTTTTCCTTTTGTCAGCATATTTTGGAATAAACATACAATATTACTCCACCATTCACAGAAATAGAAACAATTCTTCCTTGTTGTCTGGTATTTTTAGTTTTTTAATTGTGTCAACAAACTCTTTCTTTGGAGATACTCCCTTCCTTAAACTGTGATAACCTAACTAATCTACGTCACATGTTATGCTATGTTCTGTTAATTTTGTTTATATAGCGCATGGCTACCCCAGAAAAAGGGCTTCCCAGCGCTTGCAGACATACCAGCCGGTGTAGCGCAGCAGGGTGAAGGACGGAGTGAGAACGTTATAGGGCAGCCGGTGTGCTGACCTCCCTAAATGGGGGCGAACAACCAGGTTTTAATTTGTTTCCGAAAGAGCCAGTGGTCTTGTGTGGCACGTACCTCGAGGGGGATGGAATTCCATAGAGCTAGGGCCATGGACTTAAAGGACCGGCCACCTGCTGTGCTCTTGCGCACCCTAATGGTGTGGGCAAGGTGGAGGTCTGCAGAGCGTAAGGCACGTGTTGGAACGTAGAAAGTGCAGAGTCCCTGCAGTATTTGGGGGCCCTGGCCATGTAGGATTTTGTGGGTTAGACAGAGGGTTTTAAATTGAATTCTTTGTTTCACGGGCAGCCAGTGCAGCCAGCGTAAGAGGTGTGAGGTGCGACAGTGTTTAGGCAGGGCAAAAAGAGTGCGGGCAGCTGCGTTTTGAGCCCTTTGAAGTCTTTTAGTAACCGTCAAGTTGGTTCCAAGCAATAGTCCATTACAATATTCCAGGTGGGATAGGACCAGGGACTGGACTATTACTTGATGGGTAGGTGGCTCGAAGAAGCCCAGGATGGGTTTGAGGGTGCGAAGGCGGCCAATGCAAGTACCAGCCACCTTTTTTGCGTGCGACTCAAAAGATAGAGAGTTGTCCATTAGGACCCCCAGGTTCTTGACTACCTCCTTAGGTATCGGGGGGGACCCATTGTTGGGGGCCACCACCGATCGTCCCACTTCTGTGAGTAACAGCCCATCAGGAGCACCTCAGGAGGAATTAAGTTGGAGATAGTTCTCCGTCATCCAGTTCGAGATGGCCAGGACGTCTTCCTGGAATTTTACCTGGTCCAGCACGGTGTTATTAGAGAAGGTAAAAATAAGCTACGTGTCGTCCGCATAAGAGATCATTTTGATCTTTCGTTCCTTGGCCAGGACGTCCAAGGGGCGGAAGTACACGTTAAACAGCGTGGGGCTGAGGGCAGAGCCCTGAGGAACGCCGCAATTGAACGGGAACTTGCTAGAAAAATAGAGGGGAGCATGAATCTGGAAGGAGCGGTCAGATAGAAATGACGCGAACCAAGCCAGAGCCCCGCCGCTGACCCCGATCTCCCTGAGACGTTTAAGCAGAATTTCGTCAGAGACCGTGTCGAACGCCGCGCTCAGGTTAAGCAGGATCAGTGCTGAGGTGTTCCCTAGGTCTTGTGAGGCCCTTAGTTGTTCCGTGACTGCCAGGAGAGCAGACTCCGTGGTGTGCTTAGCCCGGAAGCCGTTTTGTGGCTCATCCAGGATCCCATTAGCTTCCAGGTATCTGGTCAGGGTGGCGTTCACATGTGCTTCCATCACCTTGGCCAGGTATGGCAGAAGGGAAATCAGTCTGACGTTTTCTGGGAGGGAAGGATCCAGAGTGGGCTTTTTCAACAGAGGGATGACTTTGGCATGTTTCCATGATCTGGGGATTATAGTACCATGGATGCGACTGCTCGCGTTTGGGCCGGGACATTTTTTGCGGGATAAAGTGGTCTAGTGAGCTGTTGATCCACCCCTTCAAGGCTTTGTCTGCTTCCTCCAGATTACTGGGCCAATCTGGGCGAGAGTATTTAAGGCTGGACTTGAAACTTGGAGCGTCCAGTTTATGCCAAGGGCGCCACCAGAGTGGGGGAAGGGATTCTGCCGAGAGGTGACTGATGTGCTGATGCATATGTGGATGACGAAGTGGTCCGTCCAGATAAGAGGAAGGGGGGCGTGGACTTTGATTACCTCAATGTTAGAGAACACAGGATCAAGTAAGTGGCCTGCCAGGTGTGATGGGCCTTTGACTAATTGGGTTAGCTGGCAGGCTTCCAAGTCTCCCAGGAAGTTAGTAATGTCATGGGAGTCAAGGCGCTCCAGATGTAAGTTTAGGTCCCCCAATATACTAAAGTTGGCTGTCTGCAGGGCAAGGGTAGAGATGGTCAGGGTTTCTTGAAAAGTACTCGCTGGCCCAGGGGGGCGGTAGATAAGGAGCCCAGAAAAAGTGAAATTATCTGATATCCTGATCTTGAATAGAGCGCATTGGCAGTCAGGTATAATCACAGGGGAGAGGGTGCAGGAATAGGCAGATTTGGATATCACAGCTAGCCCGACCCCCCTACCACTGGGTCTATTCTGAATACGCATCATATAGCCTGTCGGATGGGCCAGGGCTGGGATGGCGGTTAAGTCGCTGGTTAGCCAGGTCTTGGTTAGAAAGAGTAGGTCCGGGGACCGGTCCATGAGGAGCTCCAGTATTTCTTCATGGTGTTTTACCAGGGACCTACTGTTCAGGCTATATACGTTGAGATTTGTGGGTTTAGAAGACTCTGGTGGCGTCTGAGGGACCTCTGTGGCCCTGAACCCGCAATTGTTGCACCGTAAGCGTGGGGTATCTGGGTGCCAGAGATGGTCGGCACAGGGAGCCCAGGTGCGAAGGGCAAGCAGGTCCCTCGGGAGTAAGGGGGCAGCTGTGCCATCCAACAACCAGGGGTTCTGGCGTCTTGCGTCGGACGGGCACAGACGGGCTTGCCTTTGGCTCGCCGGCAGCGCACCCGCTGCGTGCGTCCGCTACGCGGGAGAGCTGGCATGCCGGCTATGAGGGGAGGGCGCAGGTCCCTCCCCTATCGGAAGTGCGACACCCTCGGGGGGCTAGGCCCAGGTCTATTCAAGCCCTCCACACAACCGGCACAGGCTGTGGTGGAACGGGGCTCAGACCGGAAATGAGGGGAGCAGGTATGGACCAAGTGAAATGCTATTTTTAAAATATATACGTGCTTTAAAAGTATCAGGTAATTTCCGTATAGTGTAAGTGTGGAGTTTCACAAATACAAATACATTCGCCGCACTGCCGCCCGCTAGCGCCTTACTGATCTGGCGCGTCCGCTGCGCGGGAGTGCTGGCATGCCGGCTATGAGGGCGCAGGTCCCGCCCCTACCGGAAGTGCGACACCCATGGGGGGCCGGGCCCAGGTCTATTCCCGCCCTCCACACAACCGGCACAGGCCGTGGTGGAACGGGGCTCAGACCGGAAATGAGGGGAGCAGGTAGGGACCAAGTAAAATGCTATTTTTAAAATATTTACAAGCTTTAAAAAGTATCAGGTAATTTCCTTATAGTGTAAGTGTGGAGTTTCACAAATACAAAAACATTCGCCGCACTGCCGCCCGGTAGCGCCTTACTGATCTGGCGCGTCCGAACATACACTAAACCTATATTTATCTTTTGTTAGAATCAGTGCAGCTTTCTGTAATCTATGTAAGATATTACGTACTCTTATCAAATTGGCCTCCAATATGCGTCACACACGCAATCATGCCTCTTTCTGTAGATAGAAAACTATACAAGTGCCAATACTGTTATCTTTACTAAACCTCCTCAAGTTCTCTACTATAAGAATTAAACTTAATGTAAGTGCGAGACTTGAAAATCAGTCTGAATGAATCATTTTTTATTCATATTTTTACAACATTTGTTGGTTAAATTTCACCAAATTCTACAATCAACATACAAAAAACAATTTTATAGTAAAAACAATTCAACTATCAGAAAAAACTTCATCCTCAACGTTCATACTTCGTTGATCAACAATACACATTCCATTCTTACACTCTCACACACACCCGACAACCATACTTTATTTACAAATCAATATACAATAGTACATCTAATTTTACCATAGACAACAATTTGTTCAGTTTAGAGCATTTTGATACAATTATATGTATTTGGAAAATCTTATGGTGTAGAGAAAGCGGTCTACGCGTTTCGAAGCCCTATTTAGTGTGGAGTTCTCATCAGGACCTCACAGCTTAAAACTGGAATGTACCCTAGTTCGTAAAGTGCCCGGCGTGTAACAATCTCATCGGGGTTTGCAGCATATATCTCTAAGTGATATGTGAGACTTGTATGGAGTCTCCTCCCTGCGAGTGTTGAATGTAAAAGCGGCTCTCTCATAAACCTTTGCTCCTTGGTGCGCTGTCTGTCACGCAGCCTGTATCATCAAAGGCGAGCGGAACGGAATTTACCGCCCAGGCCTACTCTTGAATAATGTTCCTCCTTGGTGCTACCAAAAATTAACACATTATAATGAAAACACATTACTTCTGACTACCCCTTTAAAGTAGATATCACGATCGTCTGATTAAGAGGCTACTGGTATTAATCTGAAAAATTTGTATTTCCCCATATGAATGGCAAATGCAGTGATTTCTGCAAAAGTTTATCCAGTTCAACATGGTGATAGGCTGTTACCAGATCTAAAGTCATCAAATAATTGGCACCAGTGAGATTTGAAACAATCTCACCTATATTAGGGAGAGGAGATCTATCCACTAAAACCTTTCCATTAAGTGCTGTAATGAAATACACAGCCACATTTCTCCATTGGCTTTTCTCACTAGCACTATTGCCATGTGTTTCCCTCATGGCCCTTTGTGGTATTCCCTATGCTAGCCTAAGTGTGGACGTTGTAGGCCACATTTTCTGATGTACACATCTCTAGGTAGACACATTTACTTTATGCCACATTGTACATTCACACAGAACCTTCATATGTTTTCTTATTCTGTTCTTTTCCTGGAATTTAGTCTGATCACCCTAGACAAGGTCAAACAACAGTGCCCCTTGATATTCTCTCTGGTCAGACACTAGAATCTAGACATAACACGAGAATGCAGCTGCTGGTTGTGAGCATACATGTTTTGTCATATAACTGAGCACAAGACCTTGAAAAAACACATACTGAGTAAGGGTGCTGAGGCAATATAGCTATGGCAAATGAGATGTAGAACACATATCTGTGTATGCTAAGGTATGTGGTCTGCCAATAATCCCAGAGATTTTTCAGATCCAATCATTTTAGCTTCAGTAGAAGGGAGGGGTGTTAGGATATTTTGTCCTAGAAAATGACAGGGCTTTTTATGACTTATGGTTTATTGACCATGCTAACAGTGTTTATAGTATGCATTTGTTTTCTAATTGTGGCACATATACTGCATTTTTGCACAAAATAGTTTTAGTAAATATTTTAAACTTCCTTCAAGTCTCTTGTTTATATTATTGTGAATGTGTACAAGTGAGAGAGTGAAAGGGTGTGTCTTCTTACTGATATCCCTGAGAGGGTCAAGAGTATTGTGTTCTGGGGTGACAATTGACTTGTTAATCTGGTAAGGTTATGAGGGCGTGTGAGGTACTATAGCTTGGCAGACTCGGGCTCATAGATATTGAGGTGGTATGGTGATTCATTCCCTACATGCTGATGTTCTATAGTCCGAAGCATAGTTCTGTTCCTGAGCAGAAGCCCTGCAACTCTATCGGGGATACGCAATTGGTTGCTTCCACTGGTTCAATGATCCTTAACTTAATGAGATGGTCAATCTTCTATACTCTAGCCTGAACATTCAACAGTATTCTGTGCACTTTTTCTGCAACAGGTTGTGCACCCACCTTTAATTTGATATAACGTCTGTATCTTCTCAAACATCCTAACTCATTGCAGAGTACTCCCTTAACCGCATCGATGCGGCGCATTTTCCCGCTGTGCGCTGAAGATTTGAAAATCCCGCGGTTCATGACGAGCTCAGCTCGTCATGAGCGTACGAGAGGTGTACCTCATGACGAGCTGAGCTCGTCATCAGCATCGATGTGGTTAAACTCTTTTCTAAACTGCTCAGTGATGTTATCTAGCTCTTGTACCTGAACTTTTGGCTCAACATAGGGATTAACTGTCACACCTAACAGCCTCCAATGTTGCAACCCATAATTTCATCCCCTTTTTTTCCTGTTACCATTTTTCCTCCAAATTTAATGCATGCCATGAATTTACCCCACATCTCAATGGGTGCAACTCAATATCCCACAGCAGATATATCCATTCTGCTAATGTTGATCTTATTGCTGTTTTAAGCATGGAGAGATGTGAACATGAGTCAAATTTCATCTCCAAGTCCACTCTCTCAATTGTGACTTTACCAGTTGGATGAGCACCCTTGTGACCACCCAGCTGAAACATCATCTTTTTGACCTGTTTTTTCATCTCGTTTTCCCTTTCCTTCTGCAACATTTTACATAGTGTACTTTTTTCCACATGCATTATTTCTTTGCTCTCTTTTACTTTTAAATGCTCCCAATACACTTGTATAAGATATCTCCTAACTTATCAAATTGGCCTCCAATATGCGTCACACACACAATCATGCCTCTTTCTGTAGATAGAAAACTATACAAGTGCCAATTCTGTTATCTTTACTAAACCTCCTCAAGTTCTCTACTATAAGAATTAAACTTAATGTAAGTGCGAGACTTGAAAATCAGTCTGAATGAATCACTTTTTATTCATATTTTTACAACATTTGTTGGTTAAATTTCACCAAATTCTACAATCAACATACAAAAAACAATTTCATAGTAAAAACAATTCAACTATCAGAAAAAACTTCATCCTCACCGTTCATACTTCGTTGATCAACAATATACATTCCATCCTTACACTCTCACACACACCCGACAACCATCCTTTATTTACAAATCAATATACAATAGTACATCTAATTTTACCATAGACAACAATTTGTTCAGTTTAGAGCATTTTGATACAATTATATGTATTTGGAAGATCTTATGGTGTGGAGAAAGCGGTCTACGCGTTTCGAAGCCCTATTTAGTGTGGAGTTCTCATCAGGATCTCACAGCTTAAAACTGGAATGTGCCCTAGTTCGTAAAGCGCCCGGCGTGTAACAATCTCATTGGGGTTTGCAGCATATATCTCTAAGTGATATGTGAGACTTGTATGGAGTCTCCTCTCTGCGAGTGTTGAATGTAAAAGCGGCTCTCTCATAAACCTTTGCTCCTTGGTGCGCTGTCTGTCACACAGCCTGTATCATCAAAGGCGAGCGGAACGGAATTTACCGCCCAGGCCTACTCTTGAATAATGTTCTTCCTTGGTGCTACCAAAAATTAACACATTATAATGAAAACACATTACTTCTGACTACCCCTTTAAAGTAGATATCACGATCGTCTGATTAAGAGGCTACTGATATTAATCTGAAAAATGTGTATTTCCCCATATGAGTGGCAAATGCAGTGATTTCCTGCAAACATTTATCCAGTTCAACATGGTGATAGGCTGTTACCAGATCTAAAGTCATCAAATAATTGGCCAAGTAAAAGTGACGTTCCCTTGAACTGAACTATAAATGAAATAACATGAGCTATCCACACCTAAATTAAGAAGATTTATGACAAATCTACAAACTAATCAGTAAAAAAATCACAATTTATTATGTATACATACAATAAAATTCATGTGGTACTAAACAAAGACAATACTAAAATTTGAATGAAAACATTTCATAACTAATAATAACATTCAATTATGACCCGCATAATTGGAACACAAAGGACAGAAACAGTAAGACATAGAATTTGTGCAATACTAATCGTATATTCGAACTCCTGTTGTCTAACATCGATGTCGGGTGCTCAAATACCATATATATCAACAACAATGACAGAGTCTTGAATTATACATGACAAGTATAATTCAAGACTCTGTCATCGTTGTTGATATATTTGTTATTTGAGCACCCAACATCGATGTTAGACAACAGGAGTTCGAATATACGATTAGTATTGCACAAATTCTATGTCTTACTGTTTCTGTCCTTTGTGTTCCAATTATGCGGGTCATAATTGAATTTAATTATTAGTTATGAAATGTTTTCATTCAAATTTTAGTATTGTCTTTGTTTAGTACCACATGAATTTTATTGTATGTATACATAATAAATTGTGATTTTTTTACTGATTAGTTTGTAGATTTAAGGAAACCGGAGGTCTAGTGAAAAAAGAGAGTAAATACACACAGAACAAAGATTGAAGCAAGACTTACAACCAATCGTTATAACTATCTGACAGTCAGTGATAGTGAAAGAATGATGACGCAAATGCGAGTTCATGCCAGGAGAAACCCTGAGGAAGGCAGAAAAGTAAGGATTCCCATCAACTGCCCTTGGTGGCCAGTGTCATCATATGGAAAACCAAAGTGAACCCTGTCACCTCAGCTCTTCTGGCACCGAGCCAAATGCTGATAGACTAGGCGTATTGGAGACAAGGATAGAGAATGCAGTGCAAGAAAAAAGAAGTGTAAGTGAGTTAAAAAAGATACATCAGTGGTCCCAGATACCTTTATTGATGATCAGTGGTGGACTTATTAAAAAAATATATATACAGTGTCGGTTTTGAATTAATCAACCGAAAATGCTCTACTAGTTTCAGCCGTGGCGGGTACAGGGACCCGGCTTTCTTCAGGACCTCGTTAGTATAGCTACTGCATAAAGTGCAATGTTCAATAAACAATAATAACAAAACAGCTTAAAAGCATCACAGTGGGAATACACGTGAACAATACCGGTACCTCTATGCAGGATGGATGATTATTTATTCCTATCCTGTGTGAGGTAACAGGCCTCACCTCACCTGGCTCTGACTCAGGTTTAAGGAAGAGGCATCGCCCTCTCCGTCGATACCTCGGGTTGTGTCCTGAGACGGTATTGTTCACGTGTATTCCCACTGTGATGCTTTTAAGCTGTTTTTTTATTACTGTTTATTGAACATTCCACTTTATGCAGTAGCTATACTAACGAGGTCCTGAAGAAAGCCGGGGTCCCTGTACCCGCCACGGCTGAAACTAGTAGACCATTTTCGGTTGATTAATTCAAAACCGACACTGTATATATATTTTTTTAATAAGTCCACCAGTGATCATCAATAAAGGTATCTGGGACCACTGATGTATCTTTTTTAACTCACTTACACTTCTTTTTTCTTGCACTGCATTCTCTATCCTTGTCTCCAATACGCCTAGTCTATCAGCATTTGGCTCGGTGCCAGAAGAGCTGAGGTGACAGGGTTCACTTTGGTTTTCCATATGATGACACTGGCCACCAAGGGCAGTTGATGGGAATCCTTACTTTTCTGCCCTCCTCGGGGTTTCTCCCGGCATGAACTCGCATTTGCGTCATCATTCTTTCACTATCACTGACTGTCAGATAGTTATAACGATTGGTTGTAAGTCTTGCTTCAATCTCTGTTCTGTGTGTATTTACTCTCTTTTTTTCACTAGACCTCCGGTTTCCTTGTGTTATTTATTGGTAGGATTGGGGATTGAAACTGGATGGGTCTCTAAATATTTTCCCTAGGCCCCCCTCTCTCTCCCTCCCCGGGAGTGAAGTCATGTGTAATTAAATTTAGTTTGTAGATTTGTCATAAATCTTCTTAATTTAGGTGTGGATAGCTCATGTTATTTCATTTATAGTTCAGTTCAAGGGAGCGTCACTTTTACTTGGTTGTTTAACCCTACTTCCCTTGACTAGTTTAAGTGGTACCTCTCTATTTTTTAATCATCAAATAATTGGCACCAGTGAGATTTGAAACAATCTCACCTATATTAGGAAGAGGAGATCTATCCACTAAAACCTCTCCATTAAGTGCTGTAATGAAATACACAGCCACATTTCTCCACTGGCTTTTCTCACTAGCACTATTGCCATGTGTTTCCCTCATGGCCCTTTGTGGTATTCTCCTATGCTAGCCTGAATGTGGACGTTGTAGGCCACATTTTCTGATGTACACATCTCTAGGAAGACACATTTACTTTATGCCACATTTTACATTCACACAGAACCTGCATATGTTTTCTCGTTCTGTTCTTTTCCTGGAATTTAGTCTGATCACCCTAGACAAGGCCAAACAACAGTGCCCCTTGATATTCTCTCTGGTCAGACACAAGAACCTAGACATAACACGAGAATGCAGCGGCTGGTTGTGAGCATACACGTTTTGTCGTATAACTGAGCACAAGACCTTGAAAAAACACATACTGAGTAAGGGTGCTGAGGCAAGATAGCTATGGCAAATGAGATGTAGAACACATATCTGTGTATGCTAAGGTATGGGGTCTGCCAATAATCCCAGAGATTTTTCAGATCCAATCATTTTAGCTTCAGTAGAAGGGAGGGGCGGTAGGATATTTTGTCCTAGAATATGACAGGGCTTTTTATGACTTATGGTTTATTGACCATGCTAATAGTGTTTATAGTATGCATTTGTTTTCTAATTGTGGCACAAATACTGCATTTTTGCACAAAATAGTTTTAGTAAATATTTTAAACTTCCTTCAAGTCTCTTGTTCATATTATTGTGAATGTGTACAAGTGAGAGAGTGAAAGGGTGTGTCTTCTTACTGATATCCCTGAGAGGGTCAAGAGTATTGTGTTCTGGGGTGACAATTGACTTGTTAATCTGGTAAGGTTATGAGGGCGTGTGAGGTACTATAGCTTGGCAGACTCGGGCTCATAGATATTGAGGTGATAAGGTGATTCATTCCCTACATGCCGATGTTCTATGGTCCGAAGCATAGTTCTGTTCGTGAGCAGAAGCCCTGCAACTCTATGGGGGATACCCAATTGGTTGCTTCCACTGGTTCAATGACCCTAACTTAATGAGATGGTCAATCGTCTATACTCTAGCCTGAACATTCAACAGTATTCTGTGCACTTTTGTTGCAACAGGTTGTGCCCCCACCTTTAATTTGATATAACGTCTTCATCTTCTCAAACATCCTAGCTCATTGCAGAGTACTCCCTCAAACTCTTTTCCAAACTGCTCAGTGTTGTATCTAGCTCTTGTACCTGAACATGTGGCTCAACATAGGGATTAACTGTCACACCTAACAGCCGTCAATGTTGCTAATCCATAATTTCATCCCCTTTTTTTCCTGTTAACATTTTTCCTCCAAATTTAATGCATGCCATGAATTTACAACAAAATATAATGATCCCTTTTCCTTATTTAAACAAAACAGGTCAGATTTTGACGGACAATCTACCCGTTCTGCCTTCCTGTTCTAATGTCAGTAGTCGGTCCAAAACAAAGTAACAAATTTACATATCATATGTGCTGTATATCTTAATACTGTGGTCTATCTCTCTAGGGTGAACAGAGCAAGATTTACAAAGGAATACATTTTATATTCGATTCGATTTCAAAGCTTTATTCGATTAATTGAAAACAACAATCATAAAAGCACAAGGTATAACAGACAATAGACATTCATTTATCGCTAATACAGATTCCACGCAACGGGTTAAAATTAAGGCTACATGATTCGGGAAAGAGTTTAAAAAAGCATACTTTTCCTCACAGAAATGGCTTTCAAGATAAAAATCGCAGTACGAAAGCAAATTTCATGATCATTCAGGGAGAAAAGCAGTCGCATAGCTGATTTAACAGTTGTTATTGCCCTTTTTTTAAACAATGGTAAAGATAAAATACACGTAGATGCAAGTAAAAATCACAAATAAATAAAAAGTGAACAGTGCTTTGTTTTGTAATCCCATCACATGGACACAGTACAGAAGGATAGATTTTTATATGCGGAAAGGCTACCAAATTATGGGCAATACCCAGTCTTAGCCTGGTAAGGACGTACCGGTGAGACGGCCGAGTGACTGCAGTTAGGTAGGTCTGAAAACCAGTGGTCTCGATATTAGAGTAATAGTACTGGGGAATTGTTAGCAACATTTTTGCCTCCCTACGTGCTTCCGGCTTTTTCCCTAAAAACAAAGATTTTAACTCCTTTTTAGGGATGTCGGAGAGACTGGCTGGATCAGCCAAAATGTCCATGTTCAATAATACTCCTACTGTGGTCACGACGTAATTAATCCAAGGAATCAAGAGCCTCTTGTCTAAACGAAGACAATCAGTAATAATGTCTCTCGTAAAGCTAGTTTCTTCTTTATACCAAATTGCTCTCCAAACCATCAAAGGTCTTAAACTAATTAGGTCGGACAAATATTCTATCCCTAGCTCATTATGTATTATCGGGGTAGAGGCTGATCGGGGCAAACACAGTAATCTTTTCAAAAAACAGTTCTCTTCCGTTTGCAGAGCCTCATAACGGCTATGCCCCCAGACCCCTGACCCATACAACGCTATGGGAGCGCATCTCAGTCGATATATTTGCAACATGTCGTATATACGACGTTGTCCAAGCTTTGTTGCAAACGTAAAGACTCCGTGTGCGCTATTGGACATCTTAGCTTTGACATTCAATATTTCTTGTGTCCACAGGCCATCATTACTAAAGGTTATACCTAGATAACAAAATTTATTGACAACCTCAATCCTTTGCCCATCAATAAAAAAGGAACTAGACTTCCTCGGCTTACTTCCACAAATCATAATAAAGGTTTTCGTGTAATTAATCTTAAGTTTGCGTTCTTTTATGAACCTCGCAAACCTATCCATCAGTCTCTGCAAGCCTCGGGGGGTTCTAGATAGAAGTACCGAGTCGTCGGCATAAAGCAGAACGAGAATGGCCTGCCCATCTACTTGTGGTGCGTCGGAGTTAACTAACCTAGGCTCGGCCTCAACGGCATTAATAAAAAGAGAAAAAAGGAGGGGTGCCAAAACGCACCCTTGCCTTATGCCTAGGTTAACCCCAATACTGTCAGTGCACTCCCCACCCCTGCCAAATCTGATACGTGCCGATAAAATTGGAATATAATCTAGCTAGGAAATAAATGATCTCCGAGGGTGCACCCAGTTCAAGTAGTGTTGGCCATAGTAGGGCATAATCGACTAAGTCGAACGCGCTGCTTAGATCAGCGAAACAGAGAAAAAGCGAGCCCTTCTTGGCGCGCGTATATTTCCCTATTACGAGGTCTACATTTATGCACTGTTCAATCGTCCCTAATCCTTTTCTGAACCCAAACTGGGAATGGGCTAAAATTCCATTACTCTCCGCCCAGTCCTCTAACCTAGCCAGCAACACCCGGCTCATTGTCTTGAGGGAAGAGTCTAGGAGGGAGATTGGTCTATAATTCTTTGGATCTGCCATAGCTCCCTTTTATATATAGGTATAATCACCGATTCCCCCAAGAAAGCGGGGTGCCATCAGTCACTGCAGCGTTAAAAACTTTAACCAATACAGGCCCCCATAATTTCGGGTCAGTCTTATACAGATCGATCGGTACCCCATCCGTACCGGGTGCCTTCCCACCCGTACTACACCTGATCGCCACCTCGACTTCTTGTACTGTAATATTCAACGGGGTGGCGGGCCAGGGTTCAGTGTTCCTAGTGATTGGAATTGCCATTCCATTCGAGTTGAATATACTTCCAAAATGTGACTTCCAGCTTTTGTTGCTGAAATGGGCGGTGAGTACCGGAATATCCTCACTCTTAAAAAGAGGGCGATTAACCACATCCCAGAAGAGTTTACTATCCGACATCTCGACTGCTCTCGTCAGGCTATCCCAGGCTTCTTCCCGAAGTTCTCTCTTCCTACGCTTTAGCTGTTCATTATAGGATGCCTGTAAGTTTGAGACAATCGATCTATCCCTTGGTCTTCTGGATAATGCTGTCTTTAATTTCCTCAGGGACTCAGTACATGCGTGGTCGAACCAACCGGTCATAGGTTTGTTATTACCATGCTTTGTAGCTGTCAGGATATTGTTAATTACAATATTTATCCTATTAAAATTAGATAAAATTCCCTGAGTGGAAGAGTTCTCATCCAGGCAATCTTGTAGATCCGGGAGGCAAGCCGACACAATTTTAACCAAGAGCTTTTCTGAGTTGTCTCCCCTCCATTTTATCCTATAGCTGTTAGATCTACACGGCACTATGTCATTGATGGTACAAGTATTGGACAAAGGCTTAAGGCCCCAGAAAGAGATCACAAGTATGATACAGTTGTGGTCACTTAGAGCTAAATCCCTTACAACTGGGGCATCACAGAAGGGACTAATATCATTAGTGATCAACAGATGGTCGATGATCGTGGCCGAATTCCTCCCCGTAAAGGTAGGGACGAAGTTACCCTCGCTGTCTTTAGCAGGTTGGAGTATAAATAATGTAAACTTTGCCAGAACCAGGTTTAACGACTCTCCATACGCATTGTGAGGAAAGTGAATAATACCATCCCCACTGTCATCATTGTACCCACAAACCTTGGTCCCTGATAGTGTACACGTAGTGGTGTTAAAAACCCCGCCCCAGATGATTGAGAAGTTCTCACAGTTATCCTTACAAATCTTATCCAGGGCCTTCTCCAATTCCTCTACCACCAGGCAGCGGGAAGAATCAAACACGTTGTTGTAATGGTTAATCAACAATGTATTACGTCCATTCTTATGGGATAACCACACAATTTGTGAGTGGCAACCAACATTTTCATGCAAAATAACCTTAACTGGAAGTTTGACCGAGAGTAAGATAACTAGGCCACCTTTGGCTCTACCCATATTCGAGGCCTGTGCTGGTAAATTATAAGATACAAAATCATCATAATTAATATCATTCACCCACCAAGTCTCTTGGAAGCATGATATGTCGTAATTGATCAAAAAATCTTTCCAGCCCAGGCAGTCTCGTTTGTTCCAGCAATGTTTCAATAGGCAAGATTAAACCATCTATCACTTATTTCAGTACTGTAAACGGGGGCTTCCTCAGTACTTTTTGAGGGACTCTCCGGCAGGCTTAGTTGGTTTGTATTAAATGAAATACTCCCATGTCCTTCAGGTATAGTGGTAGCTACGCCCTGAGTCCCGTTTCCATCGTGGGATGGGGCGCTATCATCCCCCCCCGTGCAAGATCAGTCAGTATAGCCTCCACTTGCTGAGGAGACTCTATATAATTAGGGGGTGGGCCTAGTACCTTGATCTGGGGACAATTACTCACTAGGTCATGCTGGGACTTGGTCAGTCAGTCTACGGCATCTAAACAATTAAATCGATTATGGCTAACGTAGGCATCACTAGGAAACAAAGGGGCCTTATTACCCCAAGCCCCCCTGTCATTTTTCCTCCTTACTACTCTGGTCCATTCGCCTTGGCCTCTTATGAGTTCTCTCTCATAATTCAGTGGATAGAAAAAATTTAGGGGAAATGGCTGGATGATTGTATCTGTCTGATGATTTTCCCATGCGCAAATGTGGGTGACTGCCCTCTGATCTCTAAAGGTTACAAGGACACAGTCACTGTTAATCGATTTGGCCATTCTTCCCACCCAGGGGGTCCTCTTGACCATGATAATCTCATTTGATGTAAAGGGGGGGAGAGGTCTATTCACGCTAAGCCAGCTTACCACTTTATTCTTTAATGAGGCAAAAGATTCATAAACTTCCTCTTTTAAAGCCGGGACACCCGTGAGGACCACTACCAAGGGCTGTGCTTCCGGCGGAAGATCTGGATATGAAACTTTCCCTGCCTGATTATTGGTCTCGCGGTTAATTTCCTTAGGCGGAGTTTCCTTTACTTTCAAGGGGGCCTTTGCTGGAGGTGGGCCGCCTTCACCGCCCCCTCGGGATACTAGCTTGGATCTAGGCTTGGGAATGGGTACATCTTTTCTCGCTGGCTGGGTACTAGTAACTACTATCTCAGGTTGGGTATCTGTACTAACACCGTTTTCTATGAGCTCAGTATATGGGGTTACAATAGTTTCCGTTCTAGTAACCATTTTTTCTAGTGTATTAGTATTAGGTACAACAACCAGTTTACAGTTAATGATCCGTGTTCGCTCCAGTAGGGGCAGCATGGAGCATGGAGTGGTGTGGCTCACTGGTTAGAGGCAGCAGACCCGGAAGGAGAGAAAGGCCCGGGACCAGGGTTCAATTCCCGACGCGGCAGGTTCGTGGACCTAGGGTCAGCGGACTCGACAACTCTCGCCTCGGTGCCTACTCTAACCAGGGATCACACTCGGCAACTCTGGGCATTAAGCTTGCCTCATCTCTACAACGGCCCCCCACAGACGCCGGGGATGCCTGGTTTCACCTTGGAGATACCCAGAAGGGACCATCTCACAGGGAAAGCCAGGACTGGTTCCCCAGCGGTCTTCAGCGCCGGGACGCTCACGGGCAGCTGCGTGCTTTACAAGTCCAACACACACACACACACATTAAAGATTTCATTAAAATTTCGATTTTTCCTAAAACGTCGCTATTGCCTGTATATTCAGGAACCATGTTAAAAGGGGTGAGAGCCTCACAGATGTATTTAATAAACTAGGGCTAGGTGTTAGGCCACAGTTTTTAGATATTTTGGCGGGTTTCTCCATTGGGGGGCTCCCTCCCCGTTTCCTTTTGGTAATTATATTTTGTACACTTTGGGTATTCGTTGGAGGTAGAACGAGATCAGGACTGTCCATAGACATTATTAAGCTAGTCAGCGATCGTGTAGAACCACTTATGGGTGTACTGTCTATAGTATTCTCTAGGTAAGAGTCAATTGCACCGGATTCTACCGGCTTCGGGCTACAGGACGAACGTATAGCTGTTCCCAGCTCCGCCAACCCAGATATGGGGGAGACAGCTGCACCAATAGCACCAAGCGAAGAGCGCCTGCCCGTCACCAGGTCAAGGGACAGGCGCTTTTCTGTCTCTGCTATTTCTTTCTCCAAAATTTTTGCAGCCCGGTTAATGAAACGATCCATGGTCCCAGTAACAGCACCCCTGGGGTAGATATAGTAACCTTTGTCCCCTTCTCTGACCGCAGCACCATACTGATAGTTGAGTAGACACTACCAATCTCAGAAATAGCTGCAGGAATCGGAGGATGTACCTCACAGAGAGTGAGCCCTGCCCGGCCTCTATCGGCCTCGGACGGCCTCAGACGGCCCGCCCTTTGCCCGGGGTTAGCCCGGCGCACTCCCGCGCGCGTCCCGCGTCGTGCGAGGAGGGCCAGCTGTAATAGGAGAGGAGGCGGGGCTGATTAAGGGAAGAGGACCGGCTGGTGACTCCAGCTATGAATGCTGGTCCTCGCAGTCCCCAACAGGCACATTCTCCCCACAGTCCAAGTCCAGTAAACACGCGGTGGCTCCAGTAGCAGCAGAGGGACCCGTGAAGATTGCAGCAAACAAAGTCCGACACTCCAGTAACAGGGCAAGTGAGGCTTCACGCAGCGAACGGCGCCCGCGAAGCGGGGGCCGTGAGATATGATATGCTGCGAGCGGGAGGCGGGGCTGGTTAGGGGAAGAGGACCAGCTGGTGACTCCAGCTACAAATGCTGGTCCTAGCAGTCCCCAACAGGCATGTTCTCCCCACAGTCCGATTCCAGTAAACACGCGGTGACTCCAGTAGCAGCAGAGGGACCCGTGAAGATTGCAGCAAACAAAGTCCGACACTCCAGTAACAGGGCAAGGGAGGCTTCACGCAGCGAACGGCATCCGCGAAGCAGGGGCCGTGAGATGTGATATGCTGCGAGCGGGAGGCGGGGATGGTTAGGGGAAGAGGACCAGCTGGTGACTCCAGCTATGAATGCTGGTCCTCGCAGTCCCCAACAGGCACGTTCTCCCCACAGTCCGAGTCCAGTAAACACGCGGTGGCTCCAGTAGCAGCAGAGGAACCCGTGAAGATTGCAGCAAACAAAGTCCGACACTCCAGTAACAGGGCAAGGGAGGCTTCACGCAGCGAACGGCATCTGCCAAGCGGGGGCCGTGAGATGTGATATGCTGCGAGCGGGAGGCGGGGCTGGTTAAGGGAAGAGGACCAGCTGGTGACTCCAGCTATGAATGCTGGTCCTCGCAGTCCCCAACAGGCACGTTCTCCCCACAGTCCGAGTCCAGTAAACACGCGGTGGCTCCAGTAGCAGCAGAGGGACCCGTGAAGATTGCAGCAAACAAAGTCCGACACTCCTGTAACAGGGCAAGCGAGGCTTCACGCAGCGAACGGCGCCCGCGAAGCGGGGGCCGTGAGATGTGATATGCTTATATTCAAATTTTTATTACCAAAAGATCTGATCTTTTCATTAAAAAATTCATACAATTTATTAAAACTTTACAATACATAATATATAAGACAATTGAAAAAAAGAACAAAACTGTTGATGCGGCGTTTCGGTGAAAACGTTGGTCACCTTCTTCAGGACAATAGGTTCTTATTTAAAAACAATATTTTTGTATAAAATGTACAGCCTTTCTCAATTGGCTTGGTAGTGCAGTTGCAAAACCCTAAGGAGTTTTCTGCCCCCAGGTTTACTTAAAGAAGAGAAATCTTGGGTTTAATCCTTTACCCCCAATTAGTGTTTCTTCATATTCAGTAGGTATTCCTCTTTCTGCCCACTGATTCTGGGTTGATGTTTGTTCAATTTCCCATTAGAAGTTATCTAGAATCTGGGCTGCATGGCCATTAACACTTTATTTCTTTTTTGCTTAGTTTTTTCTTTTTAGGTGAACAAAAGGCTTAATGAAATTGGACCTTCAGTTCTTTACAACAGGTTCAAGTGATTTTCTTGGTTAGTGGTATGCCCAGGGTTTTTTGTCTGTTTCCCTCAGGGCTGTTATCCACGACCGTCCTGTTCTCTTCTCTGGCTGCAACTACCATGAATTTATCCCACATCTCAATGGGTGCAACTCAATATCCCACAGGAGATATATCCATTCTGCTAATGTTGATCTTATTGTTGTTTTAAGCATGGAGAGATGTGAACATGAGTCAAATTTCATCTCCAAGTCCACTCCCTCAATTGTGAATTTACCAGTTGGATGATCACCCTTGTGACCACTCACCTGAAACATCATCTTTTTGACCTCTTGTTTCATCTTGTTTTCCCTTTCCTTCTGCAACATTTTACATAGTGTACTTTTTTCCACATGCATTATTTCTTTGCTCTCTTTTACTTTTACATGCTCCCATTACACTTGTATAAGATATCTCCTAACCTATCAAATTGGCCTCCAATATGCATCAGACACGCAATCATGCCTCTTTCTGTAGATGACAGACCTTGTTTTCCAGAAACAAAATGGTACCTTTGTGGCAGTGCACAACCAAGTGGGTCCTTTTCTATGGAAAATCGACTTTATTTCAATCAAAAACACGATGGCGACTGACTTCAGCAATCAGGTCATTTTCTAAAGAAAGTAGAGGTTGTATTACAACCAACTCTTCTTTTTCTAAAGCTGATTGTGCGCACCATTTTCCAACAGCCACTGTACAGTGCAAATGCATTTCACAGCAGCTCAATGTCACAAAAAGCATAAACAATTTGCAACACCTCACCAGACATGTTGGGTCGTTTTCCTCATCTCATGCAGCAATCCATCTCTATGTGAAGTCTCCCATCAACACACAAGCAGGCTCATTAAAGAACAGCGCTTTCCCAGTGCGACCAGGTAAGCTGTGCTTCACATTGTTGAGGTGCAGGCTTTTATCAATAGGCGTATCCAATCCTCATCGTCAGTTTGAGGTGTCTTACGGATGCTAAGAAAAGCTCCTATCTAGGAAAGCTCTTTAATTTACCCCAAACATCAATCTGCAAGTCTCAACTGACTCCTCTCAGAACTTACCAACATTTTCCCCCTATAATAGAATTTCCAATGTGATGCGTACCAACTGATAACGTTTACTAGGTGATCCCACACAAGGCATATAAAATCTCTTGAATCCTGAAAAGATAAGAAAGACTTACAGAAAAAAGAACAAGCAAATCAGTTGTGGCATGATTTAATCAGGGCTTTGTGATTCCAAAGATTGCCTCCTCAACATTGGGCTCTGCAAGGCTGACCCAAGAGCTGTTACCATGGGATGAGGTAAGTAGCTGAACAACAGTTCCAGCAAGGTTTTAAATGACAGTAAGTTGCCGGTATCCCCTGCTTCTCCACCACTTTCACAGTATCAAATTTCAGACTTTGAAAAAACTGTCCATTGGTGGTAGCCTGCGAACTTGAAAATATTGTACTGGAAGCATCCAACCAACCATATGCATATCAGAAATACCAAGCATGATGATGAGTGGTCCACCCAGGCAAAGGCCTAACTCTTTCACCTCTTTGACTTCCGCTTAGGCAAATGGCTAAATAACAGATAAAATAAACAACCACCAACTCTGTAGCTCAGCAGCCATGATTGAAGTAGGAAACTGTGTGCTATGACAGGACAATGCCTTTCGCCTTATTTTTTTGTGCACAGTGTTAGCTGTAATCATTATACTTCTCAAATAACTTCTACCTCCACATGAATATAACATTCTAATCCTCTGCTATTCAGTTATGAAACCTATGGCAACACCCAATCACATATGGTCCACTAAATCAGTTTCCAAAAATCATTTGGTGTTGTAAACGAATCTAGGACCCTATGTAAATATTCCCGATTTATGCCCTTATGCGGTTATATCAAATCATATCCTTATAAAGGCATAAGAATCATACCCATATTAAGCTACCCTGGCAGGGTCTCCTCTTGTTCTATTTAGCTCATACCCATATTAAGTCATAGCCAATGCAGTCCAAATACGGCAAGGCTACTCCCATAGACTCCTAGAAAGCACAACGTGTTCTTAAACAAACCAAGCCTCCAGCAGCCCGGGAATCCCCCCTGCTTCTGTATTGATTTGTCCTAGAACTCCTGGAGTCCTGAAAGAACTGCGAGTTCTTAGTGACGTCTTATGTCCAACCTTACGTCAAACTCGGCACCTTCCAGGTATAAATATACCAGCATCTGCCCTAGCAAGACATGCGGTGGTTTGGAGCAGATTGGCTCTCTACTTGCCCGACGCCCTGCTGTAGCGAGTGCCGAAGGAAGCCAACCCTCCCATTGACGCACTGAGAGAGACGCTGCCTTTTCTCCTGCTGAGAAATCCAGCTCCAGTGTTTCCCTGTCACCCTTGCGGGTTGCTCGGAGATCGAGTCCTGAGAGAGAGATACAAGACCTCCTTCTTTCTATGACCAAGGTACGGAGCTGATTAGACCCGTAGAGAATTCTTGATTCAGATTCTTGGCTGAAACTATCTTAACTCAAAACTGCAGCTCACTTACTCTTCACACGTACTAGGCTTAGGTTAGGTACACCGGGTTAGGCGTATCTTAGAAGCACCAGTTGAGTACGTTTAGTCATGATTTTATCTATGTATATATTTTATCTATTTTAAACACCGTATGGCTTAGAAACCATACCATGCTTTTACAGTATTATTTCATAATACTCCTTTTACTGTACGCACTTTACTTTATGACAAGTATTGCAATTGTGGCAACTCACTTCTCTTGCATGAGAAAGAAGACTGTTCAATAAATAACCTCTTTTATTGAAAACGCCCGTCTCTCTATTTCTCTGCGTTTCTGGTGAAACTAAGCATGCACGATTGACTGAGTAAAATAGTTATCTATGTTTTCCGCGACTCTGGAGGGAGCAAAATTGTCATGTTTATGCGGTTGTCAGAAACTAATCCCTTCTTGTGTACTCGAGAACGTTTCTAGTGACCACTGAGCTAGCTGGCATTCATAATTAAGTCTAACATATTCAATAGAGACCTAGTGGACCTAAGTCCTACGTCTAAACTATCGTTTATGTGCTTCCAATGTGCAGAGCCTATTGGGAATATAGGAACTACACTACATTGGGTCTAGAAGGAACTCTCTAAAACTCTACCCATCATTACATACCCCTTGTTGACGCTCTTGACCAAATGAACTACTGCCATTACCTTGATGTGTGCCATCCAAACAGACACTCCTTGAAGCCCCCAGATTCAAACTTAAATTATTCTCTTTTCATGTGTGAGAAGTTGGCCTGATATATGATGTTTCCAATTCTGGAACCACCTTGTATCAGTCCAAGCTTTCCCTTATGGTGTCTGGTTGTAAGTCAAACTTGTAGACAAGCTATCTTAATGGTAGCATAGACTAAGCAGCCTTAAAAGCTTAACTCAAGAGGTCGTGGTAAGCGAGCTGTTTTACCAATCACAGTCCTGTAATATCAAATGAAAGGACACCACACAAGTATATATTATAAAAATATATGTATTTATTACTTAAAATAATCCCCAGTATTCTTTATGAACAAAGGGGCACAAGCGTTAAATCAAAAGCACAGTATAACATACAAAGTTGCACAATTATGGCCACTCAGACCATATACTAAGAAAGTGGTATAAGAGATACCAATAAAACAGTGGTTAGGCCTAGGGCCTAGGGAATCGCTGGGAGCAGTCGGGACAAGCAATGCTGAAGTCGGGAAAAGCCCGCGGGATTCAGGTGCAGTGCTGAAAGCACACGCATGCACCAATGCAAGTCAATGGTGCGTAAAAGTTAAGCGAATATAGTTTTAGGACACTTCCGCTGAACCTAGAAAGACAAAACTTAAGACACAGACCCTAGAGGTGTGTACCAGTGTGGGAACACCGGCGTTGCAATGTTACCTCACCCACAGGAAGCGGGTGCACAGGGTCGAAGTAGTGTCTGGTTTCGTCACGCTGGTTCTTGGTGCTTGAAGCTGAAGAGGCTGCAGGCGCTGTGAAGGAGAAGTGTCCGGTGGGATCCAAGGGTGGATCGAAGTCGAAAAGTACCTGAAAGCAGAGGGGACAGAGTCTGGGTCACTCAGCAGTGACCAGGGTGGAACCAGGATGGAACCAGGCAATGTCAGGCGCAATCAGGTGGTTGTCGAGGAGCTTCTCTCCGCTGTCACGTGGGCTCTGGGGCATCAACGAAGTCCAGGAGCAGGTCACGATCTGTCCCACGCAGGCTCTCGCCGTCGGCGCTGTCGGCTTCAAGATTGGAGCAAACAACACTTGGCAAAAGCAATCCACGCGGAACTGGAAGATTGCTTCTCACTCGGACCAGAAAGGTCAGAGTGGGGGCTCCCTTTCAGGGGAGCTGGTGCAAATCAGGAGCACTGAAAAAAATGAGAGTTTTCCCTCTTCAACCCAGGAAGGACCGGGAAATATCACAATCAAAAAAGAAGAAATTCCTTCCTGCGTAATATAACTTCAGAGCAATAATGTTGCTAGCAAACAATAACATTTAATCTAAACAATTTTTCTCCCGCCTCATCCTATATTGTATTTAGACCACAATAAAACATAAAATGTATCTAAAGAATTTTTTTATTATAAAAAAGGTTTATCTTCACATGCTTAGTATAAACACTTCATCACAAAAATAAAAGATCATATAATATATATCAAGACAACAATGTGCATATATTTACTAGACATAATACATGATTCGTAGTACATAAAACATATTCAATTAAAAACAGTTTGTCGACGCGTTTCGGTGCTTCGATGTTTGGAACACCTTCCTCAGGACTAAGTTAAAACATCTTCTTTATTTGTAGCGATGCTACTTCGCGGTACCAATTTAAATCCGAAATGCACCGAAACGCGTCGACAAACTGTTTTTAATTGAATATGTTTTATGTACTACGAATCATGTATTATGTCTAGTAAATATATGCACATTGTTGTCTTGATATATATTATATGATCTTTTATTTTTGTGATGAAGTGTTTATACTAAGCATGTGAAGATAAACCTTTTTTATAATAAAAAAATTCTTTAGATACATTTTATGTTTTATTGTGGTCTAAATACAATATAGGATGAGGCGGGAGAAAAATTGTTTAGATTAAATGTTATTGTTTGCTAGCAACATTATTGCTCTGAAGTTATATTACGCAGGAAGGAATTTCTTCTTTTTTGATTGCAAATCAGGAGCAACCAGAATCACAAGTTGTATTTCGTTTTCCGTCGGCACAGGGGCCACAAGCCAGCTGGCAAGGGACTGGCCAATGCATTGAGCCAAAAGAAGCAGAAGGGCCCCACGCAGCACTGGTCGAGTGTGGAGGGCTGAACTTCGGTGCAAGAGTGGCTCAGGGTTGGGGCTTCTCAAACCCCGGTGTACAGCTTCGAGGGTCACTCGTGGGCTGCATGGTCAGCGTCTCATGGTCTTTCCAAGATGGCGTGCCCCATGCTTCCGGTCGCCTCCACGGGTCTCAGCTCTGCAGGGACTGTGTATCGGCCTGTTAGAAGGCAGGCAAGCTTGATCTCGTCAATCTCTGTCGCTCGAGTTCCTGCGGGAACTGCAACAAAGCAGACGTCGAGGTGCTGGATGGTGCCTGTTTGCACAGGGTGGTCACTCCTTGACCACAAGGGAGATTCTTCAGTCTTCTACGTCGAGTAGGATGTCGAAGGGTCCAGAGTTTCGTTTCTTATGTTTCATCAGGATAATCTGAAGTGCATTGGCACTGCTCCCACTCTTATTTGAATCTGGGGGGCTGGATTACCTGCTAGGTCCCCTCCTATGGGTGGGACCCAGGAAGGAGGTGGATACACCCCTTTCCTTTGATCCAGGCCGCACTGGGACTGGGGCTGGTGTGCCCCAGAACCGGTTTGACCGGATTATGCAAGGGGCAGCCTTGTGCTCCCCATGCAGTGTCTGGTTTGTTTCAAACCTCCCTGCTACAATCCACTATCTCCTGTCTGGGGGGGTGTGACACCTCCCTGCGACAGGAAACCCTTTGTCCAGGCCCCTTTGGCTGAGTTTTGGTCAGCTTCAGGGGGTCAGACTTGTGTCTGTGGCAGAAGCATCCATTTTGTGGATCTGAGGCCCTTTTAGAAATTAACCGCATTTCAGTAAAGTAACATGTCTTACCCCTCTAGAGGGGTGGAATGCTATCCCCGTCGCCAGAACTGGCGAGGGGATAGTATTCCAAATCGTATGACACCTTATACGACATGTTTTGATAAAGCCAAACCAAATTTGCTATATAACCGCGAGGATTATAATGCACTTAATAGTATATGGTATGGCATTTCCTGAAACAGCTTAGGGATTTGTTCCCGACGGCTGCAGACAGGCTCAGCTCATGCTGGAGCTCCATCTCACATTAAACCACGCACTCTGCCTCCAGAATTGATAAGGCCTTCCATAGGAGTGGCTCACAGGTTTATATGTGTCCAGATATAGGTTTAGATATAGGTATACTATATCTAAGCAAAGGGAGATTACACCACCTTGCCCCAGCTGAGTGATCAACCAGTTGTGTCAATTTAAGAACCAGCCAGGTGTGGCAAAAGATATGCTGCAGCCCCTGGTAGGCCTTGGTGGTACCTATGCCCTGAGCACCTATAGTGCATGGTACAGGGGCTGACAAGGAGTCCATTTCCAATTGTGGTATGTACCTATAGCACATGTATCAATAATTTAGAGAGAGAACAGCAGGCTGGGGGTCTGATTAGCAGGCCCACAGCCTCAGTAGTCGAAAACCAGTGAAGCAAAAAGCAAAAATTTGGGGTGACCATAGGATAGCAGACCCTACTCTCCTACACAACCCCCCCCCCCCCAAACGCAGGGACATTAAACTAACCTTGACCAGATAAGTCTTCATGTTCTAAGTGGAACTACCTGGAGAGACCACCTGCATTACCATGGTCAGTCCCTGGGCGGTGCTCCACTGTAAAGTCCATCCCCTGTAGGGAAATGGACCACCTGAGCAGTTTGGGATTTTCACCCTTCATCTGATTTAGCCACAAGAGGGGCTTATGGTCTGTCTGAACTAGGAAGTGAGTACCAAACAAGTATGGCCTCAAATTCTTCAGGGCCCAAACCACAGCAAAGGCCTCCCTCTCAATAACTGACCAACGTTTCTCCCTGGGGGTCAGCCTTCTGCTAATAAAAGCAATGGGCTGGTCTTGACCATCTTGATTAAGTTGTGAAAGCACAGCTCCCACCCCCAACTCAGAAGCATCTGTCTGTACAATGAACTGTTTGGAGTAGTCAGGACTCTTCAGGATAGGTGCAGAGCACATGGCCTTCTTCAGGTCATCAAATGCCTTTTGACAGCTAACTGTCCACTGAACCTTTTTTGGCATCTTCTTGGATGTCAAGTCATTTAATGGTGTCACAATGGACCCATAGTTTTTCACAAACTTTCTGTAATACCCAGTCAGGCCCAAGAAGGCTCTGACTTGTGTCTGGGTAGTTGGAGGAGCCCAGTCCTGTCTGGTCTGGATCTTGCTCTCCAGTGGCTGAACCTGACCTCCACCTACTAGGTGGCCCAGGTATACAACCTTGCTCTGCCCTATCTGGCACTTGGTAGCCTTGATAGTCAGGCCTGCCTTTTGCAGGGCCTCCAGAACTTTCTTCAGGTGGATCAGGTGATCCTCCCAGGTGGAGCTAAAGACAGCAATATCATCTAGATATGCTGCACAAAAGTCATCCAACCCAGCAAGGACTTGGTTCACCAACCTTTGGAAAGTGGCAGCTGCATTCTTCAAACCAAAGGGCATTACCACAAACTGATAATGTCCACTAGGGGTAGAGAATGCTGTCTTGGCTTTTGACTCTTCAGCTAGTCTGATCTGCCAGTAGCCAGCTGTCAAATCAAATGTGCTCAGAAACTTGGCAGAAGCCAATTTATCAATGAGCTCATCTGCTCTTGGAATGGGATGTGCATCTGTCCTAGTGACAGCATTGAGACCTCTGTAGTCCACACAAAATCTCATTTCTCTCTTTCCATCTTAGGTATGAGGTTTTGGCACAAGGACCACTGGGCTTGCCCATGGGCTCTCTGATGGCTCAATCACTCCAAGCTCCAACATCTTTTGCACCTCAGCCTTTATACAATCCCTGACATGGTCAGGTTGCCTGTAGATCTTATTCTTCACAGGCAGACTGTCACCAGTGTCCACCTCATGGGTGCACCAGTTAGTTTGACTGGGTGTGAGTGAAAACAAGTGTCTGTGGGCCTGCAAAACTTGTCTGCAGTCCATCTGCTGCTGGTCAGTGAGGCTGCCTGCCAAGGCTACTCCATCAACTGAACCATCATCAGGGTTCTGGGAAAGCAGGTCTGGGAGAGGGTCACTCTCTTCCTCCTGTTCCCCATCTGTGGCCATGAGCAAGCTCATGTCCTCCCTGTCCACAAATGCTTTCAAACGATTTACATGAAGCACCCTGTGGGGGCTCCTAGGGGTTCCAAAGTCAACCAAGTAGGTGACTTCTCCCTTTTTCTCAATGATAGGGTAGGGTCCAGTCCCTTTGTCCTGGAGTGCTGCTGGTGCCACTGGCTCCAACGCCCACACCTTCTGCCCTGGCTGGAACTCAACCAGAACAGCCTTTTGGTCATGCCAAGCTTTCTGCAGTTCTTGACTTGCCTCCAGGTTTTTGGATGCTCTCTCCATATACTCAGCCATCCTGGAGCGGAGACAAAGTACATAGTCCACAACATCTAGCTTAGGCTTTTTGAGAGGTAACTCCCATCCTTCCTTCACCAAACATAGTGGACCCCTCACAGGGTGGCCAAACAAAAGTTCAAAAGGGCTGTAGCCAACCCCCTTCTGTGAGACCTCTCTGTAAGCAAAGAGCAAGCAGGGTAAAAGGATGTCCCATTTCCGCCTGAGCTTCTCTGGTAAACCTTTTATCATTCCCTTGAGGGTCTTGTTGAATCTCTCCACAAGCCCATTGCACTGTGGGTGATAGGGTGTGGTAAACTTGTAGTTTACTCCACACTCCTTCCACATTGCTTTTAGATATCCAGACATGAAGTTTGTACCTCTGTCTGATAACACCTCCTTTGGGAAGCCCACTCTTGAGAAAACTGCAATGAGGGCTTTTGCCACCATAGGTGCTGTGGTGGTCCTTAGGGGAATTGCCTCTGGGTACCTGGTGGCATGATCCACTACCACCAGTATAAATCTGTGCCCAGATGCTGTTTGAGGATCCATGGGACCCACAATGTCTATTCCAACACGTTCAAAGGGCACCCCCACCACAGGTAGTGGTATCAGGGAGGCCTTTGTTGTGCTACCTGACTTACCACTGGCTTGGCAAGTGACACAGGAGCGACAAAACTCCTTGACATTTTCTGACATATGAGGCCAGTGAAAGTGTGGAACAAGCCTGTCTCAAGTCTTGTTCTGGCCTAAGTGTCCTGCAAGGGGAATATCATGGGCCAAGGGGAGAAGGAAACCCCTAAACTTCAAAGGTATGACCAACCTCCTGGTTGCACCAGGCTTGGGGTCTCTAGCCTCTGAGTAAAGGAGTCCATCATCCCAATAAACTTTATGGGCACCTTGAGCATTCCCTGCAGCCTCATCAGCAGCTTGCTGTCTGAGGGGTTCAAGTGAAGGGCAATCTAATTGAGCCTGCCCCAGGTCTGCCCTTGAGGGTCCCCCTGTCCCCAGAAACTCAACCTGATCAGGCTCAAGTTCCTCAGAGACAGTCTCCTCTTGGACTGCAGAATCAGTTTCCTCTGAAATCTGATCCTCAACCTGGGGCAAGGGGGAAGACAAGGCCTTAACCCTCTTGCTCCTTCTCTTGGGTTGTGGTTGGTCTATTGTTCCAAGATCCACCACTGGTTCAGGAAGGCACTTCTTAGCCTGAGTCCTTGTCACTGCAAGGACATGTGCTGAAATCCCTAGCATTTCTGCATGAGTCCTGTACTCCACTTCTGACCAAACTGAGCTTTCAAGATCACTGCCTAACAGACAGTCTACTGGGAGGTCTGCACTCACAACAACTTTCTTTAGGCCATCTACCCCTCCCCAGGAGAAGTTCACAACAGCCACACTATGTGAAGTAGTGGAGTTTCTTGCATTGGTCACTAGGTAACTTTCACCTAGTACAATCTGTCCATGGTCCACAAAGTCAGGTGTCACCATAGTGACACTGGCACATGTGTCCCTGTAGGCCTGAGCCAGTTTCTCATTTATCAAAGGCGTCTGCCTATATTTGCCCAGGTTACTGGGACTCACTGTAGTGGACAAAGCTAAGTCCACATCATATAGGAGAACTGCCTGAGTAGGGATTCTGACTAGGCCAGATTCCATCTCAGTACCCAAGGTTAACCCAACTATACCCTTAGGTTGTGTACCACCACTGTTAACTGTACTAGGGGGTGCAGGTGCTTTAGGAGCTACAGTGGTGGGGACTGGATTTTTCTTGGTGCATTCACTGCCCCAGTGTGAAACTGATTTGCAGGTATTACACCAAGGTTTCTTTGGGCCATCATTCTTCTTTTTCTTGTTGCCATTTTGGGAACCACCCTCCTTATTACTAGTTTGGGGGCCTGAAGACTTCTAGTCCTTTTCTTTATCTTTCTGATTTCCACCCTTCTGGTCTGTTTTCTTCTGGTCACCACCTTGGTTCTGGGGTTTCTGCTTAATCCTTGTTCTGACCCATTTGTCTGCCTTCTTTCCCAATTCTTGGAGAGAGGTCAGATCAGAGTCAATAAGGTATTGATGCAACAGCTGGTTTGTACAGTTATTAAGGATCTGTTCTCTCATGATAAGATTGTACAATCCTGTATAGTCTGACACTTTACTTCCCTGCAACCAACCCTCCAGAGCCTCAGTGGCACAATCAACAAAATCAGTCCAGTCCTGAGTCTGTGCTTTTTGGGTGTGTCTGAACAACAACCTGTATTGCTCAGTGGTTAGGCCAAACCCTTCAATAAGAGCACTCTTCCGGACAGAGTAGTTTTTGGCATCCTCAGGTCTAACTGTGAGGAGCCTATCCCTCCCTTTCTCAGAAAAGGAGTACCGTAAAATTGCAGCCCACTGATCCTGAGGAACCTGCTGTACCATGCAGGCTCTCTCAAGTGCAGTCATCCATTTGTGGATGTCATCCCCTTCCTTGTAGGGGGGCACAATTTTTGTCAGGTTTCTATTATCATAGCTCCTGTCTTTCCCTCTAGGAATTATGCTGCCACCAGTGGCATCCAAGCCACACAACTTTTGCTCTCTTGCCAAGGCAAGTCTAGCTTGAGCCAGGGCTACCTCCTCCCTCTCTATCTGGAGTTTGACAGCCCTCATCCTGGCTCTATGTTCTATCTTCTGAGAGGAAGTCATCCCTCTCTGAGATTCTCTTGAGGCACTAGAAATGTGAGAGTCCCCTGATGGAGATCTTACTCTTCTGTTGCCTGGGAGAATGATATTTTGGGATCTGGGGAGGTGCTGGCCCTCTCCATTCCCCAGTAGGTTTAAGTTGGCCGGGTTAAGCCTGGCAACTATAACCTGGTTACCCCTCTGATCCTGATTTTCTGGGTCCTCTACATCTGAGTCCTCCTCCTCCTCCTTTTCCTCCTCTTCTTCTTCCTCCTCTGGAGTGGTATCAGTCACAGGGGGGTTCACTCCATCTCCTGACTCTAGGGGAGCTGCACTCGCCTTAGCTAAGTCATCCTGTTCTAGAATGGCTATCAGGGTAGGAATGGTGGGACCTCTGCCCCTTTTTAGCCCTCTTGATATGCACAAGGCACACAAGTCTTTGTGGCTAAGTTTGTCATAGCTGGAAGTTGCCTGGGTAAGGTCAACTGTCACAGGCAGAGAACTTGGAGTCTCACCTGTGCCAGACATGACTGCTAGTGAGGTGTAAGTGGTGCACTTACCTACACTAAGTGTTTTCCTACTGTACCTTGCTAGTGAGTTGTAGTCAGGGTGTGCTAATCCCTTTAATCTACAACTACTAAGTTCAGTAGAACTTAATATGCTAAGCTTTTGATTTATATGTACCTAAGGTACTTGATGTGATCTTTCAATTTGATAAAAAGATGGCAATGGTAAAACAACAGCAAGCTCAAATCCGCACCGCTGCGCACCAATGTGAGAAGTTGGCCTGATATATGATGTTTCCAATTCTGGACCCACCTTGTATCAGTCCAAGCTTTCCCTTATGGTGTCTGGTTGTAAGTCAACCTTGTAGACAAGCTATCTTAATGGTAGCATAGACTAAGCAGCCTTAAAGGCTTAACTCAAGAGGTCGTGTTAAGCGAGCTGTTTTACCAATCACAGTCCTGTAATATCAAATGAAAGGACACCACACAAGTATATATTATAAAAATATATGTATTTATTACTTAAAATAATCCCCAGTATTCTTTATGAACAAAGGGGCACAAGCATTAAATCAAAAGCACAGTATAACATACAAAGTTGCACAATTATGGATGAGGGCGAGGGGCCACTCAGACCATATACTAAGAAAGTGGTAAAAGAGATACCAATCGAACAGTGGTTAGGCCTAGGACCTAGGGAATCGCTGGGAGCAGTCGGGACAAGCAATGCTGAAGTCGGGAAAAGCCAGCGGAATTCGGGTGCAGTGCTGAAAGCACACGCATGCACCAATGCAAGTCAATGGTGCGTAAAGGTTAAGCAAATAGAGTTTTAGGACACTTCCGCTGAACCTAGAAAGACAAAACTTAAGACACAGACCCTAGAGGTGTGTACCAGTGTGGGAACACCGGCGTTGCAATGTTACCTCACCCACAGGAAGCTGGTGCACAGGGTCGAAGTAGTGTGGGGTTTCGTCACGCTGGTTCTTGGTGCTTGAAGCTGAAGAGGCTGCAGGCGCTGTGAAGGAGAAGTGTCCGGTGGGATCCAAGGGTGGATCGAAGTTGAAAAGTACCTGAAAGCAGAGGGGACAGAGTCTGGGTCACTCAGCAGTGACCGGGGTGGAACCAGGATGGAACCAGGCAATGTCGGGCGCAATCAGGTGGTTGTCGAGGAGCTTCTCTCCGCTGTCACGTGGGCTCTGGGGCATCTACGAAGTCCAGGAGCAGGTCAGGATCTGTCCCACGCAGGCACTCGCCGTCGGCACTGTCGGCTTTAAGATTGGAGCAAACAACACTTGGCAAAAGCAATCGACGCGGAACTGGAAGATTGCTTCTCACTCGGACCAGGAAGGTCAGAATGGGGGCTCCTTTTCAGGGTAGCTGGAGCGAATCTGGAGCAACCAGAATCACAAGTCATATTTTATTTTTCGGTGGCACAGGGCCACAAGCCAGCTGGCAAGGGACTGGCCAACGCTTTGAGCCAAAAGAAGCAGAAGGGCCCCACGCAGCACTTGTCGAGTGTGGAGGGCTGAAATTCGGTGCAAGAGTGGCTCAGCTTTGGGGCTTCTCAAACCCCGGTGTACAGCTTCGAGGGTCACTCGTGGGCTGCACGGTCAGCGTCTCGTGGTCTTTCCAAGGAGGCGTGCTCCACGCTTCCAGTCGCCTCCACGGGTCTCAGCTCTGCAGAGACTGTGGATCGGGCTGTTAGAAGGCAGGCAAGCTTGATCTCGTTGATCTCTGTTGCTCGAGTTTTGCCGGGAACTGCAACAAAGCAGATGTCAAGGTGCTGGATGGTGCTTGTTTGCACAGGGTGGTCACTCCTTGACCACAAGGGAGATTCTTCAGTCTTCTACTTCGAGTAGGATGTCGAAGGGTCCAGAGTTTTGTTTCTTATGTTTCATCAGGATAATCTGAAGTGCATTGGCACTGCTCCCACTCTTATTCGAATCTGGGGGCTGGATTACCTGCTAGGTCCCCTCCTATGGGTGGGACCCAGGAAGGTGGTGGATACACCCCTTTCCTTTGATCCAGGCCGCGCTGGGACTGGGGCTGGTGTGCCCCAGAACCGGTTTGACCGGATTATGCAAGGGGCAGCCTTGTGCTCCCCATGCAGTGTCTGGTTTCTTTCAAAGCTCCCTGCTACAATCCACTATCTCCTGTCTGGGGGGGGTGACACCTCCCGGCGACAGGAAACCCTTTGTCCAGGCCCCTTTGGCTGAGTTTCGGTCAGCTTCAGGGGGTCAGACTTGTGTCTGTGGCAGAAGCATCCATTTTGTGGATCTGAGGCCCTTTTAGAAATTAACCGCATTTCAGTAAAGTAACATGTCTTACCCCTCTAGAGGGGTGGAATGCTATACCCGTCGCCAGAACTGGCGAGGGGATAGTATTCCAAATCGTATGACACCTTACACGACATGTTTTGATAAAGCCAAACCAAAGTTGCTATATAACCGCGAGGATTATAATGCACTTAATAGTATATGGTATGGCATTATCCTGAAACAGCTTAGGGATTTGATCCCCACGGCTTCAGACAGGCTCAGCTCATGCTAGAGCTCCATCTCACATTAAACCACGCACTCTGCCTCCAGAATTGATAAGGCCTTCCTTAGGAGTGGCTCACAGGTTTATATGTGTCCAGATATAGGTTTAGATATAGGTATACTATATCTAAGCAAGGGGTGATTACACCACCTTGCCCCAGCTGAGTGATCAGCCAGTTGTGTCAATTTAAGAACCAGCCAGGGGTGGCAAAAGATATGCTGCAGCCCCTGGTAGGCCTTGGTGGTACCTATGCCTTGAGCACCTATAGTGCATGGTACAGGGGCTGACAAGGAGTCCATTTCCAATTGTGGTATGTACCTATAGCACATGTATCAATAATTTAGAGAGAGAACAGCAGGCTGGGGGTCTGATTAGCAGGCCCACAGCCTCAGTAGTCGAAAACCAGTGAAGCAAAAAGCAAAAATTTGGGGTGACCATAGGATAGCAGACCCTACTCTCCTACATCATGCATCAAAACTTCATGCACTTATATCTTCAAAAATGGTAAACTAGCCACACCCTCTAATACCTACATTTTTACTATTGGTTCTTGACACCATAAAGTCAGTGATCAAATAACCAAGGACTTAAACTTGAAAATACTGGTTAGCTACCTCCACTACTATCTAGTTCCTAGACTTAAGTGTGTTCTTTGTCTTTCTAACATATTCATAACCAAATCACCAATTTCTTCACAACTCTTTTCTCTAAAGGCCAGCCAAATCTTCACATCTATGAACTTCCCTATGTGTGCTACTCCATGTCCCATTTTATGTTTGTTGGAATTTTACCATTTGGTTCCTGAACCATCCTCTTTCCAATCTCAGCTTTTCTATATATCCTCTTGTCTCCAAACTGTAAACTTTTCCACTCTCCCCTATACATACACTTCTGCTTCCTTATTTTACGCCTTGTACTGCTTAATCATCATAGTCTACAGCATCCACAGATTATACCATACTTAATTCAATCATTAGTCAGTGGCACCTATTTGTTTCAAGAATGTACGTTTTCCACTTTTTAAAAAAAGGGTATGGCTGGCACATCTGTCCCATACAAATTCCATTATAATGTCACATGCTCTTTCTGTCACAAAATCTTGGACTCATTTTGAAATATTTTACTGATTACCAACCTACGTCTAAACTATCGTTTATGTTATTCCAATGCGCAGAGCCTATTGGGAATATAGGAACTACACTACAACTCTACCCATCATTACATACCCCTTGTTGACGCTCTTGACCAAATTAACTACTGCCATTACCTTGATGTGTGCCATCCAAACAGACACTCCTTGAACCCCCCAGATTCAAACTTAAATTATTCTCTTTTCATGCATCAAAACTTCATGCACTTATATCTTCAAAAATGGTAAACTAGCCACACCCTCTAATACCTACATTTTTACTATTGTTCCTTGACACCATAAAGTCAGTCATCAAATAACCAAGGCCTTAAACTTGAAAATACTGGTTAGTTTCCTCCACTACTATCTAGTTCCTAGACTCAAGTCAATTTTTTGTTGTATAAAATTATTAAAAATTATTACAAAATGCATTTAGATCATCATAGGACACATTAACACGTGTTAAAATATTGGCAAATAGAACTGTTTATCAAATGACAAAGTAAATGTCATATATTTCAGTTTGGTGGTGTGATTCCATGTTCAGCTTGCTGCAAGAGAGATTGAGCTTTCATCATATATTTGACCCCCCTGCAGGCCAACATAGGACATGATCCGTCTAGCCATCGAATTACAGCTTGCCTACAAGTCCGAATGTTCAATTTGTTAAAAATGTTCTTTAAAAGCCGTCTCCTCAAATCCTTAAGCGCCGGGCAAACACATAGTAAGTGCGTTAATGTTTCATTTTGGTATCCACATAAACGACAATGGGGGTCAGTGTGACAATTTTTCCCGGATGGTAACAAATCCTTTGAAAACTGTAGTCCTAGTCGGTGTTTCATATATCTTTGTTTTAGGGAACTATTAAAGTGGCTTTCTAGGTAGGTCTGTGGTTTTATCCCGGAATATGAATTTATCACAGTCCACCCGTGTCGTCTTTTTGCGGTATTTATTTTGTCTTCCAGGTAGAATTCCCATTTGACCGCGTTGTTTGCAATTTTGTCAAAAGTATGTCTATCTGGCCTCGTGTCCCAAGTTTCTTCAATTCCTATACAGTTCAGGGATTGAGACAGATAGCCTCACCAACTGTTTGGAACGTGCTGTTTCTACTGGGTGTCGATTTCTTTCCAGCACAGGTTGTCCAATGAATTGTCTTCCGACATGCGTATTTTATGGCAGAGTTTCACAAAGGTTCCCATACTGCAAAACTTCTGATTTAGAAGGCCAAATTCTAGACGAACCTGCGCCGGTGCCGACGATTTTGGGAGGTTTAAAACTGCCTTGTATACTTTTGTTTGTAGGCTGTTTAACAGCCCTGCTTCTTTGCCACACCAGGTGGCCAGTGCGTATGACAAGGACGGTAGGGTTTGTGCTTTTATCACTTTCAGCAGGTGTGTATAATTTGGACAACTTCGTTTTTTTTGTAATTGCCGGTATGCGTAGATCAGAGACTGTGCTTTAGCTTTTAGATCGATTTTATGTTCTTTATTCGTCGGCCCTCGCCCCAATTTCAAACCTAAGTACTTGTATGATGTTTCCTCCTTTATTGGGGAACTATTTGCATACCATTTGAATGTTGGCTTTTTTGATCCACAATATGGACAACTTTAGTTTTGTCTTTATTCAGTTCCAAACATTCGTGTTCCAAATAAGTTGTCAAATTGTTGATCGATCTTTGCAGGCCTATCGGTGTTTGACTCAGAACAACAATGTCATCTGCATACTGCAGGAAAGGGATAGGGATTTTTGACATGTGGGGTGGGTGGCATTCCCCGACCTCCATGTGGCTAACAATATCTGCCATGTACAGGTTGAATAAACTTGGGGCCAGTACACAGCCTTGTTTTAAGCCCTGTTGTGTTCTTATTTCGGCCGTTACGGTGCTACCGTCTCCCAGTTTTACTCGAGCCCAGGTATTGCTGTACAAGACTATAATAGCCTCCAATAGCTTCTTCGGGATACCCCATGATCTTAGTTTTTCCCATAGCCGGGTTCTGTTCACTTTGTCAAAGGCTGCTCGCAGGTCTATAAAGCAAGCATACAGTCTTGTCTTCCTTTTTTCAGCTTTTTCTTTCAAGAGCGCCAGGGTTATTAGGTTTGTTAGTGTACCCGTCCTTGGCCGGAAACCAGTTTGGAACATTGGTATTATGTTCGTATCTTCCATCCAGTCCTGAAGAAGTGATAGTAGGCATGATCCGTATAATTTTGCCTCGACATCCATTAGCGATATCAGCCTGTAGTTCCCCGGCTCGTTGTGATCTCCTTGTTTGAAAATGGGGTGAATTATGCTCCCATTCCAGGATCTTGGAAGTTTGTTCTGATTGTAAATTAAATTAAAGAGTGGTGTTAAGTATTCTGCCCAGAATTCAGGTGAATATTTAAAGATAGAGTTTGGAAGGCCATTTGGACCCGCTGCACCCTCTTTTTTCAGGCGATTTATTATGGCTTTAAGCTGGTCTGTTGTTACTAGGGTGTTGGGCACGGCGTTCACTAGTTTTTCTGATTTGCTAGACAGTCTGTTTTCAGGTTTGTTCTCGTTTCCACTACCCAAAGATTGCTTCAGCTTTTCTTCTGGTGGATTCTCTCCTTTCCCTAGGATAGTTTCTGCATGTTCAAAGTTTCTAGTGCATACTTTGCACTCCGGTTTACAGTGCCTTTTTTCACCATCCATCCTGTCGATAAACCTGTTTTCAACATGATGGGTCCATGTACTTTCTCCGATACCTGCCTCCTGTCTCCTGTCTTAGGGTGTTCCCCATTGTCACTTTGTTGATAATACCCCAAAATGTTCTGGCGTTTTTGTGTTTACCAGCGATTAATAAGTTAGTCCACATTTCCTCTTGGTACAATGTTTTTGCGCTACTTAGCATGATCTTATCTGCTTGCGGACTTCTCGTGCGATTTTTCTTTTTTCTTCCCTCAGGGTGATTGTATACCAAGGCTTTTTCCCAGTATTGAATCTTTTTGAATTTTGATTTGTAATTGGGGGATTTCTTGTTACTGCTTCACATAGATGTTCCCATGTTTTTACCGGATTTTCTTTTTCTTCTGATGTTAGACTAAGCATTTCATTTTTGAATTTGTCCATTGTTGGTTTTTATATCCTTTCCTCCCCATTTCAGTTTGCGTAGATTGAATTTTTCGGTATGCTGGATGACGGTGTTTTGTTTTTCCGTCTTGGTGACCAACATTTTCATTTTAGTAATTAGAGGAAAATGATCACTTTCCACGCGTTGCACCACTGAAAATGCACTCACCATCGATATCAGGCTTTTGCTCAGTATTGTGAAGTCTATTGTTGACTTTCGGTTACCGCTTAAAAAAGTTATAGGTATACCACTATCCCCACTATCTTTCTTATTTAGGATAAAAAGGCACAGTTCTTCAAGAGCTTGAGTTATTTTGTCATCTTTTGTTAGATTGCTATTAAAATCACCTGATATAATCATGGAGTGCGACTCGTGAGTGATTTGCAAGGCCCTGATCAAGGTTAGTAGTGTAATCAGTTTTTCATTTTTCTCCTTCTTTTCCGGGTGAACATAAACGTTGAGCAATAGTAGATTGCAAGAACCTGAACCAGGGACCAACTTCTCCGTAAGTTTTATTATTTGTATCCAGTTTACCACAGTGTCTACTTCTTTCGTATGTCATCTGTATTGTTGGGCGATATACGTTGATAAGCCTCCTCTAGGGTGACCAAAGTTAGAGAGTTTTTCGGCGAGGACGTGAAACTCGATAAGCCCGGGATGGGGATTTGGCGCAGGTTCCAGGTTTCTTGTAGCAGTATTAAGTCGTGTTGATCCAAGAAGTTTGCGGTTTCGTGGTCATGCCACATACTATTAAAACCGTGAACGTTCCAGGAACAGAGGCTGATCGTGTGTGGGTTTGCAGCAATGGATTCCTTTTGGTTATCAGCTATTATCCGTGGATGTAATATTGTATCTTCTTTTAAATGACTCGACATGTTAGGAACATTTATTGCTCAAAGCCGATGCCACCCAGGACCAATCAGTTATCTGTTCCTGAGCGCCTCCTTGCGCCACTGCATTTTCATGTCTACTTTGTGTTATGTTTTTTTGCGGAGATACCGCACACGCTCCTTTTAGACATGATTTTTGGGTGTTCCCCTCTGCCTTTTTCTTTTTACCTATGGTTAAGGTTTTTAAAAGTGGAAATGGATATTTTTTCCGTTCGTCTCGACTCAGTGCTATGCCCCAGGCTTCAAAAGACAAACTCATTTCAAGTATTCTATCAACTATGTCTTTGGATGACCAGGTGGTTAAGGACTCTTCTACCTCTGACATATTTTTTGTGCACCTAGATTCTACAGACAAAAGATCTTGGGATTCTATGTCGTTCAGTTCTGGGATTTCTCTTAATAGCCGCATTATATTACCTCTATTCAGAAAGTCTTGGGGCCCCAAAGTCTGGTATTCCGGTATAAATGCCAGTTTATTGTTTGTTTCTGCTTGTGATTGTGAGCTCGTTTTAGCTTGTGTATCTTCTTCTAAATTTGTATTTTATGTTGTTTCCCCATTTACGGTTATTATTCTCCTTTGACTCAGTGTTTTTATTATTAGTTCTTCATATGAACCGTCTGTTCTTTTAAGGTAGGTGATTGGTTCATTAATCCTGTCCGTATTTTTGTCGATGTTCGAGTTTTGTAGTATGTGAGTACACCTTGTTTGTTTGTTTGCTTGATAAATACTGCAGGTTCGTCCTTCTTCGTTTGAATTAATTTTTATTGGTGTTCTTTTATTTACCTTTTCATCTGCTCTTATTATGGATTGACTTTGGTTATATTTATCTATTATATTTTGTTTGGTATCCACGAAGATTGGACCATTTTGGTACCTTGTTTCCTGGTTTGCTGGTTTGACCTGGAGTGATTGCGTTTCGTCTATCTGGTGGATCGTTACTATCTGATTTATACTGGCTTCTTTAGTTAAGACCCTTTCGTCAGTCTCATCTTGAATCTTATCTTTATCCTGAGTTCCTGTTTTTTTTTTGTTTCTTTATCTGACTATTTGGTTGTATAATCCCTTGTATCTGTTTTGGTTTTGGGGAGGTTTGGAGGGGTGGGAATTCTCTAATCAGTCTGGTCCCATTCACAGCATTTGACTGGGTTGATTGGTCCGGGGGCGTGTAAATATGTTTTGAGACAGTTACTTCAGAAGCTGGTTTAACTTTCCTAATAGCGGTATGATGAAAGATAGGATAGGTATGAATATCTGTTGAAGGTTGGAATTTAAGTTGAACCCTCCCTTTCCTTGCGCGCTTTCTTTGTCTTTTTGTTAACTTGACTTTAGTATGGATTATTGCGTGTTGTGCTTCCTCTGTTTGACCTGCTTCATTGTCAGATTTTTCTTTACATAGCTTGCTTATTTCTTCCTCTACATAGCTGTTTTGGGTAGAATCTCTTAATATGTATTGGCTTCCAATTTCAACATCAGATTTTATTGCCTCAGTATTGCTCATAGTTTTGGTGTTAAGTTTTGTATCCATTGATGATTGAACCGCCATTAGTATGTCATTTAATATTACTGGTAAATTTGACATATTATCCACTAGTTTGCCACATGCACAGCTTGGCTGGATAGTCTCTGTGCGAAATCCCTTATCAACCCTCCCTAGAAGCAGGGTTGCCATGTGGTCCAACCTGGTGTTTATGCCTGAAATATGGCCCGCTATGAGATTTATTAAGTCGATTTGAACGTCCATTTTATCCGACTGGAAGTTCAGTGCTTTGATTGCCTGGTCTAAGGTGTTTAATAATGTTTTGCTCCATGGGGACTTATCTTCTTCTTTGGGCTGTGTTTCCTGGACATCTAATTCTTCGTCTGTCCTGCTCATTGAAGATATCGTAATTGGAGATTCCTGGTTTAAGTTGTTGTTTGTCCATCCTTTAGTTTTATTTTGGCCTTTGTCCCGTTCGTGGGAGTTGACACTTGGATGCAATGGTGTAGATTCCAGTCTTCCGTTACACCCTGGTCCGTTTTTCTCATGTTCTTGTGATCTATAATTGGCATGCGGACCTTGGCTGGTCTTTAGGTGTGCTTGTAACTGAGATTGGGTGATTTTTTCCATTCCTGTTTGTATGCCCAAGCTTATGTCGTCAGGTAGGGAGAAGGAGGTTGGCCATGAGTCATCCTGTGCGGCAATTTGCCCCACCACCGATTTACTCCTTGGTGTTGCTTCTTCCACCTTGCCCTTGTCCATGGACTTTATTTCCTTATCTCTTTCATGAGATTGGGAGTGGTTCTTATTTATTTGGGGTATTACCACAATGGAATTGCCACAGACAATGTTACTTTTTTGCTTGACAAAAGACTGAGAGATTTGTTTCTGGTCAGGTGGATTATTAATTGGACTACTCTCACTATGAGTGTCCTGTGAATCCTTATTCTTCTTCTTTATACTATTTGATTGTAGCTGCACATTCTCTTTTACACATGGTGCCGGTGTGATTGGGCTTGATTGGAGGGCTTGTTCCTGCGTTTGCCCGTAAGTTGACGTCATGGGGTCCTTTAGAAAAAATAATTTTTGGATCCCTATATTACTTTGTTTTGAACTAGGGGTTGTTAGCTCAGGTGCCGACACTAGTCTCTCTCTTTGTTGTGCCATCCTCTTCCTTTTTCTACTTTTTTCTTGACCTTGCACTTATATTGAGACGCACTTTTCCAGATCTCATTCTTTAAGTCTATTTAATAGGATTAAACCTGGCAGCCTGGTGTCCTGGTGTCCTGGTGCCCTGGTATCCTGGTGTCCGTTGTGCCACCTCTGCCACTTCTCCTCCAAATCCCACTCCACCTACACTCCCCCTCCTCCCAAGACTGTCTGCCCCTCTAATCGGAATAGCTGCCGTCAGGGAGGATAGCGAGATGCGGTTGCGGTTTGCGGAGTCTAGCGAGGTGTAGCGTGAGAGGTGTGGTAACTGCTGGCTTTGAAAGTCACTTTTGGAAGTCAGTTTTACCAGGTATTTGGTAAAGCCAGGTGGAGCCCTGTGTCTGGAGTTAGTCCGCCAATAGTCTGCCAAGAGTCTGCCAAGAGTCTACCGTGAATGATAAGTAGTGTCAGGAGGATATTACCATTAGTTACGTGTTTTGGCCGAAGGGGCGGTTTGATAATGCTTAGTATAGTGCTTAAAATGCGAGCAGTAAAAAATCATATAATGCTTGTTGACACGATAAAAATGTGTTTAGGTTGTTTGCCAGTAATGCCGCCAGTGCGGGTGCCTCCCAACCACGCGGGCTTGCTGCAGCTGTGTCAATAAACAATTGCCAAATCTTTCGTTTTTTGCTGATGACTTTTTGCTTGGCTGCTGACTCTATTATTGTTTCACTGAGTTTTTTAGCTCCCTGCTGCACTCTGCTCGCCACAGGCAGCAATGCTCATTGAGTCGAAAGATAAAAGGATCGAAAAGTTGGTGGAGAATCAGCTCGCACCCCAGTCAGCTTGCGTGGGATCCGTGATACAACAGGCTCTCCCCTGCCCCCCCTTCCTCATTTGTTGCAGGCAGGCAGGGGGAGTATGTCCAAATATGACCAAAAACGGCCGTGTACAGAGGCAGAGGCCGAGCTGGGGGCAGAGATGGCAGAGATGGGGGGTTCCCGAAAACGCTGGTGCTGGTGCTGTGAGCCTCACCTCGTCTTGCCGCTTCACCCCCGCCGCTTTGCCTCGCCGTCTTCCACAGTCTGTCCGATGATCACTGCAGTCCCTGCAGTCCCTCGGTTAGCGCCGCTCGCATCCAAGGTCCCGTTCCTTTACCGGCGAGCAGCTTGCGACCAACGGCACTGCAGTGAGTGGTGACGGAATGGTGACGGTGCTCCGTGTGCTCTGAACGGGATCGCAGATCTGGCACTGCTCCGCTCTCTCTCTCTCTGCTCACACTCTGCTCCTAAACTCAAGTGTGTTCTTTGTCTTTCTAACATATTCATAACCAAATCACCAATTTCTTCACAACTCTTTTCTCTAAAGGCCAGCCAAATCTTCACAACTCTATGAACTTCCTTATGTGTGCTACTCCATGTCCCATTTTATGTTTGTTGGAATTCTACCATTTGGTTCCTGAACCATCCAATCTCAACTTTTCTATATATCCTCTTGTCTCCAAACTGTAACCTTTTCCACTCTCCCCTATACATACATTTCTGCTTCCTTATTTTACGCCTATGTACTAATTAATCATCATAGTCTACAGCATCCACAGATTATACCATACTTATTTCAATCATTAGTCAGTGGCACCTATTTGTTTCAAGAATGTACGTTTTCCACTTTTTAAAAAAAGGGTATGGCTGGCACATCTGTCCCATACAAATTCCATTATAATGTCACATGCTCTTTCTGTCACAAAATCTTGGACTCATTTTGAAATATTTTACTGATTACCAACCTACTACATTCGTTTTCTTGTCAGTCTTTCATTAAATTTACTCCATTAACAGAGTTGTTACCTTATCCCTACACTTCACTACAGTAGCTTACAAACAGTTTGACTTCTATACTCTTCCGTGTCTGCTCTGACAGGTCAGTTTTAATGTTTTGCTTCTTGGAGTAGTGATCTATGTCTCTTTAAGTTACCACTTAGAAACCTACAACAGCACGCTGCAAAATAATTTAGGGAATGAGGAGCAACGGGTATAGACAGCCTCAGTTTGACCTGCACTATGTCCCTAAGTTATATGAAGTCATAAAGTGTCTGCATGCTCTAATAACTTTTAATTTGATCGTATTCTTTTCTTAGACAATTATCTTACATTCTGTTTCCTAATATGTTGTATTATGCAGCCTGAATTGTTATTGCGAGACATTTCCAGGAACAGGATAGTCTGCTATTAAGAGTTTATGTGTGATAAACTAAAAATAGAAAACAGAAACAAGTAAAAATACAGAAGCCTCAGATGTGTTTATTGTTAGTGCATACGATTTCTCTGAGACTTATCCCTTTGCTTCTCTTGTCTTTTAGTGTGCCCGTTATGATAATGTGTTTACTGCTGAAATTCTAATTGACAGAGGGATAAATGTAAATCATCAGGATGAGGACTTTTGGACACCAATGCATGTGGCTTGTGCATGTGATAACCCTGATATCGTCCTGTTGCTGCTGCTGGTAAGTGAGCATTGCTATTCTTTTAGCAAATTTGAACCTAATGGTATAAATAGTATAAGGCCACTTCTCAAAGAATAGCAAAGTTATCTTAGTCACTAATAAAGCTTTTCAGAATTAAGTAAGTTTATCAACTGCTTTCAGAACTAGGCATTATATTGAAGTAAATCAAAATCTAAATAAACACGAGGCAATGGCGGTAAATAAATGCCAAGAAAGACACATTTTTGACATGGGCCGTTGCTAATCACATTCTGCTTTGAAATTCAGATATTGCTTGCATTTTTTGGAATGAAAGATTACATATTTACGGATCTTGGCTCCATTTCCAGCTAGTATGGACATCAGTTTAAATGCAGAAATATTCAATAAGTGCTGATATGTATACACTGCTAGCTAGAGCAGGCACAGTTTATAATTGCACACGCCATTCTAAATGCTAGAATGGCAATATATTGAAAGGTGCACGTTAGAGAAGAACATCAGTGGGATTTTCTGTTAAATTATTATAGACAGTTTTTAATTAGTCTCATGGGAAGTTACACATTAGCAAACTAATCTTGAGCGTGCAGCTACTATATCATCAACTGTAATCCGGGTTTTATCTTCGGCAGCAGGTTGTTGGTGCTTACGTTTTAAATTTGCTTTGTCCAAATTACTTGTGTGAAGGCTTGCATTTGTTTCACGGATGTGTTCAAATTTTTTTACAAAATAAACCAATGAAAATGCCAAGTGAAAGTTAAACAGGGCAATTTAAAGTATTAAGAAAGCAATGTTTATCGGTGTTAACTCAGAAATCTGGTTGGCTCAGCACATAATCCTTATATGTAGAATAATACACAGACTGAAATAGGGTCACTTTGAACATCAATTTAAACAATATTCATGAAAACTTTAGGCTACAGTCTCCGCTGTTGATAATCAATATATGAAAAAGGGTTTTCCAGAAGTGGGACTGAATTAGAACTCTGCCAAGACTATCAAGTTACTTGCAGAAATCATATATTTTTACAGAGAAAAGGAGATTCATTCTCCATTTAATGCGTTTTTTAGTCTTTTATACTCGATATACATTATACATGCATCATGCAAAAATAAGAAACACACATCCATAAGTGTTTTCATGGTTTGATAACCAAAACAATTGTAAGGATTCGAAGAATACTATATTGGTCCACTGCTTGAATCTTTTGAATCGAATAGCAAACTAATTAACACAATACTATATTTGAATACAGCAGACACTTCAAATGTAAACAATATAAAGTAGGCCATTTAGGATGAAGGCCTATAAATTATTGAGGGTTACTTGCTGGAACAGGTATTCGCCAACGATATCTATGTCTGAGTGAAGGAATATTTTTTTCTATAGAGATTGAGTTGGCTACAGATAATAATAAAGATGTGTGTGAGAAAGTAAAAATGTGTTGGTAGTTCAAATTCGACAGTGTGCTATAGAAAAATTGAATCCGTTGAAAACAGACAAGTGGTTTGAACTTGAATTTTAGAAACAGTATACATTTTCTGTTTGATAAGCGTTTATATTAACTAATTAATTAATTAATTTTTAGGAGTATTAGTTATTGCATTGAATATTTTAAACTATACATGTGTACAGCCATACTTTGTTAACATATATTTTCTCAATGTTCCTATTTAATCGTAGTGTTTTGTATCTAAGCACTTGAAAGATTCACATTGACAGATTTGCCGTGATCCCTAGTGTAGTTGTGATATATATTCCTGTTCCCTGGCTTCCTGGAAAGATCTGAGGTACCAGGATAATAACTTGACATACAAAGTGGTAGTTACTATAGATCATTCCTCTTTTCATGTTTTCAGATTGTTAACAATTTTCGACCTCACAAGCCCTACATCAATGTCACATTGTGTTGCTTTAGGAAAATAAATTATTCTGACATTTCTGGGCCTTTTACACACTGCATGGCAGATGATGCTTCATAAATAATAATAATCTGGGAAAGTTTTCATGGAATGTAATGCCTAACATTGATCTGCACAACTTCTGAGTCCATTAAAATTGAATTATGTTTTAGAAGTGACTGTGACAGGTGCTCCAGGGGACATATTTGACTTGAAATTGCTGCCAAGTATGATTCTTTTTATGGTTAAATCTTCTGTAAGAGAGATGTTGGATTTTACTTTAAGCCTGGTTTCAATCTCATTTTAAAAATACCACTGAATGGTACTATGATGGACTTTGTTATCGACCTGCTGAGCCCAATACAGCATATGCCAAGCACAATGAAATGTTTCCTGTTAACTGCAATACTTGACAGGTATTCCTTAATTCAATGTTAGAGAGGAGCCTTTGTAGTGTTTGCTTGTGATTTTCTTTTTCATAAAATCTAGTTCCCATTATCTAATATATTATCTACTGGAATTAGAGTTCATAAAGATAATGCTTTGATTTCGGTAATCTTCACAATAAAAATACATATATCATTTCAATTATCACTGTTACAAGCAACAACACAGTGTTACAAGCAACAACAAGCTTGCAAGCAACAACACAGTGTGAATGGTATCTCTTCACTCGGATGAGGGATACAGTGTTTGACTCTGAGCAATACCACAGTAATGTGTAAAAGTCAAAAATTCTTTCTTTTTCCTGTCTAAGATTTATATGTACAAACATTTAGAATATCAATTTCCAAACAGCGTTTTTTTCAAATCACTGTTTGGTAATCACTATATTTAATGTATGAAACTTATTTTTAAATTAGTGATTTGTAGGTTTGTCGCAAATAGACCTACCTTGAGATTATTAATGAGCTGTGTTGCAATTTGCAGCCCATTAGGAATGACTGACATTACAGGTATGGTGGTCTGTTGGGGGTTAGCATACCACCATATCTGTGATTGCTTTTAAATAAAGTAATCTTTATTTGTAATGCAACCATTTTCCCTAAAGGAAAGCAGGATGTGTTTAACAATTGAAAATTTACATTTTATATTTTTTACGGAAGGTAGTAAGTTCATAGTACCACTGCATACTCTTAAAATGCTTTGGTAAACATTCACAAAGAAGCATTTGCAAATGGCTTACCACCTCCTTTGAGGAGGAGGTAAAAGATCAATGTTTTGTGACTGGAATTAGGTCTCAAAACATTAATATATACCACTACAATTCGGTATTTGGAAGTGACACCCTAAAAACACCCCTTCCAAATACAGAATCAGAATTAAGATGCAATCCCAAACCGCAGTTCGGAAACAATTTGAGATTTGTACATCAGAAAGGCATTTTTGCGATCACTTAAAATACATTTTTGTTATTTGACTGCAAAAATCTTCTGGTGTAATTACTGTAACCACACCAGAGAGCATGGGGAGCACGGGGTCCGGTTCCAGAGGGTTTGACGCAGGTACCGAGTGGGTGCCTGGTGACGCGAGCGGTGTGCCAATTTCGCCATCACCCCCTCCCGTGACCCATGGTGTGAGACTCTCTCACACTACAAGTGCAACTGGTTCCTCTAAATCAGAGGCTATCTTGAAAAAGAGTTTTTCCTTGCACTTTTTACACTTGTTTTTCACTCACACGCCCTCTGGTCTGGGTGGGCCTTAGCGCGCCCATACCGCCGAGGTTTAGTTCATTTGGTCCTGACGAATGCCAGGTTCATTTGCACCGTAATTGGCAGAAACATGTGGACCTGACCTCACCTAAGAGGAAGCAGCCGAACAATCTATTTGGGCCCCTTCCGATATTCTGTTTTTAATATGTCTAATTGATCACCTAATTAAATCCTTTTTGTGACACAACCTAGACATTTTTAGTTTAAATAACACTATCACTACCTCACTTGTCACTTCACAAAAAAACCAGCTCCGCAGTAACTCTGGCGTCGAAGCACACCGGGGAGGCACTTGGCCTCTCCCGGTGGGGCCCAATGATGAAGCATGTCACCAACCATGTTGGTGAGTGAGGGCCTTCTATATAAATCTAAAAGATATGTATTTCTATCCCCATGCTCTCTCTGTTGTGGTTACAGTAATTACACTCTTTTGTTGTTTAAACTATATTGTTGGGGACTAAGAGTGTATTCGTTACATTTTCCCTCCCTCTCCCTTTGATGATTGAGGTTTGCAAAAATCTTCGTACATCTGGCCCTTGTTGGCTTAATGAGCATGTTCTAATTATCTATATCCTAAGCATATGTGATATGTATAAATTTGAACACTTGCCTAGTATTGTTTTGAATGTGTGCTAACAGACTCTATGATTTTAAGGTATAAATGCTGTGAGACTCAGTGAAAATTTTGTGTACCATACATCTACTAAAAATATTGAACTGAACTATTTACTGCAACAAAACATATGGTAGTTTTCCCTGTTCTCTTAACAAAGTAACTTGTGCTGTGTCTTGCCTACTATATGTCAAACATATAGAGAAGTGTACTCTTGATTGTTGAATTTTTCACAATTGTTGAATTTTTCATTATGCGACTTGGAAAAACTGACCCTGGTATTTGCTCTATTGGTTTCATGCACAAAGCAGAACTGCCAATGTACCTTCTAAAATATAAGCATGAAAATCGTGGGTCCAAAACTTAAGCTGTGGGAGCCAGATTTTTCAATCTTTCAAGCAACACAATGCAGCAAGTCAACTTGCTGAGCTGCACTGCATGAAATGGAGAAGACAGGAATGTGCCATATTTACCAATAGAATGCAGCACACTTAGAATGCAGAAATAAGGAGGAGAAATAAAGATAATTTTCCTTTTTGTGCCACCCCATGTAAGGCTTAGAATTGTGACGCCTCCCCAGGTTTATCAGTCTTAGCAAATCTGGGAATGAGTTGTAATCCATGTGTGGGAAAACCCAGGCTCCACAAATAGAATGCCTTTCCCAGGGCAGACTAATGCAAGGCAGTGACTTGTGCTGCCTTGTGTTGCTCCAGATTTCCAAAGCGTTGCTTGGTAAATCTGACTTTAGTATTGTGTTGCCCGTACCACATAATGCATGATACAAGGGGAGCCCAATACTATGATAAATCTGTCCCTAAGTGTTTTGCAGTACATCCCCTCTTGTTTTGGAATTTTAACAAAATTCCATGAATACCTGAGAGAAGAGAAACTGTTTTCTTTAAGTCCTTCAGAGTCTAAAATGTTGCTCGTGAGTAATATAATGAGTGATGATTTACATATATCGAAAATACCTAGAAAAATGTGCTGTTGCGTTCTATGCTCTGTCGCTTTAATTACCTCTGCTCATGCTCTTTGCATTTGGCATGCGCTCTGTTATGTTTTATTATTCATTCCATGTTCCATCTAGAACACTAGAAAATAGTTCCAGTCAGACTACAGTTGCGCCTGTGATCTGCATCTGGATAGATGTACTGCTGGGCTGTCCGTTAATAAACCATCTTAATTAGTATTTGGCTTTGGAGATTTTTACAAGTGCATTTCACTTTAAAACATGTTTTTTCTTATTTCTTCTGTCTGTGACACCTGGGTCACAAAGCATTCTATGTGAGTAGCTCTGCGTTACTCCTCTTTTGCTTGTGAATTTCTTTCATGTGCAGTTGAGTCTTTAACACATGTCCACTACCTTCAGGTTGACTATGGAGACTGGCATGCCTGAAGAAAGTTTGTTAATGCTCATTTCAAAATTCCTATCAGAAATGTAATACACCAGGTAAAGGACTCTGTGGCTCAGTTGTTTAAACTAATGTATTTGGACTACACCTCATGCCTAACTGTAACCACTGGCCCAAGGGGATTTAAAGAATAGGTGAATGCAATTCCATCAGAACACATGCCCAAACATCCAGGGCTTGTGTTATCTAGGATGATCAACAGCCATTAAGGGTGATACCTTCTTGCACAGGAGAAAGGAGAAGGTGTCATCCTATATTTAAATTCACCCATGAGCCATACTAACCAACCTCAGAAATTTTAGTCATTCCAAGTTCTTTGACTTTGAAGTGTGATTTGAAAAACTCTTACATATCTAGAAGAGGTGAGTTCTCAGTTCTCTGCAGAAAGAAAGATAGGAAATGGTGCCCGTGATTTATTTGGTTTCTATTTTCTGCCATATAAGTTATTTTCAACTAAAATATACAGCCTATCTGTGACCCAGATAGAGTTAACACCCTGTTTTGTTGTGCATAGAACGTATGACAATAGCCTGCCCTTTAATGGATGCAAAGGTCTATTCAAATAGAATGCCTTTCCCAGGGCAGACTAATGCAAGGCAGTAACTTGTGCTGCCTTGTGTTGCTCCAGATTTACAAAGCATTGTGTGGTAAATCTGACTTTAGAATTTTGTTGCCCGTGCAACATAATGCATGATACAAGGGGTGCCCAATACTATGATAAATCTGGCCCTAAGTGTTTTGCAGTACATCCCCTCTTGTTTTGGAATTTTAACAAAATTCCATGAATTCCTGTGAGAAGAGAAACTGTTTTCTTTAAGTCCTTCAGAGTGTAAAATGTTGCTCGTGAGTAATATAATGGGTGATGATTTACATATATAGAAATACCTAGAAAAATGTGCTGTTGCATTCTATGCTCTGTCGCTTTAATTACTTCTGCTCATGCTCTTTGCATTTGGCATGCGCTCTGTTTGTTTTATTATTCATTCCGTGTTTCATCTAGAACATTTGAAAATAGTTCCAGTCAGACTACAGTTGCGCCTGTGATCTGCATCTGGATAGATGTACTGCAGTGCTGTCCATTAATAAACCATCTTAATTAGTATTTGGCTTTGCAGATTTTTACATTGGCGACGAGGGAGAAACTGCTTTTGTCTGTAAGAAGCACAGGAATGGAGAGTTTCTTGAACCCAGAAGATTTTTGAGGAAATCTGAATTTTGTTTTATTTTCGTGATTTGGATGGTAATTTTATTTTAAGGCAGAAGGAAGAGAAACAGAAGATTTAACTAATTGTGCCTGCACCAAGGATTTGAAGGAATTTTTTTGTTGGGTACTTCGGATCTACAAACTAGAAGAGATCGTTTGAAGGACACCTCACCGGAACGTTGTGAGCAGCAACCGCGGTATCCTAGCAGCATTGCAGAACGCACGCTGCAAAGGAAAACAGCGGTATCCTGGCACCAGCGGCATCTCTGACGTTCCAGGAAATCCTTGAACACGTCATAGCCTTCATCCACTCCCACGTAAGGACGCAGACTGACGTGCAACTCGACGTGGCAGCCATTTTGAGGTTGCCATAGCAACAAAATACAAGAAAGGGAAACCGCATGGACAATTTATCGTTTCATAACATAAATTAATTTATAAGTGAAATACCTTGTTTTCTGGAGCAGATTATTATCAAAGAAGCGTTTGGGTTAAAGAAGGAAAAATAAAATAGAAACTATGGTCATTTTCGATTGGTGAGTGTTAAAACATTTCCTTTAGCTGTTTATTCAGAGGGAGTTAATTCAGATGGAGTTATTCAAAAACTTCTCAAGTATTTTAAAGGAAGCTGCATAATTATACTATAAACCTAATTTTTTGAAAATGTTTCTTTAAATAACTTAGGATCTTATTTAAAAAAAAAAACTTTACCAATATTTTGGAAAAATGCAATTTGAACCACCAGGAAAGTTCTTACAGAATAAGGGTGATCCACCCTTACCTTGGTCAAGATGGAAAGAGGAATTTTTAACATACATGAAGGCAATTGATGGTGAACGTATGGGTGCAGAAAGAAAAAAAAACATTCTATTACATTGTCTGAGATCTGAAGGTCAAGACATTTTCAGAGCAATACCACAAATAACACTGCAAGAAGGAGAGGAGAATATTAATGTGTATGTTGAAGCTTTACAAAGACTTGAGAAAAGGTTTAAACCCCCAACTAGCATTGCGCTAAGCAGATTTAAATTTTATACAAGGGCGCAAAAAAAAGATGAATCGTTTGACGATTTTCTTACTGCTTTAAGATTTTTATGTGTTCATTGTAAATTTGGTATGATGGCAGATGAAATGATTAGGTATCAGATAATTGTGCATGTTAGGAACAAAAAGATTGAAGAGAATCTATGGGTTATGGGTGATCCTACATTATCTGAAGCCATAGCCAATGCTAAAGCTGTAGAGCAATCTGAAAGTTGAATGCAAAGTGTTATACAAAGTACAAAGAAGACTGAGCTTATAGAAGAAGTTTGTGCTATCAAGTACAGATCTGGAAATAGACCTGAGGGTAGTGTTAGTAAGCTAGAAAGTATCCAACAGAAATTTGTAGTGAATAAATACAACAATAACCATGCATTTAGGAGCAATTCTAGTTTTGGAAATCAACACTCATGTTATAAATCATGGGCGGATCTAGCGGATCTCGCGTACGTGAATTTGCGTATTTACGGATTCGCAATCCGCGAGAATACGCAACTCTCGCGGATTTGCGGATTTTCCCGTTTTTTGTGTTGGCGAGCGTTCGCGCGGATTTTGGGACAATTTCGCAATTGCGAACTTACTTTTCGGCTCGCAACGGCCGCGACTATGTTGTTTCTACATCTGGTTTATCATCACAGGTTCACAGCACCCTCTGTTTCACCACTGCCACCCTCTGGGACACCCATGCCACCCTCTGGTACATCCTCACTGCCACCCATTAGGTTTGTTTATCACTGTAGTTTATGGGGGTTGAAAAAAGCAAGCACACCTCCCCTACTTCAACTGCCATGAATTAATTTGGGGTTGATTAATGTGTCAGTTATTTTGAAAGTTCCAGTCTGGCTGGCACCTGCTTCCTTCCTTATCTGTAATTTGCTTTCTGTTGCAGTGCAATTTTTTTTCCCAGGACCTTTATGGTCTACTTGTAGCTATTCTATGAGCCTGCTGTTTGGGTCATAGCAGGGTCATAGAATAGTTGCAAACTCTGGAGGGGCCCCTCAGGAAGCACTAGAGTGAATGTTACTAATGTTAAGTTTGAACTTTTGCACCTGCTCATTGCTTTCAGTTTAGCAAAAATCGTTTTTTCTGCAATTTCGCGCGTTTTTTGGGGCGCGAATCCGTGCGAGATCGATTTCGGAAGCCGCGAATGCTTGCGAATACACTAAGTTTTTCTTTGCGACGTGTATGTTCGCGTGATTTTGTGCGTGTTCGCAAGGCGCTTGTAGCTATACGTTTGCCAAGTTACCCTAGCGGTCGTACACGGGCGCGGCCATCTTGTTTGCGTGACGTAATTCCGTTTCCGGCCGCTATGTGTAATCTCGCAAACTGTGCTGCTCGCTAGTACAATTTCGCGCGTGCTCGCGAGGAAAATCTTGCGCGAACTTACCCACGCGGTCGGGAACGGGCGCGGCCATCTTGTTTCTCATTCATTGCTATGGTTCTGGGCATGCTTTCTGTATCCTCTCTGAATCTCTGCCATCCTTTGCTTGTTTGAAGTTTATTTGATCTATTTTACTTATTAATCTATCCCTCTATTTTTCTAGCAATATATTTTTGTGTTTTCTGCTGCTTTTAGTTACTTTTAAACTACTTTTTTAAACTCTTTTCTTTTCTTCTTCACTATTCTATTTCTTCTTTATCATTTAACTTTATTTCTGCCCAGACCATGGTAAAGGGAGCCGGGAAGCACCCTGAGAAGGGGAAGGGTCCCGCACCCCGTGACCGGCTCCCGTGCAGGCGTTTGAGGGGGAGCAAGTGGTGCCACGGGAGATCTTTAGCGCAGAGGAGGTGGCCGCACTCATCTTCCACGTCCCGCGCCGCCTCCCCAAGACGATCCTGGGAGGCGGCAAGATCGCAACCGGCTATGGCATCCGGGAGCGCCGGAAGCGGTGGGAGAAGGTGTGCCGGGCCATGTTTAAGCTCTCTGGGGTCCGGCGCACATATAACCAGGCCACCCACCGCTGGACAGATGTCATGGACCGGGAGCGGGACTTGCTGGACGCGCTCGGCGTAGAGGTCCCCGGGCTTGGTGAGTAGTAGTAGCTATTCATCACTACTCTGTTTTATCTGGCTCTGTCATTTGCAAATCTTTGTTCTTTACCAAGAGCAATAATGCTGCCGATTACATTGTAGGTAAATTATATTTCAAAATCTTCTATGCATTTCAGTGCACTGCTCTCCTTCTCAGTAGCCTTGATTGCTACTATGCTTATTTGTTTTGTATTTTGTGTTCATTTCATTGGCCTGAGAAATTATGTATGAGTGTAGTGTAAAGATAAGAACTGCGTAATGCTAGACACTAAGGGTCATATTTTCAATTACCGGCGCATCCCTGCAAAGTAGCAGGGGTGCGGCAGTAATTGTGTGCCATGCCACCACCACCCATTGGCCCAAAATGTCACAGAAGCCTTACGCATCTGTGCCGTAAAGGCGGCGCATTGCTGGAGTTGCGTGCCAACGATGGCGCAGCTCCAGCAATGCTCTGGGTACCCTATCTCCCCAATGCTGCATCAAGCCGTACGTCGGCTTTAAGCGCGCAGGGTTTGAGTCATGCATCATTGTCCTAAAAGTGACTGATTGACATCTTGTAGATTTCCCTCAGCCACTTTTAGGATTCGTTCCTGCGCAGGTACGCCCTCCCTTGCGCCGGAACGCCCCCTGATGGCGCAGGGCTTTACAACGTGATGCATATATACGCCGCACCAACACCATGGCGAGTCTTTTGTTCTGCCGCTGCGTCACAAAAGTCATGCAACAATGGAGGAAAATGAGCCGCAAGGGACTTCTAAATCAGCCCCAACAGACTGAAGTCCAGTCCTTCCTTTAGACACATGGCTATAAGAAGAAATAGTGGCGGTGGTCGGTGGATTGATAGTTTGAGTATTCACTGATCTGCAAGCAGGATGGACTTTGTCTGTCACTTCGCGTGCTGCGGACTGCTGCCTGCCAGGCCTAGGCAAACATCTTTAGTAGTCTGTTTATTGAGTTACATAGGAACTTTCTAAGTCAACGGTCCGCAAATCAGGCAATACGAATAACGTAGTATACCACATGAGATAGATCCCGTGGAATAGTTGTCTATCTATTTGCTATTTCTCCAAAATATTTTGTTATTGTTCTTTTGGAATGTTTGATTTGGTTGACAAATCTCATCCATGTTTTCTGGTCTTTCTTTCTTTCATGTTGTACATCAGCTCCCCCCAAGGGCAAGAGGACACAGGAGGAGGGTGCTGTTCAGGAGGATGCAGGCCAGGATCGGGCAGGCGAGGGCTCCTTTGCTGGCCCCAGTAAGTTTAAATTTTAATAAAGAGTACCTATTTTTTCCTAGCGTTCCTCATTCAATTTTTTCTAAATCGTCTTTGATCTTCTTGTAGACTGGATATAAATTCTTATCCTGCCTCGAATAGGACTCCATGTGGTATTACTAGATTATTCTTATTAGTCTGTCTGTGTAGCTAACTAAGATTGGACATTTGGCAATTCCATTGTACTCCCATTCTATTCAGCAATAGCTCTATGCACTGTCTCCTTACTGACTAGATAGTGTGGCAGAGTCATTTAGCTCCCAAAGTCACAGATGATTGATCCCCAATGATCTTTAGATTATCCTACGCAGGACAAGAGTACGGAGTCACAGTCAAGAAGTGTCAGAGGCACTCATGCTTGCAAAAATTCCAAAACCTTTAGCTCATCCACTCTAGTCTGGAGGACCAAAAACCACAGAGTCTATTTAAGTTTAATAGCTTTATTAAAGGTAAACACATTTATTAAAATCAACTTTGTCATAAAACTATTTAACTGAAAACGGAAAAGTGCTTAGTGCTGACGATTAATTGGACACATTTCTTGTGGTCGAGCCGAGCTCTCACCTGGTTTGAACTTGATCCTGGACTCGTGTTCTTAGAAGTCAAGCTTCTGTCTGTTAGGAGAAAAAGTGGTGCGTGTTAAAAATAAAAAGCAAGCATTCATCAGTTGTGCATAAAAGTGCAGCAAGACAACAGCCTTCCCTGGAAAAAGGGACTTTTTTACTTTAGAGTAGACAGTCACAAATTATTACATTGTATTCTGTTTTTTTAACATTTCTTTATGACTCCTAGACCAAATATTATATAGTAGTGAGTGGTGTATTTTAACATTCTTAAATGTACTTTGTAGGTGGAACATCTGGTGGCGGGGCCAGCGCGGAGGTGGCGGTGTTGGGCGAGGACTCGGAGGACTCTGGGGAGGAAGCGGTGCAAGAGCCGGCAGACGGTCCTGTGGGGGTTCCCACGGTGGTGGCGGGAACAGGTAAGCTATATATTCCTTACTTATTGAGATTGAAGACTGCATAGTGTGCTTTCTGCACAGGTGTATTACAAATCAACCAGGTAGTAGCCTCCTCGAAATGTACTCCGACTTAGCTGTGAAGTTTTTGGTGAGAAGAATCCCAATAAGATCTTAGATGAACGTGATGGATGGGATGAACGAAAAGCGAAAGAAGGGTGTAAGTAAGTGGGACGCGAAATTTTATGATGGCTGGCAAAGAAGAACGATATGTGTTTGCTTGGCCCCCGAGGTGGCTGGGAAGGAAAGAATATGGTATGGTGCATGGCTGGGTCAATGATGAAGCAAGGATGGGTGGAAGGACAGCAGCCTGGGTGGGTGAAACAGAAACTGTATGTGTGCGTATACTTAGAATGAATGGATGCCTGGAGCATGGGATTCTCTGACTCTTAGATAGCACATGTGTATCTAGAGAGAGTAGATGGTCGCTGGATGAACTAAGTGTTACCTTGAAGAGCATGTACCACCGCACCCGCACGTCCGTTCCAGTGTAGGGAAGGCAAGGAAAAGAAATTGTAAATGTGTCCAATACTACCATGAATAGTAGCAGTAGTTTGTATTGCAACTGCAAGCACAGCATATATCCGGTTATTACGGTGGACACTCCGTACCTCTCTTAATAACTTTAGTTTAGTTGTAGTACGTCATTCATGTGTGGGTGTATCACTGTTCACTCAATATTAAGCAAAGCACCTAAAGTCATCCCATATGTCATCAAATACGTCCCATGTGAAGTGATAGATAATCAAATTATTTAGCTTCTTCATTTTCCTTTTCTAGTACTCATTTGCACTGTAGGGTGAAAGGTAAATTAATTAAGCAGTAGCCCTTGTAACAGAGTATTCTCAGTGCCACCCGTAATAGAAAAGTAATAGCTTCACCACCTGCATGTACTGGACCGGTACAGTAACGCCAGTGTGTCTCACTCATCATGGTGTGCAACTGTTTTTCTCGGGTGCAAGTTCACTGTGCTGCCATTCTGCCGGCTTGCATAAGATAACGTACCAATTTTCCTAAACAAGAGAGAAGAAGAAGAATAAGACTGGGGTACTGTCATAGTCGACTGTAATGGAAGTCCATAGTGGTCGTAGAATTTGTTCATTAAACTACCACTAATGTTAGAGCAAGGATGCAGAAGTGGGAGGTTACATAGATACTGTCCTCAATAGTTATGTACTGTGCTTTCAATTTGCTACTTGTACTGTGACCCAACTTTCGGCTCATTCACTTTGTGTTATTAATGCTAAGGAGCATTGGTTACAGACTATGTCTTTCTTTCTTCATATAGTTGCTCCTTCCAAATCAACATCACGGAGGGAGCAGGCTCGAATGGCCCGGCAACGGAGGCTGGATGCCACTGTCGCCGAATATCGGCGGCTGGTGGCCCTGGAGGAGGAGGAGGACACGCAGTCGACCGGTGCAACCACCACAACATCCTCGACTGGGACAGCTGCATCCTCCTCCGTGACCCCACGGGCCGCCAGCATGCGCAGTGCTCCAGCGGTACGGAGCCGGGCTAAGAAAGCCAACCGCCACCGCCAAGCAGCAGAAAGACCAGCTGCCCCCCACAGGAGCTGCAAGGCACGCCAGCGCCGCCTAGGAGTCCGAATGTCCTACCTGGAGCAGGAGGTCCTTACGTACAAGAACTTGGTGGAGGGCCTCCGCTTCGACCTTGCCACCCTCCGCAAGGAGATTGATGCCCTGGCCGCAAAATTCACCAGCACCCTCCAGTAGTGGAGTGTCCCTTGCCCTTTTTTTAGAGACTTTTGGGGGGTGGGATTTGGGAGTTGGGTATTTTTTGGGACTTTTCAAAGACAATCGTTGGGGTTAGGGAGGGTCTTGAGGGAGATTATTTTGTTAGGGCTACATAAATATACTTTTTTGAACTTTATCTGACCATACCTGTTTTTTACTGCTTTTCAGTCTGGTGGGTGGGGGACGGGGGTGTAACAGTAAGTTTGTTTTCCTGAACAGTCGTAGGACTTTAGTAGTACTACCGTCAATCACTCGTCTAGTCCTAATACTCCATTATAATACCTCCCACCAAACGCTTATCTTACCTGTAATTTGTGTTAGAAATTAGGGCTAGGCCCAGGGCTGGCTCCACGTGAAATGGGGATTAACGTTGGCAATCCTGGGCGGGTGAAATTTCCTCATTGCGGTGGTACTAGTGGTGTGACACAGTGGCAGTTGCATGCCTATGGAAAAAAAGAAAACGTTTCCTGGTTTGTCCTTACTGTAGCATTACAACAGTTACGGTACGATCGAGAATATAGCAGGTGACAGTACACTAGAACAGTGCCATAATGTAGCCTAACAAATGGTAAAGTATTTGCTTGCAAGTATAACTAGTACTTGCGTTGAATTTATTTGACATTGGCTCCTACTACTAGAAGAAATAGTACTGAAGCTGAGTAAGTCTAGAAGATATCCTCGTATTCCTTCGCCAGCCTGTTGCTATGACCTTATCCTCCCCAGCAAGTGTGTGGAATTATTGATGTCATTTTAGTCAGACATCAAGCAAAACAACACAGCCCGGGGGAAGAGGGTTAGGGTTTGGAAAATGGATGGGAATGGGGGTTTCTTTTTGGGTAGGTTTTGTGGAGAGAAGAAAAATGCACAGCCTGGACAAACAATAATTGAAGATAAAGAAATCTTTTGGTACAAACTAAAGCTAAGCACATGCAGTCACACTCATAGAAGAAAACAATGGATACTGTATCTGTATTCTGTATGTTGTTGGAGTTGTCCTGTTGAATTTGGTAAGTAAGTTGCATGCAGCAAACAATTCCTCTTATTAGCGGCACTCCTCCATTCCAGCTGACGCTTCGTCCATCAATGTTGGTGACCACTGACAGAAGACACCCTGTCCACTGCCTGCCTGGCGGATGTTGACTGAAACCCGGCCTGTAATTATTGAACGGAAAACAGGAAGTGCTATTACAATACCACTGATAAATAAATAAAAGGTATGTACGCTGTGTGGTGCAAAAAGTCACACTTTGATTTCCCTAATAGACAGTACAATATTTTTGAAATTGCGTGCTCTGTCTGAGTCACCTTTTTAAGGATAAATAAGTATGGCCAAAATATTATAGCGGATCTTTCCCCTCAAGGTAGGTGTACTGTAAACTGTGTTTTAGAACACAATTTGACCTTCCCAGCAATGCTCCCACCAAGACCCTTACTAAAGCCAGTCGCAAAAATGTAGAAGACCCCCAATCAGATCTCCAAAAACGATGCCTAGCAGAAAAATGGTGACAAAACGTACTTTGAAAGTAACAGTAGGCCCAAATACACCCTTACCGACCGTGGATTGTATTCAAACCACTTGCAAGTTGCAAGCAAGCAAAAGTATCCATAGCCAGCATCGCTCCAACAGTGCTCTAAAACCCCAGAACTGCGTTGCAATAAAACACCCCGAAACACATGCAATCCTGCTGCTAGGGCTAACCCTAACGAACCCTAACTTACAAAAAGTGCCAAAAGGTGTTTCCTTATGGATTTTGTCCAAAACACTTCTATCCGTTATTAGACCTTCCCAGGAATGCCCCAGCCAAGACCCGCCAACCCACCCGCAAAAAAGCACGCGACAACACCCCCAAACAGCGAAAAAGATAAATCTCATACTTACTATATCTCTCGGCCTTCGGTCCAAACGCGCTGTGCAGCTAGGTCATCATCATAACTCCTGTTTTCCACCACGGATTTCCTGAAAAGCAAATGCAATCAAGATTAGACTGGCAGCAGTGCTTCGACAGAGACCCCGGCCGCAACCCACCCACGAACAGCAGGAAGCCCCCCAAAACGCTACATTGAGCAAGATGTCAGAAGAAATAGCAAAAAAAACGCTTTTCCTTAAGGTTTTTGTCCAAAACACTTCTATCCGGTATTAGACCTTCCCAGGAATGCCCCAGCCAAGACCCGCCAACCCACCCGCAAAAAAGCACGCGACAACACCCCCAAACAGCAAAAAAGCTAAATCTCATACTTACAATATCTCTCGGCCTTCCGTCCAAACGCGCTGTGCAGCTAGGTCACCAATCATCATAACTCCTGTTTCCCACCACGGATTTCCTGAAAAGCAAATGCAATCAAGATGAGACTGTCGCAGCAGTGCTCCGAGACCCCAAAACTCACCCACAAACACCCGGAACCCCGCCAAAGAGCACCTCAAAGGCAAGCAAGTCAGCAAAAACGGCAAGAAATTTCCACCTCATATTTGGTCCAAAACACTTTTATCCATTATTAGAGCTTGACAGCAATGGGCCCAAAGCCGTCAACTCACCCGCAAAGAAGTAGAACACCCCCACAAGTGCTGAGTCTTTCTTCATTGGGCGTAATCCAGCACTCTGCTTTGAGGGAAATCGCAGTCTGGAGGAGGAGGATAGAGGAGCATGTTCTTCTGAACTTGTGAACCTGAGGAATGTAGACTGCGGCACCTTGTGGTATATAAATAAATAATACCGGATCTAGGTTTGACTAGGCATAGCAATAACAGATAGCTCAATAAATAAGAGTCAAGATTCGAGGTAGTAGGAGTTTGCAGGTTTAATACAGCATAAAGGACAGGAACAGGACAACCTGCACGGGAACAGGATGGCAGCTGCCTGGGGCAGGATCTGGGATGAGCGCGCTCTGGGGAAAGGACTGGCGTAACATTTAATAACAATACACAAGCATATATAGTAAAACAGTTGCATTACAGTACATATGATAGGCGGAGCAGTGGGTGTGGTCAATAGCAGTCGCGAAAGATAAGGGTGAAAATGGGTGTAACAGGGGCGTATACATAGACATGTGATGTAAACGTAACAGAATATGTCATAAATGGGGCGGAAACATGGAGGGGGCTACCTAAGGAGCCGGGACCTCTAACCTAGTGGTGCGCGCAAACTGGCAATGACGTGTTACTAGGAGAAGCTGGGGGCTACGAACTCTGTGCTAGGAGCAGAGACTGAAGTCTGGAGAGTCAGGGCGACATGTACCTAAACAGTATCTAGTATCTGATGTTTAGAGAACATGTTGATATAAACTAAGAGTCAGGAGGGGAGAGGCTAACGGACTCTAAGACTGGAGCATGCATTATTCTACATATAGTGCGTGATGAAGAATATTAAATGACCATTAAATGCAGTATTTCTCTTACATGGAGACGTAAAGGCTAGACAATGACGGAAACTATTGATGCGATTCAGTAGCTTAGGAATGCAGAGAAGGGGGGCTGGACTGATAACTAGAATCATAACATACTCTTGGCAGACTCGTAGGCAGAGCCAGGCTGAGCCGGGCACTGTGAGGCAGGAAGTAAGTGAAGGGTCGAGGATACAGGTGGGGGCTGTATCGCTCCTCAGCGAGGCTCAGGAGACAGGAGCTGAATCTGGTGTCCGGGCCCTTTTGAGGCCTAGAAACGGGGACTTTACAATGGAATAGCGTGCACACTGAGAAACGTGGCAACGTAGCTTTACATAGACCTGATATTCGTAGTATTCACGAGAACTGGAAACTGGCATACTAGGGATGGACACAACTGTAATTGCGTCTTTAATCGAACATGGGGAATACATATGCATATTTAATCATGCACACATAACATATGATGTAGGACGCGTAGGGACACAGAACATGGCAAAATTTACTTTTCCACATTCCCTCCTTGTCACTACGTTTCCATCAGGAAACATCAATATTCATGATACCATCTATCATTTCATACAGTATCATTTGCTCGTCTCGAATTTTCTTGGAACGGGATTTAGAACGGGACTTGGGACTAGGAACACATGATGTAGCACAAATGCCGCAAATCGCAGGGCCACATTGTATACAGAGGCAGCAACTGAATATGATCGCTACTGCAATACCTAGAAATGACAATACTTTCCATCCCCAGGCGGAAATTATATTCCAGAACCAACCGGACCATGTCCAGGTGCCTGGATCTTGGTGTAACATATGGGCAATTTTATGGAGTCTGGTAATAGCTGAATAAACAGACGGCGCGTTATTTGGAATGAAAATGCAGCAACTAGATCCGATGACTCTACAGGCCCGCCCCTATCGGCCAATATGACGTCAAGGACGAGACGATTCTGTAAAACGACAAATCTCATAGCAGATTGCTCTTCAGTTAAGTTACCTAGGGCAGAGGCAGTCTCATTGACTACTGCTTCAAGGGTTCTGGTTAACCTACGAATTAGCTTACTATTCTGGATAGGTCCTATAAAGAAGAAGAAACCTCTATTGAAATCTGTATACTGTTCTAGAGCAGTTTCAGTATAATCGACAATTGGGGACTCAATCTCCCTTCTATGTCTAAGGTGTACTAGATGTGTGTTTCTGTGATAATCAGATGGAGCTAGGAAAACAGGTGGCAGTAGGAAGGCAATGTAACAGGTTCCCTCCCAATCGAGGGGCAGACGAACATATGCGGTCTGACCACAAATAAAATAAGAATGACGTGAAGCTTTGAAAATAGATTTCCCACTGTTACTATATTTGACAATAGTAGTACAATCGCTATGTCCTACATGTACGGAACCATTATTTCTAACACATAATTCGCCTTTGACTGGTAGTACTGAAATAGCAGGTAAGTCTGGAGTGGAATCAGACTGAACATTCAGGACCATGAAATTCGAAGAATAATTACCTAAATTGTAAACTTCGTTTTCTAGATCTAACCCTGTTCTGTGGGGAAGACCTTGCTTGTCTGGGAAACATGTACTGTTAAGAAAAGACATATCTGTTGAGGATGACGTTAACGTGGACCATGCTCCACACGAACCATTATGTGAAAATGGATAAGGAAAGAGTGGCAGAACTCCCTTCGGGGTCTGGAAAGGGGGGAGTCGACCACACACCCAACAATTAGTGGCATTGCTGGTCTGGTGTGAATAATGTAACATGCGGATAAAAGAATTGTTACGCATAGCGAGGCGGTAAGAGAGTTCATGAGGAGGCAGATCACTAAACGTGTGCTCTACTGTAACATTGGAAGACTTATTTACATGAGAAATTGGAAAATACAGATAAAACGCATAACTGGTGCAGGAAATCATAATACTGAGAAATAATATGAAACATAGAAAAACGATACATCGGATTGAGTTTTGACTAACTCTCTCACTATGGGGGTCTATTTTATACATGTCAGAAACCGGTCTAACCGTTTCACCTAGGGGAGGACTTAGACAATCAAACTGGCTGACTTATTTTACTAGACCTTAACTTTTTCTTATACTCCTGTTGCGGAGTTTTCTCTAACAGGGAGGGTGCAGTATCAGAGTCTTTTGCGGGACAGTCCTTAAGAATAGTACTTTGGCAGTCCTTTAAATCCTGGGAAATGTTCTTTGAGACTGGTTTCAATCCATAAAATCTTTTGATATGCGAAAGATGCACCCAGCCTTTGCGTCCCTCCAACTTCACGGCTGTACGGGTGGCCAGGAGGACCTGTCGGGGCTCCTTCCAGCGAGGCTCCAGCGGACTTGAACGATCGAAATTTCGCACTAGGACCATGGATCCGGGAACGATTTCATGCGGTGCCACCTCGGTATTGTCTGGAAATGCGGCGGCAACCTGTGAACGACAAGAGTTGAGGGCAGACATCAAGGAAGCTAGGTAATCTGTCAGTATATTACTTGAAACATCGGTAATACTTCGGGGTCTAGGAGTACCCCACATGTTAGGGGGGCGGCCGAAAACGACCTCATACGGGGACAGACCTGATCTGGAATGTGCGACCATGCGCATATAGAACAGGGCGACCGGCAGAGCTACTAGCCAGTCCACACCTTTCTCTTGACAAACCTTTGCAATTCGAATTTTCAGAGTCTGATTATGTCTCTCTACGAGACCGGCTGCTTCAGGATGGCGTACACAATGGAACTTCCACTGGTACCCTAACAAAAGGGACACGTGTTTCATGAGTTCAGATGAGAATGGCTGGCCGTTGTCAGAATATACGACCCTAGGGAGTCCGTAACGGGGGAAGAACTCACGAACCAACTGCTTGGCAGTGGTCGCGGCTGTGTAGTCTGGAACTGGATATGCCTCCGTCCACCTGGACAAAGCGCATACCACTACAAGGACATACTTGAAACCTCGACATCGCTCCATCTGAATGTAATCCATCTGGAGGACTTCAAAAGGGTGGTCAGGGGGCTGGAATCCACCTTGTTCCACCGGGACACTTTTACCTGGATTAAACTGGCAACATATCATACAGGTACGGACTTTCTGCTTGGCTGCAGCTCGTAAATGCTTGTTGAACCAAATGTTCTGGATACTGTCTAACATTGCTTTTTCTCCTAAATGTGCTGGACTATGTGCGGTATTGATAATGACTTGAACCATGGAGTCGGGGAGAAACCATGTGGCTTTACCCTTCGTTACCCATCCCTGATCTGTCTGGACCCCTCCTTGTTCGGACCATTTCTTGATTTCATCGGGAGTAGCATGTAACTGGATATCTATGACATCTTGAGTAGGGTCTTTAACTGTCATACATGTAATCGGATCTGGAGTAAGTGTCTGTGTCTTATTAACTGGAATGTCTGGTGTCTGAGCTGTAAGCTTGGCTGTGCGATCTGCTAGATCATTACCTTGAGAAATAGTGTCAGTAACGTTCGTATGTGCTTTGCACTTCATGATAGCAATGGATGTCGGTAAATGTATGGCATCTAACAGAGCCTGAATAAGGAGACCATGCTGAATCTTGGTTCCATGAGAAGTCATGAAACCTCTCTCTTGCCAGAGCACTCCGAAGTCGTGTACAACTCCAAATGCGTAACGTGAATCTGTGTAAACATTAACTTTCAGGTTCTTGGCGTGTATGCAGGCTTGAGTCAGAGCAACTAGCTCTGCTGCTTGAGCAGACAGGGTGTCAATACGGTGTGTTTCAATAACTTCAGTGTCAGTAGTCACTGCATACGCGGCTACTAGTTCTCCTGTACTTGTTCTCATACATGAACCATCCACATAAAGTGTCAGGTCGGGATCTGGTAATGGAATATCTGTCAGATCTTGTCTTGGCTTTGTCATGATGTTAACTACTTCCACACAGTCGTGTGTGGCAGGATTTAAATTAACTGACGGTAACAGTGTAGCAGGATTTAGAACGTTGCAGCGTCTGATTTCTATGTGTGGCTGGAACAGTGTCAATTCATAACCTGTTAATCGTGCAATTGTCAAGTGCTGAGTTTGTGTTCGGTTTAAAAGAACTTCCACGGAGTGTGGAACTTGTACTGTCAGGGAGTGTCCTAATACTATGGAATCACTTTGTCTGATAGCAAGTGCTGTGGCTGCAACTGACTTAAGGCACGCAGGCAGAGCCTGGGCTACAGGATCTAATGTGCTCGAAAAATAAGCACAAGGCTTGTATTGTCCTGCTTGATCTTGTGTGAGGACAGATAATGCTGTACCTTCGCGTTCTGTGACGAAAAGTGTAAAAGACTTACTGTAGTTCGGTGTTGCTAGAACTGGAGCTTGACATAGGGCTTTCTTTAACTCATTGAAACTAAGTGCATGTTCAGATGTCCAAGGGAGGACAGTCGATACGGCTGCCTCCTGTGTCGTTAACTGTATCAGTGGTTTAGCTAGAAATGCATACTGAGGAATCCATTGTCTGCAATAAGAAGTAAGGCCAATAAAAGCACGTACCTCCTTCTGGGTCTTGGGCTGAGGAAGACTCGCTATTAACTGGATACGGTCTGGTGTCAACTGCCTACCCCTCTTGGACAGTAAGTGTCCTAAGTAGACCACTTGCTGGACACAGAATTGAAGCTTCGAAGGGGACACCTTGTGTCCCATCTCGGCTAGGAAATACAAGACTGTAAGTGAGGCTCGCTCGCAAGCACGTTCAGAACGGGCTGTGATCAGTAGATCATCGACATACTGGAGCAGGGCAGTGTCAGTTGGCATGTGAATGTTGTCTAGTTGTCTCTTGAGTGCTTGACTGTAAATACTAGGACTTTCTGTGAAACCTTGAGGAGCGCGTGTGAACATATAGCTCCTTCCATTTAAACAAAATCCGAAAAGAAACTGGCTGTCTGGATGAATGGGGACACTGAAAAACGCATTCTTGAGGTCTATGACTGTAAAAAATGTGGCTTCGGAATCAATGGCTGTCAATAGGGAAGAGATATCTGGGACAACTGGGTACTGGGGAATAATACATTTATTAAGTTCTCGAAGGTCAATCACTAAACAATATACTGGAGGTGCATTTGGATCAGTACGTTTCATAACAGGAATGATCGGAGAATTGCATACATTGGAGTCAGTTTCTACAACTACTCCTTGAGCGATGAGCTCGTCAATAATTTTGGATAAGGCTGCTACAGCCTCTGGTGGCAATCTGTACTGTCTGATTCGTGGTAACACTACACCTGGCTTGAGAGTCACACGATGGGGTGTGATTTGCATAAAGCCAACATCAGTTGGACCTTGCGCCCATAGATGCTGCGGAACATTAGACAATCTCGGATCAAAATCTCGTAATACATAGTGACCCTTGAAGTCACGTAGGAACAATCGTATTCCCTCTGGGGAACAGCATATAACTGCACCTAACTCTTTCAGTGTCTTAATGCCTAATAGATTTTCTGGACATGACTTAGTAAGTAACAGGTCAGTAGTGCGGGACAATGGACCTACTTCTAGAGTAACTGGCTTTGATATTTCATTTACAATAGGTTTTCCTGAAAATCCAAGGGAAACATTTCTAGAGCCTGAGAGCGGAGCCCCTGGAACTTCGGCGTGACTTATAGTGGTCCTACTTGCCCCTGTATCAATCAGAAACTTTCTGTCTTTCCCTAATACTTGACTGTGAACATAGGGACCTTCTTGATCTACAGGTATCTCGATGAGAGGCAAGCCTACCTCCCTCTCTAGGCTGTTTCATGAATATGGCTGATACTCTGGATACTCAGACTGTGCATACTGGTACATCTGCTGTGTAACATGCTGTGTTGCAGCGATAGGCTGCGGTGTTGTAACTGTCTGTGGTGCATTCTGTGACTGAGGAGTCTGTGTAACTTGTTCTTGTCTAGGCGGACGTGGTCTTTCTTTAGTCTTACCGGTAGCTATGTTGTGTTTCAGAACTGCACACTCGTTTATAAAATGACCTGGCTGTTTACAATAATTGCAGTTTCCTTTAACGGGAGCTGCAGGATGACTGGCTTGATTTGGTCCCCTTTTCTGACTGTCTTGAGGAACGGATTGTGCAACTAGTACTTTCATTTTCGTGTCTTTCATACGTTTCCTTTCATGTTCTTGTTCTTCTCTGATTCTATTCTGGTGATATTGAAGCATCTGTAACATTTGGGACGGGGTATTAGCTTGCCAGGTACTTTCGACTTTCAAAACTCGGTTTTTAATTTGTGGACTTGAATTCTCGACTAATTTAGTAACAAAAAGATGAGGGTATGATTCGCTACTTGTCTTGAGGCCACTGTTTATGGTAAAACATTTCTCAAATCTGGAATAATAATCACTAATATCTTCATCTTGTTTCTGTTTACATGCTGAGATTGCATCCCAGTCTTCTTTTCTAGTTGTCAATAACCTAGGCAAAACTTGTATTAATAATTCTGGTAATTCTTTACATTTATCTCCAAGACCGGTACCTGGTACTCGTGCCTTATCTTCGGCTTCTAGAACTGCCCAATCGATCTTTTTCTCTCCCACCTCCCATTCTTTTTCTTTGAGTTTCTCATATACCCCTGCGGGCAACAAGACTTTTAACATTTTAATAATATCTGGATACGTGTATTCTCCCATACGGAGCATGTCTTTTAATTCTCGGTGGAACCCTGCTGGATCTTTATCATGACAGGGAATTAACTTTTTCATCTCTAAGAGTTCCATCTTTGTAATCGGGGTGTAAACAAACACTCGTTCTAGTTCGCCACCCGTTCCTCTAACTGGGTGGACTTCTCGTAACGGATTCTGTCTGTCTATGTAAAAGGGTTTACTTTTTGGGGGTGAGACGTGAACAAAATGTGGGTTCAGAAACGTTCTGTATTTGTGGCGCTGTTCTAGAATGACACTAATCAAATCGGTACCTAAACCTTTCCATTTATACTGGAGTAACTCGTTCCGGACATCATGTAACGGACCTGGATCAGAATGTTGATCCTCATACAATGTAATGAGGTGCTGGATCATATACATACCCGCCAGTCGTTGGTCGGCTGGGGGCATTTTCAGAAACATTTGGGCCACTATTTCGTCTGGAAAAGTGGTAGAATCAGTAATCCATCGGACTGCTGATCGGACTAGTTCTTGTTCATGCATAGTACTTAACTCACTATAACCGATTCGTGATTTCAGAATGTGATCGGTAGCTTGAAATACTTGTTCTAGAGAACCTTGCTCTGGTGCCGGATGAGGAACAGTTTTCTTGTAGTCTAGACGTGAATGTCGGTCTGGAAATCTAGATTTTCCTACATACGCTATTCTGGCGGGATTCTCGTCCTCTACCTCTTCAGTATCAGAGTTACTTTCTTTCTCGCTTACTCGTGCTTCTTTGCGTTGTTCGTGTATCCTTATTATTTCTTTACGAATCTTCTTGTACATACTCTCTATACTACTGATGGTCTTATGCTTACCCTCGGCTATATTATCACTCCACCTTGTCAGGATTTTCATTTCGGCTCGATCTTTGGTCGGATAATCTTGTTCTCGTATTAAACAATTAATCAGAAACTTTAATAACATGAGCTGGGTCTCAGCTTTCCTTTGAGACATGACTTCACTAATACTTTCTGGATCATTCCCTGTACGGATGAAACGATATATTCTGTCTAGATCTTCTTTCATATCTGGTAGGGTGACTAGATACTCGGTCACCTTTCTCACGCGTAATGAATATAAAACCATATTATCCTCGCCTGGGACTGGATCATAGCCACATTCGGTAAGGGCTTTTCTTATTTCTGCAACAGACTGATATCTGGGCGTACGCTGTGACGCTTGTGCATGTAATTCGGCTAACGTTAAACGCTTGTGTGGCGGCGGGGTTCCTGGAGGACCTCCCCCTGCGGCCCCTAAACTAGAGTCGTCTACTGATGCTCTTCGTCCTGGCAGAGTGGGAAATGGAAATGCAGGCTGGACTTGTATGGAGGGCTGGACCGGGGGTACCGTAACAGGTACTCCGGTGTCTGGAGGAGCGGGAAGTGCCTGATTTACAGGGACTGGCGGAGCAGGAACAGGATTTGCATATTCTGGGACTGTGTCGTCCAAATAGGACGAAATGAAAATATCAGCTGCGGTCGGTTTGTGACGTAGCTTGGTCGGAACTAGTGGTGGCGGGAAATTACTGGATGCCTCTGGGGTCGCTTTTGGCAAGCCCTCGGCAAGAAGAGGATACATACCCTTAATAAGAGCATGCCTCTGTCTGTCTGACTGTTCGGTTTTAACTCGTTCACCAATCTCGATTAATTCCCTTTCTTGGGCCCGCTCTAAGGATTCTCTACTTAGTTCTGACTTTCTGATTTCTTTTTCGGTTCTTTTATGAGATTCTTTGCGCCATAACTCGATGGCATCTTTCTGTGACTGTCTGGCTTTCTTTTTCCATAATGCCTCTTCTACTCTCATGATGCACTCGGCATCCCATGTACCCGATACGGGCCATCTATACTTTTCTTCTAACTGTTTGGTATACTCTACCCATAAATCTAGATATAGTATGGCACTTATGCCATGCTTCTGATACATGAAATGACCTGGACTGTCCCTAGGCGGAACAGGAACTGCTGCTTCTAGCAGACCTTTTCTGGTTTTTAACTGACGCAGTTTTGAAAAGAGCGGCATGACTGAACTATAATCTGGACACAACACAATACACAATAAACACGACAATTACTTCACACTCATACCACGACATTAAAATACATGAATAACATTCAGGATAACAGTTCGAACAGAATACTACCTGGAATACGGAAAACAGAATACATGAATTTTCTCGAGAACAGAACTGACTAGAACAGAAACTAGATGTACTGCTGAAACAGTACGAAACTTACCGGTCTCATACAGAGACACGTCAGGACCCGCATCCACCGAAGTGGACACTTCGTTTTGTGGGTCTGTGTACCACCAACCCACGGACCAGAGTCAATTAGATTGACCCTGTCTAGATACTACCCCAGCAACGGTACTCACCGGGCAGCAAGAACGGAAGGCCTCGGACTGGACTGGACTGCTTCGACGCCGGACGGACGAACTTCGAACTTCTGTTACAGGTGGGCCTCCGGATACCTCGGACCTTGGACTCTCGGCTTGGGCTCTGGTCGGGACTCGCCGCGTTCCTCCACCGTCTCGTCTGGATGCTGGACCGCCTCCTCCGTCTCCTCCGTGGGCCTGAGGGATACTTAAAGCAGAAATATCTGCCGGTGCGCAGAAGAGTTCCGTCACGACTGCAGAGGGTCAGGGGGTCGGCGTGGCTTCACCGACGCGTGGGGAAAGGGCAAGTCCCTATTCGGGCGCCATTATGTGGTATATAAATAAATAATACCGGATCTAGGTTTGACTAGGCATAGCAATAACAGATAGCTCAATAAATAAGAGTCAAGATTCGAGGTAGTAGGAGTTTGCAGGTTTAATACAGCATAAAGGACAGGAACAGGACAACCTGCACGGGAACAGGATGGCAGCTGCCTGGGGCAGGATCTGGGATGAGCGCGCTCTGGGGAAAGGACTGGCGTAACATTTAATAACAATACACAAGCATATATAGTAAAACAGTTGCATTACAGTACATATGATAGGCGGAGCAGTGGGTGTGGTCAATAGCAGTCGCGAAAGATAAGGGTGAAAATGGGTGTAACAGGGGCGTATACATAGACATGTGATGTAAACGTAACAGAATATGTCATAAATGGGGCGGAAACATGGAGGGGGCTACCTAAGGAGCCGGGACCTCTAACCTAGTGGTGCGTGCAAACTGGCAATGACGTGTTACTAGGAGAAGCTGGGGGCTACAAACTCTGTGCTAGGAGCAGAGACTGAAGTCTGGAGAGTCAGGGCGACATGTACCTAAACAGTATCTAGTATCTGATGTTTAGAGAACATGTTGATATAAACTAAGAGTCAGGAGGGGAGAGGCTAACGGACTCTAAGACTGGAGCATGCATTATTCTACATATAGTGCGTGATGAAGAATATTAAATGACCATTAAATGCAGTATTTCTCTTACATGGAGACGTAAAGGCTAGACAATGACGGAAACTATTGATGCGATTCAGTAGCTTAGGAATGCAGAGAAGGGGGGCTGGACTGATAACTAGAATCATAACATACTCTTGGCAGACTCGTAGGCAGAGCCAGGCTGAGCCGGGCACTGTGAGGCAGGAAGTAAGTGAAGGGTCGAGGATACAGGTGGGGGCTGTATCGCTCCTCAGCGAGGCTCAGGAGACAGGAGCTGAATCTGGTGTCCGGGCCCTTTTGAGGCCTAGAAACGGGGACTTTACAATGGAATAGCGTGCACACTGAGAAACGTGGCAACGTAGCTTTACATAGACCTGATATTCGTAGTATTCACGAGAACTGGAAACTGGCATACTAGAGATGGACACAACTGTAATTGCGTCTTTAATCGAACATGGGGAATACATATGCATATTTAATCATGCACACATAACATATGATGTAGGACGCGTAGGGACACAGAACATGGCAAAATTTACTTTTCCACAACCTTCGAATCAATACGCAAACAAGTGAAGACAGTTCTGCTGATGGGCTTGTTTTTGTGGTTAGGTGATTAAAGTTTGAATTAAATTAACTGTGCAAAACAAAGAAAGACAGACACACAGGAATAAAAGTGAATAAGGACGAAAAAGAAAGTTATTGATTCATTGTCTCATTTTCAGGGCTCGCTGTCAGGGAATAAGAATAAGAGTTCGTCATCATACTCTGCGAATTCAGGCAGGATGAGGTCAGCGTCACCGAACAGAGAACAAATTCCCTCATCTACGTTGCTGTCCTCCTCGTCTTTATGCGGCGTGCTTTCTCGTACTTTGTAATCTGGTGGTATGAGGTGCTGATTCATCTTGATCATTGTTAGCCTCTCCACATTTTTGGGCGAGAGGCGGCTCCGTTTGGGAGTTACAATGCCACCAGCAGCACTGAAAACACGTTCAGAAGACACACTTGCGAGTGGGCAAGACAAGTAGTTTATAGCCAGGTTGGAGAGCTGTGGCCACAATTGTTTTTTGCCATGCCAATACTGCAATGGCTCATCATTAAGAAAGACCTCTGTTGAGTCATTCAGATAGTCCTGCACCATCGACTCAAGGTCATCAGCGGTTCCTCCACTTTGCTTACTTTTTGCTGTGCCTGTGACTTTTTTTCGAGAACCATACCCAAGCAAACTTAGCCAATCCTCTACAGCAGCCACTGTTACTGTTGTGTGTGGTGCAGATGATCCAGTTGCCGGTGTCTTTAACGGCTGAGAGGTCTCTTGTGCCCCAGCCACAGGTGCAGAAGTGGATTCTTGTGACTGGGGATGGCCTGCTGATGCTGATGCTGATGTACTGCCTTCTCCTTCAATAACCTGCCGTTCTTTTTCAAACCTCTTGGCTGACCAGGCTAGCCAATGTTTGTACTTTTGAACATCTTCATCAGTAAAAGGAAAGAATGCTTCGCCTGCCAGCGCCTTTTTGTAGCGTGGATCCAGAATAGTAGCACAAATGTAATGCTGTTCTGACTTGATCTTTTGAAGACGTTCATCACCACGTAGGCGCTCTAATAATTTCTCAGACAAAATAAAAGGGTCTTTTTTTTTTACATCTTTTTCAAACTCAGAAGACACCGCCATCAGTTGGTGCTCCAGCATGCACAACAATGGGATAGCTTTTCCCAAATTACAGTCCTCCTGGCTGACTGCACGAGTGAAGAACTCAAAAGGACGAAGCATGTCTGTCAGGCTTTTAACTATGTCCCATTGCGCCGCAGCCATCCGCAGGTCCTCCTTCTGAGATGTACCCTCTGTTAAGAAATAGTGATCGAGTACCGTATACTGCTCATACAGACGCTCAATCATGTAGAAGGTTGAGTTCCAACGTGTTGCCACCTCCTGGATGAGTGCTTTCACTGGCATTCGACGTTCAAGTAGCAGCCTCCTCAGATGCTTCCGGGCCTTAAAAGAATGGCTGAAATGGTTGCACATTTTGCGGCAGGTGGCCATTACCGCGAACGCCGCACTGTCTCTATCACTCAAGAATTTCTGAACTACCAGGTTGATACAGTGGGCCAAACACGGCACTCTGAAATAGCCACCCAGCGACATGGCCTTAACTACATTGGCGCCATTATCCGTGGAAACATAACCAATCTGGCGGTTTTTTGGGGATAGCATTTTCGAGACCTTTTTGTTAAACTCGTCCAAAATGTTTTCGGATGTGTGACTTTTCTCCAAGCCAAACATGGCTAGTGTTGCATGTTTCCGAGCAGCTTTGAAAACTTGGTCCGGGTCAACACCTGCGTTTAGCTTTGCTTTAACACCTGAAAAAGAGACCCAGTGTGCAGTGATGCACATGTAATCAGCGTCTGCGCCACTGGTCCACATGTCTGTTGTCAGATGTATTGTGTGAACAGCACTCTTCTGCAAAGCTGCCCCAATCGCCTCCAGCACATCTTCATGTAGTGCTGGAACCGCAACTCTGGCAAAATAGAACCGGCTAGGAACCTTCCATTTAGGGCAGAGCGTTGCCACTAATTCTAGAAAACCTACCGCTTCTACAAAAGAAAAAGGGAGAAGGTCCACAGCTAGCATTTTAGCCAGCTTAGTGTTATACAGACGCGTCAGTGGGTGGTTGCGTTCATATGGCACGTCTGAAAAAAACATGGTTCTAATGTTGCCCTGGACCAAGCATTTACGGGCTGATAATGACTTCGTTGACCCAATTTTGCTCGCTGGTGAACTTTTGTGCGTTGGTGTCTCACTCGCTCTAACACTCTTAGTGTGCCTCACATTGGGTGTGCTGCTGACAGGGGTACTGGGTGTAAGGGAAGTGTTTGACACGTCTTCTTCCTCCTCGTCATCATCAGATGCAACATCAACGTTTTCTTGAATTCGGGCTTCCTTGATCGCATCTAGGTGCGCAAACCATTGGACAGTGTGCTGTCTCCTAAGATGACCTCTCTGGCCTCCGGTACCATAGTTGGTACCTGACTTACCACGACTAACTGCAAGCTTACAAAGGGTACAAATGGCAAACTTTGGATTTTTTTGACAAACAGTAAAGAAGTCCCAAACTGGGGACTTGAAGTGTCTGTGGGGCCTGGAGGAGGCGGCGATACTGGTGGTGGTAGTCATGAAGCTAATGCCAGTTGAAGTGGAGGATCTGGATTGCCCAACTTTTGTACGTTGTGCACTTTCACCGCCACTAATTAAGGTCGAGGTGGATGGAGGTCCCTTCTTGCCAGAAAGAAATATGGAAGCGGGACGAGTTGGTGTACTACTTAACTCCAATGATTGTGGTGTTTCCACTGCCTCCTCATCGACAACATCATCATCATCACGCTCAGCAGCTCTTCGGGCTAGGGTCAAAATGTCTGTTTGCTGCATGCCCGCTGGGGCTGCAGTGACCTTTATGATGACTGGGTCGTCGTTGTCAGAGTCTTCATCAGCAGCAGTATCCGCCACTTCTTGTTGAGCCTCATCACACCCCATAACTCTGAGACTTTGGACGAGCTTCCTTTTACGCTTAACTACCTTTGTCAGATCATGGTGTGCCTCACTGTCAGACGGCAGTGGTGCTGGTTCCCAAGTTTGATCCATATCATCAGAAGGAGGTGTGCTTGAAGAAGATGTAGACACCACCCTTGATCTCTTCCTTGCTAGGGGTGTGGAAGACAATGAATGATCATCAGGAGGAGTGGCTTCCTCAAATGATACCTCGCCTTGATTGTCGATTTCCTGATGTGCCCCTACTTCGGGAGGAACAACTATTGTGGGCACTTGTGACCCTCCATGCACCTCTGCTTGCGCATCTCCTTGCGCTGCCTCTCCTTCCACATGTACTTGGGCTTGTACTTGCACATGTGATTGTTGTTGCGGCTGTGGTTGTTCAACACTCGTCAGATGAGCTACAACAACCTGTGTTGATTGAGGGACATTGCTGCTGCTTTCTTGCAATGAGCCAACATCACTGGTCGATGGTGATTGAACAAGTAGATTGGCTGCCCCTGCAGCACTCAAGGGCTTGGACTTAAGTTGGCGTGGTGGTGGTGGTGGCACTGAGCCCAATGAAGCGGGGGTGCTGCTGCCAGCTTGGTCCCCAGCAGATCCCGCTGCTGCTGCAGGCATACTTTTTTTTTTACTCCCAAAAAAAGGGGCGGGCGGCACACCAGTCTCCTTGGTAACTTGCTTCTTCTGCTCCTTACTGGCACCTTTCTTGCTAGAGGAGCTACGGGTAACTTTTTTTGGGGCCATCTTCTTCAGAGCAGGTCAGAACAGCAGGCAGCAGTTGCACGAGTTGCAGAGTTGTCTGTGTCCAGACGTGACGTCGCGTGACGTTATGCTGCACACACACACCGCTGCAGGACTTCTTCCTGGCACTGGTGGTTCTCTTGAGTCTTGTGCACCTAAAAGCAATGGAAGACAGAGGAACATCAGTTCAGTTATACACCCCAAAAAATCGACAAAACACAGAAAAATCAGCACAATCCCATGCCATCCATGATGTTTACATTGAAGACACCCCACAGAAAGACTAGGGCCATGCAAGTATGCAACACTCACTACCCCTGGGCATAATGGATGAAAAGTAGGCAAAATAAGTGCAGGCCTCAGACACTGCCTCTCTTCAAAATGGCCCCTTACACCCCAAGCCAGTCCACATCAACAGTACACCCCAAAAAAACAGAAAAACAGCCAAAAATCACCACAATCCAATGCCATCCAGGATGTTTACATTAAAGAGAGTGAGACCACACTACATGCACACTCAGTCCATGCACCACTACCCCTGGGCAAAAGGCCCCACCAGCAGCCCCAAAAAAACGACAAAAAACAATAAAATCAGCACAATCCCAGCCCATCCATGGCCTCAATGGTGTTTAAATTCAAGAAGACACCCCTCAGAAACACTAGGCCCATGCAACACTCACTACCCCTGGGCATAATGGATGAAAAGTAGGCAAAATAAGTGCAGGCCTCAGACACTGCCTCTCTTCAAAATGGCCCCTTACACCCCAAGCACATGTTGCCTGTACCAGCCAGCACTCAAGATGGCCACCACCACCACCCACATGGCCAGTCCACATCAACAGTACACCCCCAAAAAACAGAAAACCAGCCAGAAATCACCACAATCCAATGCCATCCATGATGTTTACATTAAAGAGAGTGAGACCACACCACAGGCACACTCAGTCCATGCACCACTACCCCTTGGCAAAAGGCCCCAACAGCAGCCCCAAAAAAACGACAAAAACACAACATTCAGCACAATCCCAGCCCATCCATGGCCTCAATGGTGTTTAAATTCAAGAAGACACCCCTCAGAAAGACTAGGCCCATGCAACACTCACTACCCCTGGGCATAATGGATGAAAAGTAGGCAAAATAAGTGCAGGCCTCAGACACTGCCTCTCTTCAAAATGGCCCCTTACACCCCAAGCCAGTCCACATCAACAGTACACCCCAAAAAAACAGAAAAACAGCCATAAATCACCACAATCCAATGCCATCCAGGATGTTTACATTAAAGAGAGTGAGACCACACTACATGCACACTCAGTCCATGCACCACTACCCCTGGGCAAAAGGCCCCACCAGCAGCCCCAAAAAAACGACAAAAAACAATAACATCAGCACAATCCCAGCCCATCCATGGCCTCAATGGTGTTTAAATTCAAGAAGACACCCCTCAGAAACACTAGGCCCATGCAACACTCACTACCCCTGGGCATAATGGATGAAAAGTAGGCAAAATAAGTGCAGGCCTCAGACACTGCCTCTCTTCAAAATGGCCCCTTACACCCCAAGCCAGTCCACATCAACAGTACACCCCAAAAAAACAGAAAAACTGCCAAAAATCACCACAATCCAATGCCATCCAGGATGTTTACATTAAAGAGAGTGAGACCACACTACAGGCACACTCAGTCCATGCACCACTACCCCTGGGCAAAAGGCCACACCAGCAGCCCCAAAAAAACGACAAAAACAACAAAAAACAGCACAATCCCAGCCCATCCATGGCCTCAATGGTGTTTAAATTCAAGAGGACACCCCACAGAAAGACTAGGCCCATGCAAGTCACCACCCCTGGGCAAAGGGCCCCACCAGCAGCCCCAAAAAAATGACAAAAAACAATAAAATCAGCACAATCCCAGCCCATCCATGGCCTCAATGGTGTTTAAATTCAAGAAGACACCCCTCAGAAACACTAGGCCCATGCAACACTCACTACCCCTGGGCATAATGGATGAAAAGTAGGCAAAATAAGTGCAGGCCTCAGACACTGCCTCTCTTCAAAATGGCCCCTTACACCCCAAGCACATGTTGCCTGTACCAGCCAGCACTCAAGATGGCCACCACCACCACCCACATGGCCAGTCCACATCAACAGTACACCCCCAAAAAACAGAAAACCAGCCAGAAATCACCACAATCCAATGCCATCCATGATGTTTACATTAAAGGGAGTGAGACCACACCACAGGCACACTCAGTCCATGCACCACCACCCCTGGGCAAAAGGCCACACCAGCAGCCCCAAAAAAACGACAAAAAACAATAAAATCAGCACAATCCCAGCCCATCCATGGCCTCAATGATGTTTAAATTCAAGAAGACACCCCACAGAAAGACTAGGCCCATGCAACACTCACCACCCCTGGGCAAAGGGCCACACCAGCAGGCCCAAAAAAACGACAAAAATCAGCACAATCCCAGCCCATCCATGGCCTCAATGGTGTTTAAATTCAACAAAACAGTTGTATCATGCACCCCTAACCAACCCTGGTCCTACTGGATACTGTGGCTACCCACAATATAATTTATTTAATGCTCTGAAAAAGTTCCAAAATTGTACTTGCAGCAACTGTAATGCCCCAAACAAACTTACTTGTGAAAGTTGATTTCTAATCCAAAAGTGATCCAAAGACAGTCAAAAAGGCCTCAAATCCAAATATCCAGCAGCACCCACAAAAAGTAATCCTTCCAGCTCCAGATCCAAATGAAAGTGACCAGGAGATGGACAAAGCACTGGGAGGAGCCTGCTGGACAGGAACAGGAAGTTGGAGACTGTGGGGCACTTCCTTCCTCCCCCCCCAAAAATGGACTCCTTGCAAAAAAAAAGGCCATGCAAATGTCAACCTGAGGAGTGATTCTGATAAAAACCATAATTTTCTGAAGGTTTATCCTGTTTGCTGGTGATTTTCTTGTGCAGAATTGCAAAATCTCTATTTCGCGAGTGCGAGATTGTTCCTTTCCGCCGCAACTACGTGTTCGCAATTGCGAACTCTCGCGAGGTGTGCTGTGCAAGGTGGCAAGCCGCGATTACGTATTCGCGGGCGCCAAACTCCCGCGGGATCACGCAGCAAGATCTAAAATGGCGCGGCACTAGAAAAATATGATCGAGAAAAACAACTCGGCAAACACTTAATGACGGAAAGTGAACGCCGTGCACCACGCCGCGCGCCGCAACCAAGCAAAAAATCCGCCGCAAGCGGATTCACGGATTTTCGACAAATTCGCGAGAGTTCGCGGATTGCGAATTTGCCGAAAATCCGAAAAATCCGCGAGCGGAGCGGATTTTACGCCCATGCTTATGTGGTAGTAGAACACATTTAGCATCATTCATGGGCTGTCCTGCCATTAACAGAGAATTCAGGAAGTGTGGAAAGTTAGGTTATTTTAGCAATGTTTGCAGAGACAATAGGAGGAATATTACACCTTCAAAAGGGTCAATCTCGACTATCACTGAAAAAGGAAAAGTTTACAACGATTTGGAGAAAAACAGACGTTATGGTAATTCAGAGTGTGAAAAAGGTTTTGTAGTAACTATTGTAAATGGAAGTGGTAACAATGAAATCTCAATCAATTCACCAAAATGTATAGTACACATGTTAGGGGTAGAATTACAGCTCATGGCTTATTCAGGATCGCCATGGGCCATCATATCTAAACAATATTTTGAAGAAAAAATGTCTGAGGCTCGTAAGGGAAAAATACTACATGATAGTGATATTATAGCTGAGAGCTTTGATGGTTCGAGAATCGATATGGAAGGTTATTTTGACGTCAACATTACATTTAAGAACAGAAGAGCTGATATAAAATTGTACATTGCTGTAAATGGTGTAAATGTTCTAGGTTGGCGTGATCAGTGGAAACTTGGAATCATTCTCAATCCACATTCTTCTGAACCAGTCACACTATATGACAATGTTTCAATACAAAAAATAGTCATTTTACGTGCCAGTGACAAAGTTAGAGATTTGGTTAATAAATATAAAAATGTTTTCTCTGACAAGTTCGGAACACTTCAACATTTTACACACAAAAATATTTTAAAAGAAAATGCATGTCCTGTCAAACAAAAACTCAGGGGGTGCCCATTAATGTAAGAGAAGAACTCAAAGACAGGTTAAAAGAGCTTAACAATGAGGGCATAATCGAAGAAATTGAATCTTCCGAATGGGTTTCAACCATTGCTTTAGTGCGCAAAGCTGATAAAAATTTGAGAGTTTGTGTAGATTTAAGAGAGTTGATTTCTAACGTTATCATTGATTGTCATGCCCTTCCTAATATAAACGAGGTAGTATCTATGCTTGAGGGTGCCAATGTCTTTTTGACATTAGACTTAAGATCTGCCTATCATCAGATTTCCCTATCTGAGGAATCAAAGAGTCTAACAGCTTTTATTACTCCTCAAGACTTGTACCATTACACAAGGATGCCTTTTAGTTTGGTGTCGGCCGCTTCTGTTTTTCAAAGTATTATGTTCAAAATGTTTAGGGATATTGATAATTTTGTAAAATGCTTTCAAGATGATATATTAATTTTTTCTAAAAATAAGACAGAACATACATTACATTTGAATGAAATTTGCATGAGATTGGAGCAACATGGACTCACACTTAAGGAAAACAAATGCAAGCTATATAAAAATTGGTGGAATATTTAGGACATACTCTATCAGGTGATGGAGTAGTTCCTAAAAAATCTAATGTAGATGCCATTTTGAATGCTCCAGCTCCTGTTAATAAGGAACAAGTGTTAAGCTTTGCAGGAATGTGTGAGTACTATAGTAAATGTGTTAACAATTTTGGTAGTAAGATGGAACCTCTGCAAGAACTTCTCAGGAAGAATGCAACTTATGAATTGTCTAGTGCTCAACAAAAAGCGTTTGATGATATCAAAAAAGAGATAGTATGTGCTCCTACTTTGAAACATTTCTGTTTAAAAAAAGAGTGTATTATTACAGTTGATGCAAGTCTATATGGGATTGGTGGTGTTCTTTCCCAAAGGCATGGGAAAGAAGACACTAAATGAGATGGAAAGGAAGTATGCTGTGATAGGAAAAGAGCATTGCCTGTGTTTGGGCTATAGAACCCTACAAGTTGCATGTGTGGGGCAGTAGATTCGTTCTAAGGACTGACCATACACCTTTAGTAAATATTCTTTTGTCTGGTGGAGGATGGAATTCCACCGCTAGGATTGCTAGGCTTTCTTCAAGACTTCAAGACTGTAATTTCAAAACAGAGTTTGTACATGGAAAGAAGAATGTAACTGCAGATTTTCTGTCTAGGTTACTGTGTGTTCAAAGAGGAGTGACTGTTGTCAAAGAATCTGACTTTGTTCTTACCATCTGTGATATCTTGCCTGTACTGTTTGATGAAATAAGTGAGAGTATATGGGAAGAGTGTGTCAATAAGGATGAAGACTGGTTAGATATTAAAAAAGATGTTGTGGAAGGTTGGCCAGGTAAACATCAGATTAGGCCTGAGTTATTACCTTTTTTCAAAATTGCTGACGAGTTGAAATTTGAAGGAGATTTCCTATTTAAAAATAGTAAATGCATTCCCCCAAAGGGAATTTCAAAATGTGATACTTAATATAGCTCACAAGACTCATCCTGGTATTTCATCTATGAAACACCTTATCAGGAATTTTTTGGGGTGGCCGGGAATGGACAGATTCATTGACCACATTGTTAGAGAATGTGAGTTTTGTGTATCTAGTGAGAGAATGCTCAGTGTTAGAACTTCCCCGTTGAGGATGGTTGAATGGCCAAAAGAACCTTGGCAGAAGTTAGCCTTTGATATTTCTGGTCCATTTAACATGTTGTCAGAAAATTCTCGTTATGCTTTAGTCTTAGTAGATTATCATTCAAAATGTCCAGAGATAAAATTTGTGGAAAAAATCACCACTTGTGTTGCTTTACATTTTTTTAAAGAAGTTTTTGCACGTGAAGGTTGTCCGTCATGTTTATTAACCGACAACGGAGTTCAATTTATTTCTTCAGAGATTAAAGCTTTTGTGAGCGAATGTGGTGTTAAACATATTTTTACTTCATTATATGGACCACATGAAAATTTTAAGGTTGTACAGCTTAACCGTGTTTTGAAGGATTTTATTGTTGATTCTGTCAAACAAGGGAGTGGTTGGTTGAGTGTGATTAGAGCGAAACTATGGTTATATAGGATAACTCCACATACCACTACTGAAGTAAGTCCCTTCAAATTCTTGAAGGGAAGATATCCAGCTTCAAAAATTTGCCCATGGTGGTTTAGAGAAAAGTATAAAAACAATTATTTAAGCAGTGAATGTGTAAGAGACACTGCTGTGAGGGTTACAAACAAACAAAACAAAACTTGCTCATGGTTTGATAGCAAATGGAGAAGTAAGGCTCAGTCTTTCAAAATTGGTCATTGGGTCATTGGGTCAGGATTTTAAAACCAGGTATCATCAGCAAGGTGGTGTACAACATGGTGTATATTCTCAGGAGACTGCTCAACCTTACAAAGCCAGCCATCCCTTTTTATACAAAATATTATGCTTTAGGCGAACATTCCTTATTTTACAGTTGACCATTCACATATTTTGTCCAGCCCACAATCAATTTCCCGGCAAGGCCCAACATTTTCATCAGATATCGGACGGACCCCTAATAAAATCGGGCACCTCCTCCTCGTAAAGCAAGTCATAAAGAAAGAAACAGAGACAGGTGTGTGCGAGATTAGGCATAGTTGTGTGCAATGAAAGGTTTATGGCATGAAGCACCTTGATCCTAATCTCGTTCGGCCACTGGGAAAGGAACTGGCCGAACAGGTTTGGCTTCGGGCATTGGAGTCAGCTTGCCCGGTCACACAAAAGTCAGCTAAAGGTGTACGTGTCCCAAATGACTTTTTTCGGCCTTAGTCATCGGCCTATGTGAGGGCAACCACAAAATGGCTGCCATACACAAAATGGAGCTCGAGGGTTCAGGACGAGATCCCTGATTTCAGGGTGATACGCCGAAAATGCTCATATATAGTGTACTCGTCATTCTCGGTCCGCTGATACCAAAATCGTCATGATACGACGATGTTTATGACACCGGTCCAGAATTTTCAGTACTACAGACCCTCCTTTTGCCCTTACATAGGCAATCAACCTACACTCACGCTAATCTGAGTCCAGGTCTATATTCATAAAATCATTGAGATGTTGCTGTAGCATCATCCTATTACTTAGTTCATACCTCGATACAGGTTTCCTTACACATAATGCAGCACAGAGGCCACATAAAGCAGGATCACACTGTACGCATAGACAGAACAGGAAAAGAATGGCTAAGATCATCCCAATGACAATCAGAATCTTCCATCCCCAGGCCGATAACAGTTCCCAGAACCACCCCATCACCGACCAATCTCCGTTATCCACATGAATTGATTCAGAGATTTTATGTAGTTTGGAAATGGCCTGGTACACTGTTGGAGCGTTATCGGGAATGAAAACACAGCAACTTGATTGAATCACTTTACATACCCCACCTCGGTCTGCAAGTATGACATCTAGCGCAACTCTGTTCTGAAGGGTCATAAGGCGATCCGACTGGAGCTCAGCAGTCAAGTTACTAAGGGCACCGGCAGTTTCAACTACGGTGGATTCAACCACCCTCGTCAATTGCCTTATGTTCCTGCTGTTAACCATAGGTCCCCAAAACGGCAGAAAACCCTTAAAGAAGTCTCCAAATTCTTGTCCCACAGTGTCTTCTTTACTGAAGACACCTCTAACTATCCTTGTCTTGTGGTAATCTGCCGCAGCTGTGTAGGTGGGTGGCAACAGGAACAAAACAAAACATGTGCCCGAGAAGTCAGGGGGCAACCATGTGTAGGCTCTATCATGACAGATGAAATAGGTACCCGTAGCTGCTAGGAACGAAGGGGAAGTCTGAGACGCAAAGACATATGTCTCCGTGCAGATACTCTTTCCTAGCTGAGCTCTGGGATTCTTGCCATTACCTTGCAGACATAGGTGACCCTGATGGGGTACAATCCAAATCGGGGAGGATCTCTTTGCTCGCTGGTTTTCAATTAGAGTAACTCCATACCCGGTCACGTTCCATCCAATATACGCTAGTGTCTCATCTCTTGGGATAGTCTCATAGGAAATAGCTTCTCTAATCATATCTACTATACCCTTAACTAGAGCACTATTCTTTGGATTATCTTTTTCAGAACGTAGGGGGTGGACTTCATGAGCATAGATGAACATCGTTCTGTATGCCCATACAGAACCATTATGGCTGAAAGGAAGGACCAAATAAGGGATACCTTTATCAGTAGTATGAGGCATAAGACCACACACCCAAAAGTTAGTCGTGTTTACTACTAATTGGTGTTGGTGCAAAAGCTGAACGAAGGAGTTATTGATAAACTCTAATCTCCTAACGGACTCATGTTCAGGTAAAGGGTGAAAAGAATGTGAGGAAACAGTAGAAGGAGGCATGGGCTGTATAGTGGGTGCAAATGTCACTCGAAAATAAAATAAAACATATCCTATTAAAAACATCATTACACTAAGCAACATAAAAATGCAAAATATCAAAAAGCTTTTTCTGGTCATCATTATACACATTTTGGTTTTAAAGTTCATCTCTTTGGCAGGTCTCTCCATCTCGAAAAACTCCATCCTCTAACCTTGCTGCTCGCGGAGGTAGGGTGTTCAGTGCTAAGGAATGCGCCTGTCAATCCAAGGAAAACGCCCAAGAACCAACCAGAACCGTTGACCTTGTGTCTTCGGCTTGCACTCCAAAGACTTGTCGCCCGCGACCCTACAGCTGAACCCGGATGGTGGTTCGAAAAACAAAAATAAAAAAGTTTCTCAGATGAGAGAGCTGCATTTCTAATAATAGCAAAGAAAAAGGTTTTTATGTGTCCATAGTTCTCGGCCTCAGATTATAACAGCTTTTGCCAGGTAATGTCTGGTCTTGTAACAACAGTTCAGGCTTGGTAGTGTCCAATCGAATTGACGGTGGCACAGCTTCCTGCAAAAGATTGTCACTTTCACGCTCAGAATTTGTTCCTTTTACATGTGCATCGCTGAAAGGCATAAAACGAGGCACAGTCCCAGTCTCAGAGTCAGCAATACCCTCCTGGACCCACCGGTCGTACGGCAGAGGCAAAGGGACCCTCTTACAGTGTACGCCGTGGATCCAGTTACTCTTGCCTTCCACTCGCACGGCAGATCTCGTTGACAAAAGGACTAGGTGGGGGCCGGTCCAGCGGGGCTGATCATTCTTTGTCCGCTGGAAGTTTTTAACCAAGACCCATGAACCAGGATCGATAGTGTGTCCTGGAGCTTCAGAGACCTGAGGCAGAGTATCGTGAACCTGTTGGTGTAAAACACACAATTTAGCCGTCAAATCATACAAAATAATCAAGCAATACAGGGTGTTCAATCTCACTGAATTTTGTCGGCATAGGCACTCCCCATATGTTGGCCGGGCGGCCGAACACGATTTCGTAAGGACTAAGTCCCACTCGTGAATGCACAGTCATTCTTGTCGATAGAAGTGCTAATGGTAAGGCATCTGGCCATTTAAGGCCAGAGCTTGCTTGTATCTTGGCCAGTTTAAGGTTTAGAGTGCCATTATAGCACTCTACTAGTCCAGCTGATTGGGGGTGATTTGCAGCGTGAAATTTTTGCTGGATTCCTAACCCTTCACATACTTTCTTCATCACTCGACCCACAAATTCACTCCCATTATCACTCTAGACCATTCTCGGCAACCCAAATCTGGGGAAGAATTCTTTGACAAGGGCTTTAGCTGTGGACATGGCAGTGTTATCTTTCAGGGGATATGCTTCTACCCATCTCGAAAAGGCACAAACAACAACGAGTACGTATTTCAAATTGTTGCACCTTTCCATGTGGATGAAATCTAGCTGCAAAACCTCGAACGGATATGTTGGAGGCGCAAAATGACCAGCTGGAGTTGGGGTTCCCCTACCAGGATTGTATTTCAGACACACCATGCAATTCTTGACCACATTCTCTGCACACTTAGGAATTCTAGCATTTTGCCATACCGGAGCCAACAACTTACAAATCCCTTTCACACTGATGTGAGCCATTCCATGGGCCATTGTAACCACTGCAAGCACATATGCATCGGGTAACAACCATCGCTGATGGTCTGACAATTCAACCCAACAACCATTTGCATCCAATTTACCCGTACTCTCTCTCCACACTCTCAACTCTTTCTCTGTAGCTTCAGCTTGAATAGACTTCACACTCTCTATCGTATCTTCACACATTCCGATGTCACCAACACATCTCGCAGGGCCTGCAACATACATTCGACTCATCACATCTCTTGCGGTTTCTTTCGCGACTTCATCAGCAAATGCATTGCCACGACCAACATCATCAGTAACCTTCTTATGTGCACTGCATTTTACAATCGCAACTTGCAACGGCAAAGTAAGTGACTCAAGAAGCTCATTCACCAACTGACCATGCTAAATCTTGGCTCCATGCGAAGTCAGAAACCCACGCTCTTTCCACAATCGTCCAAAACTATGAGCCACACCAAATGCATACTGGCTGTCAGTATATATGGTCACTTTCATTCCTTTTGATAACACACACGCTCTTGTAAGTGCAATCAACTCTGCTGCTTGAGCTGAATTATGTGGGATACGTGCAGCTTCAACAATCGTATGCAAAGTCATAACAGCATATGCTGCAGTCGTATCACCATTCGGAAGCTTGAAGCATGAACCATCCACCCATAAGGTACCATCACACTCCACAAGAGGAGTGTCTCTGAGATCTACTCTCCCTTTCGTTTCTTCCTCTGTCTTAAGAAAACAATCATGCTGTGAAACATCTGTTTCTGATACAATCGGCAACAACGTAGCTGGATTCAATGTGTTGCATCTTTTTATGTGCACATGACTCGCTAAAAGTGTCAACTCGTAACCTGACAATCGAGCACTAGTTAAGTGCTGTGTCTTGGTCCTGTTTAACAAAATGTCCACTGCATGTGGAACCATTACAATCAACATAATATTCATCACTAACCCAGCAGACTGTCGAATAGAAACTGCTGCTGCCGCTGTGGCTCTCAAGCAACTCGGCAACGCTCTAGCTACCGGATCCAAAGTCGACGAAAAATACGCGCATGGACATTGCTTGTCCCCAAAAGACTGTGTCAATACTGACAATGCACAACCTTCTTTCTCATGGACATACAGTGTAAAAGGTTTGCTGTAGTTGGGGGTACCCAACACAGGAGCCGAACACAATGCATCACGCAATTCGGTAAAACTTCTCTGACAATCCTCAGACCATGGAAGGGGATTCGGTGTATCTTTACGAGTCAATGCCACCAAAGGTTTGGCTTGTAAAGAAAAATTCGGTATCCATTGTCTGCAATATGACGTGATACCCAAGAAAGCACGCACTTCTCTCTGTGTAATTGGCACACTCAATTTTTCAATTGTCTGAATTCTTTCTGGGGTCAGTTTCCTTCCCTCCTTCGATAAGAGATGACCCAAGTAGGTCACTTCTTGTCGACAATATTGTAACTTTGAAAGGGACACTTTGTGATGCAAATCAGACAAATTACGCAACAATGACAACGTTGCTTCTTTACAAATTTCCTCAGTATCTCCAGCGACTAGCAAATCGTCAACGTACTGAATAAGGGTAGCGCCATCAGGTAGAACAATTGTATCAAGCTGTGTTTTTAAAGCCTGACTATATATCGATGGACTCTCACAATAGCCCTGGGGAGCGCGTTTGAACCGGAAGCTTTGTCCTCCTAAACAGAAGCCGAAAATATCCCTGCTCTCCTCGGCAATCGGGATGCTGAAGAAAGCATTCTTCAAGTCAATCACCGAGAACCAAGTCGCAGAAGCTGGAATCATAGTCAATAGGGCAGTGATATCAGGGACGACTGGAAATTGTGGCACAACGATTTTGTTCACCTCTCTAAGATCAATCACAAACCTCTAAACAGGTGGCTGAGAAGGGTCAGTACGCTTCAAAACAGGCAAAACCGGGCTATTGCAAACGTTGCCTCTTGTCTCCTCAATTACATCTTTTTCAATCAAATCATAAATGATCGCTAGCAACGCTTTCTCACCTTCACTAGAGATCTTGTATTGGGGAATACGTGGCATTTTAACATTCGCTTTTAATGTCACAACATATGGCGGTATTTCCAAAACACCCACATCATTAGGACCAGTAGCCCAAAGAATATCAGGAAGAGATAACAATTCTGCCGGAAGTTTATTCTTCGACAAATACATTGGGGAGACCACTTTCTTACCCAGTGTAAGCTGTACTCCTGAAGGAGAACAATACAAGGTTACATACAATCTTTTCAGTAGATCTAATCCTAACAAGTTCTCACCACAACCTGTCGTCAAAATAAGGGGTGCTTCTAATTCACAAGGTCCAACAGAAAGGGACATAGGACTAGAAATCGGGTTCCTAACCGGGGCGCCAGAAAAACCTACTGAAACATTCGTTTCGCCAGACAAAGGTGCGCCAGGGAGTTTAGAGTGCATAATAGAACTCTTTGTAGCACCAGTATCCAACAGAAAAGGCTCTGACACACCTGATGTAATCACCTCAACATAAGGTCCACTCTGATCTACTGGAACTGAAACAACTCCCTCTCTTTGTCTATGGCTGTCCTAGCAATCATCACCTTCCATATTCTCATCTTCCGCATAGTAGTCATCAGCATAGTACTGAGGCGTCCTACCAGAAGCGTTATTCTGCTGATCAAAACTATTCATTGAATTCTGAGGAGGAAAGGAACGTGCATTCTGGGGGAAACCTCCACGTCCTCTACCTCTAGATGCTGGTGGAACACCTCGACCTCTTGTGCTAGAAACACTATTCATACGCTGTAACAACGCAGGGCAGCTACTTTTAAAATGACCCTCTTCTTTACAATATGCACACTGATTAGGGCCTACAGGAAAACGTTGTTGAGAAAACTCGAACCTCTGCGAGTTTCTCTGGAACTGTTGAGGTTGCTGATATTCACGCTGACCACCACGAGGCGGATAAGCTTGCTGTAAAAGAACCTTTGTTTTTAACTCTTTCGTTTTCTTGTCTGCTCTATCTTTTTCGTCCTTATCTCTATTCTCGTAGTACTGTGCAGTAGCCAATATCTGTGCTGATGAGGAAACAGCCCAAGAACTCTCTGAATCTTTCAATTTTTTACACAACTCAGGAAGCAAATTATGTACGAACTTGTCAACGAACAACCGTTGACCACCTTCTGTACTCATATCTTGACCACTGTGGTCGATAAACGTCTCCTCAAACCTGGTGAAGAAATCAGACACGGTTTCCTCTTTCTTCTGCTTATATGCAGACAATTGGTCCCAATTCACTCGCATAGCAGGCATTAAAGTCTTCATGTAAGTAACGATCTTGCCAGGAAGTTCTGCAACTAAAGGCTCAGGTTTAGCACCACCAACTTGTCGGCCATCTGCAGTAGCAATATTAACCCAGGTATCACCTAACTCCTGCGCATGATCTGTATGACGAATCAATCCCCACAAAGGCTGTGGAACCACATTTCCAAACAACATGTCTATGTCAGCTAAATTCATAATACATGAGTCTGCGGTCTGTGATAGTTCCTTATAATACCCTGCAGGATTTTTACCGGGGTCAGGCAAAGTCTGCTTAAGGGCCAAAACTTCAGCTCGCTTCCTAGGAACATGTACAAAAACACGCTGAAAGTGAGCCGGCACGGCATCAATTTGATTAGCGACATCAGCTGCAACGGCTTCCTTCCATACCGGAGGAACCTCTCTCATAGGGTACTGTCTCGTTTTCCTCCTAACAGAGGGATCAGACTCAAACAACGACCGAGAGATAGCCTCCCTTCTAAATGACAACAATGTCGCAACTGCTCTTTCAACATCAGAACCCACTATCGTTCCTTTTGCAAACTCGAACCGTACACGGCACAACTCAGGTGGATTGGGCTCCAAATCATTATCCTCCAAATCCTCACAAAGAAAAGCACACATTTTATCAAAAACGTATCTTTGCTTCGGTGCTTCCCACTGATGGAAGACATCCATAACAGACTGTAGCTCATATCTTGTGGGGTCTGTAACCCATTTATGTGCCAAATAATCCAATGTTTCCCGCTCTCTAGAGTCAGGCAGTTGACTGCGCAACTGTTTGTGCGTTGAAACAGGGGTCATACTTGCTGCCCCAAAAAGTGGAGATAGGAGACCTACAACAGTGTCAGTCATTCTCTGCCGAACAGAAGGGGAAGTCGACGAAAGAACAGGGGGAAAACCAGAGTGAGGCAAGGCAGATGCAGATGCAGACGCAGAGGCAGTAACAGTAGGAACATCAGAAGAGGTAATCGATGCAGTAGGCAAAGTCGTAGGAAGTACAGAGGGAGCAGGTAGCAAAGTCGGCGACCCTTGAGGAGGCTGAGCCGTAGCAGTAGGAGCCAACTGAAGAGGAGCTGGCGGCTGTGGAAAAACCTGAGGCACAACAATCGGGGGTTGCACAACTAAAGGTTGCGGAGGTGCAGTAGCACTCTGCGCATAGGGGGGTGGCGAATTCACTAAATGTGACATTAAAGGATCTTTCTCAAGTTCTTTTGCTGCATCCTGCTGAAGAGGCGGCAAAACTGGATAGCATTTATCGATTGCCATTTTACGTTGCCTGTGCAACTGCTCACTCGCTTGTTCTTCTTCATCATCTTTATATTGCATAGCAGCTTGCATTATCGAGATGCCCTTTTCTATTTTATTCCTTTTAGCTAATTTAATTTCTTTCTGTTTGGCTTCCTTTCGCCATAGGCGGAAAGAGTCAAACATCGCCGGCCGGGCTTTCTTCTTAAAAAGTCTAACCTCTAGATTATCTAATATCTCTGTGTCAAAACTACCATATTGGGGCCATTTTAAAACACCATCCTTCCTGGTGTATCGAATCCATACTTCATTATACGTGATGGGGCCCACGCCGTGCTTTACATAGAGTTCATAAGTTGGAGTTCCAATTGGAGGAACCGGACACGAGTCCTCCAATCGGGAATCCCTGTTACAACCAAGACAAAACAAATTTCCAAGTCTGCGAAGACCAGGCATCTTCGCTCTCTAGTCTAGCTTCAAACTTCAAAGGATTATCGAAATACGATAGTCTCATGAATACATGAGTCCCTCGGCTTTGGTACTTGCAAGTTCCAAATCAAAGATCCCAAGGGGATACCCAAACAAGAACCAAACTAAGGACTAGGAGACGCTCCACTCATACTTAACTGAGGTATCGATGACGTCACCAGAAGACTCGTCTATCGTTTCGCTCTACAAATCATGAAAGGGTCCAAGACAGGGCGATAGTCAGGGCAGCAGTCCTTCGTAGCCGTCGGGAAGCGGGGAACCTCGCAGCAAAGACTTTCGGACCACGAACGACATACAGGGGTCGATGAAGTGGTTGGCCTTCCTACAGAATTTTCACACGAAGCTCCTCACGAACCTCTGGCTTGGACCGGTACCGCTGAAATCGCCCTACGTTGGGCGCCAAATGAAGTACTGGGTTTTTAAGAACCCAGAGGTGCCAGGAAACACACCCTAAGACTTTGAGTCCTTGCTGTCCCAGACTACAGAAACACAGAGTCTTCTTGGTGAAGTCAAAGATCGAATTTATTGGCTGCAGCCAGTAACAGGTATCCTTAAAGTACAACACAGTGTATATTCTCAGGAGACTGCTCAACCTTACAAAGCCAGCCATCCCTTTTTATACAAAATATTATGCTTTAGGCGAACATTCCTTATTTTACAGTTGACCATTCACATATTTTGATGACAAAGAAAAAGCAGATTCATGATGACAAGCCCATTTTCAGTTTGTCCAGCCCACAATCAATTTCCCGGCAAGGCCCAACATTTTCATCAGATATCGGACGGACCCCTAATAAAATCGGGCACCTCCTCCTCGTAAAGCAAGTCATAAAGAAAGAAACAGAGACAGGTGTGTGCGAGATTAGGCATAGTTGTGTGCAATGAAAGGTTTGTGGCATGCAGCACCTTGATCCTAATCTCGTTTGGCCACTGGGAAAGGAACTGGCCGAACAGGTTTGGCTTCGGGCATCGGAGTCAGCTTGCCCAGGTCACACAAAAGTCAGCTAGAGGTGTATGTGTCCCAAATGACTTTATTCGGCCTTAGTCATCGGCCTATGTGAGGGCAACCACAAAATGGCTGCCATACACAAAATGGAGCTCGAGGGTTCAGGACGATATCCCTGATTTCAGGGTGATCTCGCCACTCGAATACGCCGAAAATGCTTGTATATAGTGTACTCGTCATTCTCGGTCCGCTGATACCAAAATCGTCATGATACGACGATGTTTATGACACGGGTCCAGAATTTTCAGTACTACACCAGTCAGACTACAGTTGTGCCTGTGATCTGCATCTGGATAGATGTAATGCTGTGCTGTCCATTAATAAACCATCTTAATTAGTATTTGGCTTTGGAGATTTTTACAAGTGCATTTCACTTTAAATCATGTTTTTTTCTTATTTCTCCTGTCTGTGACACCTGAGTCACAAAGCATTCTATGTGAGTAGCTTGGTGTTACTTCTGTTTTGCTTGTGAATTTCTTTCATGTGCAGTTGAGTCTTTAACACATGTCCACTACCTTCAGGTTGACTATGGAGTCTTGCATGATGAAGAAAGTTTGTTAATGCTCATTTCAAAATTCCTATCAGAAATGTAATACACCAGGTAAAGGACTCTAAGGCTCAGTTGTTTAAAATAATGTATTTGGACGACACCTCATGTCTAACTGTAACCACTGGCCCGAGGGGATTTAAAGAATAGGTGAATGCAATTCCATCAGAACACATGCCCGAACATCCAGGGCTTGTGCTATCTAGGATGATCAACAGCCATTAAGGGTGATACCTTCTTGCACAGGATAAAGGAGAAGGTTTCATCCTATATTTAAATTCACCCGTGAGCCATACTAACCAACATCAGAAATGTTAGTCATTCCAAGTTCTTTGACTTTGAAGTGTGATTTGCAAAATTCTTACGTATCTAGGAGAGGTGAGTTCTCAGTTCTCTGCAGAAAGACAGATAAGAAATAGTGCCCATGATTTCTTTAGTTTCTATTTTCTGCCATCTAAGTTATTTTCTCTATTTCCAATACGCCCCACAACTAAAAAAATACAGCCTATCTGTGACCCAGATAGAGTTAACACCCTGTTTTGTTGTGCATAGAAGGTATGACAATAGCCTGCCCTTTAAGGAATGCAAAGGTCTATTATAACATATTCTCACAATCTGGGGATCTGTTTTTAAAGATGGCATCTAGGTCATTCAAGATTGATGTGCATTATTGTGATAACAATGCCATAATGGGTAAAGCAGTGTGCCTGCAGATACAAACTTCCTCCAGTAATTCTCTGATTTGCCATGACCCCATACTTTCAGTATCACTGGAATCAGTTGCCACATTGGTGTAATGAAACTTGAGGGGCCCCCTGCAAAGCACCTGGAGGGGCCCCGTTGCAGACTCACTCAGGAGCTCTCAGGCCAGGGTGCTGTGCTGAGGGGGCCCCCTGGAACTCGGGCCCCTCCCTGCACTGCGGGATCCTTTATTATGCCACTGAGTTGCCAGTACATTGCTATTTTCACTAATTATTTTCTACCTGATACACATCTAGAAGGGGTAATAGCTCTGTAGTATTCTTTATTTGTGAGGAATCTCCTGATGACAGTTTCTATCCTTTTCTGGCTGAGTGACTTATCCAGAAGAGATGAGGAGACAAGAGTGTATATATGATGAAAGATATTCGTCCTCTTCTTTTTTAAATTCTGTTAGAGATATACTTGTGTGTGGTTTGCTGGACTTATGAATGCCCAAGTGCCATAGTTGCAGATAGTATAGCCTTTCTTTTTCCTATAGGCGGTGTTCATTTTTGATTGGGTTGAACAGTATTTTACATTCCAGATCCAAAGTACTCCAAATGTTTTTACACCTGTCACCTCCATGTAAAGAACTCACCGCCCATGAATGCTTGCTTAAAATCATGGCAAACAAGTATGGTCATGAGCATGAGGGAATAGATGTGAACTCTCTCTTCCTCACCACTGTGCATCTCACACACCTCGAGGATGGTGTTGTTAGAGAGGAGGAATATTGGCCCTACATCCTGTCCATGTTGAGTATCTAGGGAACCCTCAAATTGAACATGCCTTTGAATATTTTGTCTTGGGTATTGCACCACATTCTATTACCTGCCTTAATTGTGCTGCTTGCTAATAGTTTGCAATATCCAAGGATGCCCATTCCACCTCTTACTGGATTGCAAAGTGTTATTTTTCCAGCCAACCTGGGGTTTTCCATGTACACTTGATGTCCCAATGGTGCCTTGCAGTTTCTTCAGTGTTGTGAGGGGGAGTTGTAAGGGGAGTGTCTGGAAGATTTACAGAATATTTGGTTACAAAGTAATCCTGAGAGACAAAATCATCCCCAACCACAATAGGCTGTGTGTGTTTTAAGTGTGCAGTTTGTGACATATTGTTTGGAGAAAAAGTTTGTATTTTAGAGGGGTGTGTTTTTGTAACAGGGTGGTTGGTCATGGGGTCATGGATATATACAATATTTGAGATTTTTGCACATCAGTGCATAACCTTGAGACATCCCCAAATTCCAAATTCCTTCATTTCATTGGTTAAGAATGAATACATTGTTATTGGGTCACTGAGTGAGTCAAGAAAGTCATCCCCTTCAATGCATAACTTACATCTAATATTTGCTATATTCAATGCGCATTGCACAATAATAAACTCTAACTTCAACAGCATATAGCATTGTCATCATATTGATAACCCATAATAGCCACACCATTTCCCCCACATATGTTTATGTTTTTTCAAACAGCCGTGGGCCTCAAAAATCAGCTTCTCCTGATATGCACACCAGTCCTTCCCCGCCAGCCAACCTCCAACAGTCAGTGGCTTTCTTTGCTTCTACACTGGGACACATCCCACTTGGAGGCCAAACAGGCTGTGCCCTGAAAGGGACGTTCAGCCCTGGGTCCCCACACCTCCTCCCATGAGACCCAGCAGTACCACACGAGGCGTCAAATCCAGGAGATGACCAAGTCAGCAGATAGTTTTTGACCCACCTCCACCCAGAAGGGTCTCAACGCTGAGCATTCCCAGGCAACATGGAAAAAATATGCTGCTGGAAGTGCACCTCGGAGCATATGTGTTGTAAGCGTCTCGGGGAGAGATATGTTGCATGTAGTTAGTTGAACTGTACCATACGCAGCTTCCCAGATATGGCCATCTCCCTAGGTGCTATGCAAGCCTCCCTCCAGTCATCCTCATTCAAGGCACCCACCCAGGATGTTCATCTCTGCAGACCTTCTTAAGACAGTCCAGGGCATGGAATATTAAGGAAATCACAGATCATAGATCACAGAGGTGGCCTCTTTTCCTAACTGCCCCAAGAAGATTTTAACTTCTAACGAATTGTATTCCGGCAGGGATTCACTCGGCCGCAGTTGGAGGTATCAAAAGAATTGCGAGTTCGACATTGAGTAGTTGCCCTTTAATTCCTGAAAGGACATCATCTTCCGCACTTTGTAGACATCTTCCTTGTATGGGATTCCAATTTGATCCCATGCCAGAAAGCCCTCCAACGCTGAGAGCTGACCGAGCCGTGTTTTGAGCCTTAGAGGGATCATCCCTTTAGGCACGGGTCCCAACCAATGAGACGGAGGGCTGACCTCCAGCAGACAAAGGATACCCACGTGCAGGATTGCCATGTATCCAGAAGGTCGGCCCCATATTGCAGATCGAGCAGAACATCCATACCCAGTGAGTGTATTTACAACCGATATGCCGGATCATCCCACCTCCAGTAAACCAGTCGTTGATTGGCACTGTATGTGCTGCAAGATAGTATAGCTAGAAATCTGATAAACCCAGACAGCCATTGAATGGATATTTAAGAAATGAGTGAAATGTCACCTTGTGCCGAACCCCAGTCTACACAAAGTTAGTAAGTTTAGTGGTCGCTGAGTGAAACCATTTGTGGGGGAAGCAATAAGGATAATTGCCGAACACATACAGGCCAAGCAGGATGCATACCATTTTAAAGAGGGCTGTGTGCCCAATAGGATTCAATGGCAGCGTGGCCCAGCAGCTGAGATCCAGATCAAGCTGCTGGTCCAATACCCTAATGTTGAGGGCCCAGGCCAGATCCAGCATGGGAGACATGTTCACCCCTAAGTATTTAAAGGAGTTATGCCATATAGGATTGTTAGAGCACCACAGTCGCCCCGGAGCATCCCCCATTACCTCCACCAAATAAGACTTGCATTCATTAACTTGGAGCCCAGATGCCTCACCATACAGCCAAAGGAGTTTCAGGCAGCGGGGGCCCGAACGCTGTGGATTTCTCAAGAACAGAAGCATGGTGTCCAGGAATAGTGCTAAATGGTCTTCAAATGCAGTCCTCCACTGCCAACCTGAGATCTGAGCATCCCAGCATATCAGCCGAGCCAGGTGTTCCATCACCAGGGCAAAGAGCAGTGGTGACAGTGGGCACCCTAGTGCGTACCCCGCTGGAAAAAGTAGACCAAACCCCATTAACCCGAACTTGAGTGTTCAGCAAGCGGTAAAGAAGACAGACCATGCAGCAGAACTTTTCCCCCAAGCCAGCCAGACAAAGAACTCCAACCATAAACGCCCACGACAAAGCATCAAAGGCATATGTAACAATAACTAACAAGAAGACCACAGTGCTGTCGAGCTCTGATGCCTGGGACAGCACTGCATGGACCCTCCTTATACAGTGACGTGTACTACAGCCTGACACAAATCCACATTGATACGGGTGGAGAAGGTGAGGTAAGGCCTGACTCAGCCGCTCAGCTAACACTTTTGCATAGATCTTAATGTCAGAATTGATAAGCGAAATTGGCGATAGGCAGTGCACTGGTCCCTCAGAAGACTCTCTTTGGGCAGAATGACTGTGGTAGCACAGTGTAGCTCTGGTGGAAAGAACTCTTGCTGCAGTGCAGCTACATAGAGATTCAGAAGGTAAGAACATAGGATCTCCTGGAACCATTTGTAGTATTCAATAGGATAACCATCTCAGCCAGCCGTTTTCCTGGCCTATAGCCCGGACACCACGGCACGCACCTCCTCAAGTGTGAGAGCCTGGTCCAATTCCTGGGCTAGAGCACTGGGCATAGTCAACAGCGGTTTCCAAGTGTGCGTTGGCAATCTCCACCAGTGGCGGAGGACAAAGTATAACCCTCAGTAGAAATCAGCAAAGGTCTGGTTAATCACGCGAAGCTCCACTTGAAGGCGACCTAATGGGTCCCGAATCACTCTGTCAGATACACCCCGGGTGGCCAGCCAATACAAAAATTTACCAGATTTGTCCTCCGTGGCATACATCCTCTATGTGGAAGCCTTCCAACATTGTTGTGCCTCTTCCATGGAGACCTGCTGCAACTCAGTGCGGGCTATGGCCAGGAGATGACAAACTTGTTTATTATCCTGGTGCCGGTGAGCTGCTTCCACACGCATTTTCTGTGTTTCCAAGTCAGTTAGGCGAGCCAAATGCAGCTCCCCCGCCCACTGAATATTGCCTATAATGTGGCCTTGTAGGGACATCTTACTAGCCGCCCAAAGCGTCGCCCCCAATGACACCGACCCCGCATTCAACCCGAAGAACTGATGTAATTCCCCGTCGACAAATGTCTCACACTCTGAGTTTTGCAAGTATCGTGCATTACATCTCCAGGCTGGCCACAGGACATTGGATTGAGATCCTCATGACAGCAACAACGGAGCATGATCTGAGATGCCATGCGGAAGATTGCACACTGATTGAACTGAGAGAAGGTCCACAGCAGGTAACCACATGAAATCTAGGCGAGATTTCACAGCAGAATGATGATTGTGGGCTCGCTGGGTGGGATGCCAACAGCGCCATGCATCGCGAAGGCCCAGCGAATCGAATCAGCCCATGAGGAGAAGCTAGCTGCTCAGTAATGTCTGGTGGGGTATGAGGTGAAGCCGGCATCCAGGACCGGGTTCAGAATTGCGTTACAATCTCACCTTATCATCTTAACACCCTGAGGGAGAGTCAGGATGTTGGCTTTCAGCCACTGCATGGAGAGCGGTGCAGCAGGGGTGGTGGGACTTAGCAGGATATAAAGTTATAATGCCTCACTTCCAATCAGCCCTCAACTCCCATGTAACAGCCCTGAGAGTTTGTGTGATACGCTGTGACCGCCAAAGGAAAGGATTTCTGAAACAATATAGACATTCCTCAAGGGCCATGTGTGAAGCCTGAGTGATACACCCTGTCATAACCAAACCGGCCCAGAAATGGGCAGCTTGTGCCTAATAGATGGGTCTCCTGTAGGAGAAAAACAGCTGGCCTGTGGCTTTTGACATATCGTAACACAGCTGAACGCTTGATGAGGTCCAGGAGGCTTTTCACATTCAAGTAGAGTGCCATTAACCTGGGAGAGGCCATACCGTAGCTGAAGAAACCAAACCTATTCCCCACCCGACAGGAGTGGGCAAGGGACAGTGGGTACTTATTTTACCATACTGCTTCGAACTACCTGCCTTGTTGCCTCCTGTAACCTGGAGAGGAAATACAGTAGTAAAACAAAGCAAACGAAGAATCAAACTAGGCATAAACATCCCTCTAAACAACACTCTCCAACATCTCCCCTCCCCACACTTCACCCTAGAAAGCATCTGTCACCCTACATAAATTATCCCAAAACCTCTAACTAGGAGAAGTAGTAAACCTCTGCGTCCCATTGGTGCCTGTGCAACAGGATCCAATACCTGACAGCGAAATATACCACAAGAAAAGGAGTTTGCCCTGGCAACCCAGCAGAAGAAACACCCCAAACCAAAATAGTGCCACTTGAGCCAAGCCACAAGCAGGAAGGGGTATGAAATCCAGCACACCCACCCCCCCATAGCAGGCCTTCCTAACCCACCCCCATTTCCTAACCCACACCAAGATTAGAAAGAAAGCAACCAGTTCAAGACAGACCAGAGGGCTGAGATGATGAGTCCCCCTCCATAGAGCGAAAAACCAATGGAGTGTCCCAGAGGTTTTCAACCTCCCTCGTTGAGGCCGGTTCCATGATAAGTTAATCTTGAGCTGAATTCGATCCTCCTTCACCGGCCTCATACTCGGTCAGGGCCTCCGAGAGCGGGGGCGCCACAGATGAGAGAGTGACCTTGTGCTCCCTGATCGGTTACAGTCGGGGGGTTCATTGCACCAGCTGGCTCTCGGTTGCCAATTTCCTGGCCTAATCTGATGTATCAAAGAAAAGGATACAAGACTGGAAGAAGACCTTGAGGTGGGCTGGAAACAGCAGATATAGTGCAGGTCTATGGCTTGGAGCTTCTGCTTCACTTCAGCGAATGAGCGTTACAGCTGCTGCACAGCCCTTGTGTATTCTGGAAATAAAAAAATCTTCCTGATCTGCGTTGTCAAACTGCAGATCATGATGGACATGAGACTCCTACAATATCACATCTCGATCCTTAAGGTTAAGTAGCCTCAGGATCACAGGGCATGGGGGGCCCAAGGGAGGGCATTGGCACAAGGGAGCGGTGCGCTAGCTTGATGACAAAAAAGGGGGACAGTTTATTTTCAAGCTCCCATGATTTAAACCAGCCCTCAAGCACTACGGTCAGTTCCATCTGCTCCACGGATTCCAACAAGCCAACAAGTTGGAGATTATTACGCCAGGATCTGTTTCAACATCCTCTGCCCTCTCCATCAGGTAGGACACTGAGGGAGACAGCTTGGACATCTGGGACTTAAAGGACAACATTTTACTTCAGCAGAAGAGAAGGGGTTCCAAACTCCGTGGTTCTGTCTACCACATTGCGCAGATCTTGGCTCATCAAGGAGAGATCGACCCGCAGGTCGTCCACTGCATCCTGGGAGTCCTGTATGGTCTTAAGAATCACATCCAAATCCACCATCGCCTGCCCCCCATTCTAGGCATCCGATCAGGCAAACTCCCTGCAGGTACTCCACGCTCAGAGCTCCGCTGCCAGGTGTCATGGGGAGCAAGTCAGGTGTTTCCACCGGCCCCAGTAGCCTGGCGGCTAGGCCACCTCCTCAAGCAGCCTTGCAGCACGATTAGCCTCCTCAGTAAGCCAGAGACCCCGGATTCAAACAAGCAAGGGCTCATTTGTAGTCCCAGAGCCTAGGAAGAGCCCTGGTGCACCACAGTTTGAAAAGGGTATTGCTGTGATTTAGGATGGCAGTAGACACTCTCGGGCGACGGGAGCACATCTAAGGCTTGACAGCTGTCTTGCCCACCCAGGTCACACTCTCCCTTGCGTGTGTAATTTATATGCATTGTCCCCTATCTTAATTCCTGAGATATATTTATTACTCCTCACCAGCTGTGCCACTAGTTTCATAAACTGAGTAAAGAGTGAGGCAGCAGAGGGCATCCTTGCCTTGTGGCAATTTATATTATCCCATTGACTCTAACCCACACAAGCAGTTTGGTGTATCTGCTAAATTCCCACTTACAGAATTTCGGGTCAGTGCCAAACATTACAAGGGTCTCTTCTGGATTGGGCCAAAGCATCCTCTAAATTGCCTCGGCCTAGCTACAGCTTCCAGCCTTGCCCTACTGGAGAGCATTAAACAAAAGTGACTAAGTCTGAAGGTAAAACATTGGAGGGGCAAGTCAGTAAATCCATTTGAATTGCCAAGCAACCTTGGTGGGTACAGAATCCATGTTTGTCCTGCTCAGAGCTTTTGGAGCCTATCACCTTACTGTATCCATACTCTAATTAAGTGTAGCCAGTGTGAAATTCCACCGAAGTCCTGGTCAAGCAGCAACAGTGAACTATAAGTAATGCTTTTCTTTTTCTCACTGCTTTTTGCCTTTAAAATTCATATCTCCAGCTCCGCTAACCTTATTTTGGTGTTTGTTTGCCAATAATATTTTTCTAAATTTGGTTCAGAATTTTATGGTGTTTTGTTCTTTACTTTTTAATATTGTTGGTACTGCTTAAACCTAGCACACACTTCAACAGGCATTGCTTGCTTCCTGTACCATAGTGATCAGGGGCTGAAAAGACATTCTCTCAGACTTTCATTTTAATTCAACCAGAGTTGTTTTTTTGCGGCATTAGGGGGCCCAAACTAATAACCCTATTCCTCACAGTAACGTGCTTTACAGCACATACATTTGAGCTCATTGTGTTTTTAGCCACATTTTGAAATTTTCAGGATATTCTGGTTAACAAAAAGTGGTGGGATCCAAGTAAGCTACTCTTCGCTGGATTTCTGTCAGTTGAGAGTTTGCAGAAATATTAATCCCTTTGGAACTGGCCAATGCATGCGCAAACACTGCTCCCATTAATATGTGTGAATAACTTGCCATGCAGTTCCTTTAAATGACTCATGTTAGTTATTGTTGGACAGGCCACATGAAGGGCTCGCTCCCTCCCCGCAGGACAGGGCCCGGGCCACCGTCAGCACCATTGCCCGGCCCAGCCGCCATCTTGGACACGGCACCACGCGGCCGCGCGGCCTCAGCCCGACCCCAACCCTGGGCCTGGCCAGGCCCCGACATCCCGGCACCACCCTCCACCCAGGAGGTGAACGGCCCACTTGGCAGGTCAATGGGAGTACGAAGTGTCGACGGCTCTCCCCCGCCAGGTGCCGAGCACCCCCAGCCTCCTCGGGCGCTGGCTCCACCCCCCTGCTGGGTGTCTGGACTCTCTCATCCCAGACCTCCCGACCTCCAAGAGCGAGGGTCCGGACATCAAAGGGTGCCAGACCTATAACTGAGGCAGCCCCAGGACAGGAAGGCAGTTGTATCCTGGAGTCGAGAGACACCGCGACGAACTCATCCTTGACGGACTGTTGGCGCTGCCACAGCCCTGCCTTGTGAACTATTGTCCTGCCTGCTGGCGCTGCCGTTGTAACCTTCATCCTCGTGGGACCTGCTGGCGCTGCCGCGGCCCGTTGCAACCTGCATTCTCGTGGGACCTGCTGGCGCTGCCGCGGCCCGTTGTAACCTTCATCCTCGTTGGGACCTGCTGGCGCTGCCGCGGCCCGTGCCACCTACGACCTCTTCGGGACCTGCCGGCGCTGCCGCGGTCTGACCCATCCGAACACCGAGCTCGAGGATTGTGAGCTACCACCGTTACACCCCCGTACCCGTGGGTACCAAGACTGTCCCGCTACCCCCTTCCCTTACTAGAGACTAGAATTGAGAGGATCATCGTGTCCTGATCGCCCTGTATCGTACCACTCTACTACCCGAAGTGCCTATAAAAGGTGTTACCATAAGCTTTGTGTGGTGTCCATCTGTGGGGGGGGGAAGTTACCTGTCTGTGCGATCACTGTGCTCGGCCGACCCTCCAGGTCCCCGTCTAACATTGGTGGCTAGCGGCGCGATCCGAACCAACGCGTACCGTACAGACAGTAACTCACCCTACGACTAAAACCACAATGACGACCAAAGAGAGCGGATCGGCGGAGAAGTTCCAGATGGAAAAGCTGGAAGAATACAACCACCGAGAGCTCAAACAATTTTGCATGGACTTAGGCATTGCTACCACCGGGCTAAGCACAAAAGAAGACTTCAAAAACGCCCTAGAGGCCTGGACAGAGACAAATACCGCAACCCCCCGGGACCCCGCAGCCCCGGAAGTCAACACCACCCGGACGGAGGAACGGAGATCAGGCCCCTCCCATGAAGAGATCCAGGAGCGGGAAAAAAATAGATTACACGAGTTAGACTTGGCACGACTCAGATTAGACGGAGAATTGAAACTGGCGGAACAAAAAATGAAATTAGAACACTTACGGCTCAGAGAAGAGCGAGAGGAAAAACAGAGACAGAGAGACCTCGAAGAAAAAAGACTGGCATACGAGCACGAGTGCAAACTAGCGGAGATAGAAATACGCAAACTGAACAAAAACCTAGGGGTGCCCGAGCAACCGCACTCCCCGGGTCCTACCGAGCAGAAGGTCCACATCCCCAAGGATGTGGTCCGAGAATATCACCGGAACGACGACATACAGCAGTGGTTCAAAGCCTATGAGATTGCCATGACCGCCCACCGGGTCGCTCGAAGTGACTGGGGAGCCGGTCTGTGGGGGAGATTCGTCAACGAGGGTCGTGATGCCCTGCTGCAGCTTCCGGACCATCAAATGACGTCCTATGACCATATGAAGGCCGCCCTCCTCAGTCGATATGGACTTACACCCGAAATGTACCGCCAGAGGTTCCGCAACTGCACCCGGATCCCAGGTACGACGTGGTTGGAATACGTGAACTATTTCAGCCGAGCCTTCGAGGGGTGGATCAAGGGTAACAACGTAACCACTTACGAACAACTCTTCAATCTCATTGTATGGGAGCACCTCTCCAACAACTGCTTTGTCGAGCTCAGGCAGCACCTCCTCGACAGTAAATTGACTGAACCCCGGCAGCTCGCCACCGAGGCTGACCGGTGGGAGAGCACCCGAGTGGCCCGGAGTGGGCCGAATGAGCAGAACAGGACCAACCAAGGTCACCATCGTCCCCGAGGAGGAGGAGGAGGCCCGGGCCGGGGCAGAGACGCCGCCCCGGCCGCACCCACTAACGCCACCCCGGCTCCAGCAGGCCGGGGAAACCCCCCGATGCGCCCGGGGTTCCGAGCTAACGTGACGTGTCATCGATGCCAGCGAGTCGGCCACTATGCCAGTGACCCGACCTGCCCGAAGAACCAGGTCCCCGGGCCCCGCCAGATGGCGGCCGCCGCCCTGGGAGAAGAACAAATCTCCGAAGACACGGAGACCTATGAGTCGGAGCAGTTCGAGTGGGAACCCGCCGCCATGACCCTGGCATGCCTGGGAGGAAGAGACATGGTCCCGCGGACTCCCCTGCCCGCCAACACTCGGAAGTACAGCCAATGGGTGAGCATCAATGGGCGCAAGGCCGAGGCCCTGCGTGACACCGGGGCCAGTGTGACGGCCGTCCGCTGTCACCTGGTGACCCCAGAACAAATCCTACCAAACGTACTTTGCCCCGTCCGATCGGCAGACAACTCGGAGAGCCTGTGTCGGATGGCCTGCGTCCCCTTCGAATGGGGAGGAGTGTCCGGCATGCTGAAAGTAACTGTCCGTGACGATGCCCCCGTAGACTGCCTCCTGGGGAACGATCTCGAGAGCTCCCCGTGGGCCGCTGTGGAAAGAAGAGAGCATCTGGGGATGTTGGGTCTCCCGGACTGGGCATGCGTAACCACCCGGTCCATGGCCACCCGCACCATCCCTAGACCAGAAGAACCAGAATGGGCAGCGCCTCCGCCCTCGATCACTCCAGAAGAAGACTTCCTCCAGACCGACCACCCGGACCCCACCCCAGAGGGGTCCACACAGCCCCCCGAGCTTCCCGACCTGGCTCAGTGGCGTCAAGAAGGGGGGCCCACCCAGGAACAATTCCGGCAGGAGCAAAAGACCTGCCCCTCCCTCGAGGGATTGCGACAGCAAGCGCTCGCCTAGAGCCAAGGAGACACCACCGGGGCCCACTGGGTTTATTGGGACAATGATCTCTTGTACAGCGAACAGAAAATCGCAGAACTGGGGGCCGGGCGAGTGCTGGTGGTGCCCCTCCACTTCAGAGACTTCCTGTTGAACCTAGCCCACGATGTCCCCCTGGCCGGGCACCTGGGCCAAGACAAGACCTACCACCGCCTGGTGACTCACTTTTTTTGGCCCAAAATGAGGAACGACGTATCCAACCATTGCCGGTCCTGCCCGACCTGCCAGGCCAGTGGGAAGAGCGGCCGCAAACTCAAGGCACCCCTACAACCATTCCCCGTGGTGACCACCCCGTTCGAAAGGGTGGGAATAGACATTGTGGGGCCCCTGGAACCCCGAACAGCACAGGGACATCGCTTCATCCTGGTCCTGGTGGATCACGCTACCCGCTATCCTGAGGCGGTCCCCCTTCGTACGATAACAGCCCCAGTAGTGGGTCGAGCCTTGATGGGGATCTTCTCTCGAGTGGGCTTCCCCCGAGAAGTCGTCAGCGACAGGGGTACGAACTTTATCTCAAAATACATGAAGTCCCTCTGGCAACAGTGTGGGGTCACCTACCGATTCACGACCCCCTATCACCCTCAAGGGAACGGACTGGTTGAGCGGTTCAACCGCACGCTCAAAGGGATGATTGGGGGGTTGGAAGAGCCCCTCCGTCGCCAGTGGGATGTGCTACTACCGTGCCTTCTCTTTGCCTACCGAGAAGTCCCCCAGAAGTCCCTCGGCTTCAGCCCTTTCGAACTCTTGTATGGACACCCGGTGCGAGGCCCGCTCAGCCTAGTCAAAGAAGGCTGGGAAATGCCCCCTCTAAAGAACCCTCCAGATGTTTTCAAGTACCTCCTAACCCTCCGCAACCAGACCAGAAGGTTCAGAGAGATGGCAAAAGCAAACCTGGAGGCCAGTCAGGAGGACATGAAAAGGTGGTACGATAGAAATGCATCCTCCATCGAATTTGAACCCGGTCAACAAGTGTGGGTAATGTCTCCCACCGAACCATGCGCCCTGCAAGACAAATGGATGGGGCCCTTCAAAGTAATCGAGCGCAAGAGCCCTGTCACCTATCTCATCGATATGGAATCTTCCCGAAACCCTCTCCGGGTCCTCCACGCTAATAGACTGAAACCCCACTTTGTACGCTCCGAACTCAGCCTCCTGATGGCAACCGACAATGGAACCGAGGAGGACTCCGAACCCCTCCCTGACCTCCTCCGGTCACGGGAGAAGGACGGCTCCGTGGACGGGGTCCGACTCTCGGAGGCCCTCACCCTGGAACAGCGCCAAGGCTGCCGAGTCCTCCTGCTACAGTTCTCCACCCTGTTCTCCCTCACCCCAGGGGTCACCCCCTGGTGCTTACACGACGTGGACACGGGAGACAGTCCCCCTATCCGCCATCGGGCCTACCGCGTACCAGATCGGGTACGGGCCTGCATCCAAGAGGAGGTGGCCAAGATGCTCACCCTCGGGATCATCGAGCCCTCAGACAGCCCCTGGGCCAGCCCAGTGGTACTGGTCCCCAAAGCGGCCGCCCCCGGCGCCACGCCGGAGCTCCGGTTCTGCGTCGACTACCGGGGCTTGAATGCGGTCACCAGAACAGACGCACACCCCATCCCCCGAGCAGATGAACTAATCGACCGCATGGGAGCTGCCCGCTACCTCAGCATCTTCGACCTGACAGCGGGCTACTGGCAGATCGGTCTCACACCCCGGGCCCAAGAACGATCTGCATTCTCTACCCCGGATGGCCACTATCACTTCAAGGTCATGCCATTCGGCATGAAGAATGCCCCAGCAACCTTTCAGCGGCTAGTAAACCAGGTCCTGGCAGGACTCGAAGGATTCAGCGCCGCCTACCTGGACGATATCGCTGTGTACAGCCACCACTGGTCCGACCACCTCCACCACCTCCGAGAGGTGCTACAGGCCCTCCAACGAGCTGGCCTCACGATCAAGGCCAGCAAATGCCAAATTGGCCAGGGGTCCGTGACCTATCTCGGGCACCAGGTGGGAAGCGGTCTGGTGGCCCCTCTGCAACTCAAGATCGCGGCCATCCAGTCGTGGCAGTCCCCCATCACCCAGACCGAGGTCCGCGCCTTCTTGGGACTCACGGGCTACTACCGACGGTTCGTGAGGGACTATGGCAGCATCGTAGGGCCCCTCACGGAACTCACCTCCAAAAACCAACCAAAGAAGGTCAACTGGACCCCAGACTGTCAAGCGGCCTTCGAGAAGCTGAAGGCCGCCATGTGCTCCGCCCCGGTGCTCCAGGCCCCCGACTACAGTCGGGAATTTATCGTCCAAACAGATGCCTCCGACCATGGCGTTGGGGCAGTCCTTTCCCAGCTGAACCCCGAAGGACTTGACCAGACAGTGGCTTTCATCAGCAGACGGCTCCTGGCCCGAGAACGACGCTGGAGCACCATCGAGAGGGAGGCCTTCGCCGTGGTGTGGGCCCTCAAAAAGCTCCGGCCTTATCTCTTCGGCACCCACTTCCGGGTCCAGACCGATCATCGACCCCTGCAATGGCTCATGCAGATGCGGGGGGAAAACCCGAAACTACTACGTTGGTCCATCTCCCTGCAGGGGATGGACTTCACTGTGGAACATCGACCCGGCCAAGACCACGCCAACGCGGATGGCCTGTCCCGCTTTTTCCGCCTCGACGAGGAGAGTCCCCAAGAAGATGGGTGACTCTCCCCGCCTTCAGCTGGGGGGGACGCATGTTGGACAGGCCACATGAAGGGCTCGCTCCCTCCCCGCAGGACAGGGCCCGGGCCACCGTCAGCACCATTGCCCGGCCCAGCCGCCATCTTGGACACGGCACCACGCGGCCGCGTGGCCTCAGCCCGACCCCAACCCTGGGCCTGGCCAGGCCCCGACATCCCGGCACCACCCTCCACCCAGGAGGTGAACGGCCCACTTGGCAGGTCAATGGGAGTACGAAGTGTCGACGGCTCTCCCCCGCCAGGTGCCGAGCACCCCCAGCCTCCTCGGGCGCTGGCTCCACCCCCCTGCTGGGTGTCTGGACTCCCTCATCCCAGACCTCCCGACCTCCAAGAGCGAGGGTCCGGACATCAAAGGGCGCCAGACCTATAACTGAGGCAGCCCCAGGACAGGAAGGCAGTTGTATCCTGGAGTCGAGAGACACCGCGACGAACTCATCCTTGACGGACTGTTGGCGCTGCCACAGCCCTGCCTTGTGAACTATTGTCCTGCCTGCTGGCGCTGCCGCGGCCCTCTGTAACCTTCATCCTCGTGGGACCTGCTGGCGCTGCCGCGGCCCTCTGCCACCTGCATTCTCGTGGGACCTGCTGGCGCTGCCGCGGCCCGTTGTAACCTTCATCCTCGTGGGACCTGCTGGCGCTGCCGCGGCCCGTTGCAACCTGCATTCTCGTGGGACCTGCTGGCGCTGCCGCGGCCCGTTGTAACCTTCATCCTCGTTGGGACCTGCTGGCGCTGCCGCGCCCCGTGCCACCTACGACCTCTTCGGGACCTGCCGGCGCTGCCGCGGTCTGACCCATCCGAACACCGAGCTCGAGGATTGTGAGCTACCACCGTTACACCCCCGTACCCGTGGGTACCAAGACTGTCCCGCTACCCCCTTCCCTTACTAGAGACTAGAATTGAGAGGATCATCGTGTCCTGATCGCCCTGTATCGTACCACTCTACTACCCGAAGTGCCTATAAAAGGTGTTACCATAAGCTTTGTGTGGTGTCCATCTGTGGGGGGGGGGAAGTTACCTGTCTGTGCGATCACTGTGCTCGGCCGACCCTCCAGGTCCCCGTCTAACAGTTATGTTATGTTAACTGGATTTATAAAGCTTGTTACTGCCCGGAGGCATCCAAGGGATGTACCATATCGGCTGCGCAATGCCAAAAAATGGGCCTGTCATGAGTGTTACCAACACCTGAAAACCCATGTCTTTACACCCTTCCTAAAATCAAGGAGGCTGGATGCTTTTTTTATACAGAGCAAAAGTGTATTCCATACTTTGGACGCTTCCAGCACGATGCTTTTTATGCCCCATTGTACTTGTTTGAATCTAGGCTGTACCAATAGATTTGCCATGGCTGAGCGAAGCTTTCTAACAGAGACATACTGTTTAAAATTATGATTCAGAAAATCACAACCAAGATTATGGACTGCCTTATAGGTTAAGCACAGCACCTTAAAGGTGATTCTTTGTTTAACAGGAAGCCAGTAGTGAGCTTTTCTAAATCTTGTGATAATGAACAGAATTTGGCAATTTTTAACAACAGTCTAGCCACAGTGTTTTGCAAGACCTGAAGTTAATTTTTGTTATACTTATGGGTGGTCAAAAGCAGACTGTTGCAATAATCTAATTTGGATAAGATTAGCGAGGTAACTCATGTCTTTTGCAGATTAGCTGGTATGAAAGTCAGAACTCTTTAAATTATTCTAAGGGTTAAATGTGGAAGAAGTAAGTTTATTTACATGATCCGTAACATCATGTTTAGTATGAATGATCACTCCCAGGTTTCAAGCCTTTTCCACTGGAAGGGGAGGCTGGCCCCATAATAATTGGCCAGTTTGACGGACTTCAAAAGGATAATTTTGGTCCAAAAAGTAGAACCTCAGAATTTTCTTCATTTAGCTTAAGGCAGTTGCTGTCCATCCAACCAACCGTGGACAGCCGTCCTGCAGTTCTGAACTCTGTTACCAATGCTAGCATAATTTTTCCCAATGAAGACAACAATTTGAGTTTCGTCAGCATAAGATGTAAGTGAAAATCCCAAACTTATTATCACCCATTATGTTAGGTCCACTCATATACATGGGATATAGTGTGTATCGAGAACAGACTTTGAACGCATAAAGTTAGGAGGTCTGCTGGTATTAATAATTTTCTCAAATGATTTGAGTTCCAATTGAAGTGAATACAGACAATAAACACATTTTGCAAAAACTCCATCACAAATCCATAGTATTATAATTGTATCATATTTCAGGGCACCTAATAAAGGTATATCTTTCCTTTATACGCTTACATTGTCATGTGATGTATGGTAGAAACAAAATGAAAATCATTGTCACAGCTTGGTAGTTGACTATGGGTTTGTCTTATTTTCATCCTTTATGGTCAATCAATCGATCAGGGGTTTATATAGCATGACTACTACCCACAGGGGGAGAGGGGGCTGCAGATCTGTCAGGGCGCAGGGGTTCAGTTAAAGAGCCAGGTCTTGAGATCCTTCCTAAATTGGGTCAGTGATGGGGATTGCCTGAGGTGGAGAGGCCTTGGTGGTGAGGTGGGAGAAGGATCTTCCTTTGGTTCTGGTCTTGTGGTTCCGTGAGACGGTGGCCAGGGTCAGTTGGGCAGAGAGAAGGTGTCTGGTGGATGAGTACAATGAGAGGTGGGGGGGTTCAGATATGCTGGTCCTGCGACATGGAGAGCTTTCTAGGCATGTGTGTGGAGCTTGAATGTGATTCTTTTGTTCACTGGGAGCCAGTGGTGTTCTCAAAGGTGTTCGGTGATGTGGCTGCAATGGGGAATGTTGAAGACCAATCTGGCTACGACTTTTTGAATGTTCTGTAGTTTCCTAAGGAGTTTCTTGGTGTTGCCGGCGTAGAGTGCATTGCTGTATTCGAGTCTGCTGGTGATGAGTGCATGGGTGACCATCTTTCTGGATTCTGTGGGGATCCATCTGAATATCTTTTGAAGCAGGCGGAGTGTGTTGAAGCAAGATGTGGATACGTCGTTGATCTGGCGGTTCATTGTGAGCGAGGAGTCCAGTATGATGATGAGGTTATGTGCAAGGTCCATGGGGGTGGGGAGGATTCCCATTTTGGTGGGCCACCAGGAGTTGTCCCAGGCGGAGGGGGTGGGTCCCAGAATGAGTTCTTTGGTCTTGTCTGAGTTGAGCTTGGGACAGCTATCTTTCATACTGGTGGCAATGGCCTTCATCCTGCTATGGAAGTTGAGGGTTCATTAGTGAGGTAGAGAATAAGCTGGGTGCTGTCATATTGAGTCTGTGGTTTCTGACGGCAGTAGTGATGGGGCCATATAGATGTTGAAGAGGGTGGGGCTCAGGAAGGAAGGAGCCCTGGGCCACTCAGCAGCTGATCTCTGTAGGTTCTGAGAGGAACAGAGGTAGTCTGACTCACTGTGTTTGGTCGGTAAGGAAGGAGTGGAGCCAGTCCAGGGCCTTATCGTGGATGCTGCCATCTTGGAGACTTGTGATTAGGGTGCGGTGGGAGACGGTATCAAAGGTGGCCAAGAGGTCCAGTAGGATGAGGGCTGTTGTTTTGTCTTGGTCGAGGAGGGAGCGGATATTGCCGGCGGTGAGGAGTGTGGTCTTGGTGCTGTGGTTGCTTCGGAAGCCAGACTGGGAGATGTCCAGTGCTTCCCTTCAATGAACTCAGAGAGTTGGGAGTTGATGGCTTTCTCGATGACCTTGGCTGGGTAGGGGAGCAGAGAGATGGGTCTGAAGTTCTTGAGGTCTGTCGGGTTAGTGGATGGCTTTTTTTTACTGGGGGTTGGTCTTGGTGAGTTTCCTGTCATCGGGGAAGGTGGCAGTCTCGGTGGAGCAGTTGATGGTGAGGCGAAGCTTGGGGCGTTGGAGATGGCTGCTCTATGGAATGCATGAAATCAGCAAGGGTCCGGGGGGGCTCTGGAGTGGATGCTCTTCATGGTCTTTAATGTGTCATCTGTGGTGAGCGGGGTCCAGTTGAGTAGGATCTGTTGGGGTGTGACATGTTTGTATGTGCTGGTGTCAGGCGCAGTGGAAGGGTCTTTGGTGTTAAAGCTGTCTTAGATCTTCCTAATCTTGTGGTGGAAGAAGGTGCTGAGTTTGATGCAGAGGCCTTATGAGGTTGGGACGTCTGTGGTCTCTCTGTTGGGCCTGGCGAGCTCATTGACAGTGGTGAAGAGTACTTCTCTGTTATGTGCATTTGCGTTAAGTCTGTCTTGGAGGGATGATTTCTTTGTGGTTTTGAGGAAGAGGTGATGTGCATTGACAGCGGTTTTGAAGGTTGGGTTGGTTTCTGGGGTTTTGTTGTTCCTTCATCTCTTCTTGAGCCGTCTACAGATGTGTCTGAACTTAATGAGGGCGGGAGTGAACCAGCTGGCTTTCTTTGAGTGTACCTGCCAGGTGCCTTCTTGAGGGGTACCAGAGCATTGGCACGGTTAGTTACCCATTGGTGGAGGTTGCATGCTGAGGCGGTAGCATCTGCTGGTGTGGGCTGTGTGGTAGCACTGAGGAAGGTGGAGAGATGTACTTTGGTGACCTTCTTCCAGCTTTGACGTGGGCGGTGATGGTAGTGGTGTTTAGTGAGTGTGGTGAAGGTGAAGTGCATGCAATGATGGTTGGTCCAGAGGAGTTTGGTCATGTGGTGGTAGGTTATGTTTCTGCTAGCTGAGAAGACGGGGTCATGCTTGTGCCCCGCAGCATGGGTCAGAGTGGTGACTAGCTGCTTGAGCCCTATGTTGGCGAGGTTCTCCAGAAGGGGTGCAGTGTTCTGCTCACTGGGCTTGCCCGGATGAAAGTAGTATGTAATTGGTGGTTGCAAGAGCCTATCGTGCGATGAGGTCGACAGCGTTGGTGAAGGGCGGGTGGGGGCTTGGAAGCCTGTGGACAGGGTGGTGTTGGGGTTTGTCTGGATCTGGAAGTGGAGGTGTTCCATGGTTGTCGCTGGGTTGCCCGAGTGAGTGGTCAGGCCAAGGGTGTTCTTGTGGATGATGGTGATGCCTCCTCCTGGTCAGTCGACGAGGTCCTTGTGGGTGATTTTGTAGCCATCGGGGATGGCAGTGGCGATGTCCAGGCCTGGGCTGGAGTTAGTTCAGGTTTCCATGAGGAAGGCGATGTCAGGAGAGGCAGCATTAAGGACGTCCTAGATTTCTGTGGCGTGTTTGTGGACAGAGCACGTGTTGAGGAGGATGCAGCAAGCTAGTCTGGTGCGCTGTTGGTCAGATGGGACGTGAGAGGAGGTAGCATGGGAAGGTGGGCGAAGGTGTGGCTGCAGTTTTGGCAGGAGAAGTGTCCTTCAGTGACGCGAGATGGTAGGCGGCATGGCGTCCTGTGTTGAGGGCAAAGGGGATGCTGGCTTTGTATTGTAGGAGGTCCTAGAACCAGGGTCCATGGGGCTAGGTGCGGTCCAGGCGTGGATGGGTGCAGACAGGCTTGCTTTTGGTGCGCCGAGCGGCACAGGCACCATTAATAGTGTGGGGAGCTGGACGACTAGGAGGTGGGAATCGTGAGGGGCAGGAAAGTGTAATTGGAGGGGGTTGGGGGCCATGAGGGATCACAGCGTCAGGGGCAACAGTGGCAAAGCAAAGAGCAAAGGAAAAAAAATTGTAAAAAGGGACAGAAAAATGCAAAAAGCTGAAAAAAGGCTAAAAGCTGAAAAAGAGAGAGCAGTGATGCTCTACCACTAGACCACCAGTAAAGAGGTGCAGGTGGGATCCTGTGGGTGGAGGTGGACCTTGAACTCGTGATCAGAGGGTCGGCAGCAGTAATGGGGACAGCAACTAACAAGCAGAGCTGTGCATGGAAGGAAAAGTTCACTAGTATGGTTAGTGGACTGCACCTTCACATTGCACCAGCTGCCATTAAGTAGTGTGCAGGGGGGCTGGACAGCTGAGAGGTGGGAAACGCGAGGAGCGGGAAAGAGTCACTGGAGGGGGCGGGCCTCAGGATCATATTGGCTGGGACAAGGCTGGCCAAGCAAAGGAAATGAAAAAATGCAAAAAGGATTAGAAAATGCAAAAAGCAGAAAAAGAGAGACAGAAGGGCAGCCCACCATCAGAGCAGTGAGGCCCAACCTACCACTAGACCACAAGGGATGAGGCGCAGGCAGGAGCCTGCGGGTGGAGGAGGGCCTCGAACTTCTGACCAGGCGTAGCTGTGCAGAGAATGGAGTAGTCCACTATGGTAGAGCCACACACTTAATTGGGATATGGTTTGTATCAGGATCAAAGTGAGAATGCATAATATTAGGACTTTTGCAGTTATTGTTGAATTTTCTCAAATTGTTTGAGTGACAATTGAAGTGAATACATACAAGAAATAATGTTTTCAAAAACTCCATGAAAACACCCATTTCATTATGGGTATTTCATCTTTCTGTGCTGTTCTCATGATACCCATCCCTAGCCTCAAACAAATGCATATTTTGCCTTTATACTCTTACATTGACAAGTAATGTGTGGGAGAAACAAACGGAAAATCATTGTAAGTCGCAGATTAGTTGTTGGCACTGTGTAATGCTTTTTCAACAATACAAGAAATATATATATGTGACTTTAATACGTCAGACTTTAACACAATAAGTACAGATACCCTTCTTGCAATTTTCTCTTTTTTCCCATTTACAGGCACTATTTTGCCTATTGAGAATTATTGACCAGATTTAAAGTTTGGAGAACCTTGTCCCACTGGAAAATGAAACAAGGGATAGAGTTCCCTGCCCCTCAAACCAACAGTTTACCCACCTAATTTAGAGATGGGAGAACCTAAAGTATCCCGTCGATGGAACCCTCATTTGCTCTGTCAAAGGAATGGTTTCCTCGATAGCCCAATGAAGTAGGGTCAGTCAGATAAATGACATTATACTGTCTGCTCTATTTAAGGATTATAGTAGAATGCCTTTTTTTCTGGCTGTCATCGCCAGGAGAAATCTAGTATTGCAGACCAGGAAATAATGACTCCCTCTTCCTGGGATAAAACAGTGGTTGTCGTTAGTTCCTATGAAAGTTTATTTTGGGAAAAAATGACAATAGTTTGGCCTATGGGTGTCGAAATTAATGGCGGACATTCACCAAACATTAGCAAATTCAAAGGAATCGCCAAGACTGTGGTTCCTTTTAATGACTGCAGAGCCGATGGTCATCTCTAAACGTGGCAATTGGGGTATCCTTGTGATGGCAAGGTTTTGTCCTCCTTCATCACGACACACTACTCTCTCCGCCAAACTATAAATCAAGAGCAACATTTAGTCTTAATAAATGCACAACTTTCTGGGTTCACTCATGTGATTTACTTATATTTCCCCCTGGAAGGAGGTTGAAATGGCAAAAGTAGGGATGATTGACCTGCTTACAGAAATATATTGTGGTTACAAAAAATGAATAGTGGTGGAAATATTTCTGTTCACTCTATTTTATTCAGATTGCTGGATACAGGGTGCTATTTAGAGAGCTTTTTCCATTTTCAAACAGAAAATGTGTCTATGTTTTTGCAATTTCTCACAGACCTTTTCAAAGTGGCTACCAAACCCCGGGGAAATGTACTTTCCTAACATGGAGAGAAAAATGACTAGCATTCAACCTGGATGTCATTTGTGGAAAAATATAATGAATAATTAGGTGTGAAATACCCTTTGAACTTAAGCCATGGTTACAGGTTTGATGAACATGTTTGAGAAACCACTGTGTCCAATGATTCCTATCAGGGTGATTACACACCCAGATTTCCTGGGGAGAAAAACAACATTACTGATTTTACCGGCTGGAAAATCCAGCCCCTAAGCAACCTCCTCCTACCGAACAGGAGAGTGTGTGATGCCTTCTGTCAGACCACATCCTCTGCTGTCCACCACCAACTGGAGGTACAGTTAGGAAATGTTAATTCTGGTAAGTCAGTATCTCGATACCTAAATGCTTCTATCTCATAAAGGGGGGCTAAAAAGTATGTACTTCCAGGTAAATAAACTAGATAAGTCTATTTTCTTTGAAAGCAATCTTAAGGAAGAGCTTGTAAAATCCTCAAGGGAAAGGTAGACTTGCTCTGTAAACCAGTAGTATCATTTCAGAGCTGCTTGTAAATAATAGGGTGTCGTACCACACATCCTAATAATTCTTAGCCCATATAATAGGTAAGATGTACTGAAAAATGTAACACTTTTACCCATTTTACTTTAAATGTTCACCCGACTCCTACCCAGTCATACTTCTTCTTTTAAATAGAAGCCTCAAGAGCTGCATTTCTAGTCAATATGAAAGAGGATTACCTTTTACCTGCATTAGCATTAGCCACTCACAGCCGGTCAACTTGTAATTCATCTGAAAGAGTTGTGAAGTAGATGTAAAATTACTCTCAGGAGCTACAAAATTGGATGACCTCAGTGGGCAGAGATGACTTCTTTGAGCTCAGCAGTGTATCCAGGGTTGAAGGTTGTGGGCATACTTTTGACAAAAATAGGGTCAAATCCTGCCTGACATGTCTGTTTGAGTCAAATGTAACACTTTCATGCACTTGAAACAGAAAGAACAGGGTGCGAGCACTACCAGACGTCTGTCTCTAGTTTGCTGTTGGTACAGGGCCTGCTTCCAGCTGACTGTATTTTAGTGTTAGATGTGGAGGGCACTGTGGATTACCATGGTACACTTCCCTTCACACCCAGAATCCACAGGGCCCAGATTTAGTTTGGAAAACAGGTATGAATGTAAAAATGGGTAGAGTTGCCACTTTGAACCTTTACCCCATTGGTTATGGGGTGCTCCAGAGTCATTCTCAACCACTAGCTAATACTAGGCATGAAAATGTCACTTCAAAGTACCCCATCAGAACACTTTCTGGACCTGCGGAGGAGCAGAAGAGGACTGGACATGCTGTCTGAGACCTGTTAGGAGCTCTGAAGGATGGGATTTGCTCTTCCTTGGACCCACGCCAAGGAGTGGACTCCAAGGGTCAGTAAACTGACCTCTGGTTTGATTACAGGGGCACAAAAAGTAGAAAGAAGTTGTTTCCCTACAATTCCCAGTTGAACAGTACCAAGTGGAAATTGGAATGGAATTTACTGGTTGCCTCAATTGGTCGCCTCAGAGTTTCAGGTGCCCCCTGCTGAGGGTCCTGGGATCTTGGAAGTGTACACCTGTTGATGCTTGAGCATCTGGAAAATGTATGAAAACTTTTCCTCTAGAGCTTCAGAGCCATAGGGATCTATAGCTAAAAGTACCCATCCAGCAAATCAATGACATTGTACTGAATTTTAGATTCCTCTCCCTGCAAGGCTCCAGCCATTCTTTCTTTTCCTTTTCTGTTTTGGGACTTCAAAACATTTTCAAGCAAAAAAACTCAAAGTCTTAGTAGGACCAAGCTGCATAAGGTATGCAAGTTACACAGTGGAGGCTACAATTTCGAATTTATTATACAGGGACGCAATGTTTTCCTAAAAACAATTACTATGTCTCTATTTGTATTTTGGCTTTGAAACTTTTTCAAACATTTTCAACTTTCAGGCTCAGCAAAGTAAATCTACTTGGTGTATCCAACCAGGGCTCCATTGCTTCCTTAAATCGTGGCTAGGTCTAGTTTTCTGTGACCATTTGCACTTTTTGGCGCTATATTTTTACTCCAGTATTGGATCTTTCATAGATTTACATGCTTGAATCATTCTCCGGCTTCAAGTTGGGAGTCCCACGGTACCTTAGAAAAGCAATACAGTGATAGGTATAGACTAGAAAGGTCCTAGGCCCTTCAGTTTAGTAACATATCATAGTCAGTTTTTTAAAAGAGACCAAACTTAATTTTCAACCAATCAGGTTGCACCACCCTCTGGAATACTCCAGCAAGAAGCCCCAATCCCTCGGATTTATGGAGGACGAGTGTAAATAAACACCCACTGAGAGAAAAGGTGAGCTTCCCAAGGGAGTAGGGTGGGTCGCATGTGAATCTACGAAAGATTCCAATAATGGAGAATTAAAGTTACAAGGGTCTTTTTAGTCTATACCTAATAGACCATGGAACTCCTATCTTGACGACGGGGAATGATTCAAGCATGTCAAAGATTCCAATAGGGGAGAACTACAGTTGTAAACTAAGTACCTTATGTTCGTCTAAAACTTTAAAAATGTAGATCTGTTGTACCCCTTATTGGATTTTTGGGCAATTTGGTATCAATTTTTTTAATTAAATTTGGCTCTGTTTTTATAAATTGTTGTGGAATTCTTATTGTGTTGTATTTTCAACTTAACTGTTTGGTGTACTCCTAAATGCTTTACATATGTTCGCTAAGCTGATCCTGTCTGTAATTATTAGGGGTAGAGCTCAGGTTTAAATTACTGACATTTGACCAAAAAAATGGTGACTTTGGCCTTATGTTCAAAGCTAATTTTCTGTTGCCAAGGCTCTGATTTGCAAATCAGAGCCTTTGTGACTGCAAAATAACTTGTGTGTATGGTCAAAATCTAAATTGTGATTCGGTAACTCATAACTGAATCGCAAAATAGGTTTGAGATTATAAACTGAATCGGTAAATTGAAAGAGGTGTATTTGCAAATTCTCATGGTATGTATCATTGTCTTGTGACCAAAATAGATGTTGCAAATAATTGAGGAGATACTGACACCTCAAAAGTTGTGGTAACCCAATCACAAACAGAAAGGGGTCCTGTTGGGACCCCTTTCCCTTTATCAAGGTTCAAAACATATTTGTAGGAGTAGGCAGTGGTAGGGCAACATCTTACTCAGAAATAAAGTTTTAGAAACTTTTCTTTTTCTTTTTCTTTACTTTACTTTACTTTTTATTTTTCAAGGCACATCCTTTTAAAAAAAAGACTTTTTAACAAAAAAGATTGCTTTATGTAAAAGCAATTACATGCATGGCGGTCTGCTGAGCCGAGCAGGCCATCGTCCCTGTGATGGCAGGGATTTGCATTGGGTTACAATTTACAATGTATCTCATGCAAATTAATGATGTAGGTACTATATTGCGACCCCCCCTTCTAACTGGAATTTTGCAAACCAACATGCTTGAACATATGTCAGTTCACAAAAAATAATTAATTTGATAAACGTTTGTGTGCATATTGCGACCACTTTTACCTAATGCTTTGTAGGAACATAAGGTCCTTTATTGCTTGTGATAGACGCCACTTTCTCAGAAGGACCATAGGGTGGATGCAATGTGTGATGATTAATATTGAAGTAGGCTTTCCCTTTCTTGAACTAGGGCAATAGAAGCGTAGCTCAAGGGGTCTGTGAGGTGAAACTGATAGCCATATGCAGAGAAGTTAAAAGGTGAATTGGGCCTCCTAACTTAAAATAGAGAAAAAGGGCCAGTTTGCAAAACATGTTTTACTGCCGCTATTTCATGTAATTGGTGGTTTGTTAAGCCACTGCTTGCTCTAAACTCCTTTTACCAGAGTATTATGAAACAACATTTTGTGTGTGGTAAGAGTGTTGGTTCAAATTTGTTTTTTTGACATTTTGTTACGGTGGCGATGTGTTCTGTCTTTTTTTGTGCGCTTTCATTTTGTGCTCTGTATTTCAATCTATTTTATTGTACTGTGGTTGTTGTTTGGTGTTGCCTTCTGTTTTGTTGAGATGTGACCTGTTGTGCTTTAATTGTTTTAATAATTTACTTTGTGTCTGCTATTTAGTTGTGGTCAGTTTACTTTAGATATGTGAACAAATGTTGATATGTTTCTAGCAAAAAGCAGAACATGCCTTGAAAATTCCTTTCACTAGCAACCCTTTAATACTGTCTATGGGGGTAAAATAGTACTGCTTCCTTCACTTATGGCACCAGTCAGCTCAAAATTGTGGAAGGAGGGGTGTGCAAACATAGCACTTCTGTGGCTATATCACATAAAGTGAGCACTAAAAAGAAAAGTTTGGGCCTGGCAAAGGTATTTTTTGCCAGGGCGAAATTGCGGTTTAAACTGCACACACCAGCTGGAATGGCAGCAATTAGATTTGTTTAAAGGGCTACTGAATGGGTGGCATAAAGAGTGATGCAGACCCACTAGTAGCATATAATTTACAGGCTCTCTTTAAATGTTATACTACTTTACTAGGGACTTAAAGTGAACTAAAATGTGCCAATTGGGTGTAAGCCAATTTCACTATGTTTAAAGGAGAGAACACAAACACTTTAGTACTGTTTTGGAGTGGTAACGGGCACAGAGTCATAAAGGTCAGAAAAAGGGTTCAGAAAACAGGAGGCTGAAGGCAAAAACTTTGGAGATGAACCTGCTGAGAGGGTCAAGTCCAACAACATATCTAAAGTAAACAACTAATCTTAACATAATGCCATGCAAAAGACAATATAACACCAAAATTGAAACATAATATGGCACATTGTGGCAACACAGTAAAAACAGATCACAACACAAAAACTTAAATACAACTAAACAAAATCATTTTGCAATGAAAGAGCACAAAAGTCAGCAGCACAAAATCAGAACACATCACCATCACAACAATATGCTCAAAAGATCTTATCTCAAATTACTACCTGCAGAATCCTGTATTCATAAAACAGCCATAGAAGGTGTTTAGAGCATGCACCTCCTTGATAGCACTAGTCAAAAACGTTTTGTGGTCCTGCCCATTAAGTGGTATATGGTTGCTTGTCACAAGAACTTTCAAGGATTGCACTGCTTTTTGGGCGGAAAATACAGCAACATTATTTAACCCCTTCTGTGCTGCGGACAGCCCCCGGCCGTCCCTAGTGACAGTGGGCATGTGCGGAAGACGGCTGGGGCTGTCCGAATCCCGCCCACTCGCTAATTCGCCCGCACAGCGGGAGAATTAGCGCAGCGCGCAAGGGGTTAACAGCTGTAAAGTAAGCAACAGAAGATAACATGTATCTATACACAAAGCAACATAAAAACACAGCTAAAACATACCTTGACACAGCACAACAATATTGTTAAAACAGAACATAATATAACAACATCACATTGCATTGCAATAATACAGTACAAAAGCGCAGCACCACAAAAAAACAACAAAACACATCACTACCGCAACAGAATTCCTCTCAGAAAATGTAAATAAACTTGCGCATATTACCACCATCACTATTTAGTTTACACAATACAGTGTCCAAATGTGTTTTGAGCATGCACTGCCTTAACTTACTAACAAGGACATGAAATAAAGCCAGCCAAAATGTTTGTCATCTTCTCCTCCATGTTTACTTTATGTGATACGGTCCAAAATATTCTGCAGAATCTCGTTTAATATATTTTAATGTCGTAGTACCTTCAACTCATTTAAATATTTTAAATTTCGGCTTGTAATCATTTAAGCAGAAAAACAACCATTCCTTAGTTATCACGTATTCAATATCCACAGTAGAGTTTGCTGTGAAAACCCTAGTTAAATATCTGCAAGGGGTTACCTTTTCATATGAATGCTTCTTTATTGACAATCAATCTGATTAAAAGAGACACATTTACGTGCAATTAAGGGTAACTACCAATGACCCTAGAAGTCTGCGAGGTTTAATGCATGGTAGCGTTATTAATGTGGTGAACTTCATTTTGAGATACCGGCCATCGACTTGGAGGAGCCTTCAAGGACTCGGGGCAAAACATATCCCAGATAATCTTGACAAAGTAAATTCCGATTCCATCAGGGAAGCGAGATACTATTGAAATGAGCCCTTCGCATCTGTGCAATCCTTTTCTTCTGGTATCGGGTAAAGCTTCTTTGCACAACCAGGCTTGGCACAAAATAGACCACAGTTCTTTGTAGTGCCCATGATAATTACTGCCAGTGTAGATAGTGGCGACATAATATTGAAATGCAATTTTAGAACAGAGATCATTAATGCAGGGAATGCGCTGCCCTCACGGATACAAAACTGATGTAGTTAAAAAAAATCCTTTACAATATTAACCTGGCAGTGTGGAGTTTCTCGTATATTAAAACATTGGAATGTTGGGAGCTCCATTGAAAACAATGGAGTGCTCTGGGCTTATAATGGTTGGTATAAGCCTGGAGCTCCAACATTCCAGTGTTTCTTTGTTCACAGCACTGGCTGTGAACAAAGGCTTCAGGGAGCCTGAGGGGATTCCAATCCCCTCACGCTCCCAAAAGGCTTTGTTTTTTTTGTTAGAACATTCTGTCCTCTAGTGACAGAATGTTCTAATAGCCTTATAGCCCTTCGTCGATGGGCTATACCGCTATTAAAGTCCCTCTCCCTTGTTAAAGGCCCTCGCCTTCGGCTCGGGGCCTTTAACGCTGGAGAGGGCCTTTAATAGACGGTATAGCCCTCTACGACGGGCTATAAGGCTATATTAGAAAAAAGAAAGCAAAATAAAGAAAAGTGAAGATTTCTGTGTATTGACACTCCAATGTTTCACTGGCATTAGTAAAGTAAAGCAAAGTTGTCTGGTTGTTACCCACCATTTTTGAAGATGGGTGAAGATGTGAATGCTCAAACATAGGTTCCATGTTTTTTTCCAAATATAGATATAATGTGTGTGTGAATGAAATATTAAGCTTTTTGTTTAATTTCATTACTGCAAGGGCCAATCCGAATTTATTATGAGTGACTGTAGGGCAAAAAAGGAGCCCATGTACAGTCAGAGTTTACCCCCCCGTGCCTCAATTCATGCATCACTTGGAACTATCTCTCTTTACACCCTCTTAACCTTGTTCACTATAATGACTTTCTAGCCTTTTCCAGACCTGCTGACACTCACTGTGGGTCATATGATATTGATCCCCTTCAAACATTCACCTGGCGAGGAGCAGATACCACACGGTGGATCAAAAGATGGGCTTGAAATCTCTGGAGAGAGTGGGTTTGCAAGGTCGTGTTTGGAGGTTCTGCACATCTGATGATGACATTGGGTGTGAAAACACACCAGGAAGTCAGTGGCAGACTGTGTATTTTGGGGGTGTAGAAGTATTTCATACGCAGTGCTCAATGCAAGCTTACCAGGGAAACCCTAGAGGCACGAAAACACTGTGGTGTATTAGGTTACCACAGGAGCAATGGTCCCTAATGGAGTACTTCAAGCAAACTATAGTCCAAGGCAAATGGTAATTTCCTCTACAAATAAAATGCAAAAAAGCAATAATCTAATAAATGATGGATTGGGTGCTAGTGACTATGATCTAACAGTACTGCCCCAGCCTCCCATGGAAAATAGTGCACATACGGAATTAAAACCCAATATGAAAGTGTGCTAAAGGGGGGACATGGCCTGCAGTCCATGGTAATGGATGCGAGCTGAGGAGCTCCGACCGCTGCTTCCCCGTCAACATTTATCCTAACACAGCAAGAAGAGCTACATTTCACACTGTGGGACGCCGGATAGTGCCTGCTCATGGCAGTGGGGCCCTAAATTTCCGATGACCTTGCAATGTGTGGCGAATTCAAAATTCATAGGCCTGGCGAGATCGACAGCAAGATGGCGGCCGTACTGTGACTGCCGCTGCCGCTCTTGCTCTGCACTGCACTGCTGGTGGACATGCAGGACCAAGCGGAGATGTCCACCCTGATCAGCGAAGACACATTGAAACCTGCCCAACTGTAATGAGCCGCTTTTGAATTAGCGGGGATGGCGACAAAATGCCGCGGATGACCTGAAGCGGCTGCTGCAGTGGGCAGGAGACTGACAGCAGTGGACCACACCTAACCCTCCTGGTGAGCCTGGAGAATTGTGAGTACCGGCGAGGCGCTGGGGCAGCCTGTGAGGACAAGTGGCGGTGACAGATCCAGCGGGTGCGGCAGTAAGATGGTGCCCATATCCCGGCCAGCTGAGAGGGCAGATAGTGGCAGTTAGGCGACCCACAGCAGCAGGGCGCACACGGCCACTTCGCTGTACTGTACGAACTGTGAGTAGAGGTGCAAGGCGAATATGGCCAAAGTAACAGGGAAGAGGTCTGACATCAGGTGGTGCGTAGAAGTGCACCCGAACAGGAAAGAACTACAAAGGCCAGCACAACTTACCGGCTGCGTGTCAGGCACTGCTGGAGATGGCTGCTCTGGCCAAGAGCAGTTGCTGCCCACTGTAGGAGAGAAGGATCTGCTTACTATGGTTACCCCCACTTTTTGCTGGTGTTTCACTGTTTCTCAACTTTAGTCTGGCTGGGGTCCTGATATCCAGTACCCCAGCCTAGCTGCTTCCTCTCTAAAATGGATGCTGCAGCCACACACACAGGTCTGACCTCCTGCTGCTGGATGAAACTCCAGCAGGGGAGGCCTGGACAATAGGTTTCCTGTCACAGGGAGGTGTAACCACCTCCCAGACAGGCTTCAGTGTATTGGGGCTGGGTGTGTGCATTCAGTGAATGCTTTTCAGACAGTGCTGGGGGCACACTTGGTGTCAATGTGCATATCCCAGTTCAAACCGGTTGCAGGGGCACTCAGCCCCTGCTCTGGTGCAAAACTGGACAAAGGGAAAGGGGTGTAACCACCCCTTTTCTCGGACCCTCCCATAGGTGGGTTCCCAGAGTATGTCCAACCCCTTTCTTCAGTATAAGTAAGGGACCCCTGACAACAGGACTTTAGATTATACCTGGACAAAACTCTGAAGCTGAATCCTGGAACTTCGACACACTATATCGACTAGAGGACTGAAGAATCTCCGTTGGGGTCAAGGAGTGACTCCCCTGCTCAAGCAGGCACCATAGAAGCATCTTGCCGGTCTGCGTTTCCGAAGCTCCCGCCGGACTCTGAAGTATTTGCAACTCAGGAAATGGACTTTCAGACTTCTTAGAGGCTGATACAAAATGACAGCAAAGCTGAGACCCGCAGCCCTCACGAGTGATGTGGAACTAAAACTCCTGGACACCGTGCACATTTGCTAGTGCATCAACTTCCCAAGATTTCCAGAAGTTGTGCATTAGGCTACTTGTAGTCCCAGCCCAGAGCACCATCTGCACTGAAGATTGTGGGCCTACACTCCACGAGTGTTCCGTAAGCCCGCTTGTAGCATTTCTGCTTGAGGCCCCTTTGCGATCCCTGGCCCATCGACTGGTGGGTCCCCACGAAGGTAACTCTACTTTCCTTTGGGCTTCCCTGGTCACTCCAGATGTGCCCTGACTCCCCACCAAGTGGTGAGTTCCTCAGACCTTGCTGGTCTGCACCAAAGCCAATCTCTGCTTTCTGTGTGGGTTGCTGTTGCCAAGGCTTGTTGGGTCCAATCCGGAAACCAACACTGCAGCACTCAACATCCTTTATAGACCAGCTTGAATCCAGCACCTGGTTGTCATCAATGCCTCCTGGTCCTTGTGGCTGAAGAGTCAAGCTTCACCTTCTTCACCTGAAATCACCCGACATCGGTGGGCATCCGGTTGTTCTAGTTGCCTCTGTACTCTGGGTATTGGTAGGTGGTAGAAATTCCACCGACTGTAAGTCAAGGGTTTCAATGTTTACTAGAGGTGTAATGGAATGTAGAAGCCATAGAAAATTCACTCTGGATTTGTATTGAGGGTGGAATATTATGATGCTTGACCCTTCGGCTATGGACTGATCTTAAGACTCTGTGCTGTTGTTGGTGGTCACTCTGTGGGCAAGAGGTTCTAGATTTTGGAGTGGCCTTCTTGTTTTATAGTTTACGCTATCTCGAAGGAGCCCATGATCAGGAAGGTTTGCTTTTAGTGCTCTGGATTTATGGCTGTAGTTTAAGTATTCTGTGTGATTGTCAGTAGCGTGCGCTATGATGTCATTCTTGTGGTTGTGGCACAGAGATTGTTGGGGCCTCTTTTGATCCTCTCAAGAGACTCGGCCGAGGGAATGTTGTTGTTTAGTGTGTACCTTTGAATAGCACCGTTCTGCCTGGTGAGGTTGTTGATGCCTCTTGCCCTATGTGTATACTCGCTTGGTGCGTCTCCTTGGCGGAGACAATTGGAGGCAGAATCTTTTCCGGTGGGGACCCTGTCTGTACGCTATTTTCCACTTGCTTGTTACTGAAACTTGGTAGGGAGCTTGTTGTATTTTGCTGTTGCTTTGTTGTTTTGGGGCTTGCAGTCGAGATCTTCATGCTGTTTACCGTATCTAACTCTTCTTCGTTTGGTATTTTATCGTTACAGGGGGGTCCACCAGGGTTGTGTGATGGCCCCCACTCTGCTCTCCCTCTTCATAAATGGGGTGGCAGACCATTTGAGGGAGGACCCAGTGGACGCCCCCACCCTGGCGGGTGAAAAAATACCAGATGACACCCTCCTAATGTCTAAAACCCCCTCTGGTCTCCAGAAACTTCTGGATAGGTTTGATATCTTCTGTGAGGAACGTGGGCTAACAATCAACACCACAAAAACAAAATTAATGGTATTGTCTCAGACCAAGAGACCCAGGAAGATCAATGTGGCACTCAATGGATCCTTATTGGAAGAGGTGGATGCTTTTGACTACTTGGGTGTAAGGGTAAATCGCAGAATGAAGTGGGACTCCCATCTAGCAAAAATGCTCCTAAATCTGAAAAGAGTTACGGGAGCCATCTCTAGAGATCATCGATCCTCCACCAGTAGGCCCATTGCCCCTGCTCTTGTTGTTTACGAGGGGAGACTTGGTGGGCCTCCCAGTTTCCACCCCCTTGAAACCACTATTTCACGACATGGGCCGCCGCTCAATTAAAGATATTGTCATTCTCCGCCCATTATTATATTGGGTGCGCCTGAGAAGGACATCGGAGTTGGCACACTATGCAGTAGTCCTAGATGAACTCATCACCCTGAACGGGTTGGCAAAGATTGTATGGTTGAACAATCTGAGGGAGCTGATTAACAACTTGGGGCTAAGTGAAGCATGGTTGTCCCAGCCACCGCCTCCGAAAGAAACCATCAAGAAAATATATTGGGAATGGGTTCAAGCCAGGGAGCTTGAAAAATCAAATTGGGGTGTTCTAACTGATCAGTTTTTAGAGTGTAAGCCGGTGAGGAAGCTGGAACCTTTTTTAGATTTTATTAAAGTACCCAGAGACAGAACCTTGTTTTTAAAACTTAGACATGGAACACTTCCCCTGAATGCATTTACCAGGCGCTGGAAGGCTTCTCTGTCTAATCATGCTAGCTGCCCGGGATGTGCAAACCCCACTGAGTCCTTAGCCCACCTCTTGTTTGCTTGTAGAGCATATAGTGGAGAAGATGGTTAAAACCAGTTTGCAGAGAACTGGGAGTAAGGCACCACGTGACGGCACTCCGTATATTGGTAACGGGCACAACATCTATGATGGTTGTCTGTGGAGTCGCAAAGTTCCTGGGGATAGCTGGCAGATACGTTCAAGGCATGTACAATTGAGAATGGGGTAGGAAATTGTGTATGATAATTAATCTAACTACCCAAAGAAACACATTTCTGTACTTCTCTGTAACAATTTTTATTTTATTTTTTTACTTATATTCTATTTTTAACTGTTTTTAACTGTTTATTGTCTCTGTATGCTGAATAAGGGCTTTTTTAAAGATTTTATATTATTTTATGATGAAATTGTATGTACTTTTATGATAATTTTTATCGAATAAAGTATTACAAACAAAAATTTATTTTTTATTTTTTACTAGTTCTGTTTCAAGAAAGCCTACCGGGATGGAATCAGTAGCGTAATGTGCCAGGATTGTGGATTTCTTATTCCTGCTTTTCCTTTTTTGCTTGAGTCCTGTTCTTTTTGCTCGACTTTTGCTACCGGAAAGGTCGGTTTTATTAGATCCACGGAGGGGACTGCTACCTTCTGAAAGAGAGTCGCTGTTTGGTAATATTGGCACTAATAGCTGTGCGCTCGATGTTTCCACTTCATCCCTCGGGGTACCTTTATTTACTGTTTTCTGTAGTTCTGCTTTTGGTTTCAGAGTCGACAGTAGGTCTGCCAATGTCGTGGGTAACGTTTGTAGCTTGTCCACAATCGGGGCACATAAGCATTCTTGTTGCACAGACTGTGTTTTCAGGGCCGCTGCCTGCCCCCTCTTTATCAATCCGTTCAGCTCGCCTAGATTTTTATCAATCCCAGAAGTAAAATCTTCAAGAGACTGCAATACTGTAAGTTGAAGGTCCATTTTATGGGATTGGTATTGAAAGGCTGCAGTCGAATATTGCATGGAGCTTAAGAGTGATTCCCAAATTAAGGTTTTTTTGTTATGACCTGTACTGCTTCTTACTGTTTGCAAAACTTTTGGTCGGCTACTAGGGTCGCTTGTATAAGAGGCAACTAGGTCTTCCCACTCTTGGGAGGCTAGGAAAGACATGTTGCAGTTGGTGGCGGACTGGTCGTCTGTTTGTGACAGTTGTCCTTGCACTGATTGCGTGGATCCATTTGATTTATAGAGGGCTGGTAAGTCTACCAAAAGAAGTATGTCATCCGAGCTGGTGGATGATGAGGTGGGTGATAAATTCTGTGGGGAGAGGTAGTTTGTTTGTGATGTCTGTATCCTTAAATTTTGATCATCAGGGTTGTCTGGAGCTGGTGATGGGTTTTGGTGGAGCTTTAGGGCAGTTTCCGTGTCAGGCTTTGTTTGTTGATCTAAAAGGCTAGGTCCTCGGCCTGGAATATTCTCAGCAGTATAACTAGGGAGTTGGACGTTCTGAGATTCTGAACAGTGTCTTAGGCCCAGTTGCTGGTCGAGTGTTAGAGATGGCTTCTGTGTTACTCTAGTTGTTGTCCTGGATTGTTGGAGGTTTGGAATACTGGCTTGAGCTGTGTTTAATCTTTCCACAGAGTTATTTTGCGATGTGCTAGAGTGATTGTTAGTACTGTCCACTTAATGATTTTGTTGGAAAATCAGTAGACCTAATTGTTCACAGTTATCTGCCTTATTTGTATATGAAGCCGTCGTATCTTCAAATCCTTGGCTTGCTCCTTGTTTGCCCTTAATTTCAAATTGTGCATTTGCTTGAGATGTTCCTTTGGAATGGACTTGTATTGCGGTTTCCTTCGTTGCCAATGGCTTTTGGTCTCGGCAGTTTGTGGCAAGTGGTAAAAGAGGGGATTACAGCCCTTCTATACTGGCACTCGTAGAAAATCCAGGATCTCTCAGAAATGAGAACTTTGTATATATTTTTGGATGGAATAAGCAGGGATTTCTCCTTGTCAGTGTTCCTTCTACCTTGATTAAGACCTGTTCCGCCGAACAGGTGCTTGCTGTGGCATCTATGAGTCTTGTTTCTATTGTTGTACTGCCCTCCAGGGGCAATAAGATGATACTGTTGTAAACTATGGGATGCAAGCCACTCGAGGGACTGTCAGCCTTTTCTTCCGTTAAGCTGTTTTGTGTACTTTGTGTATCTACAAGTTTCTTGTGTTTTATCTTTAGGCTTCCTAGGTCATGGTCCTGTGGGCTGCTGCCCCTAAGATCTCTCCTAGTAACGCTGTCGCTCTTCCGTTTAGTTGGTTTAGATTGTGGTCTTGGATTTGATTTTGGTTTTGAATTTACTAATACTTTTCCTACTCTGCCCGACCTCATGACTCACGGCTAAGTGGCCAGTGGCCCTTTGGGTTGCACAGGTCTTTTTGGGGCAGCTGAGTAACAGCTGGGAAAGAGCTGAGTGAGAGTCGCAGTGGCTGTCTTTTTAGAAGTCTGTGTTGTCAATAGTCGCGTGGCTATGCGGATTCTCTTGCAGGATCTCCGGCTCTCACCTGTCTCTGTTGCTGATGAGGGCTCTGGTTAGGTCTGGTTGGGTCTGGTTGGAAGCCCCTCCCTCCACTTCAGGGACCTTTGAGGGGGACGGATAGAGGCTCTCTCTTGGGATGAGGCCGGAGTTAGGGACTGAAACTGGTGTTGCAGGTATCGCTGGTGTCGCTGTTGGACCTGCCGGTCTTACTCTGCTGCGCTGTTTGTTTGTTTTTTACTCTGGCTGCCTAGCTGGCTTTGGCTTAGGGTTAGCTCTAAGCTGGCTTTGGCAGTGTGAAAACACGGTGCAGGATAAGGTGTGAGATAGGGCAAGCGGGGCACTCAAGGTTATCATCTGGTCTGAGCTGTTCAGGCCACCTCAGCAGATTGCTATGGGCTCACACTTGGTGCAGCCACGCTTGCACCCGATGGGGGCACTCTCCCTGGTTGTCTTGCCCTGGTGGACTAAGCAGGCTTTTGGTGGGTTGGAGGGTTGTGCTTAGAGGCACAGAAACCAGATGCAGGGGGTGCTTGAATCAGGGGCCCCTCGCACCTCACGCCTGCAGCTTCTCACCATTGCTGCCGCTGTTGTGCTGGCATCTGGGCTGCCTCCTCTGCTGCTCACTGTCAGCACGCCTCCACTCAGTTGCAGTCTCTGCTGGCTCCACCGCAGGCTGCAGTCCACTCTCGCTCTCCAGGACCCGCTCTTCTGGAACTCGCCGAATCCTGCTGCTGAACCCCGGGATGCCACGGGATGCCGCGGGAGCCTCCCGAGCCGCGGGTGAGCGCGGCTGCATTTTCACGGGTGGGGGGAGTAAGTGAGGAAACTGAGCTGGCGAGCAAGGCGGCAGCGTCTGCAGTGCCTGGTCCTGCTCAAGCTCTAGCTCTGTGCACCGTACTTTGAGCTTTGTGTGCACACCCCTCCTCCTCGAACTTCTCGCTGTAAACACTCTCAGCGGACCGTCCGTCTGCGCATGAACACCTTATAGGAAATTGATAAATGATCCATAAGTATAACAGATCACAACAACTCAATACCGGTAAATTAGACAGAATCACACAATTTAGAAATTTCTAAATTGAAGAATAAGAAAATGGAAATAGAACCATTTATACTCTGTATTTTTAACTCTCTTATATGCTCTTTAATCTCCGAGTATTAAGAAGGAAATTCCACCCTGAATGGGCCTACTCTTAATCGATCACACATTCGCCACCATTGAAAACACAAAATTTTATTGGAAAGTAACCATATCAATGTGTATTGTTGACATACTATCTTGGTAGATCTCATAAGGAAATCCAATCTATACATATACAACAATATTGGTACAAAAGTGGATAACTTGGCATGTTTTTTGTGGTACAGAAGAACCGTAATTTATATCCTCTGCTTTGGTGCTTTTCGGCAAAGTTTGGTGGAGGTTTATCAAATGCTCTTACATTTTCTAAGAATGTCCCTTGTTGTTATTCTGTTTGTCACACAGATACTTACAGGTCATACGGAGCAGCGAAATAGTTAGTGTTAAATATGCAGACTATGTGGATAGATCCCAGCAGCAGAATGTGCTGAATGCAAATCGGACATGTTAAATCAATGAATTAATTACTGAAAATGGCATTTGTTAAGTGCGCAGATATCTCAAAAATAGGTGTTCCGACGCTGACAGCAAAGAAATGACTGGAGTAGCAACTTATTGATTAAACTTAACAGTTATTTTGTACAGTTCACCAGATGTGTTTATAATTGTTTCTTGATTTTTCTTGTATTCTGTTTGGCCCTGGAAGAAAATTGTAAAGCATTGCTAGCTTTCTACATAGAGACCAACAGAGAGAGCCATTTATCCTTCCTTTTTTATTTAAAAGTGACAGTCAAACATTGCGTTTGGTAACAGTCCTGTTATGATCTTATTTGGGGATTATTTCCTGAGTCTAGTAGTCCTGAGTGCAGGAGCGGACACTGCAGGTTAGAGTGTGTTGCGAAGTGAAGAGGACGCAGTAATAAAAGTTGAAGCAGAGTTTATTCAAGGGGTACAGAGAGACATCCCTGGTGGCACGGCTCAGGCACAAGTGGTAACTGCCACTCACAGAACACTCAGGGTCAAAACATTGTTGTCAATCTCCACAACACAAGGGTCCTTAGCCACACTTGAGGTGCTCCACCAATTCCCATTGGCCAATTTCACAGCATTCTTGCGAACTTCTATAACCGGCTGAGAATCTAAAAATGTAGACAGACCTTTTCTCACTGAGACAGGATTTCTTTTCTCTAACCCAGTATCCAACACAAATCTTTCTTGACAGTTGGTTAAAAAATGTTCAAACAAATTTCAGAAGATTTTTTGTTGACAGATTCCCACATGCTCTTCATGTCACCACCACAATGAAAAGACTTCACTATCCAAAAGCGATAAACCTGTGAAGAAGCTTTTCTCCCTCTCATAAGTTCAAACGGACTGAAATTGGTGGCAACATGAGACGATGTGCGATATGACCAAATCGGATCTTTCACAGCTTGAAAAATACAAGACTTGGATCTGAAAGCTGCTTGGAAACACTCTACAACAACTCCATTGAATCTCTAAGTCTTGCCATTGCATTGTGGGTGATAAAGAGGTGTCCTGGTATGTTTGATGCCACAAAAACGCCCAAACAAAATTGATTTCTTGCAAGACAAATTGGACACCATTGTCGGTAAGAATTTCCTCAGGATAACCTTCCCTGAGAAAAATCTTATTCAAGCAGCTGATGACACTTTTAGAAATAGGAATACTGATGGGTTCAACTTCAACCCACCTGAACAGATGGCCAAGAAGAAAATTACTCACAGTTGAGTTGTAGGTACAAACTGCTTGACTTATAGTTGATTTGTAGATAAAGAGATACTTGAAAGACAGCAGATGACCTTGAGTAAGCAGAGTGGCATCCAAACTTGGCTGTGTGTAGCAAAATCCCATTCTCGTCGCCACTGTTGCGAAGTGAAGAGGACGCAGTAATAAAGGTTGAAGCAGAGTTTATTCAAGGGGTACAGAATGCCGTCCCTGCTGGCACAGCTCAGGCACAAGTGGTAACTGCCACTCACAGAACACTCAGGGTGGGATGCAAGTAAACACACCAGATGACATCACAGTATTCATGCTAGTCTCAGCAAGCATCACATCACCACAGAATGGTGGGGCGGTCAGATGTGGGGTGGCGGGCGGGGTGGTGGGGACTTGACAGTCAACAATGAGGAAAAATTAAATAAATAATTAATTTTCTCACGTCGTCCTTGAGTCCCAACCCCCTACCCAGCCCCACTACTCTTTTCTGCACGGGCTGCTCCTGCCTGAGTGAATCCTATCTAGATAACATCCAGAGACTCTATTCTGTCATTATAGGTGAAGTGTTAGGGTATCCTTTAACCGCATGCGTGCGGGCGGAATTCCGCTGTACGCTGAGTTTTTTAAAAACGCATGTTACGTGACGAGCTGGGCTCGTCATGAGCATGCGAGGAGGCTACCTCATGACAAGCCCAGCTCGTCATCAGCGTCGAAGGGGTTAAGTATTCTTTAGCACTGGTTCTGCTTTGGGTGATAAGTTTTTCAATATGTTTTAAGCAATTTAGTGGCAGGCCGATTCAATGAATTTGTATTTTCTAGTAAATGTAATATAATTAAGTGCACTAACAAGCATCTTACTGTATATATTATTATTGCTTTTGGTAATTGCAAAACAAATATATGATTAGGATATTTTCCTGCGGGTGGTATATTGCACATTTTCATTCATACAATGTGTTTCTCTAAATAATATTTTGGCGTCATTATCCATAAAGTATTAAAAAAAAACTATGCTGAACGCATTACGAGCACCTGCACTTTGAATGTAATCAGACTGTGAATTAGCAGCCCAAAGTTAAGCTGATGGTGAGTGCATTTATTTAGGCACAGAACTGGTCTGGACCTTTTAATGGCGCTCAGCATTGACCAGTAGAGGGAGCCTGGTGGCTTCTAAAATGAGATTCAGTGATAAGAGACTGCAATGAAGAAGTATCAATGACCAGTAGAGGGAGCCTGGTGGCTTCTAAAATGAGATTCAGTGATAAGAGACTGCAATGAAGAAGTATCAATAAAAACTAAGAGCCCTGGGTGGGTTGGAGTGGAGTTGGGGGCTGCCTCCTGACTGCGAGTCCTTAAAGCTTGAGTTTCAGATATTGTCAGTGTCTTCTTTTGTAATTTGTTTTTAAAATGTGTAACTTTTGTTACCTGACAAGTAGTGCATCTTACAGAGCCAGCTCTATTTATCTCTGGTGGCGCCCAGTGAGACAATCTTTGCTGGTGCCCCCCAACCTACTTCTACACGAATTCCCGACTAATATGCTCCAGCATTGACCCTCATTTGTCCTCAGCCCCTCTCTCACATGCATTCCATTTCTTTTATAGTGCTACTCATACCAGTGAAGTGTGTCAAAGCACTTTATATCACACACATTATAGAGAGCCAATGAATATTGTGAGTGTAAATCAGCCTATAGGAAATGTTACTTAAGACAATGAGGAATACAAGGTGTAGGACTTACATGTCACCAATACTAGTCGGCAGTATATTTCAAGTGTTTGGTCTGGAGAAGCACAAACTCAGGATTTAAAACGTACCACAGTGATTGATTTAATTAATAAGAAAGTATTTCTACCCAAATGATCCCATATTAGTAATATTAGGATAAGATAATGAAACTCTAGGGAAAAATCTTAACGGTCTAACCTGTACCATGCAGGTTAATGCAGCTCTTTCATGGCAGTTCATAGCTCACTGTCCTATATTTGGGATGTGAGCTGCAAGTAACAAAAGGATCTCAATGACAAAAGCAGTAACTTATTTAGAGATCCACATAAAATACAGTTCAATAATTCGCATGGAACATTTTCTTTGCAGCAGGTATATTAACCCTCTGTGCTACTTTATCATGAGCGAAAACTGCCACTAGACAACATTCTGATCTCTCGCCAGCAGGAACATTAACCAGCAGAGTTAGCTTGACATTTTCATTTTTGCCTAAAAATTGCTGGACAACCAAGAGACTCTGCAGCAGGTGCTTTTTAAACCTGTATTATTTCTAAACACAGCGCCCCCTCCCACTTTCGAGGTCAGCGCTAGGTGCGGTTTCACCGGTTGCACCACCCTAGAGCCTGCCCTGTGACTATATGCTTTGGCAGCACAGATTTCCCAAATGCCGACGTGAGCTCTCAGGGTGATGAGATTTACGAAGATGAAAATAAAACTCTGAGTGGGACCAAGGGCAACTGGAATTAAGAAAGTTATGTCTTTTCAGAATTCATGCTGCACATTTTTCTTGGTAAGGCAGCGAATCACAGGAAAATTTGTCTTTTGGAATACATTTCTGTGGACTGTTCAATGCTTACTAACTGTTTGCGTTTTTTGCAAACTTTCATTCTAGCAAATCAGGTGCAAACATTCAGGTCAATGTCTCATGCAACCTGACGGAGTGCTTAGTACATGAATGCAATATACTACCATGAAGGACCGCTGTTGTTTTCCTGGATTCTATGTTCTGTATGTACTCCACAGATACCAGGTCAATCAGGCTCCTTAGGACTTGGATCTCCAGCAGATGATTGGGAATGATGTGTCTGAACTAATGGAAAACAAAAACTGAGAAACTACATTGGAGGAAACAGATCATGGCAAACACATTTTAAAGAAAGGAAATACAAAAGAAATCGAAAATTAAAGGAAACATTTTAAAGGAAAGATAATTTTAAGAAAAATACCAAATTACATTAATCTTGGTTGGAGTTTAGGAATACTGTGGGGATTTCAGGTTCAGGGATGGGTAATGTGTAGTATGATGGGTTTAGGAATTGGGACTGGTGGCAGACAAATACAAAGAAATCCACTTAGTCTGAGATTAGGTTCAGAAACTATGTATAACAGTTCTTGTAGGCATGTTCAGCCCTGCGTGGTATAAGATGTAATGGTCTTTGTTTACTTCTAGTTGCTTTATTTAATTTTTATATGCTGTTGTCTAATCCAGAAGTATCACAGTCCGTTCAAATGAACAAACAAAAAAGTAATAGAAAGGGGAAGAATATATTGAAATGTTGGAAAAGACAAAGAAAACAGAAAATCTGTTTTAGTCCATAGGCTAATTCCAATATTTGTGCCCAATGTTGGTACATTTTTTAAAAAGGAAAACCATAACCCTATTTTTGAAGATTTCAGGCTATTAAAGCAACAATATAAAACATTGGCTGAGATGGTTTATGCACTCACATAATATATCACAACACCATTGAATCCTGCAAGATTTAAATTGGGGCACACCATTTCTCACAGTAAACATTCCCTTATTTCAGAGACAGTATTGGCTTCTGCTTTATGACAAAAGCTATTTTATCCCCCATTCTACTTCAAAGCAAGTGCTATACTGGTCCCCATGTTTGGTATTCCTCTCTAGAGGGCTACTCTTCTGTCCGTCAATAAATGTCACGTTAGCTAATTAGTCAGATAATAGGCCAACTGTTAGTTGAGCTAGAGTGACATCCTAGGCATATGGTCAGGTCTTGATGTGTCCCAGCCCCTAAACCTGGTAGCAAACCACCTACAAATCCCCCCAAACACCCCACTTTGGCAGAGACTACACCACACATTTCTTTCAGAAAGCTTTTGGGTTAGGGTTCGTAAAAATCCAGGCCGTAATTATTACACACAAAAAACACATTTAAAATTTTAAATATAATTTTACAAAACGTAATACCAGCCGCGGCCCGTGGAGGGAGTTGCGGTGGGGCAGGCAGGCGGGGCGGGGGAGGGGCAGAGTGGGGGGTGATAAACACCAGAATCTGGATGATTGCAGGTAAGTAAACAAATAAATTAATAAAACAAATTTCGTTCCGTGCCCTGCATCGCAAAATGCGATGCAGGGCTCGCTACCAAATTCGTTTTATTAATTTAATTGTTTACTTACCTGCAGTCATCCAGATTCCGTTGTTTATCACCCCCCACCCTGCCCCTCCCCCACCCCGCCTGCCTGCCCCACCGCAACTCCCTCCACGGGCCGCGGCTGCGAAATACGCAGAAAACATCGAATACTCTTCAATACAGTATTATTTACACAATTTTAAGGCTAACCTTAACAGAGACTCTAATACATAGCCAGCCCTAACCATAAACTACTCATTGTCTCTGTGTATCCTGCTTTGAGCCTAAAAGCGAGATTGTGACTGGTCCTCCTGTGAGGTCCCCGTAGTGATCTTTTGCAGGTGTCCATCTTCCCTCAAAGGTTACCTACCTAGGGCACCCCCATACCCTCAAATACCCCTCAGGGGTCTGTGCCGCTAGCTTTGGCGCCTACATGCCGTAAGGCCCTGTTGGCATCGTGCACCCCCCACTCCCTGCATCCTCTAACTGACTTGCCGTAAGCACCCCCTCGAAGGCACAGAGAGACAATTGTCCCCACCTATCCCAGGTAAAAGGATGCCTTCTATGGAAGGAGCAGAAAAAGACTGCAAACAGAAACAGTGCCGTTACATCCTGGAAGCTGAAAGGGAGAAAGAAAACACATAGCAACCTGCAACAGGAGAACTTCAGTTTTAACAACAAAATCGCTGCCTAAGGGGATGGTGGGTGAGACAAAAAACAGATTAGTATTGGCCCGTGGGGGCAGCCAGCGGCATTGATCTACTGACCACGGCGAGCAGTGAAAAGAGACCTTTTTGCCACTCCGTTGCCCCTTTTAAAGGGGCAGGGTCCGTCAGAATCCAGTTCCTGGTGAAGGTCCCCACATGCTGGCGTCCAATTCCTACATGTTTTATAGGCTAGTGCCAGCGGAGTCATCCGTCGCCACCATCAGCCCTTGTGCCAGGACAGGCATCTCGCCATATGCTTGTCAACCCCTAGTCGAGGATGTCTTGTCAGAACTTTCCTAGAGATGTCATTGAGAGATGGTTGTTCCTGTTCAAATTACTTTTGTATAAGGCTTTTGTGCTGAAATACATTAACTTTTTATACTTTAGAAATGCATGATCTAGATTAATTTCCGTTTCGTTGATTGCACAGAAAACAACATATACTGTCCTTTGTTGGTGTGCGTAGGTGCCACATGTGACAGAAACACATTTTGTGAGGTTCACCTTTAATACAAATGGTGTTCCCACGTACAGATTAGCAGTTCACGTGTGGTCTGTAGGGGGGTGAAGAATTGGTCTTTACACACATTAGCAATTAAAGATTGAGATAAAAGGAAAGGAATTTCAACACATGGACGCAGGAAGCAAAAAAGTAGTTGGCAGACCCCAGGGGTACTTAGAAATGTATACTTGTGCTGTAATGAGTGGTGCCACATATAATACATGTGAAAACAGTTTCACCAGTATCGAATCTGTAGCATGCGTAAGATTTCTAAAAAAACAATTCTTGGATAGGGTTAGCAAAGAAAAGGATGTTTTATATGAGCAACAAGGATCATCAATCGCAACTTTTGAATAGCTACATTGTATATTGTTGCATATGTTATAGTCACTCACTTTATATTATGTGCATGCTACTATAAGAAATATATTATCACTATATGCTAAAAATAGGATTTCCCATTTCTTTTGTTCCTTCTGTTAACCTAGGCTGGAGCCAATGTTCTTCTGCAGGATGTAAATGGAAATATTCCCCTGGATTATGCTATGGATGGAACAGAATCAAGATGTATCCTCTTAGCATTTTTAGAAGAGAACGGTACATTTTAAGCTTTACTTCTTGTTTCTTTAATTGAAAATGTTAACCCCTTCGCTGCTAAGCCTTTTCCCCTCTGTGCTAAGCCTTTTTTGGCTATTTGGGGTAGTTCGCGCTTCTGCCCCTGTAACCTTTTGACCACATAAGGTATCCACGCCAAATTTGTGTCCTTTCCTTCCAACATCATGGGTATTCTAAAGGTACCCAGGCTTTGTGGATTCCCCTGGGGGGACTCAGAAATTAGCCAAAATATAGCAACATTTTAGTTTGGGGGGGGGATGGGAAAAAGGCCTACAGATGAAAGTGTCTGTTTTTTCCCTGCAAATGGTATCAACGAAGGGGTTGTGGGGCTGAAATCACTATTTTCCCAGATTTCGGGGACAAGCAGACTTTTGTCAGAAAACCAAATGTTTTTACACAGTTTTGGAATTTTTCTGGGACATAGCCTATTTTTGCTATTTTTTGTGCTTTCAACCTCTTTTCAGTTAATGGTAGAAATGGGTATGAAAGCAATAATTGATCCTGGAAAGCTATACAATTTAGAAAAATTGACAAAATTCTGAATTCAGCAAGGGGTCATTTGTGTAGATCATTCAAGGTTTTTTCTTCATAGAAACTAACAGTTAAATGAATATAGGAAAAATTGAAAATGAGTTAAAAAAAACATACATTTGTGTCAACGTTTTCACCCGTAACTACTTCTAGTTATGACAGCTGTTTGACAGCAATATACCGTTAATTCCGCTGACCCATTCTGGTTATGGGGATATATAGGACTTGTAGGTTTGTCAAGAACCCGACGATTCCAGAGCCAATAATTTCTTGCAATGGTTTTTTATTATGTACAGAGTATGTAGCAGTTCATTTGGGAAAATATATACATGGAAAAATCGGTATGAAAGACACCTATGTATTTTTGAAATTGAAACAAAATATAGAGTTTAGAAACAGTAGATGTTTGCCCATTTCCGAAATTGTGAGTACCTATACCAGCATGAGAATTATAGGTCATTTTTCAAAACGACTTCTTTTTTTACACATTGTCTTCTGCATCGGAAGTCAATAGGTAATAACAGTTGCTCTACAATTCTGTGTTACCCTAATTCTCCCGATAAAAATGGTACCTCACTTGTGTAGGTAGGCCTTGTGCACGCGACAGGAAATGGCTCAAAACACAACGTGGACACACTTAATTTTTACTGTGAAAACTGATCCTTTTTTTGCAAAGTGCCTAGCTGTTGATTTTGAACCCTAGCTCTGCCTGCACCTAGGGAAACCTAGCAAACCAATACATTTTTGAAAACCAGACACGCAGGGGAATACAGAATTGGCTGACTTGACTAGCTCTCACCATGTTCTGTTACCCAGAATCCCTTGCAAACCTAAAAATGTGTGAAAATAAAAAACATATTATCAAGTTTATGTGGTGAAAGGTTATGGAATCTGTGTGGATCCACAAATTCCACACACCCCGTGTTCCCCAAAGTCTTCCAAGAGAAATGGTACCTCACTTGTGTGGGTAGGCCTAGTGCACGTGATAGGAAACGGCCCAAAACGCAAAGTGGACACACCACATTTTCACAGTGAAAACGGACCCTTTTTTTGAAAAGTGCCTAGCTGTAGATTTTGAATCCTAGCTGTGCCGGCACTCAGGGAAACCAGCAAAACTATACATTTGTGAAAACTAGACACCCAAGGAAATCCAGGATGGGGTGACTTGTCTGGCTCTCACCAGGTTATGTTACCTAGAATCCCTTGCAACCCTCAAAATGTGTCAAAAAATAACACATTTTACTCACATTTCTGTGGTAAAATGTTTTGGAATCTGTGTGGATCCACAAAATTTCACCTACCCCGTGTTCCCCAACGTCTTCCAAGACAAATGGTACCTCACTTGTGTGGGTAAGCCTAGTGTACGTGACAGGAAGCGGCCCAAAACGCAACGTGACACACCACATTTTCACAGTGAAAACTGACCCTTTTTTGCAAAGTGCCTAGCTGGAGATTTTGAACCCTAGCTCCGCCAGGCCCCTAGGGGAACCTAGGAAACCTATACATTTTTTAAAACTAGACACCCAGGGGAATCCAGGATGCGGTGACTTATCAGGCTTTCACCAGGTTCTGTTACTCAGAATCCCTTGCAAACCTCAAACTTTGTTTAAAAAACAAGTTTTCCTCACATTTCTGTGGTGGAAAGTTCTAAAATCTGTGTGGATCCACAAAATTCCACACACCCCGCATTTCCCAAAGTGTTCCAAGAAAACTGGTATCTCACTTGTGTGGGTAGGCCCAGTGCCCGCGACAGGAAACGGCCCAAAACGCAACTTTGACACACCACATTTTCACAATGAAGACTGACCCTTTTTTTGCAAAGTGCCTTGCTGGAATAAAATATTTCTATTTGATTAGTGGCTTTCCATTATTTTATTTGGTGCTATTTTAGGGAATACAATGGATCTGACTCATTGTTTGAACATTATTTATTAGGTATTGTGAAATTGCACTTTTCGTATGACTGGCATTACGTTTACTTTAGATTTCTCTTGATACAGCCAGAGGTAATGCCACGGGCTGTCTTGCTCTTGTCCCTGTCTACATAACGGACCCTAAGATAGGGATTTCTGTTGTCAGGTCTTAAGCTGGAGCCTATATTGAGTCAAAGTTATTTTTTGTAATGTTTTTGACAGATTTTAAGGATTACCGCTAATTTTTTTAAAGGAATTTTCTAGTGTACGGTGTATTTTATCCTGCTCATATATAATCGTGATTTTATTTGTCTGTGGCTGTTTTTATTTGTAAGTTTGTTTTTCTGCTTTTATGGCCTACATAGGCCGAATGAAGAAACATTAACAAGTTGACAAGAAGATTTAAAATCTATCGAAAAAGTGCCTCTAGCACAAAATCTACCTAAACATGTTATCACCTGATGTTACAATCAAAAGAGACAATTGCAGTTTTCTTTCTCATTTCTTGCTGTCGACCTTCAGCTTGATGTGAGGATTTTTATGCGTCTGACAAAGCTTTAGTTTTTTTCTGTACTTAATGAGGGTTTGGTAATGTTAAAAAGATGTTCAGATTAATTAATCCTTGTATTTTGGCTAATTTAGGTAGAGATCCTTTGTCATTGTCAAATGCAGCATCACATTGCACGTGCATCATACCCTTTCAAAGAACTGTCAGTCATTTCCTGAACTTCAGCTGTGAGAAAGTGGATTATAGGATGGGATGGATGGTAGGCCACCTCAAGCAACACAATGACTATTCTTGCTAAGTCCACTAAAGGTTTCTGTAATTTAAACCTGAGCTCAACCCCTGGCAACTATGGCACAGAGTAGACAGGCAAGACTTAAGTTTTTTTAAAGCATTTAGAAGTACCAAAACAGTAAAACAGTTGAAACCACAGCACAATTAAATCCCACTCCAACTAATAAAACTAGAGAATAATTTAATTAACAGAATAACAAAAATCTAATAAGGAGAACCTGTAATATGAATTTGAAGAGTTTAAATTTAAAAATAAGCACACCATTTTTAAGTATCAAGCAAGGTCATCTGGTTACACTTTACTGGGACAAAGGCGCTATTTAAGTCTGACAGCACTGGAGGGCAGACTGAACACTAGGTTTCTCCTGGTCAGACGTTTTACCTTCTGACTTAATCTCTGAAATAGAAGTTAAAGTTTCTAAGCAGGGCAAGGCAGCAGACTGCGGCCAAAAAGGGCTCTACAAGGCCAGATAGCCGGCCGATGATATTGTTATCTTTTGGTGGGAAAGCTTCGAGTGGTAGAAATCTAAAATTCACTGTCTAAGGTAGGTCCCTTGTCAGTCGAATATTTTCGGTGCCTTCGCTCGTTGAAGATTTCAATGCTCGGACATAGTCAATGTTATGGAGTTTGGGTTCCTCCATCAGGCAAGTCTGCAAAGTTTAGGCAAAAAAAACTCCACAATGCCGAATCCCCTTTACGTCCCACTAAAACAGATGTGCTGCTGCAGAAAAGCTCTGAGAGGGAGCAACCTGAATCCTTGGCCCAGCAGCAACGCACCTTTTTCCCAGTCCTCCGGAGGTGTTTGGAGTCAAAACGTTTTCAAGTCCCATGTTTCTCAGGAGGATAGGAGGAGTACACTTTCACACATTCAAGGGTCCCAGGACCTCAAGTACATCATTTGGTGGTCAAGACTCACTCCAGTAGAAACCATCAGCAGAGTCCAAGGCAGGTCCAGTTGTAAGTGGTCAGCTTGACATTTCAGGAAAAAGGCTTCTAGCAGCTTGTTGTGTCCCTGTAGCCTAGCAAGAGGTCAACTAACTGACCCAGGTTTTCCATTTCTTTGTCATGGGTACAAGTGAAAGCAGGCCCAGCCTCTGGGATCTCCTCAGAGTCTGAACAGCAGGTGTAGTCCTTCGTCTTCCAAACATCCAGTAGTGTTCTAAAGAGAGAGTCCAGGGGTGCCACATGAATACATGGCATTAGTCTGTGAATTGGGGGCCTCCAGGTCCCTCCCTAACCATTAAGAAAAAAGTTCCTAGGGATAACCCTGCCCACTTTTGTAGTAGTTCTTGTGTGCCCTACTGCAAACAATCTCATAGTGCCCTTCTTTACCTAAAACCAAAATGGCAAAACCTGTCATTCATTGTGCAAAGCTGCTGTGCCCACCTGAGAGGTGTGAAAAGAACAGATGATGGACGGACACTGAACAACTCAAACATTCACCCCAGTCATATATCTTGGTTAAATCCAATTTGTTTTGCTCGATGTGCCATTCCAGTTTGTATCTACTCATTTACAAACCAGTCTTGACCCTGTTCCCCATGGGAACAGTCCAGCACAAATTGCCAGGCCAGCTCCTCCCTGGTCGAGAAACAAGCATCCTGGGACCAGTATAGGGGTATCACTCATCATCACTCAGGCAAGCTTGAAGCCAGTGGCACATCATACCCTTCCCACCTAAGGTGACAAATGCAAAAAGAACAGGTGAAGGACGGAACGCTGAGCAAATCAAATATTCACCCCCTGTCACACATTTGGGCTAAATGTATCGGTTTTTTGCTCGCCATGCCATTCCAGTTTTTTCCCAGCCATATGCAAATCAGTCTTGACCCTGCTCCTCATGGGAATAGTCCTTTTGTGTCCTGCGAGACACGTTCTTGTGTCTCGACAGGCACAGAGTTTGTAGCCACTCCCCTATGCGAGTGGGTACACTTGCATCCCTCACAGGCGTCATGAGTGACATGAGCCTGTTATTAAAAGGGCCCGGGTGCACATGTTTGTGGCCAGTTGAATGACTATAGATACTGTGTCCGTGTCAGTCCTTGTATAAGCATGTGGGCCTAGGGCCCACAACAAAACAAGTCCACCCCGAACTGCCAGGCCAGGACTTCCCTGGACAAGAAACAAGCATCTTGGGACCGTTTTCGGGGTATCACTCCTGATCAGCCAGGCTAGATTGAATCGAGTGGCATAGCGAGCACGGGACCCATGTCTGGGCATACCCTTATCACCTAGGGTTACAAATGCAACAAGAACAGATTTGGAATAGAATGCTGAACAAATCAGCCAATCATCCCCATTCACTGATTTGTGTTAAATCCATAGTTTTTTGCTCGCCAGTCCAGTTTGGACCCAGCCGTATGCAAATGTGACTCTGTCCTGCTCCACATGGGAACAGTCCAGCCCAAATTAACAGGCCAGACCCAGGAGGTGTGGCTAGGAAAATGAGAATCCCCTTCTCTGTGGTCACTTCACATCAGTTCTGGGGGTAGCTCCTCTCCAAATAGAATTGGAGGCTACCTAACTGGGTAGACAAGAGAGGGTCCTGCTCAGGTATCAGCTAGCATTTGCCTGTGACTCATTAGGCCTCAGTGAAGTTAATAACATTCCAGGGCACAGCCTAGATGGTCCCCCTACCAGAGAAGCAGAACGCCTCCCCACCCCAAGCCCTTTTTCTAAATTCTGTGGGCAAGTTTACACCTCACAAAGTGGACTATTCAGCTCCTGTATGACAGTTGGAAGCTCATGCAAATGGACTTCTAGAGGCTTAAAGTAGGAAATAGGTAACTTTCCAAAAGTTCCTTTTCGGAAAATATGTGTGTGTGTGTGAATAGCGATTGGGGTATTGTTCCTGCAAGGGGATTTGTAACTGCTTCTGTGCGGATGACGGAATGGTTCCATCATAGGCCGTGGTGCTCCTGTGCTGATGACAGAACTGTTATGTCATCTGCACAAGAGCAGAAAATCCTTCTGCTGTTTACAGCCGCTGGATTTCCTTTTAGCAACAACAGCCTCGGGAGCTGGGACAGAGCATTCCCAGCTCCCAAGGCTGTTTTTGATTTGACGGTCAGCGCGAATGGCGTGCTGACGTAATTTCACTGAAAATTAAAGCAAAATGAGTTTATCGCCTCCCCGAGCACCCAGGCAGACACGAGTGGGATCATTCAAAAGGGGAGAATCTCCCTTTTCCAATGATACCCTCCCTATTGGATGCCTGTATGGGGATTGGTGTAGGAGTGTAACTCCCAAGCAGGAATCCACTCCCCTAGACACCAGGGAGGGGGTAGCCGCCCCCTTGCAAGGGATTTTGCTCCTGAGGTATTTTTTGGCCAGATTAGTCTTTCTGCCCATCGGAGGCAAAAAGCCCACTGGGCACCACAGATGATTTTTTTTGCAATGCATAGGGGTGGGGGCTACTCAAAATGGATATGTCAATACCCCATAGGAACCAAGCAGTATTTTTTCTGTAGCCAGAGTAGGGGTGGGGGCTGCCCAGAATGGCATACCAAAGCCCTCATTCCCCATAAAAACAAATGGCCACAGTCTTTCTGCCCCCCCGGGGGCCACAAGGGGACAATCGTCCCTGATCTGCTCCACCCGGGGGCAGAAAGCCCACTAGGCACCAGGGATTTATTTTATAGTGTACGGGTGGGGGCTGACTAGAATGGGCATGCCAATGCCCCACTCCCAAAACAAATGGGCACAGTCTTTCTGCCCCCAAGGAGGGCAGATGCGGTCAATAGCCCCCCAATCAGTCCCCCGTGTGGCACATAGCCCCCTAGGCATAAGGAATATGTGTATAGACATGTCAGGGAGTGGCCCCTTAGGCAAAGGTCGCTCCCCTTTTTTTTGGTCACACATTTTTGACCATTTCTGCCCCCCTTGGGAGCAGATCAGCAATATTTTTAGGTTCATCTGGCCCCAAGAGTGACTAGGGAAAATTTCTGTGTGTGTGTGTGTGGGTGTGTGTGTGTGAGAACTGAAGTTCGGCTGATGGTCTGGGTGTACTGGCGTTACACTGTCTGTGTGTGTACTGGTATTTTGCTGGTGGTGTGCATGTACTGTCGCTTGGCTAGAGGTCTGCATGGATAGTGCTTGGCTTGCAGTGTGTGTGGACTGTTGCTTGGCTGGCGGTGTTCATGGACTGTCGCTTGGCTGGCGGTGTGCATGGACTGTCACTTGGCTGGCGATGTGCATGGGTGGCACCTGGTTGGCTGTATGCATGCACTGTCACTTGGCTAGCAGTGAGCATGGACCTTCGCTTGGCTGGCGATGTGCTGGTGGTGTGTGTGGATGGCGCTTGGCTGGCGGTGTGCATTGATGGCGCTTGGCTGTTGATGTGCGTGGATTATGCTTGGTTGGCAGTGTGCATGGATGGTGCTTGGCTGATGTTGCGTGTGGACTGTGACTTGGCTGGCAGTGTGCGTGGATGGAGCTTGGCTGGCAGTGTGCTGGTGGTGTGTGTGGATGATGCTTGGCTGGTGGTCTGCTTGTGGTGTGCATGGATGGTAACTGGCTAATGGTGTGCATGGATGGCGCTTGACTGATGGTGTGCATGAACTGGCGCTTGGCTGGCTATGTGACTTGCGTAGCCCCCAAAGTTTTATTACCTAGACTCTCCTGCAAACCTCACATTTCGCTGTGGAATATTGTGGAATCAACACGCCGGTACAAATTTCCCACCACCCAGCAATTCCCTTTGTCTCCCAATAAAAATGATACCTTACTTGTGTGCATGCCCAAAGCAGAGTCAGTCTAAAAACATATATAATGAAAAACTGAGGGGGAACCAAAGTGGCTCCAAAAGGGCAGTTTAAAAAGAAAGTTTTAGGCTGACTCTGTTTTGGGCACCCATACAAGTGAGAACTACCCCAAATAGCCCCCCACCAAAAAGGCTTGACACGGGGCGAGGCCTGGCAGGAGAGGGGTTTACAATACAACTATACTTGTTCTACATGTACATACCACACACCTTAATTATGCATAGAGCAGCCTACTTAGGGATAATTTATTCTTTTTTAAAAGAATGGTTTAGGGCTCTCAAAAGGAGTTATTTTGGCAGGTTGAATTAGCAGTTTTAAAAATGCACAGACTGACCACAATGGTAGGCCTGCAGTCATGTTTTCACTGTCACGTATGGCGCAATGGGTGACTGTCCATTTGTGACATCTACAACTTGCAGGTCCTAGATACACTCCGTACCATTTACTAGAAACTTATTGGTAAGGTAATATGCCACATAGCAATGAAGCCAAATTTAACATATTTCAGGGGTCAGACCTGATGCACTGGGGCCTCATTAGTAGAGTCCCAGTGCACAAAGTCAAAAACCAGCAACATTAGTCCCAAAAAAGAGTGACCATGCAAAAAGAGGCATTTTACTTAATCAGAGAAGCTGGTTTTGTTGTACATGATCCCACAGCCTCTCTGTTATGGGGACATGTCCTTGCTCAGCTAGCAGTGTGATGCTGCTGCTAAGACACCAAAAGTGCTTATATTGGTACTTAGCACCCACTTGAAATGAACTGGTTGTCTGCTTCTGCCCAATGAGTTATGTATGCTTGAATGCTTTTCTGCTTCACTTCTAGGTGCACCCCAAAACTGTTTGTCCTCAATATTCATAATACTAAAATTATAGGAATTTTGCTTCCAATATAGCACTTTGTTTATGTACCCTTAAGCAGAGTTCCATTTTTACTGTTTTAAGCATGAAAAGTAATGCATTCGGACATAGGTAGCATGATCCTCAGCAAGCACTCTGGAGGTGCTTGAAAGCACCATAAAAAACCTTACAAATTGACATTCGTGAATTTGCCTTATTATTAAACATATTTATATATTAGAAGAGTTAAAATGTGATTTGGAGGTAGGACATAGATTCATTCAGATGCCATATGAAAGGAGCATTCCAAAAATTGAAATCCACTTTTAAACTTGAAAAAATCCAGCGTTTTCATTTTTTTAAGCTAAAATGGACAATAACCAAAAGAAGGATATAGACATCGCTCCCTGCCCACTGCTTTCAAGGCAGAAGTTCATTACAATATTGTATATCCTGATTCAGTACAGCATAAACTACTATTTACAGCTGTCTGACTATGATAATAATGTCAATCTTTAACTAGCATTGGCATAGCATAACAACCTTCCTTTGCTAATATGTATTGGAAGCCTGTTAGAAATGGGGGACTCTATTTGGTAGAGGTAGGTACCTTTGTCCAAATAAGGACCCTTTATTCTAGTCAGGGTAAGGGGGATACACTTCTAAAATAACCCCTGCTCACCCCCTTGGTATCGTGGCACAAGCAGACAGGCTTATCTCAGAGGCAGTGTGTAAAGCATTTTTGAACACATACAGTAATACAGTGAAAACACTATAAATGGACACCACAACAGTTTAGACAAATAAGTAATCTTTATCTAAACCAAAACAAGACCAAACAAAAAAAATCCACAATACAGTATTAAAAATAAGGCTTTCAAATTGTAGAAATAGTTCAGTTCCATGCAAGTTGTAAATGCAACACTTTTCTCACAAAGTACCTTGGATGCATCAGGCAAAACAAATAAAATGGTCGCAGGAAAGGTTATGCGTCGGTTCCTTACACTCAGGGGAGGTGATGCGTCGGTTCCTTACTGCTGCGCAGGAGAGGTGATGCGCCGATTCCTGACTGCATGGGATTTGATGCGTCTGTTTCTTACTGTGGCCCCCCAATGATGTGATAGTCTTGGAGCCTCGATGCGATGCATCGATCTGGCACAATGAGTGGTTTCATGCAGCCACACAGCAGACTTGCATTGAATAGGTGCGACGATCTTGGTCTTCGGAGATCATTACACCCAATGCATCGGGTGGTGATTTCTTGAGCCGCAGCAGGCCCTGCAATGGTTTGTTCGGCGATGTGTCTGAAACAGGTACGGATGTGTCGTGCTTCCTCAATGTTGTGTCGATTTTTCAGCTCCCAGCAACAAACAGCCTCCAGGGTTCTTAAACAGCAGCAAACACCTCTTTGCAGGTTGGAATTCCCAGCAAGAAAATTCAGGGGAGCTGTTGGTGAGGTCTGTATGTCCCTGGGACTTCAGAACAGGAGGCAAGCTCGGTTTCAAGCAATTGGAGATCTTCCTCAAGAGGACAAACCAACCAGCAAAGTCCTTTTTTCCTTTCCTTGGTGGCAAGCAGCCACTGCAGGCTAACCCCAGACAGCAAATACCACAGGGGCAGTTTTCCTCCTAAGCTTATGCGTCTCTTCTCCTTGGCAAAGGTGTCTCTCTTGATTCCCAGAAGTGATCTAAAAGTCTGGGGTCTGGGCCCTCTTTTTATACCCAAAAACCTTTTGTTCTCTGAAGGAAGAGAGTGTCTGTATCCAGCCAAAACCAGTTCTGTGGGGTACTTTGCAAGTGCACAACCACCTCCATTGTTAGTGTGAGCCCAGGCTCCAGACACACCACAGGGAAGTGGAGCCATCATTGTGGAAGGCAGGCACAGCCCTATTCAGGTGAAGGTACTACTCCTCCCACCACCCCAAATGCAGGCCATGCCTATTCAGCCCCGCCCTGACTAATCAGACTTCTGGAACCGCTGCCCCTCTCCAGCCCCTGTCATCCAACAACCAGACATGCAATACACAAACCTAGCATATGCACACTGGATGGTTAGGCAAGAAAATACCTACTTTCTAAAAGTGTTTTCAAACACACATTGTAAAAATCACCCTCACTAAAAGATGCGCTTTAACATTCTGAGTTCAGGCATACTATACTTTACTTTTCTATATTGTTCCTAGGGTCAGTTATGTTTATAATATGTTATAAACAAACTCCCCATTCTGTCCTACGGGAATAGATAGCCTTGCAATAGTGAAAAATAAAATTAGCAGTATTTCACTTTCAGGACATGCCACACACATCAGGGCATGCCCTAGCTTTTACATACACTGCACCCTGCCCACAGGCATACCTTAGGCCTACCTTAGGGGTGACTAATATGTAAAAAAAAGGGAAGATTTAGGGACTGGCAAGTATGTGAACTTGCCAAGTCGACATGGCAGTACTAGACTGTACACAGGCTCTGCAATGGCAGGCCTGAGTCACATTTTACAAGCTGCTTCTCTGGGTAGCACAGTCAGTGCCACAAGCCCACCAGCAGCATTTGATTTACAAGCCCTGGGCATACATAGTGCACTGTACTAGGGTCTGACAAGTAAATCAAATAGCCAATCCTGAAAACACTAATCTATAACACAATTTATTAAAGAGATCATATGCACTTTAGCACTGATCAGCAGTGGTGAGGTGCCCAAAGTCATAAAACCACCAACAACTGGTCAGGAAAAATACAGGAGGAAGGCAAAACGTTCTGGAATGACCCTGCAAAAAGGACCAAGTCCAACAGTGCATATTGTCTTTACCAATGTAGTGCAAGCACTAGTGGAAGGCAGCCATCTTGGATTTCTATTTTCTACGCTTCCAAGAGGCTGTCACGGCGCCTGCGTATTTAACGTGGTGACAATCCTTGAAGTATGGAATAAAATAAACCAACATTATCCTCCGTTATTTTGCATACTTCCAAAATGGCTGCAATATTGCATCTAAATGCATTTTAGAAATGTAGACAACAATGCTCAAAGATTGTGACATTTCTCAGGCATTGGCAAAGCAGATAGCTGCATTTAATGAATAGCTGACTCGCAACAGGGGGAGTGTAGGGAGATGGAGTTGGGAAACAGAATTAAGCGAGACACTGCTGCAGTAGTGTTCACTATGAGAAAGATAAATACAGCAACACTGTAGGGCGGGGGAACCAATGATAACTGATGGGGTTGGTGAAGAGGAGACAAGGAAGAAGTGCAGAAGGAACAATAGAAAGGCAGCAGCGAGATGAGAGAAAAGAGTATGACTGGTAGGTGTGGAGACGAGGAAGAGAGGAAAAGAAAGTCAGAAATACGGCGAGAAAGAGAGAATGATTGGGGAAAAACTAATGTAAAGGGAACACACACAAGAATAGGAAAGAAACCTATTGACAAACACAAAAATAGGGTGGGAAGTTATGTAATCGAAAGAAGGAAATGAAATAGACAAGATAACCATTTAATTACTGACAAGATGCAGACCCAAAGGCCACGCTCAGTATATGTCAATATATTGGTTGTAATGCTGTCTGTGACAGATAGCAAAACTGTATCTAGTGAGTCCACAAAGAGAGAGCGGCTACCTCTCCTTTAAACTATAGTCTATTCGCCATATTCATCCTTCTTTCGTAAAATATATGTAAAAAAGGGCTGGTGTCCTCATTTAAAAATAGGTTGAACAAAATGTAAATAGTTCTATATTGCAGACAGGATTTCAGAAGGGCCAAATCTTTTTACCAATATCTTTTCCCTCCCAAACTGGGCCACTTTCGCCGTGAGAAATTCCCCCTCTCATCTCCATTGTGATTTCATTGATTTACCGCTCGCTTTAAACCTGTCTATAGGACTCTTTTGATTTTAGAATGCATAACATTTGAATTTCTGAAGACCTGTTTCGTGCTATGGCCTTGTTAAATGAGGGGAATTGCAACCTTTGATGGTGTTAAACAAGGGTTTTAATTACCCTCCATATTGCTTAATCTATTTATCTCTGATCTAAGTGGAATCATATTGGATACTAATGTTGCATTACCTAAAAAATAATTGGATTACATCTTCCTGCTCTATTTTGTTTCAGATGACATACTGCTAAGAAATATGCCGATAGGAATGCAGTGGGGATTTATTATGCTAGGAATCTACTGCAGTGCAAATTATTTTGTAGTAAATTCATTCAAAAGCAAGATCATACAATTTGACAAATGCAACCATGGATTTAAATGGAAATATTTGTTCTTCCTTGGGTGATGGTATTCTTAACAGAGTAGTTTTAAGGACTGTAACTCTGGGCTGCACAGTTTTCTACCTAAGACACAAGTGCCTCCTGGTTCTTTAGGAACCACCACCAGATGCACGAGTCACTATGAATTGATAGCAGTGGGTCAGGCTTTCCCTGTGTCAATCATCCCTCGAAGTAGTGTTGTACCCTGAAAAGCAATGGATAATTCTAGTTATGACAACAGACACATAAAAGAGCAGACCAGGTCTATGGGAGGGTGTGTCGCCATGTCAAGGAACAATTGAAAGTGTGTATGAGCGAATGCTGTCAAAGACATAGGCTTGAACAAATCCCCTCAGCCCACCGTTGTGGTGGAGTTAACGTCATGTGGGAGTTTGTTGATCATTCAAATACCACATCCGACCATGTATTGCCGGTGCGGGAGTGAATGTCAATAGTCTTAGCCATATTGTCTGTGCTAAGTTGAAATAGATAGAAGTGCAGTGCTCTGGTGAAGGTGAAAGTAAAATTGACTACATAGACTATGAAAAATGTTCAAAATTAAGTCAGTGTGTCAAGGGTTAAAAGCACGCCTAGTAGTAAGACTACCTTATGGCGCAGTGCATAGCGGTCGACATGTTTCAGCCAACGGGGCGCTGCCCCAGCTTTCTTCAGGACCTTGGATGTAAAGAAAAGCTACTGCAATTGAAAGTGATGTGTGAAGTGACACAAAACAATAAATGTACTGAGAAAAGTTACATAGCTACCAGGAGGTAATCGCATTCGGATGCCCACAGGAAAGAAAGAAGAATGTCTTCTTCCCAGCTTTGTGTGGGTGAAGACCTCACCTCACCCGGCAACCGCTCGGGAGTATGAGGCCCCACTCTGTCCGTCGGTGCCTCCGGTATTTTGCAAGCGGAAGTGGAGTTATGCTCACGTTCCTTTCATCATTCTTCTCCCAAATGGGCTTCCTCTACAGGATAACACAAGGTTCATGCTTCACAACTCGGTCGCAATTACTAAAAATCTGTAGCTTTTGTTTTACACACAGTTTGCCATTTCAAACTGAAATTAATTAGGTTTCTTCTGCCAGCGTTTAGTCTAGGGAACTAAAGTCGGATCAGGAAGATAATTAAGAATTAAAATAGATTTAATTGCTATGGCGAACAAGCAGGGGTGTAGGAAGAGGAGTGCCGTGGGTGCGGGCCGCCCCGGGTGTCATCACTGAGGGGGGGGGTGACAAAATGGCAAAAATATGTTTTTTAAACACATATTTTTCCCATTTTGTCACCCCCCCCCCCTCAGTGATGACACCCGGGAAGGCCCGCACCCACCGCACCCTCTTCCTACACCCCTGCTTGTTTGCCATAGCAACTAAATCTATTTTAATTCTTAATTATTTTGATGATCCGACTTTAGTTCCCTAGACTAAATGCTTTCCCATTTTGTGAAGCTGGGGGTGACAAGAAGTTTTCCGCACCGGGTACCATCTGTACTTGCTACGCCACTGAGAACAAGTTATAGTTACCCTTGCTTCATTTCCCTTCAAGTCCCTGTCATATAAATACAATATTTACCTTAGTTTATAATCTCACCATATGTTTTTCCTCTTCGGGGCCCTTCTTCACAAGGGCGACTAACTGGTAAAGCTGCATCTAAAAAATCATCTCATCCAATTTCTCTTTACTAAGATGTTTACACTTACTTTGGGCAGCAGGAATCTGGAGGGTTGGTTGCTTTCCGCTTGTGCATCATGGCCTTTCAGCCATGACATATAGAAATATTTTAAAATATATGGTCTTGTAGCTCAGGACTCTTACTTATTTATATTGCCAACATCCTCTTAATAAGCCTGAACAAGAAGGCACTGTCTGCAGACAGTTTAGTCACCACTAGAGTCCTGGATCTATTAATGTAATGATCACTCCTGCTGACCTCCTGTTCTGAGCCACAGGGACACAACAAGCTCGGGAGGTTCCCTGCATCTGCCCAACTGATCTGCATCTGGGCCTGCAACTGGACCTGCCTGGGTCCTGCTGGCCTCTGCTGGATTGAGTTCTTGATCTCCAAGAGGTGCCCTCAGGTACTGGACCCATGGTGTGGCATCAGTTGAGCTCCCCCCTAAAGAAAAGGAGAAATTCTGAAGTGTTGGGCTCTTCGCAAATGCACTTTTCCGTGCCAAGATCTTTCTGACCTTGTCACCCACCCATGCTGAAGTTCCATTGACGCTGAGTCATCACGTCAGAGCGACTGCCAACAATGTCTGAAAACACAAGATCTACACTTTGCACTACAGCATCAACAGCTTGTGGTGAAAGCCCATGCAGAGCTCCAACAACGACCGCCCACTATGCACGACAGGATCTTAGCTCTACTTCTACGACAATCTGTGATGCTCTTACTGCTCCTTTCGGCTCCATTTACCGCAAACAGAACTCTTCGTGCTGGACTTTGAAGTGAACTTTTTAAAGGGACTAACCTAATCTCTGTATCCTGCCGGTGCTCCAACCTGATTGGTCTGAACTTATGACTTTTACTTAGTCTCGTAAGACCAGATAACTGCAACAGGGGCTTTTCGGTTTTAGGCACTTTATTTACCTGAAATCTTTAAAATTGCTAATCTTCGGTTCTACTGATTGGATTTTTGTCATCATGTTCTCAAATAATTTAGTACATTTTACTTTATTTTTGTAAATTGGTGTGGGATTTTTCTTGTGTTGTGTTTTCACTTTATTACAGTTTGAAGTCCTACATAAATACTTTACACATTGCCTCTAAGTTAAGCCTGACTGCTTTGTGCAGAACTACCAGAGGGTCAAGCACAGGTTAATTGGGGTTTCTTGTGACTTCACATTGACATAAATTGCGGCTGCTGCATGAGTAGGGTTTCACCCCTCATCCAGAAACTCAATTTCCAACACGGTTCTAGCACTAAGGTAGTGAAGAGGCTCCCTCAGAGGACTAATACTCATCTAACATGATCACACAATGCAAATACAATGTTTCTCTTATTTGTAGTACATTTCTGATAGCTTATCTTTGAGTGTGAAATAGCACCGGTAAAAGAATGCAAACATTTTCAAAACATCTCTTTCTGCCTTAATTTGTGGTTCCACTTCACCTGTTATTGTTATTGTTATTTTTAAGTGCTGTTATGACATGCAATAGCTTTTCCGAGGAGTGTCCCAGCACAGAACCAAGAAGAGTCTCTGACTGAGCAGCCAAAATTTATGGGAACAGATGAGTTTTTAATAGTTTCTTAAAAGCTAGCGGGGCCTGAGTATTGCACAGTGAAAGTGGGAGGGCATTCCAAGCCTGGGTGGCCTTAACAACCAGAGAGCGGCACCCAGTTTGTGGCGGGAGAAGCGGGGCACCCTAGCTAAAAGAAGGGCAGAAGATTGCAGTTGTCTTAGTGGGACATAAAATGAAAAACGTTTCTGTAAATAGGTGGGCCCATGAGCATAGAGTGCTCGGTGAGCAATCACCAGCGATTTAAAGTTAACCCTCTCTGCCACGGGAAGCCAGTGGAGGGCGCGGAAGTAAGCACGCACACTACTCCTCTTAGTGGTACCCAAGAGCAGCCTACCGGCCTGAAAAACCGTAAGACTATTCATGGAATATCCAGGGATGCCAATATACAGGGCTTTAGCGTAATCCAATCGAGACAGAATTAATGCCCAAATGACCGTCTCTTTGGCAGACCTAGGAAGGGGAGGGAGAAAACTCCTAAGTGTTTTAAGGAGGCAGAAACAGGTGCCTGAAATCTTTTTCACCTGAACAGAAAAGGAGAGGTTATCTTCAAACCACACTCCTAGATTTTTGGCGGATTTCCCAATGGAAGATGGAAAGGGAAATCCAGGAGGCCAAATCGTATTCCTGAAATCAGTGGAAAAGTTGCCGTAGAGAAGGATCTCGGACTTGTCTTCGTTACACTTGAGTTGTGCCCTCACAAGCCACTCAAAAACTGTAGACAAGCACTGCTGTACAGACATTACTGAGTTCTCATCCGTTCCCCACGTAAAGAGGAGCTGGGTGTCGTCAGCATATGCTGTCACCTTATCCCCCAACTCCTCGCCTAAAAAAGACAAAGGAGTAACATAGATATTAAAAAGAAGGGGGCTAAGGGAAGACCCCTGTGGGACACCAGTGATGACCACCTGTGGAGTAGAGGCAGCCGGTGGCAGCCAGACCTGTTGAACCTGCCCTTCCAGGAAGGACCTCAACCAGCCCAAGGCCGCACCAGAGACACCAATCTCAGTGAGACAGGTGAGCAGCTTGGAATATGGAACCGTGTCAAATGCAGCCGACAAATCGAACAGTGCCGTCTCTGTACTGTAGGAACAGGGAAACCCAGACTGAGCTGGGTGCAGAGCGTCTGACTTTTCAACAAACTTAGTAAGTTGTCTTGTGACCACCTTCTCACGGACTTTGGCTAGGCTGGGAAGGAGGGAAATAGGCGATAATTCCCTGGGATCAAAGGGTGGAGGGTAGGCTTCTTCAAGAGAGGAAGGATTTTAGCCTGTTTCCACCCCCTCTGTACCCGGGCTTCAACGAGGAAGGCGTTGATAATAGCATTAACCTCAGGGTTAATAATCTCCACTACTGCAGTGTAGGAAGTGTAATCCAATTACATATCCAAAGTAAGAAACCAGGAGCAGTTGATGTGAGAAGTAGGATTTATTCCATACAAAAGACCCACGACAGGATACATGAACAGCAGGGCAGTAACTGAATGGCAGAGCAGTGAACTGAAAGATGCACCTTTTCAGGTCCAGAATCTAGAATACTCAAATACATACCTTCCTTAAAGAAGTACACTCTCTACACCCCCTTCCCTATAATATAAATCAAAACACACCAAAAAAATAAAAATAAAAATAAATATTTTCAATAATATACAAAATCATCAGAACGTACGGGAATCCTGACACAAGAACTGCATCTAATTGGTGCATGATCCCCAGAATCCCCAATCATATTTTGTACATTTTCAACATTTCGATGAACAACAGAATCGCCACCCCCAACATTCAATGAAGAATGAGAAGAAACACGAAACACAATGCCTAAAATCATTCTTCTGAGTTAGATCTCCAAAATCTAGCCAACTGGAATCAGCTTGTCCCACAAATCTATCACAAATGATTTTTGCCTGTTCCTTCGTAATCTTAACAACGGCATATCTGTTCCACCAACCACGACCCTGCAACATCACCGCCATCTTTGAAACTTTTACAACTCTGGGAGGTGCTGAAAACTTGGATTCACCTTTTGTAACTCTTATAGGCTTTTTTATAATCACCCAGTCCCCAGGAGAAGAAGTAATTTTGACATGTTTTCTTAAATCAAAATTTCTTTTATATGTTGCCTGGTTGAGTTCAACCTGTTTTCTGACTTTGTGAAAATCCACACTAGGACTTTCCCCTCCAATTTTTTCCTTCAACCAAGCAGGGTTAAGAGAAGAAACAGATTTTCTCCCCCTGAGCAAAAAATAAGGAGACACATCCGTGGTAGAATGCGGAGTAGTGTTGCAACTCCAAACTTTTTGACAAAGATACTTGCAAACATCCAAATCATTAGAAACAGCAGTTTGGATACCATCCTTCAACAGACGGTTAGCCCTTTCCACCAGACCATTTGACGAAGGAGTATATAAAGGTGCAAACACATGTTTAACCGAAGCACCACCTAAGAAATTCTCAAACTCACTGGAAATAAAGTGAGACCCATTGTCTGTTACAATTTCAACAGGAAAACCTTCCACCATGAACAAACGCTGCAGAAAAGTAATAACATAAGAAGAATCCGGCCTCTTAACAAATGAGAAATGAAGCCACTTGGAAAGTAATCAATGATTACAATCAAATATTTATTCTCAGAACTAAGCAAATAAAAAGGACCCAAAAATCCAGACCCAACTTTTGCCAAGGACCAGCAGGCCAATCAACAGGGTACAAAGGTGAAGTAGATAAACACCAATGCTTATCAGAACACAAACATTCTGGACATTTATTAACAAAATCCTTAACCTGTCCATCAATGCCAGGCCACCAGTACAAATCTTTAATCTTCCTGACCGTGCTTGAAGTTCGTAAATGCCCCTCATGAGCAAGTGAAATGATCTTAGAACGAATACCTTCAGGAGGAACAACTTTGTCTTCCCTTATTAAAACATTTTCCACAATAGACAAATCTGCAGCCACCTGAGCAAAACACCTATCTTGCATTGACAAACTTCTATCACCGGGCCAACCGTGCACCAAACATTTTGTAACCCTGCAAAGACCAGGATCATTGTCATCTGCAGCCAACCAGTCATCTTCAGAAAGTTTACTACCCTCAGCCAAATCAGATATAGTAAAAACGACATCAAAATCATTACTCTTCACATCAGATACAGCATCTGTCACCTCTAAAGGGATACGAGACAAACAGTCCGCCCTAACATTTTTTCCACCTGGAATATATTTGATGTCAAAATTATACTCCTGTAATCTAGCCAACAAGCGGACCAGCCTAGAAGAAGCTCTATTAGAAAAGCTATCCCCCAGCATATAAATCAAAGGCTTATGATCAGTGAATAGCTGAAAACGAGAGCCCCAAATGTACATTTGGAACTTCTCAACCGCCCAACAGCATGCTAAAGCCTCACGTTCTATCGTGCTATAATTAAACTCAGCACTATTTAAAACCCTGGACGCAAAGGCTATAGTGTATTCCTGACCATCAATCATTTGGCTCAAAACGGCTCCTAATTCTTTTGAACTAGCATCAACTGTGACAATAGTCCAAAATCAACTTTTTAACATTAATAAAAGCTTCTTGTGTATTTGTTGACCAAATATATTTAGCATTTTTTTAAGCAAATCACAGAGGGGTTGTACAATTAAGGCATATCCCTGCACAAAACTAGCATAATACTCGCTAAGTCCGTAAGAATGCTCACAAGGCATCCTTATCTTGAAGCCTTGGTGCATCCTTGATAGCATTTACTAAAGATAGCTTAGGTTTTATTCCCTCAGCTGATATATTGTGACCAAAGTAATCAACATTTTGAGTAACAGACTGACATTTTTTTTTATTCACAGTCATGCCAACACTCTCAAGTTTTTGTAACACACTTTCAAGAAGATTGTAATGAGATTCCATGGAGGCAGAATGAACCAAAATGTCATCCTGAAACGCCTGTATGCCATCAATATTAGAAAATAATTGATCCATAAGATGTTGAAACACACTGGCCACGGAAGCCAGTCCAAACGGAAAGCGTTTGTACATATAAACTCCAAACGGAGTAACAAGAGTAGTTAGGTGTTGAGAATCATTTGCAAGTGGAATAGCAGTAAAGTATCTGCTACCGCCTAAATTCGCCAACATCTCCTGAATTCTTGGCAATGGGTGGCAATCTACAAGAATATTACGGTTGAGTGCCCTCAAATCTGCACAGAGACGAATCTCTCCAGAACTCTTCCGTGCTACGACACTCGCAGAAACCCACTCAGATGATTCCACTGGGGTTATGATGTCTTGAGAACATAAGTCTGAAAGCATTTTTTTTTAAATCATCACGAGCAGATAACGGGATGGGTCTACACTTCTGGATAACTGGAATAGCATTATCCTTAAGAACAATGCTGGCTGAAAACAATTAACTAAACCAACCTTGTCAGAGAAAACTGAAGAATACTTGACCAGTAACTCCGATAAGATAGGGTTCTCAGATGTTAATGGAATCTCATCTGAAATAGAGAGAATAGGAAAATCTCCCAACACAACAGGATCTGCATGCCCAGGTTTCAGCATAATTCCCAATTTCGCTTGATCCTGCCAACCCAATATATCGCGACCGTTAACAGCCACATATACTTTAGTGTAAATCTGTCTCCCTTTGAAATTGACAGAGTCTGAAAAATAACCACACATGGTGATATCAAATTCACCAAATGCCTTTGGATTAACATCAGTAGGCTTAAGTAAAACATTGCACCAAAATTTCTCAAACGTTCTAAGATCCAAGATGGTGATCTGAGCACCAGAATCAGCCATAGCATTAATATTGATTACTCCGATCAACACACTGCATAAAGGACCCTTACACTTCGTCGTGTCATTATTCAAAGTGTTAATCTCTATTGTAGATAGGGAATTACTCATAGCTTGGCACAATTCATCCTCATCAATTTCAAGAGCATTCACTTGTTTCTTATATTTAGAAGCCCTACACACTGTATTAAAATGTCCAATCTTGCACGTGATGCATCTTTTACAAAGAGCTGGAGAAGTAGGATTGTTGCCAAAGTTGTACTTGGAACCACACCTATAACAAACCCCTTTAGTTTCAGAATGAGCCCCTTTAGTATCAGAATGTACATTGGAATTCTTAGGTTTTGTAGATACAACATTAACAGTAGGATAATTACTTTAACACAAGTAGATGAATCCCCAGATGTGAGCTTGGTTGAAATATCTTGTGTCAAAATTTTTGACGAAACTACAGACCTCTCAATACTGCGAGCGATGTCCATAACCTCATCCAAAGACGGGTTCTTACAGGTTAATATTCGCTCTTGGATTTTTTTACTGAAACAGTTGAAGACCAACTGATCTCTTAAAGCCATTTAGAAGCTAACACTCTTAAAATAGCCAGGTAGTCTTCTATTGACTCCTCTTGCATTTGTTTTCTTTTAAAGAAAACATGCCTTTCTACCAATACAGAAGGTCATCTACATAGTTCTTTCCTAATCTAGCTAATGCTTCTTTGTAAACATTCCATGTTTCGTCACCAGATGGAGCTGCTACAACAGATAAATTATCGAAAACATCTTGGCCAGCACTACCTAAATGATTAAATAATAAAGCCTTCTTTCTTGAAGCAGCGTACTTAGTAGCATCAATAGCTTCAAGATAGTTATCAAAAATTTGAAACCACTTGTGCCAAGGAACCAAAGGTTTACCAGGAAGTTGTAGAAATGCAGGAGGTTGCATAATGTTTTTTGAAGAAGCAGACATCTTTTGACAGAAGGAAAAAAAAAATAAAAAAAAATAAAACACTGTTGAATGACTAAACACCGTTGAATGTGCAAAAGGCTCAAAATACCAATAATCAAAATGGCAATTATGAGAAATAATACATTATGCAGTAAACATTTTTGTGAAATATAGCACTAAGTAAAATAAGTTATAATAAAGTCACCAAAGAAACTTGTAATCCAATAACGTGTGCCTATCACGGAAAGTAAGCACTGCACAACTGATAAGAAGAATAACGATGAGACGAGGTGGAATCTTCTTGTGAACGTGAATGTAAATAGATAAATAACGTTTATCACTATAGCGGTGATATTTCCTTATAAATGCTTTAAAGTTATGATTTTGTGCAGCAATTTCCTTCAATTACAATGAAGTGACGTTTTCCGCTGTAGACCGGTGAAACCTTGTAAAGTTATGATTCGCGCTGCAAAATACATCCAAGAAGGCGGAGGGATGTGACCTCTGAACGTGACGTGGTGACATGGTGGCTTGACCTTAGGAAGTCAACCAAGCAGTACGTCACAAGAGCAGAAATCCAGGGAAACAAGAACACAGTCGCGCGGCTCATGGAATGCAGAGCACGCAGGTAGAGACGCTTGGCTCGATGAGAACTCGGCAAGCAATGTTTAAGGTGAATTGCATATATTGAAGTAGCCAGAAAATGAAAAATCCAAGTGTCCCCAGACTTGTGGCGATATGTCAAACATAACAAATTAATGGTGCTTTAAAATAGTAACGTCGGAGTGAAAATGAGGGGTAGATTCTAGTTAGCAAAAGAAGTAGATAATCGCTAACTTGGGAGCCAAGTCTTGGATTAAACCATTAATATAAGCAATCAAAAAATACCTTGGCAGAGCGTTCAAAAGAGTCCAAAAGAGTGTTCAGGAAGATTTTCCCATAAAGTTCAAATATTATCCTAGTCGGTGGGTCTTGAAGAAAACGTCGCCAATAAATGTAGGAAGTGAAATCCAATTACATATCCAAAGAAAGAAACCAGTAGCAGTTGATGTGAGAAGTAGGATTTATTCCATACAAAAGACCCACGACAGGATACATGAACAGCAGGGCAGTAACTGAATGGCAGAGCAGTGAACTGAAAGATGTACCTTTTCAGTTCCAGAATCTAGAATACTCAAATAGACACCTTTCATAAAGAAGTACACTCTCTACATGCAGCAAGCAATCTCGCCGCACAGGGATCAGTGGGAGAGCCAGACTTCAAGCCCTTCAAGACCTTGAGAGAGGCAGAGCATACCTTGGGGCAACCGGTGATAAGGCAGTAGGCCCAGATGCAAAAAGAGGACCGCCTGTATCACGCGTATTTTATCTAAAAAAAAGTTAGATAAAGTATTACACCAGCCCTCAGTGGCAGGGAGAGCACATGTTTGAGCAGCAGGAGACGTAAAACTCTGAACTATATGGAAAATCTCCTTAGAGTTGTTACAGGCCTGCTCAATACGGGCTGACAAATATTGCTTTTTTGACTGTAAATTGGCAGCATAGTGGATTTTTTGTCTGCCCCTAAGAGTAGCCTTAGCCAGGAGGCAGTAATCACTATGGCACCAGATCGGTTCAAGTTTTTTACAGTGCTGTTTAAGCAGGCGCAAGTCAGATGAATACTAGGGATTAGAAGGCGAGGCCCTCGAAAACCTAGAGGAAGTGGGAGTAACATGCGAGGACATAGAATTGGATAACCAATTAGTGAAGTCCGCAAGACTCCCATCATGGTCTGGGGTAAGAGCAGGTCTAGATGCCACCAGAACCACCTCCAAGTTGGAAGGATCAACTTTTTTGAAAGCTGGTTCCCGAGAGTTGGAACCCGTCGCACAAGCCGAAACCAGCTTCCAGGAGAAGAAAGTAAGGAAATCATCTGACCATGAAATTGGCAGAGGATCCTCGGTCGTGTTAATGAAATTAAAGCATATAGGGTCAAGGATATGACCACCCTGATGAGTCGGGCGAGTGACCCATTGCAACAGTTGGGCGATCTGAAGGATGTCTCCCAGCGCGAGGGCGTCTTTCGAATCCGCCTGGTCAAGGTGGATCTTCAAATCCCCCAAGATCAGATATTGTGGAAAGGGAAGGGCCCTTGTGGTCAGAGCATCACCCCAAGACTGCAAAAAAGACCGTGCAGAGCCCGGGGGGCGATAGATCAGTGAGCCTCCCAACAAGAAATGGGGGCGAACCTGATACTAAAGTCTAAAGCCTCCCTGTCACCCCAGGCATGTATATCGCCCCTAATAAGGTCCCATTGATCTCTGAATATGATCGCCATTCCCCCACCCCTCCCCTCCAGGCGAGCAGCCCTGGGGATTTTATATCCCTTAGGGATGGCCAGGGTAACAAACGGGTCAGATGTTTTATCCAACCACGTTTCTGTGCTGAACAAAAGGTTGAGCGGTGGTCAGAGAGGAGTTCAAACACATTGCAGTGATGGTTTTTTAGAGAGCGCACATTAATAAGAGCTGATGAGATAGATTGCTGCTTATATGGCTTAGACAGAGAGCCCGGGGTGGCGGGGATAAGAGAGGTATTGGGCCTAGACAAAACCCGCATGCAGCACACGTATTATCCTGGGCCGCCCGCAAGTCAAACTGGGAATGAGTTTGACCAGCTGAGCGGCGAAGAGCCCCAAGTACCTCCCTGGAATAAGATACCATCACCCTGGCGTCAGTAAGTCTGCCGGCAGAATGACTGGCCCTGGCACTTTTGGGATGCTGAGGCGCAGACGGGCTTTCCTTAGGCGTGTCCGCTCAGCATACATATTTATAAGCCGGCAGCCGGAAAAAGCTAGAGAGGGCACTGACTGAAAATGGCGTCTCTCAATGGCTGACTGGCAATGCAGGAAGTGAGTACAGCCCCCCCAAGGGAAAGATCAGTGTTCAATTCCCCACAAACAATCGTTTTACAAAGTTTAAAAATTCTGTTTCAGTTAGCAGCACATAGATCACCATCAATAGTTACAATACTTAAAACAGCGAGCAGTTAGGAAATGTGCAAAATCAGCAGTACTAGTTCGAATGCTAGCGTAGCAATGGGTGAACCCCACAAGGCACGTGCGTCCGCGCAGCATGGAAATTTATATACGGGAGCCAGTAAAAGCTAGAGAGCGCACTGCCTGAAAATGGTGTCTCTCAATGGCTGACCAGTGATGCAGGAAGTGAGTACAGCCCCCCAAGTGAAAGATCAGTGTTCAATTCTCCACACACATTCATTTTACAAAGTTTAAAAGTTCAGTTTCAGTTAGCAGCACATAGATCACCATCAATAGTTAAAATAGTGAGCAGCTAGCAAAATGTGCAAAATCAGCAGTACTAATTAGAATGCTAGTGCAACAGTGGGCGAACCCCTAAAGGCATGTGCGTCCGCGCAGCATGCATATTTATAAGCCGGCAGCTGGAAAAAGCTAGAGAGTGCACTGCCTGAAAATGGCGTCTCTCAATGGCTGACCGGCGGTGCAGGAAGTGAGTACAGCCTCCCAAGTGAAAGATCAGTGTTCAATTCCCCACACACAATCGTTTTGCAAAATTTAAAAATTCTGTTTCAGTTAGCAGCACATGTGCGACAAAGGCATACAAAGCTCTTTTGCTGTTGGCATGATTTGCACTATAAAAAAAGACATACCTAAATATGTATTAGTATACATGAATGTATACATCACATACTTATTTACATGAAGAAATAAAAGATTTACCAAATATGTTCATCCATTTTGACCATTTCATAATGTGACCGTCCATGCAACTCCTCCAGTCCAAAGAATTTCAAAGGGAGGTTCAGGTAGGAGCGTCACTGTAATGAGATTGAACTTGTCTTTCTATTTCCATATCTTACATTCAATTGACTCAAAATAATATCTATCTTTCACCCAGCATTCACTAAATCGGGGTTAGTGGGACTCAAGAAATATAGCACAGGATGCAATTGCTTGGCCTTGAGATATTCATCTTTTTTTGCATATTAAAGGTAATACTTAACTGATTAGAAATGTGTCATTAGAAACACATTGCAATAAAGTGTGTTAATAATTGGTGTGGCTATACGTCCACCACAAGAAATAAGACAATCAGCTTGTCAGGGTAAAACTTAGTTTCAATCATTTAAATCTGGACTCAAACGACTGGCAACTATGGCACAGAGTAGGCAAGCTTAACGTAGGAAAATATGTCAAGTATTTAGCAGTAACAAAATGGTTAAAAAGTCAGAACACAACACTATAAAATGCTCACTTTCAGTTTGCAAACACAGAGGAAATATTAAAGAGTAAAATGACAACTACACTGCAAAATTCCAACAAGGGGAACTGAAGATACAAATTTCCACACTGCGAAATTGCCCACACTATTACGACTGCGGTGATCAGACTACCACAGGACTGCTGCAGCCGCCAGGGGTGCAGGATCCTGGGTCATTCCTGCAGTGGTCAGAGGACAAATATGCTGGTGGTACAGCAGCAGCACCACTGAGCATATTTCAAGTTGCCTCACCAGCACCTTTTTCATGGTGGTGAGCCCACCATAAAAAGGGTGGTGATGTGGCAACTCAGGGGCCCCAATAGGGCCTCCTGATGCCTCAGGGCCAAGGGGGTGCATGCAGTGGCAAATGTAGTGCCCCCCTGGATTTGCACTCCCAGTACCTGAACAGTGTGGCATGTATGATACACCGTGCAGGGAAGTGCTTTGGGCGCTCTGGAAGCAGCAGTCTGCATTATAGGCTCTCCTATGAGCCACGGAGACTGCCACAGTCAGACTGCTGCAACACTACTCGCCAGACCAGGATTTAACTCCTGATCTGCAGGTTCGGTCGCACCATTGGGTTGGCAGTCCTATAGCAGATTGCAGAGGACTGCTGCTGCTATAGGACTGCCAAACTCGTAATCAGGCCCTTAGTCTTTTTTATGGAGTTCAAAATGATTCAGCAGGGCACACCTGACACTGCATCGTATCATGGCTTTCAATTAGGGGTCACAACTGCAATCCCTCAGCTGCCCGTTTTGACCCATGCCACCTTGCTTTCGACCCATTGGCCAGCATATTCATCTCTCACGTGTTTCCAGCCTCCCAGGTCTGGCCAACCAGTGCTTACGAGGACTCACAGGTTATTTAAAAGAAAAATACCACCATGTGAACACCCCCTAGTGTGGTTTTTTTGCTCAAAGGGCTATCAATCTGTAGGAGTGTGTGAAATCACTACCAATGATGGCCCTTGTATAATATCACACCAATCATATTACTTTGTCCTTACCCCGTCCTTTCCACCCACCTCCCTTACCTCATCACACACCACAGCCTCTCCACCTTCAGAGCCATCAGAAGACTTCATAGAGGTGCTCTATTCTTGGAGGCTGTGCAGTGCATGTGCATTGTGCAGACAGCCTCCGCCCAGGCCAGCAGGTATGCCTAGTCTAGTCCCAGGTAGAATCCGAAAGCAACCAACAGCCAGAGGTGGTGAATGATGGTCCTGATTGCCTGGCATAATAATTTGTTCTGCCCTGCCCGGCCCCTCACTTTGGTCCCTAATCCTCCTCCAGCAGTTTCCCTCACTCTGGCCAACATCACATGTCAGACGAACAGTGTTGAGTGTAGGCCTGGGCGGAGTGCATGGAGTTGTGCTACACGGAACTCCGCAGAATAAAAAAAAACCTCTATCGCGCTACGCAGAGTTCCGCTAGCGGGCAGAGGTTGCCTGCGTGTCAGTTTGCATTGCGATGGGAATGTGGAGTGCCTCCTCATGCCCCAAATAACACATGAACGATACTACAAGGTTCTCAAGTGTGTTCTTGCATTCTGAAACATGAGTGAATGGCACCACGCTGTCTGCAAATGTTCGGCCATCTTGTTTGTCTGTTCTTCTGTTATGGTGCTGGGCCTAAATCTTAATCTTTATTTAATGTCTGTAATCCTCCTCCTTTATTACTTATCTACCCATAATTTTTTTATAATAGTGTGTGTCTTTGTGTTTGTGTATTTTGGGAAAAATAAATCAAGCTTGTGACTTCTGGACTCTATTTCCCCTTACTTCCTTATTTCTTTCTTTTTTCCATTCCCTTCCTTTCCCTTCTATTTTCTACTCCACCCAGCGCCATGGCAGAGGGACAGCTTCCTTCTGGGTGGTGCCACTGCCCAGGTGTACAGCCTGGGCCTTCTCTGAGGAGGAAGAGGTGGCGGCAGTAGTTTTTTTTGTGCTGCGCCACCTCCCCTCTATGCTGGCAGCAGGCCCGATAGCGGATACCCCATGAGGGAGTGTCGGCGGTGCTGGGGGACAGTGTGCCGGTGAATGCGGCGCACCAGACAATATCGGCGCAACCCCCAGCAGCTGGTACACCATTGGGCGGACATTCTGGATCATGAGCAGGGCCTGCTCGACCTGCTAGGCATCGATATTCCAGGGCTCAGTGAGTATTATTAATTAATTGATGTGTTTGTGTTCTACAATGGTAAAACAAAATCTAAACAGCATGCTGTTCACAGTCAGAGGTAAATTATGTTTAGTTTACGCTGGTATACTAGTGTGTGATCAAGTTTCTAGTTTCTGCTAGGTAGGAGCTCAGCCCTACATAATCGTACTCTTCATTGGCGCTCTCTTTGGCTGATTAGTTAGGAAGCCATTGCAGACTATTCCCCTTCACTATAGTAAATCAGTGAGTAGTGCATTCTCTCTGTGACTTTGTTTATGTTGCTCGTACAGTTCCAAGTTATTCATTTTACAACGATGGGTAGTATGTATCTATGCATTGTCAAAAAAGGGAGACTGAGTTGGTCCATCAAGGGGGTTGAGAAATGGGAATAGAATCAAAGATCATTCACTGCAATACATTAGATCCAAATGTAGTTTTTGTTAAGGAAATATGGAATAGGGATTTATGGGCAACTCAACGACAGTCGATAGACTCGGGTCTAAACTAGTAGTAGTACTATAGGCGATCTGTATTAGAGAAGTATAATGAGACTGCTTTTGCTTATCATAACAAAGTTCATAGAGATTATTAACTGAATCACTTATCTACTTTTTTATCTTCTTAATTTCTTATATCAGCACCAAGGGCAAGAGGAAGGACATTTTCGAGGGTCCTGGAGAGGCTGGTCAACCTGCGCCGATCACCAGCGCTGCTGTCAAATGCTCTGTTGATCCCTGTAAGTCCTTTTATGATTGTTGTGGACTTCTTTGGGTAGAATCTTGGCGTAATGGAATGTTGGTTCTTTCTATCATGAAGATTCAGATAGCAGACCCAAGTAAGCAAGTATTATAAATAGAATTCACCATGTATGTAGTTTTGAGAAGACTTTGCTTTTCCTGCTCATGCTCTAACACAGTTGAGTTCACGAGAGAGTGGCCATGGTCATAATGGACCACACCCACCCCCGCCAATGTAGCATGCTGCTCTGTCGTTCATTTACAGTTACAGTATACCAGCAGTTTCCCATGACAGTGCAGCATGGCTGAAAAAAAACTTATGAGGTCCAACTCCCATTGCATTTGCCAAACAACACCATTTGTCTTATCTTGACCATTATTTCACCCCTGGCTTGTCTAACATTGTGAGCCAACCAACCAAATGCCCAGAGTGATATTTGGAAGAAACTGCAGTGCTATCTGAACTGTAGTGTTGTATTGCAGTTGTATTTGGGGTTGTGTATCTGGTATCTAAATTATATGTAATGTTTTATACTAGCCACACAGAACACTGATGATGCCGGCTCCAGTGTGGTTACAGTAGGAGACAAGATAGTTGGAGGGGGAGAAGCAACAACAGGGGCGGGCACTGGTAAGTCACATAATTTCTTACAATTACTTTGCTCACTAGCTAGTGCCATGGCATCGTCATCAACATATGACGTGAGGGTAACCCCCCCAACTTTACCAGCCACAGCAGTGGTTACGTTATATTTATGGCCTATTCTATCTGCAATTTAGCAAAAGCTCACATAATGAGCAATGATGGCTTGAGGGAGACATAAAAGAATGCAACGATAAAAGAAAGGAAATGGTATATGAGCGAAATGGTGGGTGGGTGAAAGGGTGCATGGGTGAGTAAAGGGATAAATGGGCAAAAGGATGGTTTGATGAAAAGGTGGCTATTGAATGGATAGATAATGGATTGGACATTTTGGTGAAAGCGTGGACGAAAGAAAGTAAAGCTTAATCATGGTTGCTATGAATGAGTTCAAATGAAAGGATTAATGAATATTTGGATTGAATAAGCAAGCCAGCTCTTCTCATGAGGAGCATGCTGCTCACCTACTTTGCTTACTTGGTTTATGTAGGGCTATCATTCAAAGATATGGTTCTAAGTGGGGGTATTTTTTATTCTCTGTTATACCTCCTTATCATGCTGTATTTGTTAAGTGAGCCAGATAAGTCCCACCCATGATTCATCTTTACCCCCTCCCCGCCCATTGCATTTTTGCCAACTATGACCAAAGTGCTGTATGGGTCAATTCATGACTTCTGTGTTGGCTGTGTAATGTGCGTCTGCTTCAGTTAATGCACATTTACAATGTTTTCAATGCAGTGCAAACCAAACGCACACAGTGTGTTGTTTCCCTTCGCCCACTCGGTCACCTCTTAGTAATTCACTCCTTTATTTTTTCATAAGTTCTTCCAACCCAGTCTACCAATTTAGAAAATCCATTCCTGGCATGTGCCACATTTAATTCTATAACCATGTGAAGTGATTACAGAATATATTTAATGGTTTCCCATAACATATTTATTTTACACTTGTTCAGATGTTTCCCTTTCGAATTGTGCAGTGACTGAATAAGCCAAATATAATGAATCATTGGTCAGGGTAGTGGCCATCTATTATATATCAAAAAATCTCTACCCGACCTGTCTAATCCCTCTACCCTACCCCCTGCAGTAGAATAAATCAAGTTTCCTTTCCTTGCTCACTGCTCAGTGAATTAATGTATTGGAAATATGTGGTGGTGGGATTGGCCACAGGGTAAAGTGGGAGTAAGTGCATGATTTCATGTCAAGATTGGCATATATACACAGTGAAGAATGTGCTAAAAAAAATAAATATATATATATATATATATATATAAATGTGTGTGCCGTCCATACCTTACTGTACTGCTACTGTGCCACCCAATAATTTAAAACAATTGTTTGCACAAAGCATTATTTACAAGTTGTCTTTTTGTGTTTCTCAATATAGCTGCTCCTCCTGGTCCAGCCGGACCACCCAACAGCCAGGAGATAGCTGTCTGTTTGTGGCGGCAGAGGCTGGAGTGCATCCAGATGGACAACCAGCGGCTGATGGTCCTGGAAGAGGAGTAGGAAATTAACACACAACAGCCAGGCCCCAGTGTAGCTGGTCCCCCACAGCCTCCAGTTTCTCAGCCATCCCATCACCGATGCCACTGCCAGCCAACTCTTGTCACCTCCTATCACACTGACAGCAGGTCATTGCTGTGCGGCATCCTGCAGCGGCTGAACATCATCGAGGGTCAGCTTACCATGATGGAGCAGAGCCTGGAACAGCTCTGGACCAATATCCATAATTCCCTATTCTAGCCCTTTAAAAAAAATGTTTTGGTGCGAGGGACTTGTTGTTTGTTGGGGCTGGGTGGAAAGGATGGGAAGAGAGTTAGGACTGGAGGGACTTTTTCCTTGGACATTTTGAGTTTTTGGGCTTGGGTGAGTTTTGTATGGAGAGAGGGTTGGGCTTGCTGTTTGGTGGAGAGGGTGGGTTTCTTTGTAAATACATAAAGTGTAAAATGTTTTTATTCAATCTAAATTTATACCTGAAGTGGTTTGTTTTACTTTTACTTTGCACAGTTGCCTTCAAGTAGTTTTACAGAGCCTGTTTACGTGCTTATAACTTAAGAGAGAGAGAGAGAGAGTAGTGCTTAGTTATAGAGGTATACTTCTATAACTATCTTGACTATTAGGATGAAATCCTACCACGATGACCTATATTGTGTACAACAACCTAGATAAACAACATTAACAGTTAGTTGCTTACTTACTAAGTTAAATGTCATCCATAGTTATTATCTTACCTGAATATAGATGAAGCAATAACAGGTAAGGCATCACAACTTCACAAGCAAAGTCCCACTTCCAGTTCCACCCAGGTGAGCCCCAACTGTAGGATTAATCTGAATGATTAACTATTAACCGTAGGCAACTAAATGGAAATAAAAACACTAAGTTAGTGGGTTATATATTTATCAAAGATTTACAAAGAATTGACACCACCTGAGTATTACTTGATGACCCAACAAGAATGCCTGATAGTGCTACAATACAAAAAATAGCAATACTAGTATGTTTTGGCAATTGTGGAACTAGCAGTTATATTTGTGACATCCTCAAGTTATAAAAATTGACTCAAAGTTTGGAGTGGACCAGCTTAGGTTAGGTGTTTACAGTTATGCAACACAAGGCCTGAATGATGATGCTGACGACTGATGTTCTTCATTCTATATCTAAAATATGAATAATTTGTAGTGCATGAGTGGGAAATGGGCCATTGTGGGCTATTTCTTAGGAGACCCTGCTGTAAGTTGGTGTTGCTTTCACAACACCTGCCCCACCAAATGTATGATTCAATGATGTTGTTAATTAAACCACACCTCAATAAATCACACAACCCGGGAGAAGAGGGTTAGGGATTTGGTGAATGGATGGGAAATGGGATTTGGGGAAAGGTTTGACAAAGAGTTGGCAAAGACAAACACTACAACACAAGGACAACATTGACCTGGGCAATGTGCAGCCGCACATCACTCACCATCAATTTGTTGTTAGAACAAAACAAAGGAATGTTATGACAGAGTATACATAAATGCATTGCAAACAGTCCTTCTGCCCCGACACCTGAGTTATCAGATATCTAAATGTTCTGTCTTCTAGGTTGGGAAATGAACCCACCCACCCAGTTCTCTAAATATGATTGTCAAAAGAAAAATGATACTGTATTGCAAAATTCGGTGATGCATCTGCATTCTCCTCTGGAATGTCCACTCTTTGGTGCCTATCTGGACTGGTCTGGTAGGTAAGCAGGAGTGTTGTTGAGCTCAGCTAGCATTCACCTTTCGTTCGTGCAGGAGACTGGAAGAAGAAGGCCTGCGTATTGTAAAAGAGAAACTACATTTTAGAGTCAAGGAGAAGGACAGAAGGAAGGTTAGCTTCATGAGGAATGTATCAAGACTTAGACATCGAGCAAAAAAAAAATAAGAGGGAGACTCAGTTTCATCAGTTTCACTTTTGCCCCAAGTCCAACACACACAGCAGAATTTCACAAACGCACCTCTCTCTATTCTGCATAGCTGAGCACTAGGCCTCAGACTCTTGGTTTACCTTTGAACTAAAGTCGAAACTTGATAACTTCTTGTGTCTTGCTGTTGATGTGGCAGTCTCGCACCTCCTACCCTGAGTTCTTCCATTATACTCCTCCTCCCTACGAATAACTCCGTCCCAGACAAGTCATCATCATGAGGACCTGAACAAGATAGAAGTGTAGTGCACTGCTGTTGAGGAACACATAGAGAAATAGAATTGCAGTTTTTTGCATAGATTTTTGTTTGTTAACTAAAGAGACTGTTCTGTTCTCTGAAGAACCAGAAAAAAGGAGAGGACTCCGCGAATCTATTAGGCTAAGTGTGAAAGGGCTGATCACCTCTTGGAAAAAAAGTTGGTCATCCATCATAAAAGCCCCAAACATTGCAAATCAATACTCATCTCAAGAAACGTCCTGTAATACTCTTCTCAAGAAACGTCCTGTATTACAGTTCAACACACCCTCCCTCACTGTCAGCCTCCATATCAAGCATCACTCACAGCCACTCAATTATCTGATCACTTTTTGGTGCAATGGTTACATGTTCCACTCCAAGCACCGTGGTAGGTACACTATCTCTATTTACTGCAAGCAACAGATTGGAATTTGGCAGTTTTGTAAATCAAATGATTGTCCTGGGCAGCCATCCTAGATGATGAAAAAAACAGAAGGATCATGGGAGTGGACCATGCAGGTTAATTCATTTTCACTAATTAGGTTTGCAAAGCCCAGTCACCTCCAGGGGAAAAAATATTGCCCATCACTCGGGCCTCAATCATCGCCGGTAAGTTCCCACATTACAGTTGAATAATACCCTCCCTCACTCTCTGCCACCATATGAATTATCAATCATCAGCACTCACACAATCAGTCACTCAACGGTGCATTATTCCAAGTTACCCCTTCCAATCCAATCACAGGTTGTTTAGGTATTCAATCATCTTTAATGCAGGCAACACATTGGAATTTTGCATTGGCAGGCAGTCTAATAGATAATAAATGATCTTCTGGGACAGACTTTTTAGAGCTAAGTGATGCAAAAAGGGATGTGTAATAGGTACGCGAGGGGGCAGGCATGGTCCCCAATGTCAGGAAGGAATTGTGGAGGCTTCTTCACTGCATACTGGTCCAACTACAAGCTGACAATATAAGTGACCAATAAAAAAGGTGGGCCAGCATAAACCTGACACAAAATAATAATGTTCCTCTAGCTGCTTTTCTTTTTTTTCAAATAAAGTACTCAGTTCAATGAGAATTTTTATTAAAGTTGTATTGGGGCACTGGCATACCGGGAAATATAGTTTGTCCTCAAACTCAGGTGATCATCCAGAAATTGGTGAGCTAACACATTTGATTCAATTTCAGACCAATCACCCTCCGCCTTCTCCTGTGCTTCTGTTTCAGGAAAGGTGTAATTGTGTGGTATAAAATGTTGGTTACTTTTGATCAGATTCCGTCTCTCCATGTTTTGAGGCGAGAGACTGGTCCTTCTCACTGTAACAACTACACCAGCTGCACTGAACACATGTTCAGCAGACACACTGACAACAGGACAAGCCATATACTTTATTGCCAGCCTGCTGAGCTCTAGCCATTGGTGCATCTTCCCATAACAATACATTAATCGATTTTGATCCAAATAGACCCCTTTTGGATCATCTAGATACTCCTAGAACATCCTGTGGATGGTCATTGCTGCTGACACTTGCTCAACCTGTTTTGCCATCATCTCTGCACTGGACTTGAGCCCTTCCAATTGGAACTATTACAATGCAGAGGTTGGGTCCGGTCCGTCTGTTGCTGTTGCTGGTGTTCTGGTTTATGATGATGTTGGCCGTTGTGAGACAAGACTGCCCTAGCTGGAAATTGAAGGCGGCACCCCAGTACTGTGGGTGGGACTCAAAGTTTCAGCCATTCTTCTTCCAAGTCTCCAGCTTGCTCTATAATTCACCTCTTGTATTTTAAAACTTCCCCTTCAGAAAAAGGAATGAAAGTGATGGAATTTTTTTGTACTGCTGATCAAGTAGTGTAGCAGATATGTACTTTTTGGACTTGATGATGTCCTGTTGTAACCTTGTATTACAAGCCAAGCAAAGGATGAAGGTCTCAACCAAGGAATGCACTTCTATGTTTTAATTCATACCTGCAGGGGCGAACCTTTCAGACACCTTCTTTACCTGGTCCTATAACAATGGGATAGCTTGGTCCATCATACTGTCCTCCTTGCTAATTTCCCATGTGAAAACCTCAAAAGGGAGTAGCATCAGTGTCAGGCATTTGTCAAGGCCCCATTTGTCCGCATCCATGGTCATAGCTCTCCCAACTGCATCCCCTCCTGTTTGAATGACATAGTCATTGATATGTTTGTACTTCTCAAATAGACATTTCAACATGTAAAAGGTCGTGTTCCAACGTGTTGGCCCCTCCTGTATCAGGGATTTAACTAGTGCTCTATTATTACGCTGAATAACTGGCAACTGCTTCTGGGCTTTAAAAGAATGGCTGAAATGAGTGCAAATTCTTCTGCAGGTGGTCAGTATGTTGCTGACTATGTCTTCCTTTTTGAGGAAATCTTGAAACACCAGGTTGATGCAATGAGCCAAACACAGGAGCCTGAAATAGCTTCCGCCTGACATGGCCCTGACTATGTTACTGTAATTGTCCATGGCAACAAATCCATTCCTGAGGCCTCTAGGTCAAAGCCATTCATACACCTTGCTGTTAAATTTCTCCAAGATGTTTACAGCTGTATGTGATTTCTCCATGGCGAACATGGCCTCTTTTGCATGCTGCCAAATGCTCTTAAATGTTTCTTCAGGGCCAAAACCGGAAGATATATTTTGCTGTACCCCCACAAAAAAAGATCCAGCAATGATGCACATATAATCAGTCACCTGTTAACTGGTTTACATGTCTGTCGTCAGGTGGATGGTGTGAACAACACTTAGCTGTTGGTACCTTCCATTTTGGGAAGATGGCTGCCTCAAATTCTAAGAATCCTACTCCTTCTACAAAAGAAAAAGGGAGGAGGTCCAGTGCTAGCATATTTACTAGCTTCCCATTGTTCAAACGTGCAGTTGGGTGGTTTAACTCATGGGTCACCTCCTGCCCAAACATGCCCATAATAGTAGCATGGATTTCTTTTCTTGGGTCACTGACATAGGCGTCTTTTGAGAAGTAGATGGTAGTGGTAGACTCAATGTGCGTCATGGTGGGGCAATCTCTGTATGCCAGGGTATGCCATGGTGTCTCCATCTCAATCTAACACTTCTCGTGCCATTGTGAAGTCGATGAGGTGGGTGAATCTGCTGGCACACTGCTGGGAACAGAGCTGCTTTGTGTGAAGATGTCACCCTCTTCTTCCTCATCATCACCTTCCACCATGATTGGACTTGTAGCTTATGTTCCCCAGCTCTCCTCACAACCACAACCACATTTAGCTATTCTTTTATGATGCTCCTCCTACTTGATTGTTTGGTGTTTTTTCACATGAGTCATCTGGCCTCCAGTAGCATAATTTGTACCAGGCTTACCTTGACAAACATTTGTGTGGCAAATTGTGCATACTTCAACGTGCTCTCCCTCTTTGCTAACCATAAAAAAGTCCCAAACTGAGAACTTTTTTATTGTACCACTGCCAAAGCCTGAAGAAGAACTGGCAGTAGGTGGGTGCGTTGTCGATTGCCTCTCTGCTTCTCCTGAGGCAGGGGTTGGTGCAGGTCACAGCTGGGGCTTTACAAATATGGGAGATGGTGGTGGTGCTACCTGTGCCACATCTCTTGGAGGAAGCTGAATAGCAATTTCAGACTCCTTCCACCATGACGACCTCATCATCGTCATCTTACTCATCATCCCCTTCCATAAGTCTAGGTCTTTCTGGAACTTTTCTTTTTCGTTGCTTCTCCTGTTGTGTCCTGGACTTTACCGGGGATCTGTCCATGTCTCTATCATCATCATCAGAAGTGGTTCTTGGAGAAGATGGTGCAGTAGTACCCTTTCTTCTCCTTGCTGGAGATCTTGGAGCCAATGATTCTAAAAGAGGAGGTTCAACTTCTTGCTCGGAAGGAAGCTCAACATCCTGTTATACTCCAACATCAGGCAAATGTACTATTGCTGGCTGAGGCTGTGTCTGCAGTCCACTTTGCTTTGTTTCCTGAAATGATTGTGTACTATTTTGCTAAAGGGACAAATTCAATTCAACCTCACTACTATTCGGTGTTGACATGATTGCACTGGCTGCCTCACTGACAAGTATGGTCCTGGGCTTAGGTTGGGTGGTGGTGCTGTTGATGCATGAGTGCTGCTCTCAGCTTGTTTGCTGGAAGTTGGTACTACAGGTACCACTTTGTCGAAAAAGGTTGCGGTTGGCACGACAGTGTTGGAAATGTGCTTCTTCTCCTCCGCACAGGCCACTTTCGTGGAAGCACCTTTCTTTGGGGCCATCTTGAAGCTGTTAGTTGGCAGTGGCACTTAGCTTCACAAGCTGAAGAGATGACCACGTTTTGTAGTTAGTGGTGCACAAGCCTTCTGCTGGTAGTACTGTGGGAGATGTCTCTTCTCTTGTGCACCTAAAAGCAAACAAGCAAGAAGAACATCAGTGAAACCTGGCATTGTTGCAGTTCAACTAGTATTACAAACAAACAATATCATTTAATGTAGTTACTTAAGTAATTTTAAATAATTAGCAATACATTCTAACTATCCATTCATAAAACTACACAACTTTGGTGGTGTACAGTACACTCAGGAAGGATAAGAAAGAGCAACAACAACAACATACAGATGTAACTGTGATATGGCACTCAGTGAGGTGCATATGCCAATGGAATAATCCTTAGACAATGAAAGCTGTTGTGCAGTGCACCTATAGCAGACATTATTATGTGTAAAAGTAATTGTAAAAAACAATTACAAGAAAAAAAATATCTTTAAAAAAAATGAAAACAATATTAAAATAAATAAAATAAAAAATATTGAAATTAAAAAATGAAAGATAAGTTAAATATTAATGTATTACACTGCTATCATTCTCAACCATCCATGCAAGCTTATGGCAAAGGGCCACACTGGCTGGATGCACAAAATGGCTGCCAGCCAGTGTCACATGGTCATCAACAACAACTAACACTGACTGGCTGCACAAAATGTCAGCCAGCCACTTGGTCACAATAACAAGCAAGAGGACTGGAAATCAAAGCACCCATGTAGGCCTATGTACACTGGCTATACAAAATGGCCCCTGACCACATGGCATGGGGAACAAAGGCAAACTGTAGCCTATGACACACACACTCACATACTGGCCAGAGAAAGGAAACATGGTAATACAGAGAACACAGCATTAATTCAGCAATGCCAAAAACTAAAATGTACAGAGCTAAAAATGTTTACAAAAACAGACATCCTCCAAAGGCATTACCCCACCTATACACTGTTTGCAGGGAAAAAACATGAAATACCACAAAAAATGCATTTTGTATTTTAATCCAGTGACATCCATGGCCTAAATGATGTTTCAATTCAACAGACACCACAGAAACAGTTGTTTCATGCACCTATGACTAGTACAGGGCCTTCTGACTGGATGGCTCATTGTCAGACTAGGCCACATAGTAAATAAATAAATATTGTAAATTTAACAAACATGGAGAACATGTATTGAACTATGCAGCATTGTTCCTTTACAAAAGAAGAAAAATGTAATGCAAAAATATAACTAGGACTCCACTCAAACCTCAGGCCACCAACCACAATAAGTTTTAAAAATCCAATCAAAGTATTAATAAATCCAAGTGCATGTCCCCACTCAAACAAACAACACCCTTATACAGCAGTTTTTCAACTTACTTGTGAAATCTCAAATACAAAGTCTTTGAATCCAATTGTATATATGCCGTAGACAAGGAGAGTGATCCTTCAAGCTCCAAATCCCCATTTCAAGTGACCAGGAGAGAGACAGAGTCTCTGGGGCACTTCCTTCCTGTTTGAAAAAAAAGTTTACAAAAGGCTTCTCACACAAAAAAAATGTATTCCAATGTCCAGTTTAAGAAGAAATTTGACTCCAAATGCCTCTTAGCTGCATCTCCAGCAGAAAAGCTGCTCGACCCCTCTGTTTGCATTAACGATTGGCATTAAGAATACTAGATTGGCTGGAAGTTGTGCGAGCAAGTGCGAAGTCTCACAGGAGCTTGCTAGCAGTACAAGAAGTCTTTCGCACACTTGGAACCAGCCTGAGACTTTTGCTGTTCAGAGTCAAACAAAATGTGTATGTGCAATGCAATTCAGGAACGTTGCGTTCCTGCACGGAGTGCCCAAATTGTGCAAACTCCATGAGCAGAGTGGAGTTTACTGCACGGGTCTCTGAGCGAAGGTAAGAAATAGTACCCCATTAACAGCTGTCCTTGGCACCCAGGGTCAGATTGGTAAACTGGCAGCGGGTGAATGGCCAGTGGCTGGGGCCCAGTTGTGAGCTGCTTTTTTAAAATCCAGTGGTGTGGGCATTTTCAAAGGTTTTGCTGAGAGCTGACCTATATTGTCTGGCATCGCTATGTGGGCCGTAAGCACGCTCGGTCAGAGCTTGCAGCAGGAACAGACGAAATCTTGCAATGTCATCACCTGTTAGGTGGGGTTGGCAGCACCTTCACATGTCCCCTGCAGGAATTTTGCAAGAGGGGGAGGGAAAAGTAAGAGAAAGAGGAGCGAAGCCATGTGCCTTACTAGCTGTGCTTCCTGGGGGTGTGCAACTGGCCTATTTCAATTGATGGTGATACAAACTCTGCTGCTGGGCCTAGATTTGATAGTCTTACCTGTTTATCTGTAGTGTGTATTTGTAGAGGATGGCCAAGTGCTTTTATATAGCACTTCACTTTGCATTTTTGCATGCATTGTCGGTGGAAGTGTCACTTTCACCCAATTGAAAATTACTCAATATTTCAATTTCAGAAGGATGCTTTCGTTTTGCCCACTTTGAACAACACTTTACCTGCAGGTCACAACAGATGTCATCAGCAGCTGCAACTCATTCAGCACTCTTGCAGGAGCACATCACTAGTAAGAGAGCCAATGTATCCTTGAAGCCTTCGTGGGGCTGTTGGCTCAGCCTCTACACTCACTCACTGCTGCTCATGTTCTAAAGTTCAGCAGTAAACCAAACTATGCATGCCCTTCCCTAAACTTTGGAGCACACTAGGCTGTTTATAAAATATATAATACATTCAATAAGTACTGTCACTTCTAAGTAAGAAGCACAGACTACCACTTTAAAGGGACTGCAAGGGCACTTTTAAGGAAATTGGTAATACATAAAAGTCAATAATGTTTGATGATGCTTGTGGTTCCTGTCCCATCCCAATCAGTAAGGGACATTCAAGCTTTCTGCCTCACCTGACGATGGCTGGCCACCTTCCTCACTATCCAGCCTGCCAGAGCAAGAAAACAGCAAGAGACCTTCCAAGATCTCTTCTGATAAAATGATCTCTATCCCTCTCTCTGGCTATCTCTGACTGTGTCTGTCCTTCTCTTTTAAGGGCAAAAGCAATGCATGGCAAGGGTGCAAGTAATAGTTACTTTAGGGTGAATTTCAGTGTTTAAGATCCCCTGGGTAGGAGTTAGTTGCCTGCTCCCGTCAAACATCTACTATCAGGGGTGTTGCTATTCTGCTAAAAACAGGGGTTGGGTCTGTAAAAAGAGTGAAAGAAGACGATTTTGGAAGATGGGTCATTCTTGAATTATTGGTAAATAGCCATCCTCTTTCGAATGGTTCGATCTACACTGCTAACCTGGATGACCCTCAAGTCTTTAGGAATTTAAATTTGGAATTAGCGGGGCGGCCCCATCCAATGTTATTTTGTGGCGACTTCAATATTAATATATCCAGTCAAATTAATGTATTAACACATCGTGGGTATGTTGGTCGGAAGCCTCAAGTTTTTAAGGCTCTCCAGACTCTTCTTCTGGAACATGGTCTGACTGATGTGTGGCATTATCATCATCAAAACAAGGATGGCTACACATTTTATTCCATTCCGCACAATAAAAAGGTTTGTCTTGATTATGTTTTTCTATCGGATCAAACTGCTGGGTCTGCTAGAATTGAAGTTTGTCCTAGGACCATATCTGATCATAACTCTATAACTATTGATCTCTTATGGGATCGTCCTACTAAACAGGTTAGATCATGGACTTTCGAGAGGAAGCTGCTTTTAGATCAGCAATACCAGGAACATATGGCTGCGTGGATTCCAGAATTTATGGACATCAATAGAGGGACCGCTTCTGACTGTGTTGTCTGGGACACATTCAAAGCTGCTCTGCACGGAGAAACTAAAAGATTTGCTTCCCACCCATGGAAACAAGCGCAGCAGCAGATCAAGCATAGGCTAGACGCGCTACGACAAGCAGAACTCGAACTGAGCATTAATATCCGTTTGGGCCAAGAGGTGTCCAGCAGTCAGAAAGCGGTCGCAATAGCAAAGTCCAATTTGCTCGAACCACTTTATAAAGATCTTGCAGCTAAATATATCCAATTTCGATACTTTAATGTACGAATTTGGGGAAAATTCGGGAAATGTTCTCGAAAAGAGACTACAACAGAGGGCTATGGCTAATCGGATTGTCCGAGTTATGGATCAGCAGGGTAGTGTGCAGGAAACCCCCAGCGGCGTCATGGATGTCTTTGTGAACTTCTATTCCAGCTTATATACAGAAGACCCCAGCATTATCCAAAATCAAGTTAGCTTGGATGAGTTTTTTCACCCTTTAGACACTCTGAGGGTAACAACAGAACAAAATGAAGCTCTTTCGGCTCCTATTAGTTGGGAGGAGGTTGAAAATGCTATTAAATTTCTTTCCAATGGCAAGGCTGCTGGCCCTGATCTTATCCACTTAGAGTTCTATAAGACATTTTCGTCAATATTTAGGCAAGAAATGCTTGCCGTTTTCAGGTCTGCTCAAGCCGAGGTTATTCCCGACTCCTGGCGACGGGCTACAATTGTCTTGTTTAAGAAGAAAGGCAAGGATGAGTTGAATCCCTCTTCATACCGACCAATAGCACTCATTAACACTGATAGCAAAATCTATTTGAGAATCTTAGCTTTTAGATTAGCTCAAACTATAGTTCCCTTGGTTTCAATCCGCCAACATGGGTTTATTCCCGGCAGGGACACAACTGATCATATCCGGTGTGTCATTGCCCTGCTTGATTGGGCTCAGGCCACTGGCTCTTCTCTCGGGGTGATCCTGTTGGACGCCGAGAAGGCGTTCGACAGGGTCTCCTGGGGATTCCTGTGGCCCGTAATGCGCTGGAAAGGATTTGCTGCTGAATTTATTCAGGCCCTCCAAGCGCTTTACTTGGCTCCAACTGCTGCAATCCGTATTTCAGGGAAAGAATCAGAGTATTTTTCCATCAACAGGGGGACTAGACAGGGCTGTCCCTGTTCCCCCCTGCTATTTGCCCTGTTTATCGACCCCTTCCTGAGATTGATTGAAATGTCTCAGGGTATTTCTCCAGTCAGTGTCCAGGGGGTGGATTACAAGGCATTTATACGCCGATGATATTGTCGTACTAACGGACAATGTTGGTCCCTCTTTCACAGCCCTGGAGACCCTTGCGGGTCAATTTAGTGCCATATCTGGTTAGAAGCTAAACATTGCAAAGACTCAAATTTTTCAGTCAGCAGCCATGCCCTCCTCACAGGTACCTGTAGTTAAAGAGGCTATGTATTTAGGGGTGCAAATCTCTCCTGAGGTGGATCAGATCCCAGACTTAAATTATTCTCCTATAATTGATTCACTTCATACTAAGTTAGAGAGACTGGACCACCTACACCTTTTTCTTTTTGGACGCTGTAACATCCTTAAAATGTTTGTCCTCCCAAAATTGTTATACCTTTTTAGGTCCATCCCTCTCCTAATTCCCAAGGTAACATTAATAAGAGCTGAAAGAATATGCCAACGGTTTCTATGGGGCTCTCGCAGGCCAAGAAGAGCGGCAAAGTGGACTTATGTTCCTCGAGAGCGTGGTGGTTGGACAGTTTCGGACCTGCTATATTACTATTGGGCAGCTATGATACAACATTTTGGCATACCCCTGCTGGGTGACTCAGTGGATACTCCTTTGTACATGTCCCCATCTATCTATGAAATAGCGCTTGGCAATGCTGCCAAGGGAGTATTAACGCGGATCCTAGAACCGAGCTACTTCAAAAAAACAAAGCTTAAGGTTTGTTGGGCCTTATTTTCGGTTTGGAAAAAAATCCGCCTTCGCCTTCTTATTTCAAAGCTTAATTATTATACCCCATTTAATGCTTCTGGCCTCCTGCCCCCAATATTTCAGGATTGTATGATTATCAAATGGAGTTCTATTGGCCTGAAGGGAATTGGGGATTTAGCTCAGTTAGGTCAGATGGCTTCTTTTTCTTACCTGAAGGATAAGTTTTATTTACAATCTAATCACTTTTTAAAATATTTACAGGTCAGAAGCTTTCCTGATCAAAACCTTACTAGAAATCCTAATATGTTTGATAAGATCACTATCGTTGAATAAATAAGGAAAAAATCCAGAATAAGTGCCCTTTACCAATGTCTTTTGTCTGAACTCCCGGATGATCTAGTTGTTCAGAATAGCAAGTGGGCTGGCAAATTTGGGGTTCCAATTATAGATTTGAAATTTCCGCTTGAACTAGCTAGATCTGTTTTAGTTTCTGGCACGCTTCGAACTCAAAGCTACATGTCAATGTTCAATTTGTACTATACTCCTGCCAAGATATCCAGTTGGGGAGCTACCAGAGGAACTAAAGGGGCTTCCTGTTCTAGATGAAAATTGTTTTCTGCTGATACTATCCACATGTTCTATGCATGTCCCGACTTATGTTCTTTTCTAAATGAAATTGAAGTTTTTATTAATCAGTTAATTCAAACTCCGGTTAAGATTTCAGCTGAGTTAATAATAACTGGGTATGAACATTCAATGGCTTCTGAAAGAACGAGACACACTCAAGCGTTTTTGTTTATTGCAATGGCTATGATCAGATTATGTATAACATCACAATGGTTAAATCCAGAGGCTCCTACTTTTTGCCACTGGAAAGCTAGGATGCTTGCATGGCATAAATTAGAGTCATCGGTCCAGTTGCTGAGAGGGAGGAGAAGGCGCTTACTTGCCTCTAAGAACTGGGCCCCTTTTGAGAACTGGCTTTCTCACTAAAAGCAATGCATGGCAAGGGTGCAAGTAATAGTTACTTTAGGGTGAATTTCAGTGGTTTTGTTAGGTTCAAATGGTAAGTTTCATGTGACATTGTTACCTAACTATAACATCCCTTTAACCTTTGTTTTTCCAGTGAATTTCTAAGGTTGTGTTAATCTAAATGTAGATATTCTTACAATTCCTAATTATAATGTCACTGTCACCTTTTTTTTTTACAGTGATTTTTCAGGGTTTTTTGTAACGTAAGTAAGATGTCCATTGTAATGCACAGCAAGGGGGGGCTGTATGTAGGGTCTTGCCTGGCATTGTTCATTGTGCTGCCCCATCCAAACTTGCTGCCCCTAACCCCCTTTCTTCTTGCCCTTCATTTTCTAAGTTCATACCCATTTCATCACATCCAGCCCTGTGTTGCTGTTTTTCTGCCACTGCCATTCCCGCCTGCCCTGCACAGTTAGATTACTGCCCCTACCCACTGCCTCTCTGCCCTCTGTTCTCTGTGTCCATTCACCTTCCCTCTCCCTCCTGCCCTACGTTGCCCGATGTTTCCTCACTGCCCTGTGTCTGATGTTCCCTCACTGTTATTTGCAGTGTACCATGCCATACCCTAACCTTTTTTCTGCATGTATGACATTTTAGCAGTAACATTGCTGAGTTCAGCTGCAAACAAAGGAACACACACAACATGTATTTCCCTACTACAAAACCCAAAGATCAAAAGCAAAGGTAAATATTGGGCTTTTTCACTAAAAAAAGGATTACTAAAGACCCTCCTGCAGGTTCTAATGAAGGCGAGAGAAGAAAAGAGTGGACTGATGCTGCTCTGTCTAGCAGTGATTCAGAAAAGGGGGTGGTGATGAACAGAGTGCCTGAATTAAGCAGACCACTCTTACCCAGTCCAAAGATCAGGGCTTGATCCATCACCGTTTTTTAGCTCACTGCACCATCCCAGCTCAGAACTTGGCTATATGCAAATTAGTCTGTTCCTGTCCCAGTGCATGATGGGAACAGGGCAAACCAAACTACCAAGCCAATTCTTGTACTGGGAAGGAAACAAGCTTCCGGGGACCGGTTTCTGCCATTTCAGGCGTCGTCGGCCCGGCTTGCTTGAATCCTGATGGTGCAATGAGCAAGGGACTCACATCTGAGTATACCCTTCCACGCTTATGGTGGACAAAATGATTCAGAAAAGGGGGTGGTCATGAACAGAGTGCCTGAATTAAGCAGACCACTCTTACCCAGTCCAAAGATCAGGGCTTGATCCATCACCGTTTTTTAGCTCACTGCACCATCCCAGCTCAGAACTTGGCTATATGCAAATTAGTCTGTTCCTGTCCCAGTGCATGATGGGAACAGGGCAAACCAAACTACCAAGCCAATTCTTGTACTGGGAAGGAAACAAGCTTCCGGGGACCGGTTTCTGCCATTTCAGGCGTCGTCGGCCCGGCTTGCTTGAATCCTGATGGTGCAATGAGCAAGGGACTCACATCTGAGTATACCCTTCCACGCTTATGGTGGACAAAATGATTCAGAAAAGGGGGTGGTGATGAACAGAGTGCCTGAATTAAGCAGACCACTCTTACCCAGTCCAAAGATCAGGGCTTGATCCATCACCGTTTTTTAGCTCACTGCACCATCCCAGCTCAGAACTTGGCTATATGCAAATTAGTCTGTTCCTGTCCCAGTGCATGATGGGAACAGGGCAAACCAAACTACCAAGCCAATTCTTGTACTGGGAAGGAAACAAGCTTCCGGGGACCGGTTTCTGCCATTTCAGGCGTTGTCGGCCCGGCTTGCTTGAATCCTGATGGTGCAATGAGCAAGGGACTCACATCTGAGTATACCCTTCCACGCTTATGGTGGACAAAATGATTCAGAAAAGGGGGTGGTGATGAACAGAGTGCCTGAATTAAGCAGACCACTCTTACCCAGTCCAAAGATCAGGGCTTGATCCATCACCGTTTTTTAGCTCACTGCACCATCCCAGCTCAGAACTTGGCTATATGCAAATTAGTCTGTTCCTGTCCCAGTGCATGATGGGAACAGGGCAAACCAAACTACCGAGCCAATTCTTATACTGGGAAGGAAACAAGCTTCCGGGGACCGGTTTCTGCCATTTCAGGCGTCGTCGGCCCGGCTTGCTTGAATCCTGATGGTGCAATGAGCAAGGGACTAGATTTGAAATTTCCGCTTGAACTAGCTAGATCTGTTTTAGTTTCTGGCACGCTTCGAACTCAAAGCTACATGTCAATGTTCAATTTGTACTATACTCCTGCCAAGATATCCAGTTGGGGAGCTACCAGAGGAACTAAAGGGGCTTCCTGTTCTAGATGTAAATTGTTTTCTGCTGATACTATCCACATGTTCTATGCATGTCCCGATTTATGTTCTTTTCTAAATGAAATTGAAGTTTTTATTAATCAGTTAATTCAAACTCCGGTTAAGATTTCAGCTGAGTTAATAATAACTGGGTATGAACATTCAATGGCTTCTGAAAGAACGAGACACACTCAAGCGTTTTTGTTTATTACAATGGCTATGATCAGATTATGTATAACATCACAATGGTTAAATCCAGAAGCTCCTACTTTTTGCCACTGGAAAGCTAGGATGATTGCATGTCATAAATTAGAGTCATCGGTCCAGTTGCTGAGAGGGAGGAGAAGGCGCTTACTTGCCTCTAAGAACTGGGCCCCTTTTGAGAACTGGCTTTCTCACTAAAAGAAATGCATGGCAAGGGTGCAAGTAATAGTTACTTTAGGGTGAATTTCAGTGGGTTTGTTAGGTTCAAATGGTAAGTTTCATGTGACATTGTTACCTAACTATAACATCCCTTTAACCTTTGTTTTCCCAGTGAATTTCTAAGGTTGTGTTAATCTAAATGTAGATATTCTTACAATTCCTAATTATAATGTCACTGTCACCTTTTTTTTTTTACAGTGATTTTTCAGGGTTTTTTGTAACGTAAGTAAGATGTCCATTGTAATGCACAGCAAGGGGGGGCTGTATGTAGGGTCTTGCCTGGCATTGTTCATTGTGCTGCCCCATCCAAACTTGCTGCCCCTAACCCCCTTTCTTCTTGCCCTTCATTTTCTAAGTTCATACCCATTTCATCACATCCAGCCCTGTGTTGCTGTTTTTCTGCCACTGCCATTCCCGCCTGCCCTGCACAGTTAGATTACTGCCCCTACCCACTGCCTCTCTGCCCTCTGTTGTCTGTGTCCATTCACCTTCCCTCTCCCTCCTGCCCTACGTTGCCCGATGTTTCCTCACTGCCCTGTGTCTGATGTTCCCTCACTGTTATGTGCAGTGTACCATGCCATACCCTAACCTTTTTTCTGCATGTATGACATTTTAGCAGTAACATTGCTGAGTTCAGCTGCAAACAAAGGAACACACACAACATGTATTTCCCTACTACAAAACCCAAAGATCAAAAGCAAAGGTAAATATTGGGCTTTTTTCACTAAAAAAAGGATTACTAAAGACCCTCCTGCAGGTTCTAATGAAGGCGAGAGAAGAAAAGAGTGGACTGATGCTGCTCTGTCTAGCAGTGACACTTGCTCAAATTCTTTTGGTATCCCTGAAATATCATCTGATGCCTTTGCGGCTGCTTCTCCCTCTGCTGATGATAGTTCTTTCATTGTTGACATTACTGATATTTCTTTACATGCTGACAGTGCTGAGTGTTCATTTCATACTGAGGTTGAAGATTCATCTTCTTATGTTGGCACCTTAGATGACAGTACTTCTTTTGCTAACCTTGCTGACAGTTCCTCATCCCATGATGCCAAGACAGCCAGCTATTTTCTGAGGAGTGACATAATAGAGACACCACAAATCGAAGACAACGGTCAGACACCAACAACAAAATTCCACGCGCCAAGTGAATTCTTGGCAGACTACTTGTCACTAAATCCTTATAGCGGCCCAGGGCAACAAACATGAAAACATTCCCCCTTAACTGCATGTCGTGGTATTCAGGCAAAATATCGAAAATAAAATGTTGAGATGCAAAAATATTGAGTTGCAAATATCGTGATGCACAAATATTGTATGAAAAAATAACTTTGACAAGAATATATATTGATTTTAACGTAAGTACTATCAATGTTAAAAATATTTATGTTGTTAATATTATTGACAAAAATATTGATGTTAGTGATATCATTTTCTATTATTTATGCCTATTTTAATATATATTTTATTATATATGTTATCATTTGTTTGTATAATTAATATTCATATTGTGTATTACGTTTGTGCATTGTTAGTTGTTTTTACATTTAATTATTTAATAGTTTATTGTTATTTTTAGTACCATAACTGGGTGTTGTGTTTATAGGAGTACATGGTAGAATCTACATTAATTATAATTAATTAATAAATATTTGTAATTAATAATTGATTAATTCATAATTAATGCTGGTAATTGTGTAATATTGTTTTTCATTACATTAGGTTTTAGGTGCCTGTAAGGGTTTCTAGGGGTAAAGGGTGGGAAGTAGTTTAATTCTAATTATTAATAATTGTTTTTTAATTATTAATTATTTCATTAATAGTTAATTATGTTAATTGTGTAATTCATTTAATTTCTTATTTATATTTTTGGCGTGAGTTGTGGTTTATGTAGGGTTAAAGGGTGTGAAATAAATAATTATAATAATTAATATAAATTATTAATAATTTAAGTAATCATTAATTATGTAAATAGTGTAATTTAGATATTTTTTTAAGTTATATATCAGGTGCGGGTTATTATGTTTGTAGGGGTAAAGGGTGGGAAAAAAACTAAGTATAAATAATTTCTTATTAGTTAATTGGTAATAATTGTTTAATTGATAATTATTTATGTAAGTCATGTAAATAAGATATTTTTGATTTACATATTATGTGTGCATTGTGTTTTTAGCGATAAGGGTGGGAAGTTAATTAAATATTAATATTTTATTAGTAGTTAAATACTATTAATTGTTTAATTGATAATTAATGATTTAATAATTGTAATTATTATAATTGTTAAGATATGTTTTAAGTGTGTGTTATTTAGCATGTAGAGTTATAAGGTAGGGAGTTCTATACGTTATAATAAATTGAAAAATAGTTAATTATTCTCTAAAAAGTGTGTTATTTATTATGTTATGTGTTAATTATGTCATGCTTTTTATTTATAAATAACATTATATTTGTTGGTTTATATGATTGTGAGAATATTGTGTGTTATTTTATTATATTATCAATATTTGCTTTAATTTAAATATTTATTAGACATTGTAATAAATATGAAATTCTTTATACATTTTTTGTATATATTTTATATTTAAACACTTATTTGCTCTGTTATTTAATGTAGTTATGAAAATATATATATATTTTTTAAGTTAACCACCCTCTCTCTCTCTACTGTAGTATAGACTGGAGTGGGAATAGTAAATTTTACCCCTCATCAATCAAAAGCTTTCTCTACTGTGCATAGACTGCAGTGGGAATACTAAAATGTTACCCCTCCTGCGTCCAACCCTTTCCCTACTGTTGCATGGGCTGGAGTGGTAATAGTACATTCTCCCCCTTGCAATCCAACACTTTTGCTGCTGTTGCACCGATTGGAGTAGGATTATTAAGTTATTACCCCACCTGAGTCCAACCCTTTCCCTACTGCACCGATTGGAGTAGGAATAGTAAATGTTAACCCTCCGCAGTCTAGCACTTTCCCTACTGTTTAACTGACTTGAGTGGGAGTAGTAATGTGTACCCCTCCTGAGTCCAACGATTTCCCTTCTGTCGCACTGACCGAAGTGGGAACAGTAACTTTTACCACTCTTGAGTCCAACAAGTTTACAGTTTTGTTTAGATTGATGACATTTATATTATTAGGAAGTTTAAGTGTAATATTTTTAATGTGCAATGTATTTTAATAAAATATAATTTTTTATATTGTTTACTTTTTAATATAAATATATATTTTTAAATGTGTATGATATTAAACAAATCCTATTTATTTGTTATGGTTTTTAATTATTTTAATTCTTCTGTATGTGAATATCTATCTATCTGGCTATATATATATATAGATAGAGAGAGAGAGAGAGAGAAATAGATACATTTGTGTGTGTGTATATATATATATATATATATATATATATATATATATATATATATATATATATATATATACGTATATATATATATATATATATATGATGGTGACAGAGGAGCAATAAACCACCTTTAAGGAAAATTTAAGCGCTTTCTGTGGTCTGTACCTACGTCTGCGGAGTCGGTGTCTAGAGCCGATTAGTAGGAGTTTGGGAACAGATATATATACATATATATATATATATAGTCTGCTCCTGGCGGGGTGTGTGTCCAACAGTGAGCTGCACTCGAGTGTCTGCATGCTTACCCCAAAGCTTTTAATGGCATGGGCGGTTACATTTTCATACAATAAAAACACTGACGTTGGCCTGACGCGTTTCGAATGTTCTCTTCTTCAGAGGCCGTCAGAAGAGTGCAAGCAGGACATTCACTCCCCTAAGTTTGGCGATATCGTACGCCCTGATGGGCGGATCCTTATGAGGCAACACGTTGCCTTCTGTGAAATGAAGTCCGTTAGATGTCCGATAATCGCTGTACTCTCAATTCCGTGCCAAATGAACCAGTCCTCAATCCATGCGAGACACTCACCTACTGGCCTCCAATAAGAGACCCGTGGCCCCGTTTCCCGGGTTGGTGCACGCTCTGCGGCAGGACGGCCGTGTTTACATTCTGCTCCAGGCGGGGTGTGTGTCCAACAGTGAGCTGCACTCGAGTGTCTGCATGCTTACCCCAAAGCTTTTAATGGCATGGGCGGTTACATTTTCATACAATAAAAACACTGACGTTGGCCTGACGCGTTTTGAATGTTCTCTTCTTCAGTGGCCCTCAGAAGAGTGCAAGCAGGACATTCACTCCCCTAAGTTTGGCGATATCGCACACCCTGATGGGCGGATCCTTATGATGCAACACGTTGCCTTCTGGGAAATGAAGTCCGTTAGATGTCCGATAATCGCTGTACTCTCAATTCCGTGCCAAATGAACCAGTCCTCAATGCATGCCAGACACTCCACCTGCTGGGCCCCAACAAGAGACCCATGGCCCCGTTTCCCGGGTTGGTGCACGCTCTGCGGCAGGACGGCTGCGTGTACATTCTGTTCCTGGCGGGGTGTGTGTCCAACAATGAGCTGCACTCGAGTGTCTGCATGCTTACCCCAAAGCTTTTAATGGCATGGGCGGTTACATTTTCATACAATAAAAACACTGACGTTGGCCTAACGCGTTTCGAATGTTCTCTTCTTCAGAGGCCGTCAGAAGAGTGCAAGCAGGACATTCACTCCCCTAAGTTTGGCGATATCGTACGCCCTGATGGGCGGATCCTTATGAGGCAACACGTTGCCTTCTGGGAAATGAAGTCCGTTAGATGTCCAATAATCGCTGTACTCTCAATTCCGTGCCAAATGAACCAGTCCTCAATCCATGCGAGACACTCACCTACTGGCCCCCAATAAGAGACCCGTGGCCCCGTTTCCCGGGTTGGTGCACGCTCTGCGGCAGGACGGACACGTTTACGTTCTGCTCCAGGCGGGGTGTGTGTCCAACAGTGAGCTGCACTCGAGTGTCTGCATGCTTACCCCAAAGCTTTTAATGGCATGGGCGGTTACATTTTCATACAATAAAAACACTGACGTTGGCCTGACGCGTTTCGAATGTTCTCTTCTTCAGAGGCCGTCAGAAGAGTGCAAGCAGGACATTCACTCCCCTAAGTTTGGCGATATCGTACGCCCTGATGGGCGGATCCTTATGAGGCAACACGTTGCCTTCTGGGAAATGAAGTCCGTTAGATGTCCGATAATCGCTGTACTCTCAATTCCGTGCCAAATGAACCAGTCCTCAATCCATGCGAGACACTCACCTACTGGCCTCCAATAAGAGACCCGTGGCCCCGTTTCCCGGGTTGGTGCACGCTCGGCGGCAGGACGGCCGTGTTTACATTCTGCTCCAGGCGGGGTGTGTGTCCAACAGTGAGCTGCACTCGAGTGTCTGCATGCTTACCCCAAAGATTTTAATGGCATGGGCGGTTACATTTTCATACAATAAAAACACTGACGTTGGCCTGACGCGTTTCGAATGTTCTCTTCTTCAGAGGCTGTCAGAAGAGTGCAAGCAGGACATTCACTCCCCTATATATATATATATATATATATACACATTGGAAAACCACCTTTTTAAAACAATTATAAAATTGAAGACTAAAAATTATAAAAAAGATGTTTTAGAATTCATATGAGCACTGGCACTTCAGATATAGGAGACAAGTACTGTAGGGTGAAAATTGGCAGCTATGGAACTGTGAGCACAGGAGCACTTTAATAAATAGAATCTTTCCTTTTAAACATTTCGCTCATTTTATTTTGTGCATTGATATGGAACTGTTCCGGTATAATTTATGTAAATGAGGATAAAATATATTTTCAACTAAATTAAGGAGTAACTTGTGCAATGCTAAAATGTTCCAAGATGGCACCATTATTGTCTAAACGGTGTGTCCGCTTTAGAGCGCAAATTTTCCTCTCTCTAGGTAGATGTACTGTTGAAATAACTATGTAATTAAATGTAAAACAAAATAGAGCTTGTTATGGAGACCAAGGCTGCGAACAGCAGCCAAAACACATAGATGCCATCACTCAAATTGAAATAAAGTGGAGTGAAAACCTGTGGAGTGCCGGTTCCGTCTCTGTTTTTAAAAGAAAGAGGTGTTTTTGTGGAATTTATATATATATTTATTCCTCTTGAAAAATAATTAGTAAGTTATAATGTAAATTAAAATAAATATTTTAATAATAGTTTTTAATGATATATGTTTAGATAAACATACACACATAAATATATATGTTTTTTTAAATAACATTTATATATTTTAAAATTATTTAAATATATTTATTTTACATTACCCTACTGTTAATGTTTACTATATTTATTATATATATTTATGTAATTTATTTTCTTCAATATTAGTGTGCAACTTTATTTTATTGTCAATATTTTTTTATTTACATTCTAAGTATAGGATAATTATACTTTTGTGTTCGATATGTTTGACTCAATATTTACATTGTACTGTATGCATTTGCACTTTTATGATTTGAGGAGCGAAATAACGTTTTTTATGTATGCATATACCACAATATTTATGGTTTCGATATTTTGTCAGTGAACTGCATGCCGTAGGTCTAATGGAGATTACAAAACCCATCCTAGGGTAGAGTATTCACTCATTAAAGATGCTGTTTATTGTTTTGCATGTAGGCATTTTAGAGCTGGTTCTGTTGGAGGAGGATGACTCGTTCTTGTTTGGACCTACTTCAAAAGATTACAGCAGCCTACAAACTGCCAGCAAGCAGTTTCTTCCATGATAGTAAGAGGTACAGAGCAGGAAATTGAGGAGAATAGACAACATGTGGAGAGCTGCTTACGGTAGTATGTTTCTTGTGTTGTCAAGGGCTTGCATTCCGTTCCACAAATGAAACTGAGCATTCTCCCAATGGGGGCATTTCATTAAAGTATTGGAGATGATTTCTGATAAAGAAGTTAAAAGAAAGAATGTCCAGGGGGTATGGGCACTATACCTCTCCAGATTACCAAAATAACGTGATATCTGTGCTGGCAGCGCTTGTCTGTGAGTGTATTGTCAAAAAAGTGACAACATAATTTGCAGTGCTGGTGGATGAAACCAAATATATCTCACATAAAGAGCAGCTGCGTTTTATTATCTGATTTGTTAATGGTGATGGAAATGTTCAGGAGAATACAATAGGGTATTACCAAATGGAGAAGGTATGTGCATCCAGATTTGTTGCCGTCATTGTTGAAGCAGTACAGAAATCTGGCCTTCATTGGAAGAAATGTGTTGCAGGGTGTTAAAATGGAGCATCCGTTATGAGTGGCTGTTTTATTGGTGTCCAAGCAAATATAGGAGAGATTGCATCACAAGCAATTTATATACACTGCCATGCCCATTGCCTAAACCTTCCGTTAGTACAAACAGTAACTAACATACAACCAGTAAAATATTTACTTTCAACATTGCAAGCAGTTTATGTTTTTCTTTCAAAAGTTCACAAAATGACAAAAAGTCCCAGTGAAATGATTAAAGCAGTTCTATAGTCCGAAAAAGACAAACCGATTTACATAAGTCAAAATGCAGTATCATCGGTGCTTTTGAGGTTGTGTACTAAGTGAACAGGTGAACACTTTGTGCTCGTGAAGAAATATTTAAATAGCGCAAGAAAGACAAGTGAAAAACTAATAAAGAATGCTACAGCATATTAGACCGGAATTCAAACCGACGTTATGCATCAATTAATACAATTAATACAGTTAGGAAGAAGTTTATAAAATCATGACATAATTCAGAGTCCACATTTGGCTTGTGCAAGTCAACTGTGTTTTGACCTTCAATCCTGGAGGTCATCATTAGGACATAGCTAACACAACATTTTGTGATAGCAGCCAGCAAGGTTTCATAGGTATGAGGACGGATTCTGTCACGGCATAGGAATCCAAACCTCTGAGCAACAATCATCGGCTCACGTCCTAAACGGAATGGATGGCTGTGCTATGATGGATGCCCACCCACAAATTGGGCTGCGATAGGGGCTCCTCTGGAGTAGAGGGGCATGAGGATGCTCAAGGAAAGGGTCCTAAAGAGGTACCCCAGGGACAGGAAGAAAATCGAGATCTGTGTCACAGGTCCTGTGATAGCACCAAGTGAAAGGTCAAGAAATGTAATTTATTTTATTTCACGGGGGTCCAAAGGCAGGTGATGTCACTTCCTGTGATGTCACCTAGGTCAAAGTTTGTGTGATTTCACTTCCTGTGACTTTTTTGGGGTGAGTCAAAGGGCAGGTGATGTCACTTCCTGTGATGTCATCAGGTCAACGTTCATGTGATGTCTCATCCTGTGACCTCAGGCAGGGACCACATATCATGTGATGTCACTTCCGCTACCCCAGGCATTTTGATGGATCAACGTCCATGTATCAGATAAGGTTCTTTTTAAAAACAAATGTTGTTGCGAGGTCGTGCTGAAGCTCTGGAGGTCTTGGAAGTCCAAACGTTTAGTAAGTCCCACATTTTCAGAGTTTATGGAGCAGCTCATATTAGCCACTACTAAGGCTCTCAAGGACAGCACATGGGACCAGCACTCACTCCAACTGAGGCATCTAACAGCATTCAGTTCATTCAGTCAGGTACAGCTGCTAGTAGACAGTTCTGGAAAAAGGCCTCTTGAACCTTGTCAGTCAGGAGGCATCCATGAGGCCACTGGAGTCCACATGTGAGTCCTGGGTACGAGTGGCAGCAGGTCCAGCCCATCAGATCTGCACACATGTCTCAAATAGCAGGTCAAGTTCTCTTCTCTTCCTTCCTTCACAGGTCTAGAGTATGTTCTAATGAGGTGTGGGTGAGGTGCTAGCTTAGTACACTTCATTAGCTAGTGGGATTGGATGACTTCCGAACACTCTCTGCCAATGAGAAAAATGTTTGCTGGGGCACCTCTTCGCACTTTTGCAACACATTCTCTTTGCTTCACTACAAAATGTCCCACAGGTGTTAAACTGAGGCAAATCCAACATGGCAAATTATTTGTACCCCTGAAGAAAGCTTGTTTGCTTTCCAGGGTGAGTTAAGGGAAATGAACAGTCCCTTTCTCTTTAGCTGCACCAATCTGGTTTTGGGGCCAGCTCTCCCTCCCACTGGGCTGATGCCAAGCTGGCTGCAGAGGACTCAAGGTACAAAAGGCACCTCTTTCCCATGCGTCCCTTTAAACTTAACAAGGAATGGGAAAGCCTCCCCACGGTCGCTTTCAAGTTAGTGAAGTTAGTGGTCTCTCCCCGGTTGTCATTCCTTAGCTGATATCTGCCATATTCCTCACTTCCAGGACTTCCGGAAAAAAGGAGCAGATTCATTGCTTCTGTTCTGGTAGTTTTCACACCTCCTTAAGTGGAAGCACAGGTAGGGCCTTCTGACAGCATAATAATGGAGGGCCAGGCATGTAAAGTGTCACTTTCCAAAATATTTGTTAAAAGTATGACTTCCCCATTGAATTGTATTTTGAATAAACATTCAAATAACTTATTTTAAGTAGTACTGTAGTTTGTCCCAAGCCAGAGATTACTAGGTTCTGATTTTATCCTGAACTCTCTTTTTTGTCATAGGCAAATACAGGCCTTTACAGTGAAAATATTGTTTGACAGCTAGTCTCTGTAAGTACATGTGAACATTAAAATAATGTACCACTTTTAAATACGAGGCATCCTACTTTGTGGTCCTCCATGCTGTTTTGGAGATTACCTATTTAATATAGAATACATCATCCCTGATTTTGTAGTGCATCTCCTAATGGAGAAGGATTTAAAATAGAACACATATCTACAGATGGAGAGTCACAAATGGTTTGCTTTGGGAAACAGTATGAAGCTTTGAAAGTTTACAAAATATTATCAGATGATCTTTGAAAATACATCTTGTGGTAGAAATGGATAACAAATTGCAAGAATTCATTATCTGATAAACACATGCTCATGGAACAAACTCTTTATCATAATGATTAGGTATTTAATGACTGTGCATTGGAGCAAGTCCTCACCTTTGAAACTTTACACACATGGCAATATTGAATACCATATTATCATCCTGCAGGAATTTCGACCGCAGGATATTGAGTTCCATTATTTCGTAATGTAAGGTATACATAGATAAATGTAGATTTGCTATTCTTACCTGAGCATCTTTTTTGCGTATCTTTAAGTTAAGGGTATGTGGGGGTGAGTATAGTTAATTAACAAACATCTAGCATTTGTTGTGTGGAAGAGGCAACAAAAAAAAAGCATGAATTAAGTGGCCTTCAACCTTTATTGATGAGCAATACAGTCTGTTGAAAAAATGTACATACAGCAATGATATAATACTATATGAAAAAGAAGCCACCCATTCAGAAAACAAAAGTATAATTTTTAAATACATGTTATTAATTTGAAATATTACTTTTCTTTGTCTTAATCATGTAATGTTTTAGTACAGTATCTACCTGCAGCTACAGAAATCCAGACACTATGGGGTCGATTCCGATCCGGTAAAAACCGCTCTGAATAGCCGTTCGGAGCGTTTTCCCGTACGAATCGTACCTTGCAACGTCCCCCGTACGTACGACGAAGTACGACTCGTACCAGGAGCTGGACTCCTTACGGATCGTCAAAAGACCGTACGACTCTAATCTACGTACGATTCTCACTCGGAACCCGCTGTACGCGACATCTGTATGGTTCGCGGCTGGTTTATACGACCCAGCAAGTACGATACGTGCCGGGTACGCACCGTACGACCCTTTTTCTACGGGAGCCAAAAACAGCCGTAAAAGCAGAGTTCGCGCCGAAACAGGTACAGAACGGCCCCCCCAGGTATGGTGCATACACCCCATGATCGCAGGGGTATGGTGCGTACCCCTGCGATCATGGGGGGTACGCACCGTACACCAAGCGTACATGGGGTACATACCATACCCCATGTACACTGGGTGTATGGTGCGTACCCCATGTACGCTGGGTGTACAGTGCGTACCCCCCATGATCTCAGGGGTACGCACTGTACCCCTGCGATCATGGGGTGTACACACCATACTGTGTGTATGTGATTGTGTGCTTTTCCGTACGAATCGCCCTTACCTGACGTGGACCGTACAAATCGCGTCCTGATACCCCGGTCCGGATGGTACTTGTCGGGTCATACGGCGTGTATACGAGTCGTACGGAGAGGGCTCCGGATGCGAATTGTACGGACAGATATTTTACCGGATCGGAATCGGCCCCATTGATTGTGTGTTAAATTAACTGGTACAGATGGATTGCTAACTTATCATATATTAGAACACTGGGGTGTTGAAAACTCTAATGAAGACAATAAAGTGGGTCAATGCCAATAATAGCTGGCATAGGCCTCCTGCTCCAACATTCCAAAGTTTCCTTTTCTTATTTTTCCTTTAGATTATGTTACCCCCTGTGAATCATATGTTCTATTAGGCCTATGGTCCTTCTAATGTGAGCTATTCTGGTCATTAAAGGCCCTTTCCCTCGTCACAAGGGCCTATAATTAAGATTCAGGGTCTTTAACAACTGGCCTAGGCCTCTGCAGCAGGCTATAAGGCTATAGGAAGTTTCAGCATACTATCAATTTTTGTTTAATTAGTAAGAGCAAATACTTTTGAGACATATTGATCCTATTTCTCAGATCCTTAATAGAAAGTTGGAACTCTTTCATAATAATATTCTTATATATAGCACAGATTTTTTACATTTTCACAAGGAATTTCAAAAGTACTCTGGAAAATATATAACTTTTATCAATTTCAGGAAATAATTTGATGTTTAAAGTTTAGGAAGAAAGGTGGAAGATTCTACAGATGTAAGAGGGATACTATTATAAGTTGTCAAACAAACCTTTTTTCTTATTTTTTTTTCTTCATAAAGCTTGCTTTTTTCTCCATGGATAAACACCATCATATACACACCCAACTAAGGGGCCTATTATGATCACCAGCCGATCGTCATCTGCCTGTCAAATGTCCCTGCGACACTCCCACCATAATAATATGGCAAGGAGCACCGTGTCGAACGGAAAGACCGTCCGCCGCTTTTCTGCCCGTCGGATTGCCGGCCAGGCAGAAAAGGCAGATAATATATTATGATGTATGCGGAAAAAGGCCTTTCCGTGGCAGCATCGGGCAGGTGGTCTTTGGAATTGGGGGCCCGTTGCGGGCCACCAGTTTATGGGGGGGTGCACTTTGGAGATACCTAGGGTACACCCCTTCATTGGCATACACAAGGTGGCAGGCACCGTGCGATGCCCGCCACATTGTGCATGCCAATGTACAACATGCATATTTGACATTGTGGGGGGTGCTGCTTACAGCACCGCCTGCCGCAATGTGAAATATTCGGGATGCGACCGCCATAATAGGCCTGGTGGGATCGCGGCACCTCTAGCGGTTGGTCCTGTTTACCATTACAAAGTCTGCCCACCATCGTAATGGGGCACTAAATATGGGAATATTCCTCATTGGAGGCTTTTAGGGGGAAGCCTACCAGTTAAGGATAGGTGAATATACACTGATGTTTGTGGCTGTTCTTCTACAGCAGGGTAGCTCACTCAGAAATGTCCACAATCAAGGCCATAACCCTTACTCCTAAATGCAACAAACGTGCTCTGTTTGTGTAATATCTGTACCTTATGGCTGTAAATTTCCACTAATCCTTATACTATGAATGAGGATTAGGAACCTATGATCTCAAAATCTTTTTGCAGATGTTACAAGTTGCATTTTAGATGGGCAAAAATGTTTCATGAATTGGGCATTTAGATCGCTAAAATCATTCAAAATTTACCATCATGATCTTTGAAAAACGATGATCCAGCAAGAATTATTTTGTAACATTTGTTAATGTGCTTCTAATTTATATGCACCTCAATAACTAATATGTGCATATGCATGTTATTTTCCTTAGGCATTGATGTGAACTGTCTTCGCCAGATGAAGATTCAACGACAGACAACTATGATGTCTGATGTCAAAAATCTTGTGGCAACTGGAGGAAGCATCAGTGAGAAAAATGACGAGGGAGTCACATTGGTAAGAGAAAACATAATTTTCAACGCTAGCATCCAACATAGTGAGACTGCACATCCAGGATCACAGTCACTTTTGAATATAAATATTTCACATTTATAATATGATCAATATAGAGAAATCATTATCTCCATTCCTATAGAGCCAGCTATCCTACAAATTAGTACATTTAGGCTGAATGATGTAGCTAAGTGTATCTCAAATTTTATAATACTATTTTATATGAAAGTCATTTTAAATCTGTAAGTTAGATTTGTTTCCAAATTTTAAGATAGTGATCTTCAATCTATAAAGCAGTAAACAATTCTCTTTTGTCTATAGACTGTGTATACTGTGTGGTCAAGCGACAAAAAAGCCGAAGGCACCTGCTGCTGTTTTGTACTGCATTGTGTTTAGTTAAGAGGAACTATAGAGTCCAATATTTTTAAAACTAAGATATTTACCCATATTACAACTTTGGAGCATTTGTACAAACCTAATTCCATGGATGACTATTACCACATTTTTTAATATTTGAAAGTATTTTAAAATAAATGTTATGTATCTTAAGTGTCTAATTTTAATTGTTTATTGTTTTCATGCCACATTTTTGTAAAAATGTACACTATTTAACATCCTTTGAACAAGGCCATGTAAGGCTGAAACGCATCGTGACTGGGCATCACCATCACAATTCTATCGATTAAATAAATAATACACTGCCAACATATGGAGTTTGGAGTATTGGGTGTGCCGAACAGATTTGACCATTTACCATTGCCATACATTTATAAGTTGAAGGCTTGGTTCTACACCTTTAATAGATTACCTCTGTTTGGGGATTCACACAAATTCTTAAACCAATTATCAGAAATCTGCCAAGATTTCCAGTTTCCTGGTGCACACATGCATGCCTTAATTGTGCCAATGTAAATTAATGCAGAAGTGGAATGTAAGGATAGAGTCTATTTACATAAATGTTTTCAATGTTGTTCTCTGCATGGAATCCATTTTATCTTAGAGATCAATCCCTTCAGTGACACCACTTGAAAATATGGGTGTTTCTAGGATTCTTCCACACCCTACATGTGTTTGATACAACATTTTAGAGTACACTACATGTGCATCTACAGTGGGAAAGTGCTATAGGAATATTTATGAATACTTACAGAGTTTCAACTTTGTGGCTGTTTCCAGCATTTACAATGTGTGTGGCTGTTCCCTGATTTCCCAATATTTACTCCTTCTTGTCCCAGTCCCTTTGAAAGACTTACTCTGCCACATGTTTATAATAGTTATAATATCGAGAAATGTGAGTATCTCAGAATGGTAGCACGTCTTGTTTCAGATTCTGAATCTGTCATTTGCAAGAACACATAACTTTCTAGAGGGCCAAAATAGTTTTGTAACTCACTGACAACCATTTATTCTAGTATCACATCTAAAAATGAACGCATAGAGGACAGCGTTAATTTACATGGGGATTATTGAGCACTCTGTAAAACGTCTGGTTATTAATCCCTTTGTAAAGAGACATTCATTATAAAAGCAACATTCTTCTAAAAAGTACTTTGCACTGCAAAAATAGCTGTCCTATACAGTCAGCAGTAAGTTTACCTTTTTAAAAAAAAATCTTTTTATTAAAGGTAAATAACAACAAGGCAAAAAAATCAGTACAATAGGATATAGTCCGAAAGAGGAAGGAAAAGCAAAAAATCATACAGTGAAGTTTATAAATTATATCAGGGAGAGGACGCAGGGGAGAGAGGAGCTCCAAGGCAATGAATCAGTCCACATTACGGGAATGGTGGGCCAGAGGGAAAGCTGGACTTCAGGGACATCCGGAAGAGGAGGAGTGCAAGTATCCCCACGGTAAGTGTTCCAATGACCCCTTACCTTACCCCACTTCCTGGGTCACCCCCGCGCCACATAAACCGTCTTCTCCCTAAACATGCACCAATCCATGTTTTCCATCCAGGCCTCAACCATGGGTGGCCTCTGGGAGCCCCACAGCTGTGCTAAGTCTCTCTTAGCAACCATATTTCCCAGGGTTGCCCATTGTGTCTGTGCGACATTATAATCAGTTGGTTCCCAGACATTCAGAAGACAACGTCTATTTATTTTTTTTAAGAAGCTTATAAAGCGCGCAGCTACCCCCGTCGGGGGTGTCCCGGCGCTGCAGATTGCAAGCTAGAAAGAAATGAGAGGCTATGAGAAGGTGAACAACCAAGTTTTGAGTTTGCTTCGGAACACAGGCTCCAAATCAATTAACCTAAGATCCAGTGGGAAGCTGTTCCAAAGTTTAGCTGTGACTACTCCGAACGCTCTGCCCCCGCTCCTGGCACGACGAAATCTGGGAACCACCAGGAGGCGTAGGCTGCTCGATCTCAGAGATCTAACAGACTGAGATAGTTTAAGTCTCTTTCTCAAATATCCAGGGCCTAACCCGTTGAGAGCACGGAAGGCCAGGATCAAAGCTTTGAACTGGATGCGGCGGGCAATGGGAAGCCAGTGTAGTTTTTTCCGGTAAGAGGTAACCAAGTGACGGAAAGGAATATTGCCAATCAGCCTCGCGGCAGCATTTTGAACAATTTGTAAACGTTCAATTTGGTAAAGGGGAGCGCCCGCATAAAGACTGTTGGCATAATCTAAATGCGACGTGATCAGGGCATGAACAATGGTCTTGCGGGAATCCAAAGGGAGGTAAGGGAAGATCTTCCTGATCATGCGTAGTTTGCCGAAGCAAGCTGAAGTGACCTTGTTGATCTGAGATTTACAGGACAAAGCATTATCAAATTGGAAGCCCACGTTTCGAGCCGTTTGGACTGGGACCGGAGGGGGATTCAGTACCGTTGGCCACCACTGAAGAGCAGGCAGTGCAGTTTTTTGATTAAAAAAATAAAACCTCAGTTTTGTCGGTATTCAATACTAGGTGGTTAGAGGCCATCCAGGAGCAGATATTACTGAGGCAGTGGCGGAAATTGATGAAATTGGAGTCAGAGTGATCTCTAAATGAAAATACAAGCTGAGTATCATCAGCGTAAGAGATCACTCTGACCCCCCAAGATTCAACCACTGTGACCAACGGGCCTAGATAGACAATAAAAAATAGAGGGCTCAGAGCAGAGCCCTGAGGCATTCCGCAAAAGAGAGGTTTTCCCTCAGATTCAAAGGGCCGGAGAAATACCTTCTGAGTCCGCCCTGTGAGGAATGATCTAACGATTCCCAGCTGCCCTAGACGGTCCAGTAGTGTTTCGTGGGACACTGTGTCGAAAGCGGCGGACAGGTCGAGGAGGACCAACATGGCCTCCTCGCCCCTGTCCACGCACTCACGAATAGTCTCCGAAACCTCTAATAGCGCAGTCTCGGTGCTATAGCCGGTTCTAAATCCCGACTGCGAGTCATGTAGCAACTGGTTGGCTTCTAAATAGTCTGCCAGTTGCCTCTGAGCCGCCTTCTCCAGGATTTTTGCTGGCTTTGGGAGAAGGGAAATCGGACGGTAGTTACAGAATTGTAAGGGATCCGCATCTGTTTTTTTTAGGATTGGGACTAGCATTGCCTGTTTCCATGCCAAGGGAAATTGACCCGAACGTAACAAGGAATTCCAGATGGAGAGGAGAGGGCTGAGTAGTACCTGGACAAGATTGCCCATCACCTTAGCGGGAGCTGGATCAAGCGGTGACCCTGATTTGCCTTGGATAAGTAGCTTTGTGGCAATCTCAGGAGTAAGCTCTTTGAAAGAATTCAACGAACCTTTCTGAGAGTCGGTATCACCGGTCGAAAGGGAGACAGGAACTGATTCAAATGAGGAGGTTAAGTTAATAATTGTATCCTGAAAAAAGTCAGATAGCCCATTGCAAAGAGCCTGGCTAGGAGAACTCTGAGAAGTCATGGCAGGAGGGTTGACAAAGTCCTTCACTATCTTAAAAAGGACTTTAGTGGAATTCACTGCCTTCTTGATTTGCTGGGTATAAAAGTCTCTCATCGTGGACCGTTTTAATTTTTGAAATTTGTTCAGGGCAGTCTTGTAAATTGCTTTAGACTCAGCATCATAGGTCTGCCGCCATTTACGTTCTAGCTGTTAACAGCGGCTCTTTTCCTCTCTCAAAGCAGGGGAAAACCAAGGGGCAGAAGGCCTAGATCTAGTAGAGGTAATAGGGTTCAATGGGGAGATGCCGTCAATCGCAGCTAGAAGAGCGGAGTTGTATTTCGACACCTCCTCATTAAGGTCCCTGAAAAGAGGATTAAACTGATAGGAAAAACGAGAATCAACGGCGTCACAAGTGACTTTGTGCCATTTTCTTCCTGTCTCCCCATTCAGAGTTAAGGGTAAGGGGAGTGAAGGGGTGGTAAGATCGAAAGGAAGAAGGAAATGGTCCGACCAGGTAAGGGGAAGTGAGGGGAGGGTGGAGATACCAGGATGATTAGAGAATATCAGGTCGAGAGTATGTCCTGCTATGTGAGTCGGACCCTGGACTAATTGGGACAAAGTTAGTCCTTGCAAGGTCTCAATTAGATGAGAAGCTTGTGAACAAGAAGGGTTGTCAGCATGTAGGTTGAAGTCTCCTAATACAGTGAAAGAAGCGTGTCTGAGGGAAAAATCGGCGATCATGTGCAACAGAGTGGCTAATGAAGACGTTGAAGCGTTAGGGGGGTTATATACCAAAATACCGGCTAGAATAGTGGTAGCCGAATCCGAGATCGTAAAGTACATGGCTTCAATAAGCCCTATATTGGTGAGTTTCTTAACGGTCAAATTAAGATGTGACTTTAAAATAATGGCAAGACCCCCCCCAGTTTTAGCATTGTCGCGATTGATACCCACCAATCGGTACCCAGAGGGAGTGGTCAAATGTATATCAGGATTGGATGTATCTTTAATCCAAGTTTCGGTGAGAAATAAGATGTCCCAGGCATAGGTATCAAGTGACAACCATATCTCGCTAGCGTGACGAGGCAGGGAGCGACAGTTGATAAGAGCAGCCTTTATCATCCGAGGGCAGTTCTGGGATTTATCAAACTTCAAGGATTGAGGGCGACGATTCAACAACGGGGTAAGAGTAAACTCGCAACGTGGGCATTTGAATGGAAGGCCCTCTAGGCTTAGTGGGCAGCAGCAGACAGCTGGAGAGCAAATACCTTGTCTAATCTGCAGGAGCTGAGAGCTTGACCAGCAGCTCTTTGTAGTCAAAGTGACAGGGGGACCGGCGCTAGGCGCAGGCCATGCGGGACGGGCGCAGACGGGCTTGCCTTCGGCGCGCCATCGGCGAGCCCGCCCGCTGCGCGGACGGGAAGTCCCCTTGTTTATATCCATGCAGGAGGAGGGTGGGAGGCGTCCAAGAGCTGGACCGCTACCCTGCCTCCCCCTAAGATGGCGGATGAGCCCTCTGACCCCGGCGTCAGCGCTTCAATCGGCTGCGCCGGGAGGGAGAACCAAATGTCAAGAGCCCTGGAGCGATGTTAATCTCGTCCAGGAGGAGCAGCAAAGTAGGTAGGTAGCATAAATAAAAATGCACAGATTAAAATATTTACAGCTTTAAAATCGCGCTAAGCTCCGCCAAATATAGCAATTGTGAGGGATAGAAGAGAGACGCCCCCGGCTTCCGCCTCAGGGGAAAGTAGCGAGTAGTCTAGCCTCAGGTTGTAGAGCAACACCAGTAGCCTCCCCCATCTTATTATGCACCCCGATCCAGAAGGCAGCCACCACGGGGCACTCCCAAATTATATGCAAAAAAGTCCCGAGCAACCCCCAACCATGCTTACAAAGACCATCTGTAGAGTAACCCATTCTAATCAAGAGGGGACCAGTCACATAGACTCTGTGTAGAATTTTAAGTTGCACCAACCGGAGACGGGCCGGGATCGCGACATCCTTACGAGAAGAAATCGCGGATTGCCAGTCCTCGTCGTCTAATTCAAGACCGTCTCGGGTCCAAATGGCTCGGAGGAGCACTAACAGGTCAGTTCTACCATTGATTTTTTTTTATATATCAAAGAGATAGTGCTATCCGACACATGACCATCTAGTATTCTATCCTCTAACGGAGAGGATTCCGGGATACTAGTACTCTCAGGAAAGACCGACCGCAAAGCATGATGGACCTGGGCATATCGAAAATATTCCATCTTACTAAGTTGGAACTCTACTTGCAATTCCTCAAAAGTTTAAAACTTGCCTTTGACCCAGAAGTCACTCACCTTACTGATCCCAATCATATATCATTTCTCAAATCCTTTCGATTTCCACAAGCTACCCAGCCTCTCGGAAGCGAAAAGCGGGGTCGCCCGGGTCAGTCGACCTTTCCAACCCATCGCACTGTTTGCGCAGTTCCATATCCGTACTGCAATCTTTGTGGGTCCCGAGAGTCTCCCGTCATCCAGTCTGGAGTAAAGCGCTCCATAATAATCTCCCCCCGGCAACAACCACCTATCGATTGCAAAAGCGGGGTTGAACCCGGGGCCATATATACCATGATTAATGGCCCCCAATTGAGACGCCCAGTAATATCGCTTAATGTCGGGGAGAGCAATACCGCCATAGTACCATGGTAGCGTCAGCTTTCCCGAGGGCGTTACGCGAACGCCCGTCCCAAATCAACTTCCTCTGGAGACTCTCAATAGCCCGAAAATAATTTGCGGGGATTACATCAAAGGTATTGTGAAGAGCATATAGAAAGCGTGGCAATGACATCATCTTAAAAAGCGCCGCACGGCCGAGTGGCGAAAGCGGTAGTTTGCGCCAGCGCACCACATCCAGTTTCAACTGGTTCAACGGTGGGAGCAAATTCTGTTCGTATCGGACAGTCGGGTTCAGCGACACGTATATCCCAAGATACTTAAAACCCGCGTGTGCAACCTGGATGGGACAATCGCGTGGCAAAAGAGGGACTTCACCCGAAAGGACATATAAATAAGATTTAGTCCAGTTAATTACTAAGCCGGAATTTTTACCAAAAGATGTAAGGACATCAAACAAAACTATTAACGACTTTCGGGGCGACGTCAATTGCAACAGTATATCGTCTGCATTGAGTGAAATCCGGTCTTCAAAGTCTGGGGCACACTGAATACCCTTCATTGATGGTTCCCATCTAATCCATGCAGCGAGGGGCTCAAGAGCAAGGGCAAACAAGAGTGGAGACAATGGACAACCCTGTCTTGTACCTCTTCCAAGAACGAAAGGCGTGGAAACCTGACCATTTACCACCACCTGAGCCAATGGATCTTCATAAAGAAGCCTGACCCAGCTAATAAAGCCAGGACCAAAACCAAACTTAGCCAGTACGGCCCACAAATATGGCCACTCAACAGTATCAAAGGCCATCGTGGCGTCTAAGGAGGCCAAGATGGCCGGCTCACGCAACGACGAAGTCCTCGCGAGAACGCCATGCAACCGTCGCAGATTCTTAGCCGTATTCCGATGAGGAATGAAGCCGGATTGGTCCGGATGAACCAAGTCACCAATCACCTTAATTATATGATTAGCTAACAATTTAGTAAGGATTTTGGGCTCTGCATTAAGGAGTGATATCGGCCTATAAGAGGCACTGCGGTCCCTTGGCTTCCCTTCCTTGTGAATCACCACTATGGTCGCAAGACGCTGATCACGGGGAAGAAAGCCCATGTCCCGTGATTCCAAGAACATGTCGCGAAGATACGGCGCTACTGTATCTGGGCACAGTTTATAAAGTTCAATTGGGAGACCATTAGGGCCCATCGCTTTTCCCGAACGAATGAAGCGTATAGCGAGAGCCACTTCGTCTGCGGTTATTACTGCATCCAGCAACTCTTTATTGGAGTCAGATAAACTGGGAAGTGCTATATCTCGCAACAAGAAATGGGAGTCTTCCTACATCCTCCCTCACTTTTTTTTTACATTTTTAACCCTCTTTTTACCCCCCATGCCCACTGCTCCCACCCTACCCCCCCTCTGGCTCCCTCCCCCTCCCCCCCTTTAATGGCAAATAGGTCCATAAGACCTATGTGTAGCCGCAAGAGCTCGTGGGGATCGCTCCTCTCTCCCCGCTTCACCCATCACCCTATAGAGTGTATGTCCCCCCTCTATGTCTTCCACTTGTATATTTCGCTATTTTGCGTGTGGTGCCCCCTTAACAATAATTTAAACAACAGTATTACAAGGTCTAACATCTTCCTCTAGCCATGCATACCCCCCGCGTGCACTCTTTCCAACTCCCTGGAGTTTAACAGTTCTATATTTCTCAGCCCCCTTTCTGTGATTTGATCTCCTCCAAGAATTGTTGAGCCTTAATCTCAGACAAGAAGATATTTGTTCTACCCCTTGTAACCACTTTTAGCCTTGCAGGAAATAGCAGAAACGCCTCAGAGCCTAAGGCCTGAAAGGGTTTAATAAACTGTCTAAGTCTCCATCTTCTCTCCACCGTCACGTGGCAGAAGTCTGGCCTGGCAAAGAAGGTGATTCCCTCCAAGGATCTTTTCTTGTCAGGTCTGGCCTTGTCCATTATTTCCTCCCTGAGCAGGTAATTTCCAACATAGATCAAGATAGCCCTAGGCAGTGCATGTTGAGCTGCCTGCCCCTCGCCGCCTCGACCTTTTCTGATGGTAAAGGGAAATCTGTGGGCTCGTTGAATCTCTCTTTCCCACTCCCACTGTGATTCGGGGAAAGCTCCTCTTAGCAGGTTAACAATAAAGTGCATAATGTCATCCTTCTCCGCTCCTTCCGCCACACCCAAAATAAGAATGTTATTCCGCCTCTGGCGGTTTTCGAAGTCCTCCAGCTTCCATTGCAGATCGCCCGTCAATTTTTCCTGCTCCAATTTGAAGTCCTGCCACCCCCTGACATCATCCTCTAGCTTCCCAGTTCGCTCCTCGACCTCAGTCACTCTCTCGACGACACCTTCATAAAGCTTGTTAACCTTCCTGAGGGTATTCTGAATCTTTTTTGTGGCTTGCCTAGCCCTTCGGCTTTCTGTCCTTGCTTCTCCTTGCATCTGTTTGAGCGTGGAGCATATCATGTCAAAAGGGGCCTGATAGTGCACTGGCATGGGGGTATTGTCTAAAGACTGAAAATTGCCTTCCTCTAGGTAGGTCTGCGAGGTTGCAGAGTAGTCCCAGTCTAACTTCTTCCCTCCTGCCAAGGGTGCTTCCAATACTCCTCCATGCCTTCTACCCTTTATCCTTCTCTTTTTCTGCGTAGTTTCTTTCATTGATAGGTTTGAACCAGAGCTTGTTTCTCCTTCTACCTCCCCCTCTTCTGACGTGACATCACTTGACTGGGTAGTATCAGTTTCTTCATTAACTGAGTAGAAGCATTCCCCTTCTACTGAGGCTCCCTCTTTTTTCCCCCCCAAACCCAAGGTTTCTTCTACAGTCAGTGAAACACTTTTTTCTGCTATATTGGTTTTGCTGGCCTCATTGTTTATCTCTTTATCTCTTTTGCTGCTTATTTCAGCTTCTAATTGGATTAGCGCCTCCATCATGTCTGCACTTCCCGCTGCCCCGGGACTGTATGGCCCCCCGCCTATGTCTGATGTTAAAGGGCTATTACTCGGCTCTTCGATCACCTTCACTCCGCTGTTGCTGCTCTGCTTTACCTTAGGAGCCACGGCTTCAGTGTTACCTCCACCTCCGCCGCCGCCGCAGCTACTGGTAAGAGTTCCTGCCGAGTCTCGGGGTTGCCTAGCGACCGCTGCCTCCGCTGCCTCCGCGCCGGGAGCGTCTGCTGTTGCGTCCTCGAGGACGTCTCTGCTCACGGTAAGCTCCGTGTCCGGCTGGGAGCCTCTCCTGGGGGAAAACGCTTCTAGCAAGGTAGGCTGCCTTAGTGCCGCTTCTTTCCCTTTGGTTGAGCCCTGTCTTGCGTTTGTAGCAGTGTCTTCGGCGGGGTGACCCGAATCTTGCCCAAGCCGGGGACGATCATTTCTTCCTGCTGGCGCTGGCACTGTAACAAGTTTTGGACGTACCTCTGCCTTCTCAGTTTTCCCCGTTTTTTCGACTCTCTTCCCCTTTTGAACCGGGGGTATTACTTTCCGTATAGCACCAGGTCCCCGCTGTTGTAATCCCGGGGGTACATCATTTCCACTCCCTTTTGCGGATACATGGTCGCCTCTGCCACTCACTCCTTGCAGTTTTGTTGGCGTATCCTGTGGCGCATTCGGTTTTTCCTTGTCTTTATCTTTGTCCGTCTTGGTTACTCATGCCGGCATCCTCAACAGTTGTGCACAAAGCTCTGCCCTCCACTCGGTTAGTTTCAGCAATATCCGACTGAGTTGTGCTTTAGTTACAGGATACGTTGAATGAACCCTGAACAGACCTGCCTGCAACCAGCTTTTCAGCTCCATAAGGGGATATGTAACCCTATTCAAAGGCCATCAGGGTGTCCTGGGGAGAGAGAGCTGGAGCGACTGCTCACCACAACCTCACGGCGGCCATCTTGCCCCCTGTGAGGGAGGATGGAAGAAGGAGCACAGGAAAGCACATTTCACAGTACAGGGAATTCACATTTGTCAGTATGTATTAGCCAGAAGGATGGGGATACATGATAACTGTTGGACTCATCATCAAAGCAAAGTGTCAGATTGGATAGGTTATGCAGAGCTGGGCAAAACTTATGATATATTTTAATGTATTGTAGGATTGCAACTATTAACATCTGTGGTCTCAACGACTCGGGGAAAAGATTGAGAGTGGCGGCACTACTTAGGACTCTTAAGTTGGATTTGGTTTGCCTCCAAGAGACGCATGTTGAAGCTTCTAAGGGTTATCTTATGGACCAATTAGCGTTCTCGGTATTGGCAAATACTAAGCAAGGGACGAGGCATAGAGGGGTGGCGGTACTAGGAAGACCTACTGACGTAGAGGTAATAAGGAAATCGGAGGATCAATGGGGAAGGTGGGTAATATTGGAAATAAAATTTAAGGGAGGAAAATGTACCATAGTTTCTGTGTATGGTTCAACAGAAGATGATCCTGATCTTTTCCAATTTTTAGATACTGAGTTGGCACTATGGCCCGAGCCAATCATATGCTGTGGAGACTTTAATATTCATGATCCCAGTAGCTCATTTGTCCAGACGGGGAGGGTATATGCAGGGAGAAAAAAGAGAACCCATAGGGCACTGTCAGATATGGTGTCAAATAATTCCTTAGTGGATCCATGGGTTAAGCTGTACCCAGGTATAGATGGAAGTACATTCTACTCGGCCCCCCACAAAGTACTTGTTAGACTGGACTACTTCTTGATTTCATCCCCCTTGTTATCAGAAGCACAAATAGAAAAACAACCTCGAATTGTTTCGGATCATAGTCCTCTGATTCTAACCGTTAGATTGGGCCAGGCACGCCAAAAAGCTATGCAGTGGACATTCGATAGAGCCCTTTTGAAGGATGAAGACTATAGGGCTTATATGACAGAATGGATTAGGGCCTACTGGGAGATTAATAAAGGTACGGCCCCTGTGGGAGTGGTGTGGGATGCCTTTAAGGCTGGGGCACGAGGTGAGACAATGAGCTATGTGTTTTCAGCCCAGAAAAGGATACGACTCAAAATTAACGAAGTATATCAAAAGCTGATAAGAGTTGAGGAGAAATTGGCGCAGGATTTAAAAAACAGGGCACCAATAGAAGAACACCTGCTAAACAAAGTGGCTCATAGAGCGGAGGCGGCGGAAAGTATCTAAAAAAAAGCAGCAGAAAACTACCTAACTAAGAGGGAAGCCGCTTACGAGTTTAGCGAGAAGGTAGGCCACTTATTAGCAGTACGCACCAGACAGAGACTAGCAGCATCAGACATTGCGGAGATTATAGATAAGAATGGAATTATGGTCACTGAAACAACTGAAGTAAGGGAAGTGTTTAGGCAATTTTACGAATAATTATATACGAGAGGTAGTGCAGGAACAACTAGTGAAGTTGGAAGTTATTTAAGCGATATTATCCTTCCGGGGGTATCTGAGGAAGAAAAGGTTAGGTTGGACTCCCCTTTTACTTTGGAGGAATTTCTTACAGCATTATGCATGTTACCTTCGGGCAAAGCAGCTGGCCCAGACCAGCTCCCGGCGGAGTTTTATAAAGTATTCTATCAAATTGTGGGAACTGAAATGTTTAATGTCATGCTGGAGGCGCAGAAGGGGGATAAGATACCCGAGTCATGGGGGGAAGCAGATATCATTGTTATCTTAAAAAAAGGGAAAAATTCGACACTCCCAGGGTCATATAGGCCTATTACACTAATGAATGCAGATACTAAGGTGTACTCCAAGATTTTAGCGACAAGATTGGCAGAGGTAATAGAGGGATTAGTAAGCCATACTCAGCATGGGTTTATCCCTGGAAAAGACACTACGCAGCATATTAGACAGGTGATTACAACTTTTGATGCAGCGGATGTCCTGGGGGACTCCATCGCGGCACTTTTTTTGGACGCCGAAAAGGCGTTCGATAGAGTCTCCTGGGAATACTTATGGCAAATACTAAAATGGAATGGATTGGGGAATAGTTTTATAACCGCAATACAGACTCTTTACATGAATCCGTGAGGAAGGATTGGAGTTAATAGAGGTAAATCGGCAGCAGTTAGGATTGAGAGAGGGACTAGACAGGGCTGCCCATCCTCCCCATTACTATTTGCTCTCTATCTGGACCCATTGATAAGGAAAATGGAAAGTAATGGTAGGATTCCTTCAATAAGGTTGAATGGATGTGAGGTAAAAACTCTTGCCTATGCCGACGATGTGGCCATTTTAACACCCAATCCCAGCATGGCCATAGGGGAAATCGAGTCCGAAGCACAAAGGTTTGGACAAATATCAGGGTACAGTCTAAATAGCTCCAAAACTCAAATAGTATGTAACCAACATAGTGTGTTCAATGATCAAAGAGTTGTGGACTCAGCGGTATATCTGGGGGTTGCGATCACAGCTAATTTAGACTCGTTGGTACAAAATAATCTAGCGCCCCTGATGTCAAAGGTTAAGTCGGATCTGGATCGAATGAACAATCTGCATTTGTCGTTAGTGGGTTGCACTAACGTTATAAAAATGTTAATATTGCCAAAATGTTTGTACTTTTATAGGACAATACCGTTATTTTTTGAGACAAAATGGTTTAAAGATCTCGAAAAAATGCTGAACAGATTTATTTGGGCCCATGGTAAGACCCGTAGGGCATACCGCTTTATGTCTCTGCCTAGAGAGAGGGGAGGTTGGGGGGTGCCTGATTTCAGATTATACTACTGGGCCTCCGCACTGCAATACATGCGGGGATTGATAGGTGGGGGTGGCCTAGACGCTAGAACAGCAAATGATTCATCCAGGATATACTCTATTGTGTTGGGACCGGAGGTAGAGAATTCCTTTTTCAAATGTATTGACTTCGCATACTTTAAAAGAACTAGATTTAAGACAGTTCAAGCCGCAATTAAGATTTGGAATACTGTAATAAAGAGAATTGGACTGGGTCGATATAATTGGTATACAAGGTTGCATAAAAATGTGTCCCTCCCAACGCAGATTTTCGGTGATAGTACAATGGCGGGCTGGATGGAGAAGGGGATAGTACAGATTGGGGATGTGAGGAATACGGAGGGGGTGTTCAAATTTACAGACCTGATTACCAGATTCGGATTAGATAGGAGGGATCTTTTTAAATTTTTCCAGTTAAGAAGTTTTCTGGGGAATAAGCAGGGTGGGAGCGTAGGGTTTACTAAGGTAGAAATACTGGAGAAGATAAGGTTAGGGGGGGACTGTTCTATACGGTCTTTTTACGCAAACTTGCTAGCAGGGAGACCAGATGATATGGACAAGTTCAGTGAGAAGTGGGCAGACAAGCTGGAAGGTGAGGTTACTTGGTTTAAAGAGTCACTGGAATTAGGGCAAACTCTCCTCTGTTCAGCACCACTGCTATCACAGCAGTATAAAACCCTTTACTCATTATACTTCACCCCTGCAAAGATAGCAAAATGGGGGGGTAGCCTAGGTACTACATGTCCAAGATGTAGTTCCCTTGATGCAGACTTAATACACTTATTTGCTGTATGCCCGCAGATGCAAACAGTGATAAAAGACATAGAGACGTTTTTTGTAAGGGTGGGCGCCCGATTCGGCTACGCCCACGGAGTAGGCGTAGTGTTGCCTTCTACGCATTTTGCGTAGACAGCGTAGCCGGCAACACTACGCCCACTCCGTGGGCGTAGCCGAGTCGGCCGCCACCCGCCTCCCTCCCGCCCTCCCCTAGATACATTATTTAAGCTATTACAGTGATTAAAACAATATTAAAGCACTTACCTTGTCCGGGGCTCGTCCGGGGCTCCCTCTTTGAATAGCGTCCTTTTCCTGGAAACAAATGCGCATGCGCGGCAGCCCGCGCATGCGCATTTCTCGGGAGAAATGCGCATGCGCGGCCGCCCGCGCATGCGCATTGGTATCCAGGAAAGGATGCTATTCAAAGAGGGAGCCCCGGACGAGCCCCGGACAAGGTAAGTGCTTTAATATTGTTTTAATCACTGTAATTCCTTAAATAATGTATGTAGGGGAGAGCGGGAGGGAGGTGCGTAGTGGGGCTACGCGGAGTGCGGGAGTGGGCGTAGCTTCTCGCCCTCTCCGCGTAGCTCCGCGGAGCCCCACTACGCCCCACTACGCCCAGGGTTAGTTTTTTGATGCAACCCTGAATATCCAGATTACCTTAAAACCACCAGACATATTGCTAGGGATGGTCACAGATACTAATGTTACTCAGAAGGAGTTTATTTTTGTCGCAATGGCAGTTTTTAGACTATGTATAGCCAGGGCTTGGCTGGACAAAAACCCTCCAGCAATGCAAGTTTGGCTGGCTAATCTTTTGTCAACTTATAATCTGGAAAAAAACATCTACGCCCGGAAAGGTAGAAAAGGGAGGAGATTAGGGTTAAGGATATGGGACCCCATTATAAGATGGAGAGAGGGCCTGGGACTGAGGGATTAGGCTAGGAAAGTTTGGAGGAATATATGTGACATTTGATGTATTAATTGGTGTTGATATTAATTTATTGCAATATCTAGGATGCTTTGATTAATTTTGTGTATGATGTAATACGCTATATGAATTTAAATGTAACTTTGAAGAAGGTACTGTGAAGTGTGCGAACTGTGCAATGATGGAAATAAAAAAATATAAAAAAAAAAAAGAAATGGGAGTCTTCCTCCGGTCTATCCGACACGGGGGAATACACTTCCTGGAAATGCTCCGCAAAACTCTGGACAATCACCTCGGGATCAGTCACACGCCTACCATCCACTCTCCCAATCACGGGAACCACGCGACTAGCCCTCTCTTTTTTGTCCAACCATGCTATCAGCTTGCCGGCTTTATCCCCGGCATCATACAATCGCCCCTGTTGTTCCCTGCCCATGACTTTCGTGGCATCTGTGACCAGTGACCTGTAGTCAAGTTGTTTAAGACGCAATACATGTATCTTCTCACGGGTGACGCCCTGTTCCAGAGTACGTTCCAATTCGGTGATCTCTGTCTCTAGTCTCACCACCTCCTCATTCCTACTCTTCTTCGCGCCAGCTATCAGTGACAACGCCTGGCCTCTGATGATCGTCTTAAAGGTCTCCCAGAGCAACACCGCGGAAGACAAAGATCCCTGATTTTCGACAAAATAGTGGTTGAGGGATTTAATCAACGCCGCACGAATCTTAGGGGTACGGAGATACCACGGATTAATTGGGGCTACCCGCCCCTCTGCACCTACACGCACCTCCATCTGAAGCCACAAGGGGGAGTGGTCGGATATTCCCCGAGCTAGGTGTCGAACCTCAGTAACCGAGGGGGCATGCGCCGCTGGCATCAAGATGTAATCAATCCTGGAAAGGCTACCGTGTGCACCCGAATGGAAAGTGTATTGGTTCTGGACCGGGTGCTGCAATCTCCAGCAGTCCACCAACCCCAGTGTGTCTATTAAACCATTAAGCCAATTCTGCGACCCTGCAAGGTCCCTGGGTGGGTGTCGATCCTCCCTACCAGAAACAACTGAATTAAAATCTCCGCCACAATCAAAATTCCTTCAGGAAGCCCCAATAGTACCCGTCCCAGGTCTGCAAAGATGGTCGACTGCAGACCAGGGGGGACATAAACTGAGAGTAAGGATATAATCCTACCCTCCAACCATCCCGTGATAGCTACATAGCGCCCTCTATCGTCTAAAAGTGTAGCATCAATTGCTAAGGGAAGAGAATTCCTAATTAGAATACCCACCCCCCTGGATCCAGAGGAGAACCCCGCATGGGCGACCAGGCGATATCCTCTCCGGTTCATGGCATGACAAGTATTACCAATCAAATGCGTTTCCTGTAACAGTACGACATCAGGAGAAAGTCGCTTCAACAGTTGCAATACAACCCCTCGCTTTATCTTGTCCCCCAACCCATTCACATTCCAACTCAGTAGTCTCAATCCCCTACCCCCCATCCCGAAAGTGAAAGCGGATCCAACCCTCCCCGGAACTCAGCATCCAAATCCATTGACAGAACAATATGTTGCCTTGCACTAAACCAGAACACACCCATGCAAACAGCCCCCACCCACAAACCAGAAACCCGTTAAAAATCCCCCCACCCTGCACCCCTGCGTAAGACTAAATAGCCACCCCAACTTGCAGTGTGCCTGTCACCCTAACATCAAACTAGTCTACAAAAAGAAACCCTAGAGGAGGAAAGAGTCCCATCCATCGCCCAGCAACCTCCGGGTATGTATATCAAGTCATACAATAGAAGTCATCGAACCATAGTCAGGGTTATCAATGGAGGTCAGAGACCGGAAACCATGCTCCTATTCCTGCTCCGTCGGACCACCCTCTGCTCCTCCAGAATGTTCTTCCCGGCCACGCCGGTGTTGCAAAGTGTCGAGCCATTCCCCTACCATCTCTGGACGATCAAAAAAGTATGTTTGTTCCTCGAATTCAACGAGCAGCCTGGCTGGAAAAAGCATTGAGTATCTCAGTTCCATGTCCCTCAGTCGACGTTTGACGCCCAGAAACCCAAGTCTTTGCTTTTGGACAGCCTGTGTAAAGTCCGGGTAGAAACTCACAGTGGTATTTTCATATTTCATGGGTCCATTTGTCCGCGAAGCCTGCAGGATAGCATCTCTGTCCCTGAAATTAAAGATTCTGGGGATAAGAGGGCGCGGCGGGGCACCCACCTTCGGTTTACCACCCGGTATTCTGTGGGCTCTTTCACCCGCAAAGAATTGCTCAGCCCCTTAGGAGCAAGGTGCTTAGTAATGAGATCTTCCACAAAAAGATCAGCTGCCGGATCCTCTGATTTTTCCCCTATGATGCGTACGTTGTTACGCCGAGCCCTGCTTTCAAAGTCCTCCAACCGGCGGGCAAAAAAGTCATTCGAGGTCCTTAGATTGCGGACCTCCGTCTGTAGGTCGGACACATCACCCGTGAGGCTGGAAGTTTTCAAATCCAACGATTTGACCTTTTCGTTGGTTTTCGATAAATCGTACGAATCAAATTAACATCAATCGCCACAGTGTTTAGCTTGTGGGCGATAGTCTCAAATTATTGGCCGATGGAAGCCTTCACCCCGTCAATGGCACCCATGACGTCTTGCAAGGTCAATTCTGTCGATGAGGCCGGGTCCTCCCTAGTACCATCCAGTGATCTACTCGGTCCACCAGGGGATCCTTTAGCCTGAGCGTAGCGATCCATATTATTTGCCTGGGTGTAGCCACCTCGGCGGGTGATCTTGGATTTTTGCTTGTCACCATCAGGCTTAGTCGCCATCACGGACAGGAAGACTCTCCAGAGCAGTGGGAAACCAACGAAAATGGCCGCACCGGGAACTGCAATCCAACCGACAGCGGCAATCAGAGGGCACGGTACGTCTGGGCCCAGAGCACACAGTCGGAGCAGCCCCTACGATCGCTTAGCAGTCAAGTAGCTTCCGCTAGTAGTAGGCTAGCTCTCAAGTAGGATCAGACAGAGGCCTCGAAAACAAAAGTGAAAGTCAGATCAGTGTCTCCTCAGGCCACTGTTGTTCAACTACAGCCGGGCATCACACCAACTCGAGCTCCGGGCAATTCCGAGGGGCAGGCCGCAATATTCAAGTTGATGTTATTCCGGCGCCTGAAGTTCGATTCAAATTCAGGCAACGGGGTCAGCCTTAGCTACGGCTCTTCTTCAATAGCCCGTCAATGTGATCAGGATAATTTACAGGATAGATGCGGGAGGTTGCGAGGATCTTGGGAGCCCTGTGCTCAAGCGGCCATCTTGGTTACGCGCGAAGCTCCTCCCCCCAAGTTTACCTTTTTTTTACTGATCGGTATATGTAAGGAAATGCTCAGGCGAGCTTATGAATTCCCTCTAGCAGAAATCCAATAATGAAACTCTAAGCAATTAACAAAACTTTGGTCAAGCCTATCTCAAACTAAAATACACCACACAAGATACATACTAATGGAGTCCCTCAGTTTTCTCCTGAGTCAATAAAAGACAAAGCAGTCAGAATGACTCAATAATATTGAACAATTGTCTCATGGACGGCAGGTGAGAACCATAGAGAGCTGTATATATACACTCCATGGGTGTAATAGAGGAGACTTTACAGACAAATATCCTGAGAGCTTTAGCCTTGCTTTCTTAGTGATTCTTCTATCAGAAAGGACTCAAGGATCTAACTTTAAAGGTGATGGTATGGCCAGTGCCAGTTATTTCTTTAGTAACTCCAAATACTCACTACTTTCCTGTGGAAACAGCTGTTCCTTTGATTATCCTAGGGTGATGGCACAACATATCTTCCAATTCCCAATAGCACAATCTCTTCCATGAGAACAACCATGAGGGAGAGGCCTGGTTCTCCTTTGCCAATCCATGCTTCTTTGCTCAGTGCCTGTTTTTTTTATTTTGTTCCTTTTTAAAGTATGAATTAGGACTGCAAAATTCTTTTTTTTTTAAATATTTTTATTATCACGCAGTTCATAGCATAATCAAGACAAATACAAACACATATGTACATCAATCCGTTAGCTAGCATATTTGAAATACCCTGAAACACAATATGAGCAAGCCTATATGCCAAAAAACACACAGAGGAAAAGAAAAAAGCGGAACATAGAAATGATTGAACAATGAATCTAACTTCTATTCTGGGCTATCCATATGATCAATCATAGGCTGCCAAATTTTGATCCCAACTCGCTTTTTTTTCAGCGATTTAATGCGGTACAAGTTGTATTCTAAATGAAACACATTATAAAACTTTGCCCTCCACATCTCATATGAAGGTGCTTCGGAGTTCAACCACATAGAAGCAATACATAAGCGGGCAACAGACATGGCCATGAAAAAAATATATCGATTTTGATAGTACAGTGGCTGAGTATCCATATCTTTACATAATCCAAACATCATCATCTCTCTAGATATCGCCACTTCAGAATTGAAAATATTTGACAGAAATTGTGCGATAGATAGCAAAAAAGGTTTCAATACAATGCAATAAAAAAATATATGGACGACATCCGCCATGTCGGCTTGACATCTATAACACTTCCCATTATGTATGTTGCCCCACTTCATCATCTTGACCGGTGTGTGGTATAAATTAAATAAGGTTTTATAGTGTTGAGAGCGTAAGTTGGCAGTCAGCGTAATTTTAGCAGCCATATTAATTGATTCTTGAACGAACAGGTCAGGAATACCAAGTCTAGTACTCCATTTCTCCTCTTGTGCCTCAATGTCGTCACTCTGTGTGCACAACAGACTATTATATAGAATCCCAATCCTGGCCGGTTTGTTCAAGATTTCGAGGAGCTTGTTGGTACCTAAGGGTAGTATATTTCGATGTTTAAAAATGAAATCCCTTAGCTGTAAATATTTTAAAAAATCATTCTGGGGACCCGCATATTTAACTTTTAAATCTTCAAATGTAGACATGGTACCAGCATCAAACATGCTGCCTAAACAAACGATACCCTTATCCGCCCATGTCCGCATCTTACTATCCCAAAATATGGAGGGGAGTAGTTCTGTGGAATCACAAGGAGTATAGAAATTAATACGTTTAAGAGAAATGATTTTCCGTACCCACTGCCAGCCTTTGAATGCTACTAATACGACCTTGAATCTGGTTCTTTTATAATAACTTAGTTCAAGAAAACGCAGCAGCATTTGTCGTGATGGACTTCCCAATAGCATCGAATAGATATTGGAGCTTTCGAATATCGGTGGGTCACCACCAATCACCAGAATTTTAATATTCTGGAGAAGACAAGCTAGATAGTAAAAAGCGAAATTTGGGACACCCCATCCTCCTCTTAAAGGCGGGAGTGTCATGAATTTGGAGGCCCGGCGAGGAGATTTCCAACCCCATAAAAACCTATCAACGATAGATTGGAGCTTCGTCAGTTGTATGCGTGACAACTCCAACGGTACGGTTCGGAAATAATAGAGTACCTTAGGCAAAATAACCATCTTTAAAACATTTCGTTGCCCCACCAAAGTTAAGTGAAGAGATTCCAGCTTTTCCAGCTGATACTTAACTACTTGTAGTATATCAGTCCAATTTACGGTAACTAACTCTTGGAGCGACATCCTAATTTTAATGCCTAGATATTTAGTCTCCTGGGTAACACGTACGTCGTTGGGGCATAACCCAGCTGTACATACTACCTCGGTTTTAGTGATATTCAATTTATATCCAGACACTCTACCAAATTCTTGTGTTATATTTTCGATTTCACATAAAGCCTGTTGCGGATCCGATGTAATGACCACAATATCGTCAGCATACGCTAACACACGTACATAGCTATCCCCCACAGCCATTGATTGTATACGCTCAGAGGACGCCAACATCTGCAACAGTGGTTCGATATAAATGGCGAACAATAACGGCGAGCATGGGCATCCCTGCCGCGTACCTCGGGTGATGTTGACTAATGATGACTCCTGTCCCATCACACAGGTCTTAGCCCTAGGTCGTTTATACATGATTTGTAAAGCGTATAGGAATTGAGGTCCAAACCCCATTTTACCCATAATAGCCCATAGGAATGCCCAAGCCACACGGTCGAATTCTTTTTCAGCATCTAAAAATATCAAGCCAACATTTTTGTGAAAAGCGGCTGCATAATCCAAAACAGCAATCACACGATGTAGATGGTTAACAGTACTTCTGCCTGGAAGAAAGCCATGCTGATGATAAGACATCAATGATGGTACAACTTGAATTAAACGGCTAGCAATGATTTTGGAATATATCTTGGCATCGAAATTAATTAGTGAAATGGGTCTGTAAGACCCCGGAAGATGTGGGGGGGCTTGTCTTTCTTTTTGAACATCACTATACCCACCTCATCCCACGAGGGAGGAGGATTGCCAGTTTGAGCTGCAATAAACGTGGCCAACATATCATCTTTAGTAATAGAAAATAACAAACGATATACCGCTAGGGGCAGTTTATCCGGACCAGCAGCTTTCCCAAGTGCAAGGTCCTTGACTGCAGTCTCCAACTCTAGCATCGTTATTGGTGTTTCTAACTCCTCTCTGATAGTAGACTCCACCATAGATACTTCAAATCTAGCCACAAACTGATCAATCTGATCTTGAGGAAGATGTTCTTGGGTATACAATTCAGTATAATACTGTTGAAAAACCTGCAGTATACCATCTATCGACTCCACCCGGACACCCCGATCGTTCTCTAATGTCGCTATACGTTGTAATGTCTGTCGCCCACGAAGTCTTTGAGCTAGACATCTTCCTACCATCTCGCCATATTCATATCTCTCAGTTCGATGAGCTTGATATTGACAAGCTATATCACGGCTCCAGGCAAATTAATCTTTGCCTTACAACATGCAACCTTAGTCTGTGTCATATCGCTATCTCGATGTGCTCTAATATCCAAAATAAGTTCCTGTTCTGCGTTTTTCAGATCTAACAGCAATTTATCCATTTCAGTTTTTTGTTTCCGCTGTTGAAACCAGCCATAGCTACAAGTTTCATCCCGTAACCCCGCCTTAAAGCAGTCCCATACCATCACCTGAGATGCTGTACCTCTATTACAGTCAAGAAATTGCTGGGCCCACACTTGAACATGGCATACATAATCTTTATCAGATAGTAATTTCTTATTAAATGAAAATGATCGCTGTACCCGCTGCATCTTAAGGGGAGGCAGATCTAAAACAACAGGGCCGTGGTCCGATGTAATTCGTGGCATTACCTGCATACGAGCGCCACTCATAAAAGACCTGGGTAAAAAAATATAATCTAACCGAACAAACTTTTTATGTGGGGAGGAAAAAAAAGTATGCCCAGGGTCACTTGGGTTAGCCAATGGCCAGCTGTCTATTAAACCATGTTGAAGTAATAATTGCTGCAGTGCCTAAAAACATGCGGTTTATGGCCACTATACCTAGTAAACTGAGGATCCCAAGTAAAGGACTCCCCATGTATATTGAAATCCCCTAGTAATAAAAAAGGGTGTACCCCACAAGGCCAGCTCAACATTTAAAAATTCGAGAGTCTCAGTTTCATCCAAATTCGAGCCATATACCGTACATACTGTAACAGTAACACCCCAAATGATACACTCCGCAATTGCCCAGCGCCCTAGGCTATCAGCTTTGGTTTTACCCGTAGTGGCTATCGTTTGCCGCCCCAGAATAGCAACCCCACGGTTCATAGTAGTCTGCCGTGATGCAACAAATAGTGTGTAGCCCAACTCACTCAATAACTTCCGGTTCACTCATGACACATGGGTTTCCTGAAGACATATGATATCAGGGTTAATTAGTCGGACTTCCCGCATCACACGTCTACGTTTAACAGCATTGTTTAATCCACACACATTGAATGAACATATGCGTAAGTTATTACTAGCCATTTACCCTAAATTGAACTTTAGATTGACCAAAACCATTAATACATGACATGACAAATAAGCTTGCACCAACAACCTTACAGCATATGCTTTGAACTGATGTTTTTCCTTTTACCCCCTTCCCCCAAGACCTGCCCCCCCTACACCCTGTGACCCCACCCCAGAGAACCCCGCCCACCCCGCACCCCCCCCCAAGAGCCCCTCCCAAACAACCAAGGCAATAGGGCCTATCGCCCCTAGATGAGTATGAGAGAATCTCTGTGCTTAGACGCTCCCGTATCAAATCTACATAACTTCTGGAAATCAAGAGAAAAAACAGAAAAAGCAAGCAATAATCAAAAGTTAATCTACGTGCATATTCCTACAAAAATACAGATATGTACACATCTTGTATATCACCAATGCACAATTTCATCAAACTATCAACCCAAAGACTTAAGGTATTCTTTAGCTGAGGCCTCAGAAGTAAAAAACCGATTCTGTCCTTTATAGATAGTTTTTAAGGTAGCGGGCTGTAGAAGAAAAACCTGTAGACCCTTGGATTGAAATGGAGCAATAAGTTGGCGCAATCGCCACCGATTCTCTACAGTAGAGTGGCAATACTCAGGGCATACGAAAAATTCAATCCCCTTCCCAGATCTCTTTTTATCGGGTCTCGCCAAGTCATAGAGTGTTTGTCTTGCCAGAAAGTTATTTAGTGAAATCAATATAGCACGTGGATGTTGAGTAGCTTGCCCGGTTCGAACTGGTCGCTGACGAAATGAAAATCGATGTGCCCGTTGGATTTCCTGGGCCCAGTGCCATTCTTTAACCTCCGGGAAAGCCTCTTCAAACAATTCTAGTAAAAATTTGCGAGTGTCCTGCCCCTCGCTCCCTTCAGGGACCCCAAGAATACGCAAATTATTGCGGCGTAGTCGGTTCTCCATATCGGCAAGCTTGCTATGTACATCATCCTTGTGGGCCTTAATATCTGTAATTTCAACCTTATGATTCGCCACTTGATCTTCTAATGTAGAAATGCGACCCTCAGCCTCTATCATTCTGTCTGTAAAGTCATTACAGGATTTTGCCAAACGTCGAACAGTATTCTGTAATTTCCGACAGGCGGTATGAGTTTTTAGATGTTCAGCCTGGCCTCTAGCCGGTGTTCCGAGATGGCCTTAAAGATCTCCTCGAGCGAGACTGCAAAATTCTAGTGAATCATTGTGCACCAAAGATAAAAGGAGATTACTGAACAAAATAGCATAAACATAACACCAATAAAACCAAAGAATTAAAACATCAAAATAAATAAAATAATAAGAATCTGTCCACACCACTTCTTGTTCCATCTGGGATCTCAAGCAGGTTTTGGACAAACAAGATTTCAAAGAGTAATCCTTCAGTGCACTGCATCCTGGTGTTATTTTGCTCCTGCAATACTGCTATAGAACTTGTTCAAGGCTATTACAAGTATGCATTTGTCTTCCACTGTATATCACAATTACATATGCTTTGTGTATCAATGATACACAGGGCACATATTGATGAGACCTGCTTTCAATACTGAATTTGGTGGCCATTACCATATTTTTAATATGGAATAATCATCATGTCTTATTCCATAGTAATGAGGAACCATGAATACAGTTTACAGTTCAATTGAAGACATATTCTTACCTGTAATTTATGCCACGTAGAAATGTATGAATATGGTAAGAAGTGCTAAGCAAAAAAAACAAACAGGATCACCTGTGCAATATTTAGAACTAGCTCTCTGCCACCTACACATGCAGGTTTGATTTTCTTTTCCCACCACTATACACAATCTAGAGCGTAACACAGCCTAATATGACAGGAGGCGGACTTGCAATCATTGAATACATTTTCCTGCCCAGGCAATCCCTATACAGAAGACATCAAATATTCAGTCCAGAAGTGAAAGTAGCCTAATTCACTAGCATCATCAATGAAATCACCAATAGAAGTCGAGATATTCACTAATCCACCAAGCACTGTATCACCTGACATCTGATTTTCCAATCGAACTTTCAACAGACAATCATAATGCAATAAATAAGATCTTCAAAAAGAAAACACACCAAAATTAGGCAGCACAATGATGAAACTGAGCAACAGTAATCATCCCTTCAATTATGCTGTTCAATGCAGTCAAGTCTATATAGTTAATCAAACATACAATAAATATGCCTCAAGTCATCAACAACTCCTTAAGGTCACGTCTCCTGTTGTTCTATCTCTAATACTAAGGTACATGACCAGCAGGTTCAGTTGCTGCTGGTTTGCTGGGTACTCAGGAAAAAAGCCTCTTGCAGCTTTATATACTACACAGGAGGTCAGCCACCTGCTTTTGCAGTCACTTTCCAGCCCTTGGTACAAGTGGGGGATGGGCCAGCACTTTGGGTCTCTGAAACAGGTCACAGACAGCAGGCGGCCCAGTCCTCCTCTGTTCTTTCTCAGTTCCAGAATTGTTCTGATGCATTGTTAGGAAGGTGCTACTTTTGTAGGATTCCCTAGCCTGTGGGTGAGAGTGACTTCTGGACACTCACAAACCGATGAGAAAAACATGTCCAAAAGCAACCTTTCAACATTTTCAGCACATCTTGCTTGCTTTTCTGCAAACTATCCCACAGTGCACTAATCAATGTAACATTCTACATGATAGCACCCTTGGAGGTCTATGATTTCCCAGCCAGGGATAGGTGTAGGAAAATGAACAGTCTCCACCTCCTCAACCTCACCAAAATATTTCTTGGGCCCACCTCTATTCCACTGGGCTAGTGCCAAACTGCTTAGGGTTGGCCTAGGGAACAAACGTTTCTCTTCCTGAGTCCTTCCTTTACACTTAACTATGAAAGGACAGACCTTACCAGAGTTTGATTTCAAGGATGAATAAAGTTACTGATCCCTCCTGGACTGAGGGGAGTAACATAACTCACCCCCAGGTCTTCCTGCCAAAAGCCCTAAGCCATTCTTTCTGCTCTTGGAGCCGTTTTCACATTTCATTAAGGGCAAGCACTGACAGGAATAAGCTGATGGAACTGTAATACAAATTAGTCTACTGGAAGTTAAGCCAGACAAAGTCTGACCTTTCTAAACATTACTTATTTCTAAATATTGATTAATAATCAATTTTTCTCAATGAATTCGGGTTTTAATAAATATGGCAATTAAAAATAGCGGTTAGAGTTAGGAGACATAGTATTTTATTGTGAACTTAAGTTTTTCTCAAAGGAATAGCTACAGGCCCATACAGTGAAAATTGCTGTTGGTGGCTAATCTCTGTAGGTACTTGTCAATAATACATTCTGGCATGTACTACATTTAAAAACTAAGCACCCTACCATGCGGGCTACACGGCAGGGTCTTTTCCTGTTAAAAAGGTTCATCTGCAGGTGTACATACATATAAAAGTTCATTAATAAGCATGGGAGTATGTTTCCCCTCTGAGCACCCTACCATGCGGGCTACACGGCAGGGTCTTTTCCTGTTAAAAAGGTTCATCTGCAGGTGTACATACATATAAAAGTTCATTAATAAGCATGGGAGTATGTTTCCCCTCTGTATGTTCACACTGTAGTGCCAAACACATCTTTTTTAATTTTCATCGGGTACCACCTATCTGCTTTTTTCAAACTAATTTTGGGTGTGGATCACTGGACTGCTCACTGGGCGCCAACTCCGCCACCCTCATCGCTAACCTCGGCCTCAAACAACTCATCACCGAACCCACCCTCGCCGCCGGCCACACGCTTGACCCCGTTTTCTCCACAAGCACCCATGTTGCCTTCAACCACACCACCGAACTCCACTGGACGGACCACCGCTGCATCCATTTCACCTTCAAGAAACCAACCACGCACCACCACACCCAACAGCTACCCCGCCGCTGCTGGAGCAAAGTCACCGAAGACCAGCTGACCTTCACCCTCGCCCAGAACCCACCCACTGACCCCACCGACCCAAACGCCGCTGCCCGCAACCTCAGACAGTGGATCGAAGACTGCGCCACCACCCTCACCCCGCTCAAGAAACCCTCCTACAACCACACCAACAAGAAAGCCACCTGGTTCACTGAAGAGCTCCAGACCTCCAAAAGTACTTGCCGGAAACTGGAGAAGAAATGGCTACACAACCGCACACCGGACAGCCACGCAGCCCACAAAGATGCCACCCGCAGGCACTACCAACTCATCAGAACAGCCAAGAGATCCTCCTTCAAAGCCTGCCTGGACAACAACACACACGACAGCAAAGAGCTATTCAGCATAGTGAAAGAACTCGCCAACCCCAGCGCCAACACCAATGACATCCCACCCTCGCAAGATCTGTGCGACTCACTGTCCACCTTCTTCCATCTCAAGATCGCTGACATCCACAACAGCTTCAACACCCCGACCGCCCGACCACGGCAGACTTCACCACCCCCCCACGAACACCACCGGCACCAACTGCCTGACCTCCTGGTCCTACCTCAACGACGACGAGACACACAAGGTCATGAACTCCATCCACTTAGGATCACCATCAGACCCCTGCTCACACCACCTATTCAACAAAGCAGATACAACCATCGCACCCCAACTACGGAGGAGCATCAACATCTCATTCGAGACAGCGACATTCCTGGAAAGCTGGAAGCACGCAGAAATCAACTCCCTCCTTAAGAAGCCCAAGGCAGACCCCAAGGACCTCAAGAACTTCCGGCCCATCTCCCTGCTCCCTTTCCCAGTGAAGGTCATTGAGAAAATCGCCAACATGCAACTAGCCCGCCACCTCCAGGACAACAACATCCTAGACCCGTCCCAATCTGAATTCAGACGAAACCACAGCACCGAAACAGCTCTCATCGCCGCCACAGACAACTTCAGGCACCAACTAGACAACGGCAAAACATCAGCCCTCATCCTCCTCTGGACCTGTCAGCCACCTTCAATGCCGTCTGCCACCGCCCACTAAGGACACGACTCCAAGAAGCCGGAATCCAGGGAAAGGTCCTGGTCTGGACCACGTTCTTCCTGTCCGGCAGAACCCAAAGAGTCCGCCTCTCACCATTCTGATCCAAAGCCACCGACATCATCTGTGGCGTACCCCAGGGCTCATCCCTCAGCCCAACCCTGTTCAATGTCTACATGGCGCCCCCTCGCACAAGTGGCCCGCCAGCACAACCTGAACATCATCTCCTACGCCGACGACACCCAGCTCATCCTCTCCCTCACAAAGGACCCGCACACCGCCAAAACCAACCTCCACGAGGGAATGAAGGCCGTCCCCGAGTGTATGAGGAGCAGCCGTCTGAAATTGAACTCGGACAAGACGGAGGTCCTCATCCTCGGCCCCACCTCCTCTGCCTGGGACAACTCCTGGTGGCCGATCACACTGGGAACAGCACCGACACCCACGGACCACACACGCAATCTAGGATTCATCCTCGACTCCTCCCTCTCCATGTCGAAACAGGTCAACGCCATCTCCTCCTCTTGCTACAACACCCTCCGCATGCTCCGCAGGATCTACAAGTGGATCCCGACTGAAACCAGAAGAACGGTGACCCAAGCCCTCGTCAGCAGCAGGCTGGACTACGGCAACGCACTCTACGCAGGAATCCCGACCAAACACCTACAACGATTACAACGCATCCAAAACGCCTCCACCCGCCTGATCCTCAACATCCCTCATTGCAGCCACATCATCCCCCACCTAAGAAACCTGCACTGGCCCCCCGTAGACAAGAGGATCACCTTCAAGCTCCTCACCCACACACACAAAGCACTCCACAACACCGGACCAGCCTACCTGAACATCAGACTCAGCTTCTACACCCCCACACGCCAGCTCCGCTCCACCAGCCTCGCCCTCACCGCCATCCCCTGCATTCAATGAACGACCTACTGTGGCAGATCGTTCTCCTTCCTCGCTGCCAAGACCTGGAACACCCTTCCGACCCAGCTACGGCAGACCCAAGACCTGCTCACCTTCAGAAGACTCCTCAAGACCTGGTTCTTCAAGCAGTAGTAGCAGCAACCCCCCCTCAGCGCCTTGAGACCCTCACGGGTAAGTAGTGTGCTTTACAAGTATCCTGATTGATTGATTGATTGCTAGTATGGCAAAATGCATTCCCCGGGTATTCTTCTCTGTCATACTCATTTTTTTTAAAATATATCCTTTATTCGGTTCACAGGATAAAGAAAACATGAATTGTACAATATGTCGTTGCACGAAAATGCAAAGAAATAATGAAATTTCATACATGGAGCACAGAGCGAAACGTAAGGTACACTGTTACTTCACAATGAAATACAATGGCGGAAACATCACTCAATCATGTCTTCCTCGTTATCATGTTGTAATGGATAGGTTAGGATAATAAAAACGGGAAGATTTGGGGTTACCAAACTTGGAGGTGTATGGCGTGTGGTGCGTTGGACATCTGATCACGTATTGGGGGGGTCCGGGGGTGGTGTCATGGCCGGTTCGTGTCCGTCCCAGTAGGACAGAGAGGGCGATGCGGGGCCAGCGGCGAGCGTGCCACGCTAGTGGAGCGGGGGGGGCGCGGGGCAGTGCTCGTTCCGACTATGTGACAGGAGTGCCGGCAACATGGCCAACATCAGCAGTGCCTGGTGTTGTCCCCCTTGTCTCTGTGTTCTCCGCTTGGGGAGGCATGTCCTGTGGGTTCTTCTAGTGTCTGGAATTCGCTGTGGAAGGAGTGTAGCATTTTGTCCCAAAGCGCCGCAATGGGGAATTTACGCAGCCCTGCTGTCTCCTCATTGTGAAGGGATATGCTTTCTGCCTTTGCCCAGGTGTCCAGTGAGGTGTGCCAGTGCTCTGTCCTGGGTGGGTCTGCGCGCTTCCAGTGTTTAGTAATGAGCCTCTTTGCTGTGATGAGGCCAAGATCCCAGAAGCGGGAGGGCACCCTGTTGTGTTTAGTTCTGTGATAGAGGCCCAGTAGGCACGCCTCCCATGTGTGAGGAATTGGCATTGCCGTGCTCCGCTCCAATAGTGGCAACACCGACTGCCAATACGTTTGGATCCGTGGACACTGCCACAGCACGTGTAAGAGATCTGCTCCCTCTGTATTGCATCTCGGGCACCCTGCCGTTGCACCTGGAAAGTATAGATTTATCCTGTCTGGGGAGAGGTATGCTCTGTGTAAGATATAAAACTGAATCTGTTTAAAGCGTGCGTTGCGAGGAGTGTTCTTGGGGCCCGCCAATATCACCGCCCATTCCTTGTCCGTCCAGGCCTTCCCTCTGTCCTCCGCCCACTTATCCCGCAGTGGTTGTAGGATGCATTGTGTGTGGGAGAGCAGTGCTTGGGTTAGCCAGTGTACCATGTGTGTGCCATTTCCCATGACGTGCATGTACTGTATCAGCTGGTGCATGGGAGGTTCTTCAGTAATGTTTCCCCACTTCTGCGTGAGCGCTCTGATTATGGAGGCGTGTTGCAAGAACTGTCTTGCTGGTAACCCCGTGTCGGCGGCAAGTGTCTCGAAGGGTAGCAGGGCGCCGTCAGCGTATAGGTCTGTCATGGTTTCAATACCCGAGCGTGTCCACTGTTCCAGGGCCGTTTCTGTAACTACTGTCGCGGCCTTTGGGGTGCCTAGGAGCGGGAGCGCCGGGGGAATACGGTGTAGTGCTTTTGGTGAGCCGTAGGCATCGAGAGTAGCATTTCGCAGCCACTGCTACGTGTAGTTGGGTGTGTTTCCTGGTGCTCGCCAGCGGGTGAAATAATGAGTGTATCTGTAGCGGGGATAGTGCGCCCACAGCTGTGGCCGTGTCTTCATGATTCCTACCCGAGAGCCAAGCCACTACCCATTGCAGTTGTGCCGCCAGATAATAGAGTTCCAGGTTTGGTACCGCTAGGCCACCATCGCTGACTGGAACGTACAATTTCGTCAGTGCCACTCTGGGTCTTCCCGTGTTCCAAATCAAGTCTCTAAGCATGGTTTCCAATTCTCTGAAAATGCGGGCCGGGACGTATAGTGGAATGTTTGCAAAGTAGTACAGGAGTCTGGGCAGGACGATCATTTTCGTTAAAGTCACCCTGCTCGGCACATTGATGGGGAGAGTGTTCCAAAAGGCGATCTGCGCCCTGATGGATGTTATGGCTCGTGTCAAATTGCCATCTAAGATGTCTGGGGGGGTTCTATGAATATGGATTCCCAGGTATTTGAACGTGTTTTGGTGCCACGGCAACCTCTCGCCATTGATCCTGAGCTCAGGGTCTGGGGTGTTAGGAGCAAATGAGTACGCCCCCGACTTGGCCCAGTTGACCTTGAGGCCGGACATGGTCTCGAACGTTCGGAAGATGTCCGATAGCTCCGGTGGTAGGTGTTCGAGGTCTCTGACGTACAGAAGGGATGTATGACGTTACAACGCATACTTTTACAACGCCTACCTTTACAACGCGGTTTTTACCACGCATACCATTACAACGCATAGCGCTTTGGGGTGCTGGATAGTGAATAGTTTAATTTACTATTCCAACTCCAGTCCCCGTGGATAGTAGGGAAGGTTATTGGATAGTAAATTAACCTATTCTCTATCCTAGAGCGCCCCCCAGCGCAATGCGTTGTAATAGTTTGCGTTGTAAAAGTTGCGTTGTAATGGTAGGTCGTTGTAAAAGTTTCGTTGTAAAGGTTGCATACCGTACAGAAGTAAGTCGTCTGCGTACAGCGATATTATATGTGTGCCATCCGCCAGTGGAATGCCCCACTGTGCGCCGCTGTTGCGCATTCGCTCGGCTAAAGGCTCCATCGCCAGTGAAAAGAGTAGTGGGGACAGCGGGCAGCCTTGCCTGGTGCCCCTCCCGACTCGGATGGCCTCGGACAGTAGTCCGCCCATGCGCACTCTCACCTCGGGCCTCCTGTACAGCAATCCCACCAACTCGATGTAGTCGTTACCCAGATTAAACTTGCGTAGCACTTCTAGCAAATAAGGTAATTCCACGGAGTCGAACGCTTTTTCAAGGTCTAAAATTAAGCAGCCCGATCTCGGCCAGTTCTGGATTGCGTACTCCTGCACTCGGAACAGCCTCCTTATGTTTTGGGAGGTGCATCTTGTTGGGACAAAGCCGTTCTGATCTTTGTGCACTAAGGCAGGCACCAGGGCCGCCGGCCTTCGGGCTAGAGTCGACGCCAGGATCTTGTAATCTGTGTTCAACAGAGCCAGAGGTCTGTATGAGCCGAGGAGCGTTTCGTCCCTGCCCGGTTTGAGGAGAGACACCAATGTTGCCTCATTCATGGACTTGGGTAAGGATGAGTCCTCTAACGCTGCCGAGTATGTTCTGAGTAGTTCGGGAATTAGAATGTCCGAGTAGGCCTTGTAGTATTCAGCCGGCAGCCCGTCCGGGCCCGGGGCTTTGCCATTGGAAAGGGCGAAAATGGCGTCACGTAGCTCATCTGCCATTAACGGTGATCCAAGATCGTCTCGTTGGCTATCAGTCGGAGTGGGGAGCGTCACTTCGTCTAGATACGCCGTTATATCTGGCTGCGGAATTCGCAGTTTTGACCGGTATAGCGCATCGTAATGTGTCACAAAAGCGGCATGGATGTCCGCCTGTGTATACACCATTGTATCGGTGGCAGGGCTTATCGCCGTCACCGGGGAAGATCGGTCTTCGCGTCGTATCAACCAGGCCAACAGTTTGCCCGGTTTGTCACTATAGCGGTGCGTGCGGGCCGAATGAGCAGCATAGTTGACATGTTTTAGTCTACTCACGAATCTATCATGATCCGCCCTCGCTTCCAATAGCCTAGTGTTGGCGCCCTCAGACGCCTCCCGTTCTGCCTGTAGCAGGTCGGCTTCTTGGTGTTTTAGGTCTTTCTCTATCTGTCACCTAGAGTGGGCCTGTGTGCCTAGACACAGTCCCCTGAGGACCACTTTGAATGCGTCCCATTCTATCTGGGGCGTGGAAGCAGTCCCGTTGTTGTCCTCAAAGTATTGCGCTGTTTGTGCACCTATCGAGGTCCTGAGTGGGCCATCCAGCAATAAGTCAGGTTGCAGCCTCCAGGTGGGCACCGGCGGCCTCGGCTGTTCCCAGGCCAGGTCCATGAAGTGGGGGTTGTGATCTGAGTGTGTGCGGCCCATGTAGTGTGCGTCCCTGACGATTGGCAGCAATTCTCTGGTGACCAGGTACCTGTCAAGGCGTACATGTAAGTTGTGTCCCCCGAGTAATATGAGTAGATCTTGGTGTTGGGGTTATGACTGCGCCACGCATCTTGCAGGTCCCATTGTGTAGACCAGTCCTGGAGGGCACGCGCAGCGTGTAGCGCTGGGGAGTTGAGCGGCGGGGGCGGGAACGGTCTAGGGCGGGGTCTAACATACAGTTCTAATCCCCACCCAGTGCCCACGGGATGCCGTGCCAGGGTGCCAGTGTGTTTGACAAGTGCGCTAAGAAGTCTGGGAGCCCCGTATTGGGTGCATAGATCGAGGCCAATACTAGTGGGTTCCCGTCTAACCTGCCCTTAAGAACTACATACCTCCCTCCGGGGTCTACTCGGGATTCCAGTGCGGCCCATGGGGTGCCCGGGCGCACACATACCAGTGTCCCTCTGGCGTAGGAAGAGTGATGTGTGGCATACAACTGTCCTCGCCACCTGCGTCGTAAAGTATTGACCTCCGACTCACAGAGGTGTGTCTCTTGTAAGAGGGCTATCTGTACATGATGGCGCTTGAGGTATGAGTAAATCTGGTACCGTCTAGATGGTGTGTGCATGCCCCTCACATTCCACGTACATATTTTAATCACAGACATTGCAGTTCTTTAGCAAATCCCCTGTCCCACACCCCCCACCGTCCCCCGCAAGTCCCGCAATCCCCACCACGTGTCCAATCCGTTCCCTGTTTATCAGGAGTACATTCAGTCATACACGCCATTGCATTAGTGTAAAAAGGGGGGGTGAATACCACGGCTAGTGGAACAGTTAGCCATTTAACAAGATGAACACGTGGAATACCAAAAGGTCGGAGGCCAAACATGCTCCCGTCCATGCTCTCAAGGAGAGTAACAAAGTCTAATTCTAGGGGGGTTGCTATGCAGTGCTCGCTATAGGAATAGTCCGTGTGTTTACAGTGTCATTCTATGTGGGCTGCCCCCCTTCCCGGGAAGTGTGTAGTAGTCCAGGCCACATGCGGTATACAGGGGAGTCATATATTTATGCATTAAACACCATACATTACGTGTCTTGATCGGTCGGGTGATGAGCCGGTGTTTTCAGGAACTGTGCGCTGATTGTGCATTAGCTGCCAAGTTGTCTCCAGGCTTATATACATTAAAGAGGAATTGGCCCAGTTATCGGCTCCTAGTGTCCAGTGGGGGTTGGCCTGCCGATCCAAGAGTCCCAGTCGGTCAGCGCAATACAGCGCGGGTCCGTAGTCTCCTCGTGGTTAGCGCCGCAGGTTTCAGCAAGGGGCTCCAGGGCGTCGTATTCCATGAATCGATCAGCTGATGTAGTCTGCAGTCTGAGGGGTGACGTCCGGTCCAGCTTCTGTCGCCGGAGAGTCCGGCACACCATAGACGGCTTCGTCGTCGCTGGGAGGGTCTCGTCCGCTGCCGCCAGCTGGCTCGCTCAGTGCGGGGGAGCGACTCAGTTCCATCACGAGGCGGAGGGCTTCCTGCTTTTCCTGTTGCAAAGTATCAGCTGGTGGGGGTGTTCTCGGTGCCCCGCCTGCGCCCGTCTGTGTTCGTTGTCGAGGTCGGCGTCGCCTCCTGCCCCCGCCGGGTTGGCGTCCGCCAGAGCGATCCGCTGGTGCTCAGGGGGCAGAGTCCGTGCCGCTGTCTAGCCATGCCTCCACCTCGTCAGGGTCCGTGAAGAAATATGTCCGCTCACCGGCTATCACTCTCAATTTTGCCGGGAATAACAAGGAATATTGTAGGCCTTGTTGGCGCAAACATCGTTTCAGCGCTAGGAAAGAGTGTCTTTGCCTCTGCACTTGTATTGTATAGTCCGGGAAGAACATCACCTGTGCGTTATCAATTCGTATTTTGTGGAGTTTGCGCGTCTCACGTAGAACTGAGTCTCTATCTCTGTAGTTCAAAATGCGAGAAGCATGGGTCTCGGGTTAGAGCCTGTCGCCAATGGTGTGGTTGGAACCCTGTGGGCGCGTTCCACCACGAAGTGAGGCGAGAGTGAACCCTCTGGCAGGATAGATGTCAGCCAGCGCTCCATGTGCTCCTCCGGTGTCTTCCCCTCCCATTTTTCCGGAATTCCAACTAGTCGCACGTTGTTTCTTCGTGCCCTGCCTTCCGCATCCTCGGCTCTGTTTTCTAGGAATTCCACCCTGTTCAGCAGGTCCTGCAGGTGCTTATTCGATTGCTCTACTTGAGGTTGGAGTTCCTTCATGTTGTCTTCTAGGGACGTGGTGCGGTCCGCAAGTTTTTTATGATCCGCCCGCAGGTGTGTGAGGTCTATGGCCACACTGTCGATCTTGGTGGCCAGGGAGGTGCGAGTGAGTTGGATAGACTCCTCCAGTCTTTCCATGGCCGCAAGCATGGTGTCAAGTTTCGCCGCTGTCTGGTCCTGATCAGTGGACTTGCCAGATTTGTCCATCTTGCCTCTGTTATTTGCGCCTCCAGTCCCAGCTCGTGCCCTGGTCCCGTTAGACATCAGTGTCCAGGTCAGCTGCCAGCGCCCTCAGCGAGGCCTGCAGCGAGGCGGTTCCCGGTGGGTGGGTCAGGATTCGAATCTGTGGAGGGTAGGAGATCGGGGTTGAGCCTTCAAGATGGCTACCAGTGGCAGGCCGGTGGTCAGCGTGCTCGTTTGTGTGATGGTGGTTGCTGGTATTTGGGTCTGGGTGGACGCACCGTTAGGCCCACACTCGCCGGTCAGCTGTGGCGTGTCCCTCCCGGGCTGCTCGCTGTGGTTCGACCGGGCTCACCAGTCGTCCGCGTGTCCCCTGGTGTGCTACACCTCTCAACGCCTCAACTGGGGTGGGCCGCGTTCGCCCCGTGGATTCGTCGTCGCTCTACCCGGGCTAGCTTTCGTCGTGTGTGTATTGGCGGCCCTTCACGTGTGGGTGGCGGCCAGATGGGCTGCCGTCGATCACCTATGTCTCCTTCTGCCCGTGATAATTACAAAAAGGGGGTGGTGATGGACAGAGTATCTGAGTTAATCATAACACTCCTACCCAGTCAACAGATCAGGGCTTGATCCATCACCGTTTTTTAGCTCACTGCACCATCCCAGTTCAGAACCTGGCTATATGTAAATTAGTCTGTCCCTGGCCCAGTGCATCATGGGAACAGGGCAGACCAAACTACCAAGCCAATTCTTCACTGGAAAGGAAACAAGCTTCCGGGGACCGGTTTCTGGCATTACAGCCGTCTTCGGCCCGGCTTGCTTGAATCCTGATGGTGCAATGAGCAAGGGACTCATGTCTGAGCATGCCCTTCCACACTCATGGTGGCCAAAATAATTACAAAAAGGGGGTGGTGATGGACAGAGTATCTGAGTTAATCATAACACTCCTACCCAGTCAACAGATCAGGGCTTGATCCATCACAGTTTTTTAGCTCACTGCACCATCCCAGTTCAGAACCTGGCTATATGTAAATTAGTCTGTCCCTGGCCCAGTGCATCATGGGAACAGGGCAGACCAAACTACCAAGCCAATTCTTCACTGGAAAGGAAACAAGCTTCCGGGGAACGGTTTCTGGCATTACAGCCGTCTTCGGCCCGGCTTGCTTGAATCCTGATGGTGCAATGAGCAAGGGACTCATGTCTGAGCATACCCTTCCACACTCATGGTGGCCAAAATAATTACAAAAAGGGGGTGGTGATGGACAGAGTATCTGAGTTAATCATAACACTCCTACCCAGTCAACAGATCAGGGCTTGATCCATCACCGTTTTTTAGCTCACTGCACCATCCCAGTTCAGAACCTGGCTATATGTAAATTAGTCTGTCCCTGGCCCAGTGCATCATGGGAACAGGGCAGACCAAACTACCAAGCCAATTCTTCACTGGAAAGGAAACAAGCTTCCGGGGACCGGTTTCTGGCATTACAGCCGTCTTCGGCCCGGCTTGCTTGAATCCTGATGGTGCAATGAGCAAGGGACTCATGTCTGAGCATACCCTTCCACACTCATGGTGGCCAAAATAATTACAAAAAGGGGGTGGTGACACCCCTTGTTGTAAATATCCTTCTGCCCGTGAGCATGGGTCCGGCGCCGGTCCCCCTCCGCTCCAAGGGCGTTATGGCTCGCACTCACCAGTGCAGCGCCGTGGGCGCCATGCTGTGGTCCAGTCCGGGGGTCCGATATCGGACGCTTTTGCGTGTTGGTGCTGCGCACGTGGTACGAGCACTGGGGTCCCACTTCTGGCCGGGAGTCTGCACCGTGTCCGGTTCCAAGGCGTGTTGCTCGCCCCCCTTGGTGACTGCGCGCCTCCGGTGCAGTCGGTGGCGGAGGTTTTGCGCGCCCCGCGTCGCAGCTGTTGCACCGTGTGGTTGTGGCTCCTAGCCGAGGTCTGCCGCCTCCACGCACGGTCACTCTCACAATGTTTATGCCCTCAGATGCTCGTGTCTAGGTCGCTCACCTTCCGTCATTCCATGGCGCTGGGCCACGCGGCGTCCGATGAGGGGAGTCGGCTCCGGGTCCCCGCGCACATCTGGCTCCGGCCTCCGGTCCCGGCTTACTCCCACTCGGTCTCCCCTCCACCGGGATGACTCCGAGCGCCACTGAGCAGGAGGTGCCGTGTCCGCCTATTGTTGAGGACGAGCCGTGGGCGGCCCCAGTTGCGGGTGTGCGCGTTCCGCTGGTGTCTGCCACAGGCCGCGCCTCCGGGCCTACCTCCGCCACCGAATCCCCGGTGTGTCTTGGGCATCCGCCGGGTCTGGGGCCGACGTGTGCGGCAGCAGCTCCTCGAGTTTCCCCGGTGCAGTGGGGCGAGTCCGATCGGCACCAAAGTTGGACAGGTGCCGTGTCGGGATGTGTGGACCTCGCGCCGGTGGTTTCCGGCCTGCTCTGCAGAGTGGTTCTCCGGATAATAGCGCCGGGAAGGGGAGCTCGGCACGGAGCTCTACCCGCAGGCGTCCATTCGCATTGCGCGCTAAGCCACGCCCCCCTTCTCTGTCATACTCATGATGGGTATCTAGATTGAGTGACTCATTGGGTGTCAGGCCCTTTAAAAAAGGGAAACTAGATCACGAAGGTGCATAATGGCATACATGAAGCAGCAGAGAATGTAAAACGAACAGCATTAAGGCAGTTCAAGCAAGCTTTGTTTACAAATAAACAAGCCTTTTTAAAACTATGTATATCGCATCCAGGAATATTTTTAAAAAAAATGAAAATAAGAACAATGTATAAAAGGTGGAGGCAGGATGTAGATCCTATTAATAATATTACAAATTACAGTAATCTTGCTATACAAGTAGCACTTATGATCCGTATGGCATGGATGAGATTAAATCAGGAATTGAAGATGGAGACTTTTTGAAACTTCCATATAGTGTTTGTGTAATGGCTCCGGAGTTCCAGATCTTTGGGCTGCCTCCTATAAAGGAATTCTTCATTGAATATTCTTCTTGTTTGTAGCAGTGCCTTCTGGCTTCTTAAGAGAGTACATGCCTCCAAGGAACATCAATTTTGTGAACATCTTGAATTAGCTAGTGAATTTGATGCTGAGGTTACAGGAATATTGGGAGAAATAAGGAGGGGGGTGCCTATTTAACTAAAAAAAACTCAGTTACAGCATGCATGAATCAAAGAGCAAATATAGTGCTTGATAAATTATGTCCAATCCGAGTTATTCATAATGCAACAATTGATAATCAGTGGAAACCTGATTTAATCAAGTGTAATATTCAAATTAATAAAGAATTATGATCATGCCAAACCAATAATTACATCTGGAGTACCCTACAGTCCTTAAATATACATATATGTCCACATTTACATGAATGAATGAACACTCAAGAATAAGATTACACGGAATACACCACAAACAAATATAACCATGCCACAAAATATATACATTAAAAATATTCTCTTGTCCCTCCAGAAGATTCGACTACATGGGCTTGAATAATGATTCCACTGATTGAGAGCGAGTGAGTGCTACGATTTGTGCGCGAAAGCGTTTGTTTATTTTAACTTCGTTTAAAAATACTTGCTGCTTATTTTAAAAAATTGCGTGTTTTGCACTGTGATATTTGCTACTTTGCACTGCACCTACCTTTCACCTAAACGCTCTGTTCTGCAGTGTCCTGAGGCGAAAAGCCGGGTCCTGCTCTTCTAAATCTACAAACTTTCCTATCTTTAGCTATCCCTGCTCCCGGGGCACTGACCTCGAGGTAGGACATCTAGCGGCGGCCATATTAGGTGAGGAGAAGGCTTGGGGGCTGAGAAGCAAGCGCTTAGCCACGCCCACCCTCCCGCCCTCGTGGGCATAAAAGAACAGATCCTTGCACTTTCCTCACTGATTGAGAGCGAGTGAGTGCTACGATTTGTGCGCGAAAGCGTTTGTTTATTTTAACTTCGTTTAAAAATACTTGCTGCTTATTTTAAAAAATTGCGTGTTTTGCACTGTGATATTTGCTACTTTGCACTGCACCTACCTTTCACCTAAACGCTCTGTTCTGCAGTGTCCTGAGGCGAAAAGCCGGGTCCTGCTCTTCTAAATCTACAAACTTTCCTATCTTTAGCTATCCCTGCTCCCGGGGCACTGACCTCGAGGTAGGACTTCTAGCGGCGGCCATATTAGGTGAGGAGAAGGCTTGGGGGCTGAGAAGCAAGCGCTTAGCCACGCCCACCCTCCCGCCCTCGTGGGCATAAAAGAACAGATCCTTGCACTTTCCTCACTGATTGAGAGCGAGTGAGTGCTACGATTTGTGCGCGAAAGCGTTTGTTTATTTTAACTTCGTTTAAAAATACTTGCTGCTTATTTTAAAAAATTGCGTGTTTTGCACTGTGATATTTGCTACTTTGCACTGCACCTACCTTTCACCTAAACGCTCTGTTCTGCAGTGTCCTGAGGCGAAAAGCCGGGTCCTGCTCTTCTAAATCTACAAACTTTCCTATCTTTAGCTATCCCTGCTCCCGGGGCACTGACCTCGAGGTAGGACTTCTAGCGGCGGCCATATTAGGTGAGGAGAAGGCTTGGGGGCTGAGAAGCAAGCGCTTAGCCACGCCCACCCTCCCGCCCTCGTGGGCATAAAATGGAACCCTCATATAGGCAGCGCAGCGGACCCTTGGCCCCACGCCGTATTATTCCAAGGAAAACCTAATTGCGCTTAATAGCGCGACCTACTCCATTAGCCAACATACACAACAGATTCTAAGGCAGGAGAACCTACTGAAATCCGTAGCTGAACCAGCCGAGAAAAAACCCAACCAGAGAAGAAGTAGAGCACCGGTAACATCACTGAGCGTCAGCTTGCTGAACACTCGTTCACTCCAAAAACACCATTTAGAGGTATTCTCCCTGCTCCAGGAGGGGAATATAGACATTCTAGGAGTCACGGAGACATGGTTGGATGACTCTTCCGCACCCGACCTAGTTGCCGCCCTCCCAGCCAATTTTGGTGCTATCTCTCATAATAGAAAAGATGGCAGAAAAGGGGGGGGAGTAGCACTGCTATATAAAAATGTCTTTAAAGCAGAAACTATCTGTGCTGAATGCATTGAGGGAGCAGACATCCTAGGTGTTAAGTTTTGCTCTCCCACCAATTGCCTCACGATAATCATTGTATATCGCCCACCTAAAACCCCCCCAACATTTCTAGAACCTTTCTTGGCATTGCTCCATGACCTCCGTACGAGATATGAGGGTCTCGTGGTAATGGGCGATTTTAACCTCCACTGGGAGGAGCCCATTAGAGACATCACGTCCAAACAGCTAGAAGATGCAATGACCACACTAGAACTAACCCAGATTGTGATAGGCCCAACCCACATAAAGGGCCATACACTGGACCTGATTTGGACCTCTGTTCCTGCCCTGTGCCCAGTCACTTCATTGCCCTGCATTTGGTCAGACCATTATCTTTTACAAGGTAGCTTAGCTTTCCCGAAACAAGAAAGCACCTCATCCGACAAATGGCGGGTTGTGAGAAGATGGAACGCCATTAACCCGGATACTCTGCTATCTACTCTACAGCAAGCCTCCCACTTAAACAGGCTACCGGAAGATGACCTAGAGAAGGCCAGTCAAAAGCTATCGCAAAAATTAGTATCTGCAGTTGAGGTGGTAGCCCCAGCACGTAAGATAAAAATCAGGGAAAAAGGTAAAGGCGCCCCATGGTTCAATGATGATCTGAGACTCCTAAAACGGTCCCTGCGACAGTGTGAAAGAGCCTGGCGAAAGGGGTATGATCTTAACTGCCAGACTTGTTATAAGGAAAAGCTTGCCTTGTATAAACAAGCCATCATAACCAGAAAAAGTGAGTTCTACGAGAACAGAATTGCCACAGCATCTAACCCCCAGAAGGAAGTTTTCCAAGTACTCACTGAACTGAGGAAAAAGAAGGACCAACCGCCTTCCTTTACGCATGGGAACTGTCATAAATTCCAATCCTTCTTCACCTCCAAGATATCCAACCTTGTGAGAGAAATCAAAAGCACCCCTAGGCTTGACTGCCCGACTACTCCGCTAACTCCACCTCCCACAGTCACTGAGCCTTTAACCTCCCTATCCCTACTTACCAAGGACTCCCTGACAAAAGTGATGAACCAAATTAAATCAGGTTCTCCGGCGGACCCGTGCCCCCCGCAGATATTTAAACAAGCCTGGCCAGTTCTGGAGGAGGATATTTTATCACTCCTAAATAGCTCCCTAACCTCGGGACTAGTCCCTTCTATTCTGAAAGAGGCGACACTGATACCCCTGCTAAAAAAGGCCGGTGCCGACACCAAGATTCTAAAGAATTACAGGCCCATATCTCAATTGCCTTTTTTAGCAAAAATATTGGAACACCATGTGCTGTCTGCCCTCTCGCACCATCTCGAGAGCATCGCACTACTACAACCCAACCAAGCTGGGTTTAGAGCTCACAACAGCACAGAACTAGTCATGTTATCAGTGCTAGATGACCTACGTCTTAAATCAGATAATAAAGATCCCTGTGCCCTGGTGCTTCTCGACCTCTCCGCGGCATTCGATACGGTCAACCATGACCTTCTTCTGTCGCGGCTGGGGGAGTTTGGCATCAAGGGCACGGCCCACGCCTGGCTGACCTCGTTCCTAGGTGGACGGGTCCAGAAAGTACAACTGGATGATATGGTGTCAGAGGCTGCTGAAATCACATGCGGTGTCCCGCAGGGCTCCGCACTGTCCCCCTTGATGTTTAACGTCTATCTGCAGCCCCTCATTGCATCTCTGAATCAGATGGACTGTAATATATATAATTATGCTGACGACACCCAGATCATCATCCAGATAGGCGACTCCCCTTTGACTGATCAAAACTTGAAGAATATTTTAAAATTTACCGTCAACTGGATGACGGCAAACTTTTTAAAGATTAACCCTGACAAGACGGAGGTCCTTCCTATCACCACTTCATCCAGCCCCTGGTGGGACCTCCTTTGGCCTTTGGAGCTGGGTACCCCCCCAATACCGGCAACAGCAGTGAAAAGCCTGGGCATAATCATAGACACAAATCTTACGATGTCAGCCCAGGTCTCGACGGTGGTGGGCACCTGTGTAGGTCTCCTGAGACAACTGCGCAAGCTAGCTTCTATTCTAAAGGCAGATACTCTCAGAAGAGCAGTGTCAGCCTTAATTCTAGCCCGACTGGATTATGGTAATGCCATGTACTTCGGCATCACGAAAAAACTCTCCAGGAGACTGCAGAACGTCATGAATGACGCGGCTAGACTTATTTTTAATAAACCGAGAAGGACACCGGCCACCACCCTCCTCCGGGAGCTACACTGGTTGCCAGTGAATCAACGAGCTAAGTTCAAGGGCCTATGCATCACGTAGAAAGCCTTATATGGGCAAGCCCCGGAATATATTAAAAAACGACTTGTCCCATATGCCCCTAACAGGAACCTACGCTCAGCTAACGCCGCCCTATTGATCTGCCCTAGGATCAAACGATCCACTATTGGTGGTCGGACATTCTCCCACACAATGCCCAAAGCCTGGAACGAACTGCCTGAAAATCTGCGCAAGGAAACCAGACTCCTGCCTTTCAGGAAAAAGCTAAAAACCGTGCTTTTCCAAGAGGCATGGGGTAATATCTAGTCTGCTTTCCCCCTGCCAGTACTCACTCACCTGTCAAGCGCTTAGAGACCCCGGGGTGATAAGGCGCTCTACAAGTTGAAAATACAAATACAAATTTCAAAGCCCACTTACGAGGTCTTCATTCTGACAAGGAGAACTCAGGAGAAACTCCATTAAATTCTTCTCTCTTCCTTGATCCAACACATTGGTACACCCTACGCCATTCTTTATAGAGTCCTCCATGTTTAACATAGTAATGAGTGCAGCAAGTAAAAAAAAAATAATGATAATGATTACTGCACTAATTACTATGTTAAACAATGGTTTTATTTTTCAGTTTGATATATTTTCACATATTTAACTAGGCATTTGCTTTCCGAGTACTTGAGCTTGCTAACTCATTAACGTCAAGGTGTTTCTTTGTTTCTATAAGATGACGGTCACTTGACGTGTGAGTTCTTTTCCCAGCATACATCACATCTCAAGCACTTTTTATGGTGTTTTAGTCCCCCCATGATATGGCGCACTGTGGTGGGCCCCCAACCCATGTCATTCAAAACATCCAGGGTTCAAGGCAATGCATTCATTGTGTACCACAGGTTGAAAGCTTAAACAGGTAAGTGTACTTGGCTTTTGATAGATTATTTTTGCAATGCTTTGACTATTAGGTTTAACTAATATGATGATTTATTTTTCCACTTATTCTATTTGATTCAGTCACTGGTGCCTGAGTGGCGTGGTAAGCCCCCTTGTATATATTGGTGTGTTGTTAGTTTTTTCACATGGCCACTTGGGTGCTATGCATCCTGACCCTTTGGTAGAGTTCACACCCACATGTGTATGTGTAAGTGATTTAATCTATGGTATGCATTTCGAGGGCACAAGAGTCTTCACGTATTTTTAGTTTGCTTGCATCAGTTAAGATTATGTTAGCATTACCAGCACTAGTGCATGCTGTCTTTAAGAATCCCACTAGCACATCTAAAATGGCTTGATCTGAGTGACATTCCTACATTAGCTGAGTATGGCACATGTTAGGTGCATGGTTGCTTGACCTAATAGGCATGTGTCGGCCATCTGACTTTGCTATGTTACTGGTGATTCACTTTTTTTTTTAAGTAAATGGCAGATCTTTAGATTATAGTTTGTTGACCTGAAACCTGGAGGAGAACTTTAATTCATGAATAGAAAACACTGAGTGATTGCATCAGTATTAGCTGAATGAACAGTAAAATATCATATTGATAGTGTGCAAGAGGGAAAGGAAAAGAACACATTGGGCCTTATTCACAATAAAAGGACTAACCCCCAGATTCATCAATCTCAAATTCTGCGATTCCTAAATTGCGAGAAATAGCGAATCGCAAATTAGAAATCGCAGAATGGGATTCAAGAAAAATTGCGATAAAAAAAGCTAATCGCAATCGGCCGATTGCGAGTTTCCGAAAATCGCATAAAATTTGCAGATTTGGCCGATACCCTTGTTGAAATTGCGATCTCGCAATTACTGAAATCGCAAATTGCGATCTCGCTAATTGCGAGATCGCAAAAATGGGAAGTCGCATTTTGAGCACAGTGATGACATCACAACCGGGAAGTAGGCAGGTTCCACCCTCATTCTGCATTGTGAGCCTGAAGTGGAAGCAGCATTGCTCAGAGCTCCACTCCAGAGTACCTCCAGCTGAAAATCAGGAGACACCCCACTGCAGAAAATGTCACAGGAAGCTGCAGGGGAAACTTCCTCAGGAAGGAAAAGGAAAATAAAATTTTCAGAACAAGAACTTGAATATCTCATAGAGGGAGTTTGCAAGGACCATGACCGCCTCTTTGGGAAGGACTCAAGAAGGGTGCCTGAGGCGGACAAAAGGAGGATTTGGGTGCGCATCCGCGTGAAAGTAAATTCTGCTCTTCAAAAGGCCAAATGTCCTCTCAATGCAATTTCTTGTGCGTGTGTGTGCAGCATTGTAACGCCGTTGCTGTGGTGTTGCAGGGTTGAGGTATGGGGTGAGGAGGTACTCACAGAGACCGTAGGTGCTGTCACCTAAATGAAAGGTGGTGAGGGCCTGTTCTGCGCAGCTACATGATCACAGTGTACTATTTGGGGGCATGTGTACTTACATAGTAGGTGTCCTTCGCCAAAGTTTCCCCTGGCCAGTCGTGTGTGAATGCCGCTGTGCCGGAATATGAAGGAGTCATGTGTGCTCCCCGGGTATTGTGCCACTATGTCCATGATGAAAGTCTTAGCGTTGCACACATCTGGATATTGAGGGAGTGGTAGGACTTGCGGTTGCGGTACATGTATTCCGTTTGTGCTGGTGGGCAGATGTGGATGTGGGTACAGTCAATGCATCCTATTACATGTGGGAATTGCGCAACGTTGTAGAAATGAAGCTTGGTCTCATTCAAGTCCTGTTGGCTGGTCGGGAATGAGATGTAGTGGTGTCGCGGGGCAGCGGGACATGGTGCTCTGGGATATCCCCCCTGCAACAGCGACTATCCCCTGGAAGCTTCCCGAGGCCAGTAGGTGCAGGCTGCACAAGACCTGGACATGTGTGGGCACGGCATTGGTCCTCCTTGTTGGGTGCTGCATCAGGGGGTCTAGGTCCCGGATCAGCTTGATGATCATTGCCCCATTCAGGCGGTACTTAGAGTAAATTTGCTCCGCAGTTTGGCCCAGAAGGGTGACCCGCTGGCGGAATATTCGCTCCTGGATCCTGCGTCTGTTCCGTGCTGCAGCCTGGAGCCTTCGCCGCCTGACCACCTTGTAGAGTCCTGGCATTGTGAGAGTCCTCATGCTCCTACTGTTATTCCTTAAGTGTGATTGTTCAGGACTGTACCTGTGGCTCGTTAGGTTTTTTTATTTTTATTTTTATTTTCCTTCATGGTTACCACCTGCTTTTGGTTCTCCTTAATTTGCACGTCGCAAATAGCGATTTTCCGCTTTTTCGGTAATTGCGAGTTTTCATGAATTGCGTTTGCGATTATTTAGCGAAATCGCAAAACAAATCGCAGAATCCATGGATTCTCGCTATTTCCGATTCGCTATAGGGGTTCCTCCTAGATTCTGCGATTTATTTTGCGATTTCGCTATTTTAATTTTGCGAATTCACAATTTCTGTGTTTTTCACATCATGAATTGCTTTTCTGTTAATTGCGATCACAATAGCTAATTCGCAGCTATTCTGATCGCAATTTTGCTTGATGAATCTGGCTGTAAGTCTGCACTTGTAGATCTACACCTTCATGCGAGTGCTGATTTACTATTTTTAGAAAGTCATAAAAATGTTGACTAATGTTGTCAAACATTTAGGGGCCCGAGAGGACTTGACCCTCAGTAAATTTCTGGGACGGTGAAACATTCCTCTCCTAAACTCAATTTGTGGTCTTCTAATTCAAAGCTCCTGAACATTCTGAAATTCCAGAAATTTGAATCTGGAAGCTTTGCAGCACAAGCCCCAGCAATCTGGAATTCGCTCCCACTGAGCATTCGCCTGGAATCTAATTTTTCTCGCTTCTGGAAAACACTGAAGATCTGGCTGTACAAGCAAGCATACTTGGATTAGCCCTCAGCTCCATACCTCAGACTTTCTGATTGTTCGTTATGTTTTAGTACCAAGAAACATCTTGATAGTCATGTGCTCTATAAATAAGATTAACATAACATAATGAGGCTAGAAAGTTACACCTTGAGCAGGTTTCAATGCATATTCCAGTGAAAGCCATACTGATATTCCCAGCAGGATCCTATTCTTCAATGTATGTGAATGTTCACTGAACATTGGGCCTTCTGCACTACAGCAATGATTGACATTTATCTGTGAAACAGAAAAATGAAACACAATTGATATTGCAACAACATTAAAAAGAGCCTTTGCTGTATTTCTATTTTAATTCAGATCGGTACAATATCTGCGATCAGTGTGGTGTCTGTATTCAACTCCATATATTGCATGCCCTAGATCCTTTAAGGTGTATGGCTCAGCTGTTTATTTTTACTTTGTTAAGAATTTGCAAGTCTAGAAATTATCTTGGTAAATAATATACCATTTCTAAGGGTTGAATAGGTAATTCAATAAAAAAGTGTTTGAAAGTAGAACATTACGTAAGAACAGGTAGTGACATTATTTTCCCGTCAAACGTTTCCCCAGTATATTAGTAACAGTAAAGCTTTCAAGACTTTGACTAGTAAATACCTCATTTATAAAATGTTGGTAATTCCAAAATGTATCTGAATTCATTATACCGATTGAAATTGTTGCAATCTCATTTTTATTATTATTCCTGTTATTATCAGCTGTTGTGCATTCCATAACCACACTAGAAGAAATATGGTGTTAAAAACACTTATGGTGCAGAAAATAGCCCAATAACTCTCCTTCAGCCAAAAATGGGTGGTAGGCACTAGCCACCTGCTATGAAACCAACAGAGTGGTCTAAATCACATTAATTAGCATGCTACTAACTGTTAAATGGTGACATAGGTTCATTAGATATGTGATCTCTGTTTTCCCACAATCATGAACAAAACACTGTTTAGACACTCTAGTGTTTAGAAACACGAAAAAAGCACTGTTTTAATTTTACTCCATGCTTTGAAGTTGTGCAGCACTACCATCACTACTGTGTAATGCTGTCTAAGCCTATGTTAGGTATCCATGTGGATAACCTATTGGGCAGTGCTAAAATATGCAGTAAGACTGAGACATACAAATGTAATTTTTTAACTGCATGTTTTAGCACTGCCATGGTGGTATTCTAATACAAATATGCTACATGCACACTATAGAACAGTGACTGAAATGTTCTGTTCCCTTTTACGTCATCTGCCATTTGCTAAGTCACCAATACTTTGACACCACCTTTATTTTTATTCATTACTTCTGCCAATCAGATCAAAAAAATGTTATTTAATGTAAGGATAATTTAGCATTAAGGTCAAAGGAATAACTACTTTGTTGGTTGTTAAAGATTTTTATTAATATAATTTTTTTATTGATTAGTTTAGCATTACCATTACGGCAATCTATTGAAAAAGAATGTAATTTAAATAAGTTAGAGTTAAAGTTAGAGTACCTTGGATTTAAGTAGTATTGTATATGATAGGAAACAACAATTACATTTACAGTTATCTTCAGGATATTTATTAATATAATTCAATAGAAATATTCAACACAATCTAAGGCTAATGTTAGAAACAAGTTTATTATTAAAATGTAATTTAACATGAACTGAAGTTATTGTAAGATTGAATGTAATACTATACAAGGTAATATAATTTGAATTATAGAGTTAACATTAGAAATACAACAGTGTTATTATTTTTATTTACTATATTAAGAGTAGATTAATGGTAAGAGTTAATAATTATTTAATATAATGAAAATATTATACATTTGTATTTGGTTTAGATTTGGGAATTGTTTTGTCATTGCAGTAAGAAAATGTGTGGCATTGCATAAAAAGAAATACAAAAATTGTAATTGAATTTCAGTTATGATAAACATTTGTATTAAAGTAATTTAATGTATGTGGCGGGCTAGAGGAACTTGAGACGACACGAAGTGGGGTTAGTGAGGGTTTTATTGGTTTCAACAATCGTCTTCGGCGGTCAGAGAGTCTATAATAGGGAAGGGGAGCTTCGGCTTCTTTCTTCTCTGGGGAAAAACGCCCTTTACGAAGATCCAGGCCGTGTTTTCTCCGCTCCAGGTTGAAGGAGGGGGTTTCACCACCGATCCGGTCATTTGTGGGAATCAAAAAAAAAAGGAAAAGGAGACTTCCTTCAGTCTGGTGCCCAATATATATATACAGTGTCAGTGGAAGAGTATTGAGGAGCCACACAGTGTGCACAACAAGAAAGAAAACAGCTGCTACGCGGTGCCGGGTGTGCTCAGGAGAGGGAGTGAGTGGTTCGGCTGGAGGTTCCTTCATCGTGGTTTAAAAACACTTCCGTCCCACCCAACCCAAGATACGCGAACGTACCTGTGAAAGCCACGCTTGGCTGGGTGATGCGCCTTGTTGTTGGCCTCCTGGCTTCGCTGATCATCGGGGTGACTCCGGCCTCGTTCTCCCGTCTGTACTTCTTTCTTCAAACTCCGCTTTCTCTCCACTCGCGTCTTCTTCTCCTCCAGGTGCAGAACACACCGATGTCTGGTTGCTTCCGGGATTTACTCCGTCGGCGTCCTCTACGTCGCAGGAGGGGGCGAGGCTCGGGGTGAACTTGGCCCAGTTAAAGTAACAGTGTTCGTTTTCGTCTTCTGGTATGTACAATGGAGTGTCAGATCTGCTCCAGTTTTCCGATTGCTACATAAAGAGAGGGGAGAGAGGTCCAGTCACATGCCTAGGGGTTATATTCATGTTCGCCTTGGTCCTGTCCTGACTTCCCCTCTCACATACCACCCTCCTGGATTCTCCCGATTGGGGAGAGGAAACCGAGAGAGAAAATCTGCACTTCCGTTATCGATCCCTTTGCGATGAGTGACTTTGAAGGAGAATGGTTGGAGGGACAAAAACCACTTGAGGACTCGGGGATTCTGTGAGATGTTACGGCTCATCCACTGTAGAGGAGCATGGTCCATGTACAGGGTGAATGGGTGGCCCTCGAGGTAATATCTTAATTTATCAATAGCCCACTTTATTGCGAGACATTCTTTCTCGATTGTTGGGTATTTTAGCTCCCTTGAAAAGAGTTTCCTGCTGATGTAGAGTATTGGATGCTCCACTCCATCAGGAGACAATTGAGATAGAACTGCCCCCACCCCATAATCAGAAGCATCGGTGTGGAGGATAAAAGGTCTGGTGAAATCCGGGGAGGAGAGCACCGGACTGGTAGTAATGGCTCTCTTTAGAGAGTTAAAGGCTCTCCACATGGCAGATGTAGGACTTTGATATGTTAGGGTGTTAAAGTCTTTTTTAAGCGTTTCAGTTAAGGGAGCTGCTATCTCCGAAAATGAGGGGATAAAGCGGCGGTAGTACCCGATTAGCCCCAGAAAGGCCCTCATCTCTTTTTTGCTCTTGGAAAAGGTGGTGTCTGCTATTGCCCTGATTTTTTCTATCTGGGGCTCGATTACTCCATGTCCTAGAATGTATCCCAGGTATTTTACTTTTTGGTAACCCAAAAGGGATTTCTTCGAATTAACATGTAGGCCAGCCTTCTGAAGGGTCCCCAAGATTGTTTGTAGGTGTTCTAGGTGGCACTCCCATGTGGTGCCAAATACTATAATGTCGTTGAGGTAGGCGGAGCTGAATGTTTGGTATTCTCTCAGGATTTCGTTCATTAGGCGCTGAAAAGTTGCAGGGGCTCCATGCAGGCCAAAGGGGAGGATATTGAACTCATATAGTCCGTCTGGTGTCACAAGGCCGTTTATTTTTTGTCTTCATCCCGTAGGGGCACTTGCCAAAACCCTTTGGTCAAATCCAACGTGCTGATATGTTTGGCCTCCCTGAGTTTTTGGATCAATTAGTCGATTCGGGGTATGGGGTAGGTATCGAAGGAGGAAAGACGGGTTAAGGCGCGGAAGTCCATACAAAACCTTGTACTTCCGTATGGTTTAGGCACCATTACAATCGGGGATGACCATTCGCTCCGGGACGGCCTGATCACGCCTAGATGTAGCATTTCTTGAACTTCTTTTCGTACAACTAGTCTTTTGGTGGCAGGTATCCTGTATGGTCGCTGTTTAACCACTGCCCCTCGTGGTGTTTCGATCCGGTGTTCTATCAGCGAGGTCTTCCCCGGGAGATCCGAGAACAGCGAAGAGAAAGGTACTAGTATTTCATGCAGGCTTTCCTGCTCTTGATGCCTCAGTTCTTCGTTGATCACGGTTCTTCTAAGGTTGATGATGAGGAAGATCCTGTTGGTAAGGTGAGGTGAGTGCTCTTTGGGAGAGGACCGATCCATTTGTTTAAGGCATTGATATGATAAGTTTGCATCTTTCGGGGAGATATCTGGATCCTATAGGTCATTTTACAAATGGTTCCGGTTACTTTATATGGGTCCCATCCATTCCGCTTGAAATTTTTTTGTTGAGGAGGGTAGGAGGACCTGAGCCCAATCGTCCACCTCGAGTCGTCTCCACCTTTTCCCTTCATCATAGTGGGCCTTCTGTCTTCCCTTACTCTTCTCTAGGTTAGAGTAATCCAATTCCCTTATCTTTCCTAGCTTGTTCTTTAGGGACTGGCTGTACTCTAGGATACTTCGTTCTTCTCCTGTTTTTTCAGTTTCCCATGCTTCCTTTGTCATGTCCAGTAGTGTTCTGGGATGACGTCCATATAACACTTCAAAGGACGAACATCCCAGGCTACTTTGTGTTTGCCCTCATATCACGTATAAAGCTAGGGGGAGGATGAGATCCCAGTCCCTTCCGTTTACTGACAACATCTTCTTGAGGGTAGCCTTGAGGGTTCCGTTATAACGCTCCATGAGTCCGTCTGTCTGCGGGTGGTATACAGACGTCTTGATCTGATGAAGGTCTAACATCTTACATACTTCCCGCATCAACCTGGAAACGAATGGTGTACCTTGATCTGTTAGGATCTCCTTTGGGAAGCCTACTCGGGAAAATAAATCAATGAACTTCTCTGCTATAGCACGGGAGGTAGGTTTCTTCAGAGGGAAGGCCTCAGGGAATCTAGTGGCGTAGTCCACTATCACAATGGCATATATATTTCCCCGTCTGGTCCTAGGGAGGGGTCCTATCAAATCCATCCCTACTCTCTCAAAAGATGTACCGATTATCGTAAGTGGTTGTAAGGGCACGGAAGGGGGATGATGGGTGTTTTTCCTTTGACATACGTCACAAGCTTGACAATGGCTCTTTATGTCTTTATAAACACCTGGCCAATACAAGTTCCTCAATACATTCTGTGTGGTTTCTTCGCTTCCTATGTGTCCTGCTAGAAGCTGAGTGTGTGAATAGAACATTATCTGTTCTCTGAAAGAGGTGGGGACTAAGAGCTGTAGGGGATCTTCTTTGTTCCCCTGTCGGTAGAGTAGGCCTTCTTTAATAATGAACTTTGGAAACCTGACATCAGGGGAGTCTTGGGTGACATGTGCCTGCTCCCATGCATTCATTAAGGTGGCGTCATTGGCTTGAGCGAACTTCAAGCTCTTGTCGGTCGCCCATGTCTCGGGTGACACCAAGCAGGGACAGTAAGATGATCTCTTGTTCTACACGTTTTGTTGGGGTCTGTGAGTTTTAGGGTTTGAGTAAAGAGTTCCAAGAAGTGGGGGTTGTCAGTCCCCATGATAATTTATTCGAAGAGAGTCTCTAATACCCCTACGCTGACCATATGTGTCTTGTCCTCAGCTAATATTAGGGATACGTTGGCCACTGGATAGCCTTTTACATCTCCATGGACGCACTTGATATACACTAAGGTGTTCGGTACTACTTGATTAGCTTTTACGAAGGCCCCTTCAATAACTGATTGCCTACACCCCGAGTCTAGGAGGGCTTTGATCTTCTTCCCATTCACCCCTACACTTACATGGTATGCTCCTCCTAGTTCCGCCGAGTAAAGAACCGTCTTAGGAAGGTATCCTACTTCCATGGGCTCTTCGGTAGTTTTTCTTAATGGACAGAGTCTAGGATGTGCCCTCAGGTCCCACATTCGAAACACTGGGGACCCTTGAAAGTGGGTATTTCGGGCTTGGAGGGGCAAGGAGTGTAGGACTCCATGCTCTGACGTGGTTTTCTGTCCACTTTGGGAGGGTGTCTGATGGGTTTTTCCAGCTCCCAAGGATGTAGTCGTGGTTGTACCCTGGCGAACGTGGAGGCCATCTCCATGGCTTGGGCGGTTGTCAAATTGGAGTGTTGTCGTAACCATTTTTGGGTGCCAAAGAGTAAGGCCTCCAAATATTGTTCTAAATATATTTTGTCCATGATTTCCTCCTTAGAACAAACCACTGGAGTGAGCATTTTATCAGCGGCCATTTCCATACAAAAAAATAAAGTCTTTGGATTCTCCCCGGGCGCTCCCCTCTCTTTCCTTAAGGGCAACCGATAGGCCTCTGCGTCGAGACCTAGGTGGTCAAGGATTATGATTTTGATGGTGGCATAGGGGGCCCTGTGGCGTTTGCAACCTGGTAGGCCGCCTGAGCCTCCCCAGTTAAATGGGGGGCCAGAAAGAATGGCCACTTCTCCAGAGGCCATCCACACGCTAGGGCTGCTCTCTCAGAATTGAGCAGAAATGCGTCAGGGTCTTCCCCGGGTGTGTACTTTTGGAGGGAAATCCCCGACGGACTGGGATGAGGGCTTCGAGGTTCCCGATGTGAGGGGCTAACCGGGTCTGTCATCATCTTTTGCAACCCCTCTATCTGGGCAGATATAGTGTTTTTTAATGTCTCTCTGTCGGCTTGTGTGGAGGTCAGTTGTTGCTCCACAGCCCATCCTAACTGTTCCTGTCCTTTTACCAGGTGTTGCAGTAGGTCTTCCATCTTAAGATTGCAGATGGTTATCTCTTTGCCCGCATTCTCCACCACTTGTGGCTGGCTAGAGGAACTCGAGATGACACGAAGTGGGGTTAGTGAGGGTTTTATTGGTTTCAACAATCGTCTTCGGCGGTCAGAGAGTCTATAATAGGGAAGGGGAGCTTCGGCTTCTTTCTTCTCCAGAGGAAAACGCCCTTTACAAAGATCCAGGCCGCGTTTTCTCCACTCCAGGTTTCACCGCCAATCCGGTCGTATGTGGGAACAAAAAAAAAGGAAAAGGAGACTTCCTTCAGTCTGGTGCCCAATATATATACAGTGTCAGGGTAAGGGTAGTAAGGAGCCACACAGTGCACACAACAAGAAAGAAAACAGCTGCTACGCGGTGCTGGGTGTGCTCAGGGGAGGAAGTGAGAGGTACTGCTGGAAGGTTCTTTATCGTGGTTTAAAAACCCTTCCGTCCCGTCCAACCCGAGATACGCGAATGTACCTGTGAAAGCCACGCTTTCCCTGAAGCGTGGCTGGGCGCTGAGCCTTGTCGTTTCAAAAAGGGGGGTGGTGATGGGTAGAGTATCTGAATTAAGCAGAACACTCCTACCCAGTCAAAAGATCAGGGCTTGATCCATCACCGTTTTTTAGCTCACTGCACCATCCCAGTTCAGAACCTGGCTACATGCAAATTAGTCTGTCCCTGGCCCAGTGCATCATGGGAACAGGGCAGACCAAACTACCAAGCCAATTCTTTACTGGAAAGGAAACAAGCTTCCGGGGACCGGTTTCTGGCATTACAGCCATCTTCGGCCCGGCTTGCTTGAATCCTGATGGTGCAGTGAGCAAGGGACTCACATCTGAGCATACCCTTCCACACTTATGGTGGCCAAAACGATTCAAAAAGGGGGGTGGTGATGGATAGAGTATCTGAATTAAGCAGAACACTCCTACCCAGTCAAAAGATCAGGGCTTGATCCATCACTGTTTTTTAGCTCACTGCACCATCCCAGTTCAGAACCGGGCAACATGCAAATTAGTCTGTCCCTGGCCCAGTGCATCATGGGAACATGGCAGACCAAACTACCAAGCCAATTCTTTACTGGAAAGGAAACAAGCATCTGGGGAACGGTTTCTGGCATTACAGCCATCTTCGGCCCGGTTTGCTTGAATCCTGATGGTGCAGTGAGCAAGGGACTCACATCTGAGCATACCCTTCCACACTTATGGTGGCCAAAACGATTCAAAAAAGGGGGTGGTGATGGATAGAGTATCTGAATTAAGCAGAACACTCCTACCCAGTCAAAAGATCAGGGCTTGATCCATCACCATTTTTTAGCTCACTGCACCATCCCAGTTCAGAACCTGGCTACATGCAAATTAGTCTGTCCCTGGCCCAGTGCATCATGGGAACAGGGCAGACCAAACTACCAAGCCAATTCTTTACTGGAAAGGAAACAAGCTTCCGGGGACCGGTTTCTGGCATTACAGCCGTCTTCGGCCCGGCTTGCTTGAATCCTGATGGTGCAGTGAGCAAGGGACTCACATCTGAGCATACCCTTCCACACTTATGGTGGCCAAAACAATTCAAAAAGGGGGGTGGTGATGGATAGAGTATCTGAAATAAGCAGAACACTCCTACCCAGTCAAAAGATCAGGGCTTGATCCATCACCGTTTTTTAGCTCACTGCACCATCCCAGTTCAGAACCTGGCTACATGCAAATTAGTCTGTCCCTGGCCCAGTGCATCATGGGAACAGGGCAGACCAAACTACCAAGCCAATTCTTTACTGGAAAGGAAACAAGCTTCCGGGGACTGGTTTCTGGCATTACAGCCGTCTTCGGCCCGGCTTGCTTGAATCCTGATGGTGCAGTGAGCAAGGGACTCACATCTGAGCATAACCTTCCACACTTATGGTGGCCAAAACGATTCAAAAAGGGGGGTGGTGATGGATACAGTATCTGAATTAAGCAGAACACTCCACCCAGTCAAAAGATCAGGGCTTGATCCATCACCGTTTTTTAGCTCACTGCACCATCCCAGTTCAGAACCTGCCTACATGCAAATTAGTCTGTCCCTGGCCCAGTGCATCATGGGAACAGGGCACACCAAACTACCAAGCCAATTCTTTACTGGAAAGGAAACAAGCTTCCGGGGACCGGTTTCTGGCATTACAGCCGTCTTCGGCCCGGCTTGCTTGAATCCTGATGGTGCAGTGAGCAAGGGACTCACATCTGAGCATACCCTTCCACACTTATGGTGGCCAAACGATTCAAAAAGGGGGGTGGTGATGGATAGAGTATCTGAATTAAGCAGAACACTCCTACCCAGTCAAAAGATCAGGGCTTGATCCATCACCGTTTTTTAGCTCACTGCACCATCCCAGTTCAGAACCTGGCTACATGCAAATAAGTCTGTCCCTGGCCCAGTGCATCATGGGAACAGGGCAGACCAAACTACCAAGCCAATTCTTTACTGGAAAGGAAACAAGCTTCCGGGACCGGTTTCTGGCATTACAGCCGTCTTCGGCCCGGCTTGCTTGAATCCTGATGGTGCAGTGAGCAAGGGACTCACATCTGAGCATACCCTTCCACACTTATGGTGGCCAAAACGATTCAAAAAGGGGGGGTGGTGATGGATAGAGTATCTGAATTAAGCAGAACACTCCTACCCAGTCAAAAGATCAGGGCTTAATCCATCACCGTTTTTTAGCTCACTGCACCATCCCAGTTCAGAACCTGGCTACATGCAAATTAGTCTGTCCCTGGCCCAGTGCATCATGGGAACAGGGCAGACCAAACTACCAAGCCAATTCTTTACTGGAAAGGAAACAAGGTTCCGGGGACCGGTTTCTGGCATTACAGCCGTCTTCGGCCCGGCTTGCTTGAATCCTGATGGTGCAATGAGCAAGGGACTCACATCTGAGCATACCCTTCCACACTTATGGTGGCCAAAACGATTCAAAAAGGGGGGTGGTGATGGATAGAGTATCTGAATTAAGCAGAACACTCCTACCCAGTCAAAAGATCAGGGCTTGATCCATCACCGTTTTTTAGCTCACTGCACCATCCAAGTTCAGAACCTGGCTACATGCAAATTAGTCTGTCCCTGGCCCAGTGCATCATAGGAACAGGGCAGACCAAACTACCAAGCCAATTCTTTACTGGAAAGGAAACAAGCTTCCGGGGACCGGTTTCTGGCATTACAGCCGTCTTCGGCCCGGCTTGCTTGAATCCTGATGGTGCAGTGAGCAAGGGACTCACATCTGAGCATACCCTTCCACACTTATGGTGGCCAAAACGATTCAAAAAGGGGGGTGGTGATGGATAGAGTATCTGAATTAAGCAGAACACTCCTACCCAGTCAAAAGATCAGGACTTGATCCATCACCGTTTTTTAGCTCACTGCACCATCCCAGTTCAGAACCTGGCTACATGCAAATTAGTCTGTCCCTGGCCCAGTGCATCATGGGAACAGGGCAGACCAAACTACCAAGCCAATTCTTTACTGGAAAGGAAACAAGGTTCCGGGGACCGGTTTCTGGCATTACAGCCGTCTTCGGCCCGGCTTGCTTGAATCCTGATGGTGCAGTGAGCAAGGGACTCACATCTGAGCATACCCTTCCACACTTATGGTGGAGCCTTGTCGTTGGCCTCCTGGATTCACTGATCGTCGGGGTGACTCCGGCCTTGTTCTCCCGTCTGTACTTCTTTCTTCAAACTCCGCTTTCTCTCCACTCGTGTCTTCTTCTCCTCCAGGTGCAGAACACACCAATGACCGGTTGCTTCCGGGATTTACTCAGTCGGCGTCCTCTACGTCACAGGAGGGGGCGGGGCATGGGGTGAACTCGGCCCAGTTAAAGTAACAGTGTTCGTTTTTGTCTTCTGGTATGTACAATGGAGTGTCAGATCTGCTCCAGTTTTCCGATTGCTGCATAAAGAGAGGGGAGAGAGGTCCATTCACATGCCTAGGGGTTATATTCATGTTCGCCTTGGTCCTGTACTGACTTCCCCCGTCACAATGTAATTGCATTAAATTAAAAAATCCAATTAAAGAAAAGGTTAGCAGCATGCTTATTTACATTTTTGAATAGGGAGAAGGCAAAAATGTGAAGGTAGATCAAGGGGAAAATTTACATTTTCTATCCATGCAGTGACAGATAGACAAACTAACGTTATGATGAATTAAAGAAGGGTAAGTAAACATATGACAAATTAAAGGTCATGGAATTAAAGACATATCACCATTGTAACTAATGTAAGAAATTACCATTTTTTTATGGTGTATCATAAAAGTCTGTAATAGCCCATGTCAACCATATAGTTGTACAGACTTTGTACAGACTTTATTACTCTGGATAGTGGTTTCTTATTTCAATATAGCCCCATGTATAATCGCAACTCTAAAATTTATCATTTACAGATATCATTGAAGATAATTCACTGGTCTCTTATTTCTGACATTAGTACTCAAACTTCAATTCAGAGAAGGAAGTTAAAAAGGGGTAATTCTTCTTACCAGAGTTCCAGAGAAATCTCAGAGGGTCATGGAGATTCATAGTTGTCCTGGGTTAGGCTGTATTCAATACTATGATTACAGAGCTACTAAAATTTTGGAAGCACTACTATTCCTTGACAAATAAATTCTACCCATGTAAACTCATTAAATTTGCTCCATGAGCATATAAGCCCTAGAATGTAGGCATATCTGACCTTCAATACTTGTGATTATTTATGCGACCCAGAATTTTCTCTACTTGTGAGTTACCGGGCTTGGGTTCTAGGTAATTTTGTAGGGATTATACATTTTTGAGGAATAACATGCTAGAATTGGACTTACCATGCTGATTGCTGCATGTTTTGACCATTATTCTGCCAAGAGACCTCTGTTTGCAGCAAGTGTAATCTACAAATAGAATACCACTTACGAGCAATGTCACCACTAAACTTGTCATTTCTCTAGGCTCTGTAACTGTAGTTATAGGCCCATCAGAATTAAGGAGCAACTTTTAACAATATTCTCTCTGGATACACTGCTCCAAATATGAATATTTCTGAATGCTAAAGCCATTGTGGAAACCAAAACAAATCCTCCATGAGTTACATTAATAGAGTGCCTTTGATGCTTTTCATAATATATATGTCTCTTTTCTAGCTTCACATGGCCTGTGCAAGTGGATACAAAGATGTGGCTACGCTGCTTTTAGAAAATTCAGCTGATCCCAATGCTGCTGATAACCACTACTGGACACCTCTTCACCTAGCAGCCAAATACGGACAGGTAAAGTTTGATGCTTTTGTTTAAATTTGTGTTTATGTCATATAATGATATATTTTTGTTATATTGTGTCTAATCTATAAATAATGATTTTGATCATTTTACAATTGCAAACTATGCAATTGGTATTACAATAACACTAATTGCAGTACCTCCGTTTTAACAAGAACTGGGATCTACAGGTGTGAAAGACCCCAATAGCACTGCACATACCCATCACCAAGTGAGAACTGGAATTATAGATTGTCAAGGCTTGAAACCCATCTTTTGAAAATGTGTTTTTCTTATATGTACTTCAGATATTACTTTGAAGGTGTGCTTTGATAATCAGCTTATGCTGTGGTTTGCAGAACTGAGCATTGTTTTTGGTCCTTGTTGAAATGTGTCTAGGGCATTGCGCAACCTCGCTCAGGCTGAGAAGATTATTCCTATTCGAGAATTAAAACAAACATTGGAATCAGTTGAAATTTGCATCAACGTAAAATAATCATCAGTGAAGCCTAGAGCTCTGTCTTTAATATCTAATATGGTCACCGTAGCAGATGCAAATACAGGCATGAACAAATGCTGTTTGCAAGCAAAAGCAGGTTACATAACTTCAGTTGGTGAAGAACAGAGTTCAGCTTGACTGATGCCCTGCAATTCAATATTACATTATTACTTTATACAAGAGAAAGTGGCATCAACTCCTGCTCCAAAGAGCATGCCTTGCCACTCCAAGAGCTGCTTGAAGATATGGCACAGTCTGCCATGACTTAACTGTCATAGACCCAATGCTTACGTTCCCTCCGTTTATGCATAATCTCACCAGGGAACATCAATTTATGTTTTAGAGTTGGGAAAGGATTTTTGAGTTGTGCAAAGCCTGGATGTACATCAGCAGCTCATATTTTACTTGATGTGCTTGAAAATTGTTTCAGAAAGATGTAGAACTACGTTTTGAAGATTTGCCATAGTACTGCATTCTATTGCTAGGTTTCTTTCCTGAACCAGTTGCAAGTCTTTTTATTTTTTTTATGGTTTAAAAATGTTAATTGATTTTAAGAACAAGATAACATTACAGTTCAGTGACTTGTCCCTTCCCATGTACCCAAAAACCCTCCTAATCAGGGGGAGAGAGGTTAGTCACATCATGTGAAAATGAATATAAGTTCATACATAACATTTGGATCACCTAGACAGCATAATTGGTACTATTGCATCAAATAAAAAAAAAATCAGCATCACAGACACATCTATAAGGTGTTCATCATCTGTCCTTTTTACATCTTGTCTTGGTACAGGGTCTCCTATTTCCTGTGGTAGCCAACTTCTACTAAGTCCCATTACACCCCTCCTCCCTGTTTCACTCCATTGTAAACCAACCTGTGAAGTACCCCTGATTCAGCCCTTACCCACCTCGCAAATACCCAGATCCATTGCTTTTGTGTGGGGAGTCGTCTGGACATCCATCTCAGTGCTACATGCATTTTTGCAATTGTGAGGCCTAATTCACATACCTTATCCACATATCTAGTGTGTTTATTATGGGTGACTAGACCCAGTGAGCACATCTGTATTGTTGGCTGCAGTTGCAATTCAGCTAGTATCACTAAAATCTGAAATATCCTCACTGGCGGCAATCATACCCAGACATATCCCCCACATGTGAATATAGGTTCCCTCTGTCATTCTGAATTTGGGGCACTGTTCAGATCTGGAGGAACTTAGTCTGTGCAGCCACTGTGGCATGATGTAATCCCTATGTACGCATTTATTATTTATAAGTTTCAGGTATGCATTATGACTAACACTCCTGCAGTTACCCAATATAGATATTAGTCCCCTTCCCTTAACTCCATGCCAATATCCCCTTCCCATTATGTCTTCAGTGTGTTTATACAGGTAGTCGTGCATGGTATCAATAGGGATTAAATTCAAGTGATGAGTTTGCCCTCACCTCCCATGTCTGGAAGGGTCTAATTTAACACACGTGTTTCCAGTTTTCGTTGAATCCTTGCCCAGACTTTGCAGACAGCCACTGCAAAATCAGCTTATGCCAGGAAGCATCCACCACCAGCTACCCCCATGTGTCACAGAAATCAGCATAGCCCACCATTTGGCCATTCTCTAACAGATCTCCAATGTCACGTGAGGAGTCGAATCATTTGACTAATCCCGGAAAACCAGGGAATTAGCTGCTACATATACATGTATTCATCCCCATCTCTTTTAGTTGCCTGTCCCCATATATCTAGCAGGTCTTAACCTGTAATGAGAAAGTTGGCCGTTTCTTTTGAGGAACTAAGAGTAATGCCGGTAATATCCATGGTAGTAGCAAGTATGGCAATTTTCCTGGCAGTGGATGAGTTCCCCCCTCCAAAAACCCCCACACTGTATGCTGATTGTGAGCTTCCCAATATTAGGTTTTAGAATTTGGTGCCTGTAACCCACCACTATCCTACTGGAGCGTCAGTACCTCCAAATGTATCTGTCCTCCAGGAGAGCAATAAGAGCAATTCTTCCAATTTGCAGAAGCATGATTCCGGTATGCGCATCAGCATGTGTTGCAATACATAAAGTACTCTAAGTAGCATTATCATTTTGCTGATTGTGATGCACCCTATTACGGACATCGGGAAACTCAGCCACTTGTGCACACTTTGTTCAAGGGAGACTAGTAAATTGCCCACAAAAACACTCCTAGGTACTTCACTGGGGTTGTCTGGATCTTTATGTTTGGTAGACGTGCCTACCCTGGTACAGTCACTTGTATGGGGTTCAATACCAACTTGTCAGCATTTAGCCGGAACCCTGAGTGCATGACCACCCATTCTAATGTACTGTATAAAGCTGAACATGTAGTAATTGGGTTTCTCAATGTTAATACTATATCGTCGGTATACAATGAGATGACTTCCTACTTACCGCCCACCATCATACTGTGTGTTGGATATGTATAATTTGTGCCAGGGGCTCTATAAATATTGCAAATATCAGCGGAGAGAGAGGACACCCCTGCTGTGTCCCTCTCTTTCTACCAACTGCCGACACTCCATTACCTACCTTCACTCTTGCCTTGCTAGCAGTATAAAGTAGTTTTACCCATCGCAGGTAATCAGTCCCAAGGCATAGCGTTGTAATGTGTGGTCCATAAACACCCGGTTAACAGTATCAAAAGCCTTGTGGGCATCTAGACTAAGAACTACACTTAATTCCTCTCTTTGTATGGCCTATCCCATAACAGGGAATACCTTTTAAATGTTGGTAGTCGTGGTAAATCCAGCCTGATCAGCATATATTATCCACTCTGCTACCTTTGCTAGGTGTTGTGCCAATATTTTCCCCAATATTTTAGCATTCATATTTATCATTGACAATGGATGATATGATTTACAATTAGTGGGGTCCCTCCCAGGTTTCCGCAAGAATACTATATTTGCCTCACTCAGTGAAGCTGGTAATACTCCCATCTCAAAAGCCTCCTTATACATAGCTAGCATAGGTGACCTCAGCAAATCCACATTTGTCTGGCAGAATTCAGCTGACAGACTGTCATTTCCTGGTGCTTTCCCTGTGTCTATGTACTTAATGGCCCACCTGATGTCAGCCTCCTCTATGGGGAACAAAGCGGTACAAAAGGGGGTGGTGATGGACATGGCCATATGCAAATCAGTCTGACCCTGTGCCTCATGGGAACAGTCCAACCCAAACTGCCAAGCCATGCCTTCCCTGGACCGGAAACAAGCTTCCTAGGACCGGTTTCTGGCATTCCAGCCGTCTTAAGCCAGGCTTGCTTGAATCCAGTGGCCAAGTGAGCAAGGGACTCACGTCTGAGCATACCCTGCCAACTTATGGCGAACAAAGCGGTAGAAAAGGGGGTGGTGATGGACGGAGCATCTGAACCAATCAAACACTCACACCCAGTCAACAGATCTGGGTTAAATCCATCACCTTTCTTTGGCCCACTCTGCCACCCCAGTTCAGACATGGCCATATGCAAATCAGTCTGACCCTGTGCCTCATGGGAACAGTCCAGCCCGAACTGCCTAGCCATGCCTTCCCTGGACCGGAAACAAGCTTCCTAGGACCGGTTTCTGGCATTCCAGCCGTCTTCAGCCAGGCTTGCTTGAATCCAGTGGCAAAGTGAGCAAGAGACTCATGTCTGAGCATACCCTGCCAAGTTATGGCAAACAAAGCGGTACAAAAGGGGGTGGTGATGGATGGAGCATCTGAACCAAACCCTATGTGGGAAGGGTATGCCCAGACGTGGGTCCCGTGCTCACTAACCCACTGGAGTCAAGCTATCCTGGCTGAAGACGGCTGATAGCCAGAAACCGGTCCTAGGATGCTTGATTCCGGTCCAGGGAAGACATGGCTTGGCAGTTCGGGCTGGACTGTTCCCATGAGGCACAGGGTCAAGACTGATTTGCAAATGGCCATGTCTGAACTGGGTGGCTTGGTGAGCAAAATAACGATGGATTAAACCCAGATCTGTGACTGGGGGTGAATGTTTTGCCATTGTGCAACATTCCGTCCATCATCTTGTGTGTTTTGCTCCTCTATGGGAGCATTCAGAAGTAACCTTGCATCCTTATCTACTATAGGTAAGCGCGCTTCATCCAGAATGGAATTTATGCCTGCCTCATCACTGTCATTGCGCTTCACATATAGCACCTTGAAAACTTCTGCAAATCAGTCTACGATATCAGTTTGAGCATCAGAACCTCCCCAGTGACGGCCTTAGAAGACATAATACCTCTATCACCCTTTTCTCTGTTAACCAGCCATCGTGATGTATCTCCTTGATGGTGGTGGATTTCAGTATCCATTCAGTAATCATGTTTTCCCAGTGTTTCCGGGGGATCATCTAGGCCAGCCACCAGCTTGTGTTGAGTCTCCAAGGTTGCCTCATCACTTGGGGCCTGCTTTTCTATATTCCCCATCTGTTGTTCCAATACCGTAACCTTACACCCTAGCAACCTTCACACCAATTACCATACATTTCCCTCAAATGGTCACCTTGAAGTCTTCCCAATCTACCCCGGCAGAGGGCACAGTTCCCTCATTCACATCAAAGACTTCCCTTACTTGGTTCCTAATTTCCTCTTGGAGCGCTTGGTCATATAGGGCATGAATTTGGAGCCACCACTGTGATATCAGCACCACATGTGTCTGACCTTGTAAGTCCACTGCAAGTAGGGCATGGTCCCAAGGAGTTCGGCCTAAATACTGAGCCATCCCAAACCGGTACCAGGATGCTTGTTTCCGGTCCAGGGAAGACATGGCTTGGCAGTTCGGGCTGGACTGTTCCCATGAGACACAGTGTCAGACTGATTTGCATATGGCCATGTTTGAACTGGGGTGGTGGAGTGAGCTAAAGAATGGTGATGGGTTAAACACAGATCAGTTGACTGGGGGTGAGTGTTTGATTTGCTCCAACGCTCCATCCATCATCCCCTTTGGTATTGTCTTGGGTGGGTGAGCATCAAATCTATTCTGGAGAAAGTCTCATGAGGTTTGGAATTTAAGAGTGTCCATACCTTCTAGTAACACTCTTGATGATCTGCCTAGTGACCTAGTGGTGAACTTAAACTGTCTAGAGCTATATTGTCACCCATCCAAATGATATCATGATTTGTGCATCATGTGTCAAAAGACGCACCACACCAAAGTTATTGGGCCCGATTCACAAAGGTAAACTGAGATGAAAGTCCAACTTTACGACTTTCAGTATTCACAAAGGGTATTTACGAGGAGTAAAGCTAGACATTTGTCTGAGTTAAACTTACGTTTTGGTCTTAAGTTTAAATGAGATCAAAACTGAGATGAAGGTCTAACTTTACTACTCGTAAATGCACTTTGTGAATACCGAAAGTCTTAGTTAGACTTTCATCTCTGTTTACCTTTCTGAATTGGCCCCCTGGTGTTTCGATGTTGGGGGCATATTTGTCTAAAGTAGTGTATGTTTGTCACATATGTCTCCCACCACACTGATATATCTATCATCAACATCTTTTAGCTCACTCTCCACCTTAAGTGGCACACTTGCACCAAAAGTAACACCCTTTGTGCTGATTACGTGACGCTGGCATACCACAACCTACCTCCCCCGTTATCTTTTATCTTCTCATGTTTCTGAGGAAGTAGATGTGTGTCCTGTAGCATTACTATTCATGCCTGATGCTTGTGGATATAAGACCATATCCTTTGGCATTTGACAGGATTCTTTATCCCCTTGACATTCCAAGACATTTTGTCAGTGCATGTGTCACTCCTTTCCCACAAACCATTCACACTGCCGTATTGCTGTGTTGAGTGTGGACCAACCATCTCTCTCTCAAGCCTAAAAACAATATCTCCTTGTTAACATCTAAATATGTGAGGGTCTGATTACGCGTTTGGAGGTCCTGGAGTGGGATGCCACTCCAGCACCCCACTCCAGGACTGCCAAACCCATAGTCAGAACACCCGCCAGTTTAGGAGTTTTCTCCTGGTCTGGAAGACAGTGCTTTGATTTTACTATGATGGTGCCTATTAAAATGCACCACAATGGGTATGCCAAGGCACGTTCCTACATGGCATGGCCTTTAAAGTCCCTGTTGTGCAGGAACGGGGTGTATGCAGATAGGGGCACACCATGTGCCCCCCTGCATGCATCCCATGGCACTGAGACAACAGGGGGCCCTGTAGGACCCCCTAATGTTCCTCACCATAGCACTTTCAATGTTGGGCTCACCGCCATTGAAAGTGAGGCAGTCAAGATACTGCTAATATGCACGGTGATGCCGTAGCAGCCCCACCAAGTATATTAGGGCCCCTGACTGCTATGCCACCGTGGCGGATATATGATCCCCGGCTTCTGCGGTGGCCCTGTGCGGATCCTACAGCCGTATTCGTAATATAACAGGCTGACCACCAGTCTGGCTGTCCATGGACCACCACCACGGGTTCAGTGGTCAGATGGATCTCCGAGCTCGTAATCAGACCCTAAGTCTCTTCTGTTCCATGCTGTACTAACAGAGATCTAGAAGTGCCACACATGTCCACAGTTAATACATTCACTACTGAGTCTTCAATCATTGGATATCAGAGAATCAGGAAGACAGCAATGCACTTTGAACTTGTCCTATTTGAAAGTCAAAGAGAACAATATAAAGAAATCTGTGTTTCTAAACAATGTAGATTATTGAAAGGATGCTGCTTTAACACACGAATTTGCATATTCATGTTTGCTAGTCTTATCCCTCAAACTATATTGTGTATAGACCTCAAAAGAGGTAAAACAAAATAAACATAGTAACAGTTAAAATAAAGCATCACAGAGCGAAAAACACCTTTAGTGCATAGAACTACTAAAAAGGTAAAAAAAAAACGTTGTAAATATTTTAAAAATGTTAGAACCCATGGTCTAGTTTTGTGGAGATAATATAAAAGACTGTGCCTCTTTTGCAGAGGAGAGTTAAGAAAAATGGGGCATTAAAATCATTTTCTTTGCAGTGTTAGAACTGGACAAACAAAGGAAACATGATTAAAGTCATGTACTCCATTATTACATAAAGCACAGGTGCTCAGTGGTTGCCCTTAATAGTAAAACCATTCATCTAAATGCAATTACAGGTTTGGTTGCATTTTTTTGTCTGTCAGAGAAGTTCTTACAGAGAACTATGAGGCACTTTCTGCATGAAGATCTAAGTATAAAGCAGCTCTCTCAAAAAATGCTCCATGACATTGATCACTCAAAAGCCCCATTGGATTACTGCAGCCAAACCTACAACGTATGCACTTGAGAGTAAAAACTTCAATTTCACGGCCTGAACTGCGATTAAAGTAGTCAGTGAACATAGCTGATGGAAATCTTTCCTTCATAATAGTTAAGAAAGAGCAATATGTAAATAGGACAGTTTAACATGAATAGAGAAGCAAGGAAGAATTTTTTTTATTTATTAAGTTGAATCAGCTGATTGAAATGTGTGTGACAAAATGAATTATAAAAGGACCCTAAACATTTTCGGTGTGTATTTACCTTGCCCCTCAATTTGGTGGTGTGCAGTATATTGCTGAGGTTAGAGCAAAAAAACTTCTAGATAAATGTAAAGTTTCATAGTTTCATGTTTCTCTTCACCTAATGTCTGTGCCACATCCCCCGTAAAACCAGTGCTTTACTTTTTGAAATATTTATATGTAGACAATGTTCCGAGGTATACAGTTGTAAGCTAGTCAAAATCTTTTGGAGAACATTTGGGAGTAGATTAAAACGTTTCACAAAATTTGTGTTTACTAAATTACGCATTGGACGATTACCTCATTTCAGAGATCCTCTGAAGGTTGATTTTGCCTTAATGGTAGCTCATATATATTGAGAGAAACCAGTAGAAGGGCAACAGCCAACCTTGCTTTAGTCCATTGTTAGTTTGTATTTTTGAAGAAGGGCCACAATCCTCTCCCAATAATACCTGGCACCACAAAGACGTGTGTAGTCCCATAATCAATCTAAGTAATCCAGAAAGAATATCAAGATCAATCAACTTTTGAGTCAATTGAATGCTGAAAAGTCAATAAATAAACAGGGTGACGGCTCCAAATTGAATATTTATTTGATATGAATTGGACTGCGGCCATATTATGAAGGGTGTAGCACTTTGTTTTAAAGCTCAATTGCTGTACAAGAATTATTTATTTGCCTAAGACTTAAAGATTGTAAGTGTATTAAAAATGTTTTAGCAAACATTTTTCCTACAGGGTCATGCAGAGCTATCTGACGGTAATTACTAGGGGATTGCCTGGATTCTTTTTTACTTTGATGGATTATGACTTCTGAGTACTTACCTCTTTAAACATACATAATTATCACATTCATATGTAGAGACTCATATTTGGTGCAATTGGTATTCAATACTATAGGAAGTACTTTCAAGATTATTTGAGCTATAAAGGTCTGTCAAATAGTCAACCCAATCCATTCCTGATTCCAGATGGAAATATGTTTCAATCAATTATAGCTCAGAATTGAGTTATATTTTTAGATAAAACAGCTTCACAGAAATCTCCCCACTACTTGCAGTATGTTCTGAGCTGTTTGATATCTGGATCTTCTTCTATGCCATATCCCTAATATTCTCTCTCAGCTCAATGAATATTGAATGTATTTTCTGCATATTAAGCTATTTGTTTCTATGGCTGTTTCCCCTCTACCTTCTCTCTTGTCTTATTCTTGCAAGACTTAAAATTATTTTGCTGATTTGAAGAGATTTCTTAACTTCTCCAACTGTACCTGACACCTTCAAGCTCCAGTAATGACGTACAACTTGTACCTCATGCAGTAAAACTGTGCGTCTGTTGGACAACATAAACAACTGGACAATGCCAGACTGATTCTATGCACCCCCTCAGGATATATTGGCCTGTCGCCCTGCTATCCTACAGTGTTCTATGCCATATTCCTAATATTCTCTCTCAGCTCAATGAATATTGAATGTATTTTCTGCATATTAAGCTATTTGTTTCTATGGCTGTTTCCCCTCTACCTTCTCGCTTGTCTTATTCTTGCAAGACTTAAAATTATTTTGCTGATTTGAAGAGATTTCTTAACTTCTCCAACTGTACCTGACACCTTCAAGCTCCAGTAATGACGTACAACTTGTACCTCATGCAGTAAAACTGTGCGTCTGTTGGACAACATAAACAACTGGATAATGCCAGACTGATTCTATGCACCCCCTCAGGATATATTGGCCTGTCGCCCTGCTATCCTACAGTGTACCATCTGCATCCCTAAGCTTACAGGGCGACAAATGTGTGTGCAACCTCAGAACATGACACCCCAGATACTCCAAGAAAATCTTGTTTACAGATCTAGAAACTTTTCATTTGAGCTCTCATGCATACCCAATGAAATACACAAGAAATACTCAGCAAGGTGTTTCAATATTTATTGAAGCATTGTGATTCTTCTATAAAATATGTGCGCTGCAAAAATTAGTAGAATGAAACAGATTTGTGTAATTAACATTAAAAGAACAGTGAACAGGATAAACATCTCAACCATTGTGCTAAGACAGTAATTATATGTGGGAATATAAGTGCTGTGTATAGTGTACTCCTAACTTGTGCTCCCTAACCTAGTCTTTCCTAGGATGGGTAATCTGCCAAATCCCTGCCAGACGAGACTAACTCCTGAGCACCTGTAGGTAAGTGTCATCAAGCGGTCCATCTTGGTGTAGAGTTAGACAGCCCTCGTGTAGGTAAACAGGAATCAGCTGAGCTTGAATTCCTGCATGTAATGACCTCTTAGTGTCAGCCATGTGCTCCTCTGCCTCAATATGGAAGTGGTTGGTATTTATAATAACCACACCCATGTGGCCATGTTGCAACCTCTTTCACGCCACAATTGTTTATTCTTGATTAATAGCGTTGTCGCCTTATGGCCAATAGCAATGAGGATGTTTGCACAGTGAACTTTAACCCTTGTACTAAATGTTCAAAGGGTCGTGATAATGTGCCCATGAAGTCATTGTGTGTAAAAGAGAAGGCAGCTTAAGAAACGTGAGCATGTAAATGGAGTTGTTTCTTACTAGGCCTATTCTGACCATGTAACAGTTCTTGCATTCTCCCTTGGCTTTGTGCAAATCCCACTAAGATCATCTTATTTTTTACTTATACCTTTCCTACTGCATGTCTTAATGTGTACTCTGTTTTATTCCCCTTCTCTTTTCCTATATCATATTTTACCAGCATCATATTTTTCATTTCTGTTCCTTTTTCAATCCGTATTGTCACAGTAACCTCCAAATGCAGCTGGCATTTGTTTTTATATACATTAAGTGCTTTTTCTTAACCGTACAACAGACCAACGACTTCCTTTTTTTCCTCTCATCTTTACTCTTCTGGTTGTTCTGCAAGCTCATTTTCTTGTTGATAGGTGGTGAATATTGAAAGTGGCCATGAAAAAAGTAACCATCTCAAGCTGCAATGAGCAAATGAGTGAAATGTGTGATTGTGACTTTCTCCAGGAGGCTTCACTAAACAATCTACACATAAGTTAGTTAAACATCCACAGATATAAAAAGGACAGTAGTTAAATATTCCAAACAGTTTCTTCATCATCATCATCAAAGATCTTTATTTTGGCACAATGGCCATAAAAGCACATATTAAACTACATAATGAAAAAATCAAACATAACACAATCTTTCAAAACATTAAAATTCCCTTAAAATGTATTGGCGATCAACATAAGTAAAACCAATGTAAATTTTGTACAAAATTGATACACACATTCAAGTTGGTATCATCCAAATCCCCCCCCAAAATGTTATAATCTAATAACAGACAGCTTACACATTATGGTGACAACCACAGACTTATTTCTCTAGAGAACCATTTTTGCATGAATCTCCATATCATCATCAAGTCTCGAGTGAGTGCAAAAATCATCAATTGGCTGGTTTCTGATCTCATAATCCTTAAGGCCTCTGTGTGCTCCCTTACACCCAAGTTTCAGCACAGTGAAAATACCCAGCTCCTCCTACTTCTCAAATAGGCCTGGAAGAAAAACATAGCGATGGTTTCTTTGTGTTGCCCCAAGACAGACACCGGCAGTCTTCTGCTCTAGGCACACATGTCTAATTTGCAGTGAAAGAAGGGAAGGGTAATGTCCTATACTGAAACTGTAGATAAAGATGCCTGGCTAATAGTGGCTCAGTCTTGTCCAGGAAGTCCTCCTTTACGAAGGAATCCTTCATTGTAATAAATGCATAAGTTAAAAAGCCATATTTTGTCTGAGTGTATAAAAGACACTCTTTATGCTGCCAGTAGGTAGATTTAATTTGTACTTTGGTGTCGCTCTGGCCTCCGAAGGACCATTCCACAATCTTTCTTTCCCACTTGCTATCAGAGTGGTTTTTACATATCTTAGCCAGGATATATTACATGAGCCAGAAATGGGTAATATTTTCGCTCATCGCTAGCGATTATTAACACAGATCTGTGGTAGACCAAATTCTTCTCCAGAATAGTATAGGACTCAATCCTATATCATAGGATATTGTTCTAACCCTTAGGTCCAACCTGAGTGGGAGCAAAGGGGTACTTATGGGCAAACCTGTCAAGTGGCGCATGAATCAAATTTCTGATGAAACTAGGGGAGTGACATACACCTGCCTCCACATTTCTGCACCATAAGAAGCTGTCCATAGGGCCTGGTGGTTGTAAATCTGTATGGGCAGCAACATGGGCCAGAACTGTGAGCCTTGATACAGTTTGGTGATTGCTCCGACTATCTGTTCCATTTTTAATAATCTATGCTGGGTTATATGAATATGCCACCCAAGATGTTCCTTTAGCGCACATGCTCTAGAGGCATCCCTTCTGACATAGTGTTTGACCTAGTCGAGTGCCCAGGGTTCAGGACCATGTACTTAGTTTTACCCACTTTGTTAAAAATAGGGGTCTCTAGTTGGTAGAGGGAGGTACATTTGCCCAAATAGGGACCCTTGCTTCTAGTCAGGGTAAGAGGGATACACTTCTAAAATAACCCCCTGCTCAACCCCTAGGTAGTTTGGCATGAGCCGACAGGCTTTTCTCAGAGACAGTATGTAACGCATTTGTGAACACATACAGTAATACAGTGAAAACACTACAAATGGACACCACACCAGTTTAGAAAAAATAAGTAATCTTTATCTAAACCAAAACAAGAACAAATGACAAAAATCCACAATATAGTACAAAAAATATGATTCTTAAAAGATAGAAACAGTTCAGTTCCAAGAAAATGTGAGAGGCAACACTTGTACACAAAGTACCTTGGATAAGGCGAAAAATGCAAGCAAAAAGGTTTGCAGGGAAGGTGATGCGTCAGTTCCTTATACTCAGGGAAGGTTATGCGTCAGTACCTTACTCCAGGAGAGGTGATGCATCGGTTCCTCACTGGAGAGGAGGTGATGTGTCGGTTTCTTACTGCATAGGGAGGGGATGTGTCAGTTTCTTACTGCATCCCTCAACAAAGATTTGGAGCTTCTGTGCGATGCGAGACGATCAGGTGCGATGCGTCGGTTTTTCTCCAACCGGGCCTGTGTCAGAATCGGCGCAGTGATCTCAGACGTCGGAGATCAGTACACAGGATTCGTCGCACGACAGACACTTCAGCCATGAGAAGGCACTGCGTTGATTCTTCGGCGCTGGTGAAGCTTCAGAAATTTTCTCTTGCACCACTGCAAAGCGTCTGATACAGGCGGTGCATCAATTTTCACAGTTCTAACAGTTTCCAGTCCCAAAACAACCTCCAGCGGCCTAGAACACTGGCAGGCACCTCTAAGCAGGTCAGAACTCCCAGCAAAGGAGTTCTGGGGAGACTGGAGTTGAAGTCTTTTTGTCCTTGAGACTTCAGAACAGGAGGCAAGCTTAATTCAGGCCCTTAGAGAGCTCACTCAAGCAGCGGACACAGCAAACAGCAAAGTCCTCTCTCCTTTCCTTGGCAGCAAGTAGCCACTGAAGGCCAAACCCAGACAGCAAAAAGCACAGGGGCAGTATTCCTCCTCAGTTTCTCCGGCTCTTCTCCTTGGCAAAGGTTCCTCTTAATTCCCAGAAGTGATCTAAAAATCTGGAGTCTGGGCCTCTCTTTTTATACTACAAAATCCTTTGTTCTTTATGGCAGAGAAACTCTGTGCTCAGTCAAAATAAGTTCTGTACTCTCTGGTGCAGCTTCCTGGCAGGAGGTGGAGACAGAATTGTGGAAGGAAGATCAGGCCCATTCAGGTGAAAGAAAATCACCTCTCCCTACTCTAAATTCAGCTCAGGTCTATTTAGCCCAGCCCTGTTCCATCTAGACTCTATGAAGCCACTGTACATCCCTAGCTCCTGTCACTCCTAAAGCCAGACAGTCAATACACATCCTAGCAGAGGCACACTGAATGGCTAATCAATAAAATACCTACGTTCTAAAAGTGGAATTTTCAAACATAGAATGTAAAAATCACCCTCATTAGAAGATGCATTTTAACATTCTGAGTTCCGGCATACTAAACTTTATTTTCCTACCTTATTCCCAGGGGTAGTTATGCTTATAAGATGTTATAAGCAAAGCTCCCTATTCTATCCTATGTAAACAGGTAGCCTTGTAATAGTGAAAAACGAAATTGGCAGAAGTTTACTATCCGGACATGCCACACACAGCAGGGCATGTCCTACCTTTCACATACACTGCACCCTGCCCACAGGGGTATCTGGGGTCTACCTTAGGGGTGACTAACAGGTAAGAAAAGGGAAGGGTAAGGCCTGGCAAGTGGGTGCACTTGTCAAGTTGACATGGCAGTACTAGACTGCACACAGGCACTGCAATGGCAGGCCAGAGTTAAATTGACCGGCTACTTAGGTGGGTGGCAAACGAGTGCTACAGGCCCACTGGCACACCCAGTGCACTGTACTAGGAACTGACTAGTCAATCAAAGAACCAATTATGGAAACGCCAATCCATAACAACAATTCACAAAGGGAGCACTTGCACTTTGGCACTGAACAGCAGTGGCAAAGTGCCCAAAGCATCTAGACCAGCAAAATAAAGTACAATACACAGCAAAAACATAGGAGGCCAAGGCAAAAATATAGGGGAAACCCACGCCAATGATGCCAGATCTAACACACATTAATCTCCAAACTCCTCTGCTTACAGAAACACTAAAAATTATCTAACAGTTTTTGAAGTCCCAGTGGGGATTTTGAGAGGAGTGTGTTGTCTGCAAACATGAGGGAAGGCACCCTCATGTTTGCCAGACAAACTGTGTCATTTTCGCATTGGTCCAGAAAGGATACTTGACTGTTAATATATAGTGTAAATAACATAAGGAGGGAAGTACACATCCCTGTCTAACTACTCTGTTGACCGGAATTGGATCAGTCAACTCGCCTTCTTGGCTACACCTAACCTGCACATAGTTGTCCCGAAGTCTTACAATAATGTCTAGAAGGTAGCTGGGCAACTCCGTTTCTAGTTGTACTTGCCACTTAGTGGATCTTGGCACTAAATCAAAAGGAGAACGCAGATACACAAAGACAACATAAAGACGACCACTGCGCAAGGTGACTACTTTCCAGAACAGCAACTGAAGGTGAAACACTTGATTGATTGTATTTGTGCACTCACAAAAAGCTGCATGCAGGGGAATCAGGATTCTTTTTGTTATTAACTATTCCTGAGGTCAATGCAGAATTACCCTACTAAGCAGCTTTTGAGAGCTATATATAAGGCTTATGGGCCAATAGTTAGTTGGCAAATCACTTGAGCCCTTTTAAAATATAGGAATAACCTCTGCCCGCCCATGTTCGTGGGATGGTGCCCCTTTCATTATAGCATTAAATATAACTGAGAAATAGGTGCTCCAGATACCTATTTCACTCAGGAACAAGTCTCCAAGGATCTTAACTAAACCTGGAGTTTTATTAGGGACAGTTCCCTTAATGGCCAAGCTTATTTCATCACCAGATATCTCCAGGGCATCACACTCCTCGCTTCATTCCATAGATACATATGACACAGGCAAGGGGCTTTAAAGCTCCACCAGAGCTGCTGTGTTACCCCCAGGACCATTTGTTGGTATTTAGGGTCGTTGAAGTCTACCTTCTGCATCTATAGACTGGAGAAATGGGTAGCCCAATCTCTAACTGAAATATTGTTTTCGATGGGATAAAACCCATCCCTGCTACCAGAGGACACCAGATTTCAAAAGGAGCAGTGATCATTCATTCTATCAGGGACCGACAGGCCCGCCCATGTTCCTCACCCCCAATCTCTTTTTGCATCAGATATTGTTTTTGTAGGTCATGATGTTAATTTGAACCAGGGATCTATCTTGCTTTTGTATTACTACAACCAATGCTTTTTTGGCAACTACGCATTGTTTGTTAAAACAAGATGTGGTGTGCTTCCTCTCCACTGACTGCCTAATCTCATTGTAGATGTGGTTCCCCCGTTTTTTAAACATGTACGTTGCAGACCACCTCCAAAGACTCAGAAGAGTTACCTGCCAGATCCATCGGTAACAAGCCTTCCATGCCATCAACAACTAGTCTACAAATCTCACCAAAAGACTTCTTAGAGTATTTCCTGCTGTCCATTTGACCCTACATCTGTTATTGGTAATTCTTAGTCTTCTATCAAATAACTGTACCCAGTTGCACGTTTTAGGATTAGTAGGTATGCCTAGAGTAAGGACTAGGACGTTATGGTCACTATCGTGATGGGGTATTATTCTCATGTGAATCAAATGTGGCCATAACTTAATATCCATCATTCAATAAGCAATAAGACTGGTATTATTTATGCAATTAAATGTGTGATTGCCAATTTTTATCAGAACGTGATCTCCCATTGCAGGCGCGAAGCCCAAGATTTATAGTCAGTGCATTTATTTGAATTGTCATAAGTGACCATTTCTTAATAGGAGGGATTTCAAATTCTTGGAATGACCAAATAATGTTGTTATCAAATGTAAGGGCCTGGCTCTCAGCATATAAGGGTACGAATTGGCAGGTAAGGCCCCCCTCCAACTACTTTCCTTACTTGGGATAGCAAAGTAGCTAGATGCATATTTAAGAGAGCTATAACTGAGAACTCCATTTTATTCCCAGTGGATCTGCAGTACACATTATATATGTAATAAATGACATCAAGGGAAACAGTCAAGCTAATGCATAATATATATGGTGAATCCAGCTTGAGCTCCCTGACCGTGCCTGTTAGGTAAGTTCATGCCCAGGTTGTAAGCCCTCCTGATGGCCTGCCCTTCCCTATAGTTACAACTTCTTTACAAACGTTTACATAGCCTACACAGTGGAGGGGCTTCAATGACCAGGTTTCCATTTTGAGCATTTTAAATTTGAAGCCAGACCTTCTACATTCTTTAAACAAGCTTAGTTAATGGACCCATTGCAGTAGAAGCAACCATTCTCTCATCAAAGGTCATTGGGGTTTGGCAAATTGTCTCCATTACTTCCAATTTCTGTGGTGATGTTAGCCTACCCATATTTGCCCTGGGCAATGTTGTGCTTCCATGGCTGGCACTGGATTCCGCTCTTGTTGTTGGATTATTTACAACTCATTCAATATGCTGCCTCACACATTTGGATATAAACCAGTTTTTTTACACCATTATTATACAGTTGATCTATGCTAAGGGACCCTTGGCTAGTGGAGGCCCCACAACTATCCTTAGGTTAATCACTAGAATTGTGCCTTCTTTTATAATCGTTGTTGGATAAGATGGTCTACCCACCCCCACCCCCCTTGGCCGATTGAGTTATCGGCCATAATTCCAACCCCCTTTGTATTAGCTGTAAACAATACCATCTGGTTGCCTTTGGTAAGTCATTCTACACCTGATAGACTTTCATATCGGTTTGAAGCTGGAATTGTATAAATATCACCTTGTGCATTTGATTAGTGCACGCTGAGGTTAGTGGGTTACAAGACCTCAATGGTTGCCAGTTTGTAGAAGTATATGGTTGCGCATGTGGACTATAGAAGTAGCCTAGAGGCAGTAGCTAAATGTTACTCCAAGCTGTGGGTTTGCATTAGTGCCCAGTTGGCAAATTCGGTGCCGATGACAGAATTCTAAAGTTATCAATGACACAGTCTCCACCGCGATCCACCCAACCTGTCCCAATCCAGGCAGCCCTTCAGGTAAGTAGTATATTATTTGCCTGTGATAGAGGAGAGTCTCTGTGTCATATGAGCCACTCCACAATTTAACTATAAAGCTCTTCGCCCTGCTGCCTCTGGTGTACGCGCAGCTGGGGGACTCTAGTTGGGATTACTACATTTGGACAGGATGCCAGTGGAAAAATCACCACAGTTTGTGTACAGCTTCCTGGGAGTCAATTTAAACAAGAATTAGTGAGCAATCCAGCAGGTGTAATCCCCTCGTCGTTATGCAAAGGCTTTCCTAGCAGAAAGGGGGTATCCAAGCAAGGCCGCTCTTGGTTCTGGTTTGTGACATCTTGGGTCGATCTGATCATTTAGGGCATTGTTCGAAACAAGGACCCTGGTCTGTTTATCGTATGGCATTCCTCAACCATCTCACCCAGCGCAGCCCTGGAACTCTCAAGGTTTGCTGTCCCTGATGGAACTTGGGCACATCTATTAACAATCAGCTCCTTCTCAATTGTTCCCAAATGAGCACTGAGTAGGGAAGGTTATTTTAGAAGGAGCACTCTAACTTTACTCATACATTTGTCCATAATGTTCTCTAAACAGGCTGGATTGGACAGGGGAACTCCACTTATTTTTTCCTTGGAGGTTACAATGCTGCTCCTAATGAGGTCAAAAGACACACAATTGATGGACGGAATGCAGAACAAATCACATTCACCACCAGTCAAGAGATCTGGGTCAAATCCATAATTCTTTTGCTCATAATGCTACCCCAGTTTAGATCTGGCCATATGCAAATCAGTCTTGACCCTGTGCCTCATGAGAACAGTCCAGACCAAACTGCCAAGCCCCTCTTGCTGGAGCATGGTGTTCTGGGACAGAGAGTCATTTTCCAGTGGGTGGCACCAAATAACAGGCGGCCTGTGTCGTGGAAGTCAGGGATGCGCTTTATAGCACTGCGACAACTCAGCGTGGGCAAAGCAGCCCCTCCTTCTGGAGCGTGGTGTTCTCGGACAGAGAGTCCTTTCCCAGTTGAAATGTGGCATCAAACAACGGGTGTCCATTCCAAACATTTTGTGGAATGCCATGATAACTTTCCCATCACCCATTATCTTCGGGTTCTTTTTCCGGAATTACATACAGTTAAAAGAAAATAGTGTTGCACCTTTCCCTGTTACAGCATCTTTCTTCAAAATCTATAGTGAACCTTTTTTCACTTCTGCGCTCTACTCCCTTCCAATTTCCCCAACTGCACTTTTCAAAAAGCTTCTCAGTCATATGTGATCTATGAGAATCTAATTGGACATGGGCAAATGGATAAAACTATTATTATACGAATCTTATAATCACCGGTTATAGAGAGCAGTAATGGAAAAATCGTACAGGAAATTCAGCAAAACTATTGCTACATTTACAGAGATCCTAAAGGGTCAAGAGAAGTTACAACAATGTTGTGTGTTTAGGCCTAAACAGCAGTAATGAGAATATCATACTCAGCATTATCAAAATAAATGAAAACATTCATCCCCATGAGTCAAAATGTAACAGATATTTCTGAAAGAGCTTCCTGGTACAAATTAACCCAAATCATTTGAAATGAGCATGAATTATCGCTGTAATATTGCAGAATTTTTGCCCTGAATCACCTACTTTTCTGTTTCTAAAAATCCACATAGTGTACAATGCTTCACAGAATGTTAATTTTGGATAAAAAGGCATCAGACCCTCTTGTTGGAAATTGGGTTACTGGTGGGGGTGAGCGATATATTCCACTCCGCCAGGGAAATTGGTGGAATTTTGCCCACTCCGCATACAATCAAAATGTGGAATGGCCAACATTCTGCCAACTGCAGCGTGGTGGAGCTTTTTCTCATGCATGGCTCGAAACCAGTAAGTTGGCGATTGAGATTAGGCAACCCCTAGTACGATTTTCACTGTTAGGGGGGTAGCCCAGCAAGATTTCTCCAACACGGGCAATCATGACCATTCGCAGTCAGAAAGCTGCCACTCCAGTAAAAAATCTACTTGAGCGGAAGCAAAATTAACTTGAGAAGCTGTGCCCTGTGGCACGCCACATGCTGCTGTTCTTGCTGGTTCTTCTTCATGGAAAGATATCTCGCCACTAAATCACAGCAAGCAGCGCAACATGCCTATTTATGCCCTTTCATGGAATTCCATGGAATATCACAGTTTATTTGTAACTCCATGGAATTCCAATGCAGTAAAACTCCATGAGTTCTACCCAGGCCTCGTTACTGGTTAAGGGCGGGAGGTGGAAACCTACTCAAGTAGCAACCACAACCTCTGTCTGGGTGAAACAAAAGGAAACCCCAAATTAACCTATGCTTAACCCTCTTGTAGCTTCCCACAAAATCAGTCAGGCTTAACTTAAATGCAATGGGTGAAGTATGTATGCAGCTCTTCATACAGTATTAAAGTGAAAACACAACACAAGAAAAATCCCCCACCAAATTAGAAAAATAGAGTAAAATGTAATCAATTATTTGAGATCAAAATGGCAAAACTCCAATCAGTTAAATCATAGCTATGCAGTTTGAAAGATTTAAGTGAAAATAGTGCTTAGAAGCACAAAGCGCCAACTGTGTTTATCTGATTACCCTGGACTGGGACAAAGTCACAAGTTGATGTCAACCGTGATGGAGCGCGGGTTGGATCGGGGACCAAGTTAGGTTTCTGAACAAAGTACCCTAAATCTTGGTTTGCAGAGCTTTGCGAAATCCCACGTTGAAGATGCATCGCACAGCTGCAGTACCTAGGATGCAGTGATGATGCAGTGTTGTATGTCATTAGTGAGGATGCTGTTGATAAGGAGCTTGCAATGCAAAGTTGTGCATCGAGGATGCATTGCGCAGGGTGGATCCAAGGAAGCTGTAAGCTACGATGCGAAAGCTTCTGTCTGGGATGTGTTGCACAGTGGCGGATACGATACAGCTGTGAGGAGATACAGTTTCCTGCATTCGTTCTGATCATAGGGCCACAGTTGGGCTGGCAGAGCACCTTCAAGCCCACTTCCAAGGGTCCAGGATAGGTGTGGCACCACTTGGGGGGGGGGGCACAACAGGTAGAGCTCGATAGGTTTGAGCCTTTTCTGTCCCTGAGCCTCTGGCCAGGGAGCCAACCAGCTAACCCTTAGAGTCACTCTGTGGGTCTAGGGCTCAAGATGAATGTCCAGTCCTTCTCACTGGGGCAGCAGGGTAGCAGGGTAGCAGTCCGTCTACAAGAGCAGCACAGCAATCTTTCTAAGTCTTCCACACTTCCAGAGGTGAACTGAAGATTTTGGTCTAAGGGGCCATTATTTATACCTGGAATCCACTTTGAAGTAGGAGACTTTTCTGGATGTTTGCACTCCCCAGAGTTGTTTGGAAATTCCTTCCTCCCTGCCATGGCCCCAGCTTGTCTGGAGACACAAAAGAATAGTGTTAAACTGGGTCAAATGGCACCTCCTTACCCAGGCTGCAGTAGCAGCCCTGTGGTGCCATTTTGGAAGGCTTTCCAGGGGTGGCATAATACATTCTTCAGCCCCTGGCAGGCCTCTGGGGTACCTATTCCCTTAGTACCTAAGGTACCATATACTAGGGAATCACAAAGGTAACCCAGTAACCAATCTGGAGTGTACCTAAAGTATATACAATCAATTTAGAGAGGACGCAGCTAGGCTGGGGTCCTGGATAGCAGGGCCCCAGCCAGACTAAAGTTGAAAAACAGTGAAACACCAGCAAAAAGTGGGGGTAACCATAGTAAGCAGATCCTACACTCCTACACAACCCCCCAAACGCAAGGACATTAAACTAACCTTGACCAGTTGAGTCTTCATGTTCTAAGTGGAAATATCTGCAGAGTCCATCTGCATTGGCATGGTTACTCCCACATCTATGTTCCACTGTACAGTCCATCCCCTGTAGGGAAATGGACCACCTCAAAAGTCTGTTTTAGCCATAAGAGGGGCTTATGGTCAGTCTGAACATTGAAGTGAGTGCCAAACAAGTATGGCCTCAGCTTCTTCAGAGCCCAAACCACAGCAAAGGCCTTCCTCTCAATAGCTGACCAACGTTTCTCTCCAGGGGTCTGCCTTCTACTAATAAAAGCTACTGGCTGGTCCTGACATTCATCATTCAATTGTGACAGCACAGCCCCTACCCCCAACTCAGATGCATCTGTTTGGACAATGAATTCTTTGGAGTAGTTAGGACTTTGCAGAATTGGTGCAGTGCACATGGCCTGCTTCAGGTCATCAAATACCTATTGACAGCTGACTGTCCACTGAACTTTCTTAGGCATTCTTTTAAAAGTTAAGTCATTCAGGGATGTCACTATGGAACCATACCCCTTTACAAATCTCCTGTATTACCCAGTCAGGCCCAAGAAAGATCTGAGCTGAGTCTGGGTAGTTGGAGCAACCCATTCCATTATGGGCTGGATTTTGCTCTGCAGTGGTTGAACCTGGCTTCCACCTACAAGGTGGCCCAAGTACACAACCTGACCTATCTGGCACTTAGTAGCCTTGATAGTTAGGCCTGCCTTTTGCAGGGCCTCCAAAACATTTCTCAGGTGGACCAGGTGATGCTCCCAGGTGGAACTAAAGACAGCAATATAATTTAGATATGCTGCACTATAGTCTTCCAGGCCTGTTAGGACTTTATTCACCAACCTTTGAAAAGTGGCAGGTGCATTCTTCAGACCAAAGGGCACTACAACACATTGATAGTACCCACTAGGGATTGGGAATGCTGTTTTTGGCTTTGCATCATCAGCTAATCTGGTATGCCAGTAGCCAGCTGTAAGATCAAATGTGCTCAGAAATTTGGCTGATGCCAACATATCTATAAGCTCATCTGCTCTTGGGATTGGATGGGCATCAGTCCTAGTGACTGCATTGAGACCTCTGTATTCAACACAAAAGCTCATCTCTCTCTTACCACCCTGGGTGTGAGGTTTGGGTACGAAGACTACGGGAGTAGCCCAAGGGCTATCTGAGGGTTCAATAACTCCCAAATCCAACATTTTCTGGACTTCAGTTCTGATACAGTCCCTGACATGATTGGGTTGCCTGTAAATCTTATTTTTAACAGGCAGACTGTCCCCAGTGTCCACTTCATGAGTGCACCAGATGGTCTTACTTAGAGTCAGAGAAAACATGTCTGAACTGATTAGGAACTTGTCTGCAATCAGTTTGCTGCTGATCGTGAGGCTGCCTGCCAAGACTACACCATCTACTGACCTATCATAAGGGTTCTGGGAAAGCAGTTCTGGGAGAGGGTCACTCTCTTCCTCCTGCCCGTCATCAGTAACCATGAGCAAACCCATGTCTGCCCTGTCAACATATGGTGTCAGTCTGTTGATATGAAGCACCCTATGGGGGCTCCTGGGAGTTCCAAGATCTATCAAATAGGTAACCTCTCCCCAATGTTCAATATTAGTGTTGGGTTCACTCCGTTTGTCTTGGAGAGCTGCTGGGGCCACAGGCTCCAACACCCACACGTTCTGTCCTGGCTGGTAAACAGTGAGTACAGCCTTTTGGTTATGCCAGTCTTTCTGTAATTCCTGGCTAGCCTCTAGGTTTTTAGTTGCCTTTTTGGTATAATCAGCCATCCTGGGGCGGAGACCAATTACATAGTCCACAATGCCCTGTTTACGGGTTTTGAGCGGTAACTCCCATCCCTCCTTCACCAGACACAATGGGCCTCTTACAGGATGCCCAAACAGAAGTTCAAAAGGGCTGTAGCCAACCCCCTTCTGCCCTAAAATGTAAGGTTGTAGGACATCCCATCTCTGCCAGAGCTTTTCTGGGAGACCCTTGATCATACCCTTTAAGGTTTTGTTGAATCATTCAACTAAACCATTTAATTGTGGGTGAAAGGGTTTGGTGAATTTGTAATTCACTTCACACTCCTTCCGCATTGCAGTCAAGTAACTAGACATAAAGTTTGCATCTCTGTCAGATACTACCTCCTTAGGGAAACCCACTCTTAAGAACACTCCCAAGAGGGCTCTTGCCAGAACAGGTGCTGTAGTGGTTCTAAGGAGTATAGCCTCTGGGTACCTAGTGGCATGGTCCACCACCACTAGGATAAACCTGTGCCCAGATGCTGTCTGAGGATCCATTCGTCCAACAATATCAACCATCACTCTTTCAGATGGAACCCCCACCACAGGTAGTGGTATCAGGGGGGCCTTTGTGGTGCCACCTGCTTTGCCACTGGCTTGACAGGTGACAGAGGAGCGGCAAAGCTCCTTTGTGTCTTCAGACATGTGGGGCCAGTGAAAGTGAGGACAATTCTGTCTCAAGTTTTGTTCTGGCCCAGGTGTCCTGCTAAAGGAATATCATGGGCTAGTGTCAATAGGAAGCCCCTGAACTTCAAAGGTATAACCAACCTCCTGGCTGCACCAGGCTTGGGGTCTCTACTCTCTGAGTACAGGAGTCCATTGTAAATTGTGTGTGTCTTGTAAAGCGCACTGCTACCCGCACCGCAGGCCTCGTAGCGCTATAGACCGCTGGGGAACCCGTCCTGGCTTTCCCTGTGAGATAGTCCCTCCTGGGAGTCTCCAAGGTGAAACCAGGCATCCCCGGCGTTTGTGAGGGGCCGTTGTGGAGATGAGGCAAGCTTAATGCCCAGAGTTGCCGAGTGTGATCCCTGGTTAGAGTAGGCACCGAGGCGAGAATTATCAAGTCCGCTGATCCTGGTCCAAGACCCTGCCGCGTCGGGAATCGAACCCTGGTCCCAGGCCGTTCTCTGCTCTCAGGTCTGCCGCCTCTAACCAGTGAGCCACACCACTCCACTCCATCATCCCAATAACTGTTATGGGTGCCACTAGCATTCCCAGCAGCCTCAACAGCAGCTTGTTGTCTGAGGAGTTCAAGAGAAGGGCAGCTTGCTGCTCCTGACTCTGATCTGCCCTGGAAGGGTCCCCTGTCCCCAAGAACTCAACCTGATCAGGCTCAAGCTCCTCAGGGACAGTTCCGTCTTCAGGAGCACAATCATCTCCCTCAAGAGACTGATCGTCACCCTGAGTCAGGGGAGAAGGAACTGCCTTAACCCTAGTGCTCCTTTTCTTAGAAGGCACGGTCCATTATTCCAGAATCCAGGGCCTGTTCAGTGTTAGACATTTTGACCTGTGACCTAGTCACAGCAAACACAGGTGCTGAGATCCCTAACATTTCTGCATGGGTCCTAAACTCCACTTCAGACCAGGCTGAAGTCTCTAAATCATTTCCAAGCAAGCATTCAACAGAGAGGTCTGCACTTACCACAACCTTCTTGAGGCCAGTTACACCTCCCCAGGAGAAATTAACAACTGCCAGGGCATGGTTGGTCCTAACATTGCTAGCATTGGTCACTTGGTAAAGTTCACCAAGTATGATCTGTCCAGGGTCCACAAGGTCTTATGTCACCATTGTGACACTTGCTCATGTGTCCGTGTATGCCAAAGTCTCATTTCCATGTATTAAAGGCTGTTATCTGTACTTGCTCAGATTACTGGGACTTACAGAGGAGGACATATCCATGCCTTCATCACAGACTAACACAGCCTGAGTTGGAACTCTGACTAGGCCAGAGCCCATCTCAGTACTCAGGGTTAACCCTACTACACCCTTCTGCTGAGTACCACCACCTGGAGCTGAACTAGGGGGAACAGTTGCCTTAGGGGCAATGGTGGTTGGAGTTGCATCCTTCTTGGTGCAATCACTAGTCCGATGGCTATTCTGTTTACAGGCTTTACACCACGGTTTCTTTTGGCCTTTACTTTTCTTGGAAGATTGGGAATCCCCAACAGTAGAAGATTTTTGGGGGCCTTGTGAAGACTTCTGGTCTTTACCCTTCTCCCCACCCTTATTAGGATCTTGCTTCTTCTGGTCACCACCTTGGTTCTGTACCTTCTGCTTTACCCTGGTTCTGACCCATTTGTCTGCCTTCTTTCCCAATTCTTGGGGAGAGGTCAGATCAGAGTCTACCAGGTGCTGATGCAACAGCTGATTCTGACAGTTATTAAGGATCTGCTCCCTCATGATCAAGTTATACAATCCTGTATAATCACACACTTTATTGCCCAGTAACCAGCCCTCCAGAGCCTTAGTAGCAGGATGTATGACGGTACAACACGTATTGTTTCAACGCAAGTCGTTACAAGGATTTGCGTTGTTGGGGCGGATAGTGAATAGTATAATTTACTATTCTAACACCAGTCCCCGTGGATAGTAGGGAAGGTGTTGGAATAGTAAATATACTATTCTTTATCCTTTAGCGCCCTCCAGCGCAGGTCATGGTTACGACTTGCGTTGTAAAGGACGCGTCGTAAAAGCACTGCGGGGTAACATCCGCGTTGAAAAGGATGTTCCCCTTAGTAGCACAATCAACAAAGTCAACCCAGTCCTGTGTCTGTGCTTTTGGATATCTCTGAACTGTATCCTATACTGCTCAGTGGTTAGGCCAAACCCATCTATCAGCATCCTCTTCTCTGACAGTGAGGAGCTTGTCTCTACCTTTGTCTGCAAAGGAGAGCCACAGGATTGCTGCCCACTGCTCCTGAGGTACCTTCTGTACTTTGCAGGCCCTCTCCAGTGCAGTTATCCATTTGTGGATGTCATATCCCTACTCTTGTAGGGAGGGACAATCTTGCTAAAGTTTTTATGGTCATAAGACCTATCCCTACCACTAGGGACATTGCTGCCACCATGGGTCTCTGATCCCATCTTTTTTCTTTGTCTTTCAAGATCTAGGGACTGCCTTTCTAAGGCTACTCTTTGTCTCCTTATCTCCAGCTGGGCTTCTTCAAACTTCAGCTGGTTCTCTCTCCTCTCCTGGCTGGGAGGTGTCCCTCCTATGAGAAGAAACAGAGGTCCCTACAGATGTGTCAGAATGGTTAGATTCACTGAAGGAGATCTTGGCCTCCTGGAGGGACAAAGACAGGGCCACTTTGGCCTTCTTCATCTCCATTTGGAACTGGGTTTTCCAGGTCTAGGTCATTGTCACCTTCCTTGTCAACTTCAGAGTCCGAGTCTGGTGTATTGTTACCACTAGACTCTTACCATTCAGTTGCATCAATCCCACTGGCTACCCTCTCAGGCTCTGCAGCCTGCCTGAGGTCATCCTGAGCTAACACCTCTCTGAGATGTTGGGTGGTTGCATTGTTTGGTGTCTTTAGTTTCCTCATAGTACACAGAGCCCTTAACTCTAGAAAAGGGAATGTGTCATACTTGGATGTCTGTAACATACCGACATCTGGCAAGGACGCACTGGTTCCTGCCCTTAAAGACATAACTAATGAGGTGTGGTGTATGCACTACCTACTCTAGTTGTTTACCTACTAAACCTCTCTTGAGCTTTAGAAAGGGTGTACTTAAGCTCTTGACACACAACTCTAAGTTCAGTAGAACTTACTGTATTGAAGCTTGTATTATATGTACCTCTGGTACCTTAAGTGGTTTTCAAATTATCACACACTTGAGATTATCTGGAAAAACAATGGCAAGCTGGAATACCACACGCTGCACACCAATGTGTGAAGTTGGCCTGGCATATGCTGTCCACTATTCTAGTGGGTACCTTTCACCAGTCCAAACGACCCTAATTGATGGTAGGTTTAAAGACAGCCTATATAGAAAGCTATCCTAGTGGTAGCTGTGGAGAGCAGCCTTCAGGCTAAGTCTTGAAGGAATGTAAAGAAGCTTGTTTTACCAGTCTATAATCTTGTGAATGACCAAATTAAAGGAGAACCACACCAGGTATATATATATAATATATGTATTTATTCTAAACACAACCCTCTAGTTTCTTCCTGAGGCTAGAAGCAAAAGTACATACAGTAAACTTATTTAGCACACAGTGAATTTTAGCCCTAGGGGTGTACCAAACCATATACTAAGAAAGTGGTATAAGAAACACGACAGACATAGATACAAGGCCTAGGGCCTGTAGAACCACTGGGGCCACCAGGAACCACCCAAGGCAGTGACACAGAGGACCCACGGGGGACGCGTGCAGTGTCTAAACACAGCCACAAATCACCATTGACTTCTACAAAGAAAGTTGCGATTAGAATTTTAAAGATTAGGGACACTTACGAGTGGACTTGGAGCAAACCCCTTTAGAACTAGGCAGTTCTAGAGTCAATACCCATGGGAGCACCAGAGTACTTGAGTTACCTCACCCAGGGAAGCCAGGTGCATAGGTGTCTTTTCGTGTCGGGTTTTGTTGTCCTTTTCTATGGCGAGCTGCTGAAAAGTGCTGCAGGCGTCCAAGTGGAAAGTGTCCGGATGGATCCAAGGGTGGATAAGAGATCTGAAGAACCTGAAAGCAAAGGGGACATAGTCTTGGCCACTAACCACTGACCAGGAAGGCCATGAGTAGATGCCCACAGATGTCGGGTGATTTCAGGTGCAAAAGGTGAAGTTGAATTTTCAGCCACGAGGACCAGGAGGTGTTGATGACACCCAGGAGCTGGATTAAAGCTGTCCCACAAGGGATGTCAATTGCTGCAGCGTCGGTATCCGGATTGGATCCGACAAGCCTTGGCAACAGCAACCCATGCATAATGCAGAGATTGACTTTGGAGCAGACCAGCAAGGTCTGAAGTACTCACCCTTTGGAGGGGAGTCAGAGCACATCTGGAGCAACCAGGAAAGCCCAAGAAACAAAAGAGTTACCTTCGAGGGGACCCACCAGTCGACGGACCAGGGATCGCAAAGGCGCCTCAGCGGAAATGCTAGAAGCGTGCCCACGGAACACTCGTAGAGTGTAGGCCCACAATCTTCAATGCAAATAGTGCTCGGGGCTTGAACTACATCTGGCCCAAAGTCTCATATAGTGCTGAAACACATGAACAGATACTGCCTTTTATGCCTATTTGTTTCTCGTAGCAAATAGCAGCAGTGTTAATAAAATGGAAGTTTTTTTTCCACCACTGGGAAAGGTATAGTCATAATCTTATTAGTACTGCTCATGATGAGTCATGGATGGGCACAATTATGCCAGTGGTATCATTATGTCATGAACAGCCACAGCTATCTAAACAATACCCACAATATATCAAGGATCACCACCAATATGCCTTAGAATTATGAAAAAATGATCACTGTAAAGTCACATTCATAGCTAGAATGCCCACAATATATCAACAACTGTCACTATTATGCCAGGGCCACAAATATGCCAGGGATAGCTAAGATAATGTCATGGAAACCAACAATAAATCCAGACTAGGTCACAATAATGCCAGGGTTAGCCACAATTTTGTCACCATTGTACGCAATTAAATCAAGAAGATGCACGGTAAGGCCATGACATCCCCTTACTCTCTGTAAAGACACACAGACACATGCTCATACACCCATTACCTCAATCACAGGCATACACTCACAGACACACCCTGCACATACATTCAAACATTCACAAACATAAATATAGAATATCGTTTCTTTGTTATTTCTCTTATATTCCAATATCAGTAGCACTGCAGCCATTTCTCTACCCTCTTTGGTCAAGGACTTAAGATGTGTCAACGGCCATAGACAATGGACAGGTATAAACTGTCATGATTTACAGGTATGATTACCATTCCCTGGTCTCGGTCTATTCTGCTCATGCTAATGCTACCTGATGCAAAGCATTGAAGGATATGGTGAACGTCTTTGAGTGTGGGAGAGTTGATAGATAAACCCACTTCATACAATTAAAGCCACTCCCTTTCTTTTTCACATTTGCAATGCCCATACACAGGAGACTCAACCACCCTCATGCTACAGACAGTTTTCTTGTCATTAGATGATAAAATTACCAGAGTTCAGGCCTCAAAATTCAGAAAACAAGAGAGGGGAAGACAAAAGGCTTGAGGTAATAGCATGCCAAGAGTGTCCGGTCTAACAGATACATTTTGTTTAACTAATTTTCTTTTCGCCATGTGAATACTGGATAATGACAAACGGCATGTCGAATCTTTAGCCGATTGTGTGGACATGAAAAACTTTTCAAGTCTACTACTTTCTGATGGTTTACTCTTGTAGCTTTTTCGGAGGTTTTAAAACTATTAGGTTGTTCTTTGCAGAATAGGTATTGGCAGCTTTAAACTGCATTCCTGCCAAGTGGGTACTTAAAAGACAGCACTAAGACAGTGAGTGGCAGGGCACATTATACAACTGACTGCATTGATTTCTGTTATCACTGGGAAATTGACCTGGATTTGAAGCAGGTGTCTTTTCCAACCCACAGATCTTCTTTTCTGTGCCAACACAATTGAGATTTCAACAATGCCTTGTATTATTCCTAATTACCTGTCAAAAAAAGAATTTCACAACTGAGAACTCTGACATATTATAAAATGTGTTTTAAACATAACACTTCTTATACATATGTAAACTTTTAGGCTGCCACCAAACCTTGCAATTACACCACTGTTAGAACAAAGAGTTTTCCTCAGTTAAGCACTCAACAGACTTTAAAGATCTATTATGTTATGTACGAGTCAGTTTGACAGATCTGACTCAGTGCAATCTCTTGCTTTAATCTCTCCCCCTGTTAGATGTATTTCCAAGAGTTGAGCACGTTCATAATGGCCTCTGGTGGGTGAGATTTATTTACAGGGACGAATCTGCACTGCTTTAAAGACTCTCCAAGCAGGGCCGTACTAGGAAATGAAAGCAGCCCTGGCATGTTTGTTAGACAACCCCCATACTGCATGTTGCAAGCAAATGCAACGAATGAGGCTGACCACTGCAAGCGGAGTATAGAGGGATTCTCCACCAAAAAAGTTTTGAAAAGCAATTGCAAATATGGTGCGTTTTACAAGATGTTTTTCGTTATTGAGTCTTGCCCAATGATTGAATACATGGGTGGAGACAGGGCTGCTGTTTCAATGAATGAATAGTTGGATGGTGAGGAGTGGGTGGATTTATTAGTTCAAGAATGGATGAGAATAAATAAATACTTTTAGCTACATGGATCAAATGGTCTCAAAGCACTGAATAAAGAGTGTGTAACAGCTTTTGATTTCCGCTAATCCTTGTGAATCATGCATTGCAACGATGTAGTTAGCACAGTACACTGACATAGCACCTAAAGAATTAAATACAAAGAATTAAGCTTTAATCTAATACGGTAGAGAGAATGAAATACTTCTGTAGTGTCTAAGTTGCTTAAAGTCCTTGGATTAATCGTGGATTCCTCTCGACCACATTGTGTGTTTCTAGTCAGATACTTTTTTCATAGTGAATCCTTTTTCTTCATCATCATAGGAGAGCACCGTGAAATACATCAGTTTGGGGTGTGTGTAGCACAAAAGCAAAAGACTATAGGCATCATTACAATGGCGGGCGAATGGCGGGCGGACTTTGGTCCGCCGCCACTGTACCGGGAAAAGGGACCGACCGCCATAGGTGCAGCGGTCCCGCCAAGTAAATGAGGATGCCACCGCTGCCGTGCATATATATTGCATTGTAGCTGGCGGTGCTGTAAGCAGCACCCGCCACAATGCAATATATGCATTTCGTGCATTTGCATGCACAACGTGGCAGGTACCGCGCGGTGCCTGCCACATTGTGCATGCAAATAGAGGGGAGTACCATGGGTACCCCCAAGTGCATCCCAATCCCTGGGGGTCCTCAACGGACCCCGAAAGTAAACTCTGCCTGGCTTTCAATGGCGGGGTCTCCACCATGGAAAGCCCTGTACCGCTGCCCATCCTAATATGGATGGCGGTGTCTTGCAGACACCACCACCCTATTGAAACCCTTTTCCGCCCGGTCGCCTGTCCAACCGGCAGATACCGGCGGACAGTCTTTCCATCCACTGGGGTCCCAACCGCCATCGTAATTTGGCGGGGGGAAATGGTAGGCAGGCGGTGGACAATGGCTGGTAGATCGCCACTGCCAGACGGGCGGTGGCAATCCGCCTGCCTTACTAATGACCCCCTATATTGTTAACCCACTGCAAGAAATTGAGTTAATATTTTGGGTGGGTGACTACTTTAAGGATTAATCACAACTCTTGTCAGGGTGAACTCTTAAAACCACTAAATTAAACTAAGCTCAACCTCCTGGCAGCTGTGCCACAGAGCAGTCAAGCTTTATTTAGAGCAATATGTAGCTTATTTTTGCAATACCAAAACAGTACAAAAGTCAAAATGCTAAACAAAAAAAATCCCAAACTTTATTTGAAAACCAAGTAAAATGTAATAAACAAATTAAATTCACTGAAATGAAAACACTCAACTAATGGGAGCTAGAGATGTGAACTTTTAATTTTTAGGTTGGAATAGCACCAAGAAGCACAAAGTGCCAATGCTAGTCAATGGTTGCGGTAGACTGGGACTTGGGCACAATTTGATGCTGACCATGATAGAGCATGGGTGGGATACACTAACAAAGTTTGTCCTGGTCAGAGGTTTTACCTTCCTAGGGCCTGATTTCTATTTTGGCGGTATGTGCACTTCATTGCAATGGCAATAGAGTATACATACCACTAACATAAAGGTGAACTCACAAAATTTAAAGAGTGGGTTGACCATAGGTGTCATCATGGCAGAGAATACTCCCTCTCTGCTGTGAGTAACCCCCTCAGATGGCCCTTTGGAGTAAGCACCATCTGTGGCAGACCTCTAATCCTGCCCACCTAATTTATATGGCCGGAATTAAAAGCCAGTTTTCACTGCCCATCACCACCTAGGAACCAATGTTGGTAAGGGACAGGGAAAACTGACCAATGCTCCCCTTGCCATAGGAGAGGACTTCCATGGAGAAAACATTTTATTAAGGAAATCCTCCTTCGAGGTTATCTTCTTGAAAAGAAAAAAGAGAACAGTTGTGTGCAGGGATCAATCAAGTTGGCAGAGCCCTGCACCAAACTGTTAACAGCATTGATAGGAACCACTGTGACAGTGGTTCCTGTCAGTGCTTTAAAAATGACATATTAGTGATCATTTCTAAAGTATGCAGGAGTACCTTCCTGAAGGAAATTGGGAATAATTTACTCTGTCTCCCCGATGAAGAAACGGGACGTCCGCCTATCTATAAATTATGCCATTAGTCCTTTAAGTACTGGACCACCACAGAAGTACACTTCTAAAGCTCCCCATGCACCTCAGAGGAAACACAGACCTGTGAAACCAAATTTGATGTTAAGCAGGATTTGATACTCTAATGTCAAAAAGGATGATCACAGACCTCAACCTACATTTTCATGGGTGTTCATTTCAGCTTATTCAGGTCAGCTCATTGTTTGCTGTTGTGAGACATTTAACCCCTTCGCAGCGGGGGTAATTCCCCGCTGTGCTGGGGGTCGGGGGGGCGTGCACATCGCCCCGGTGCTGATAACGAGCTCAGCTCGTCATCAGCAACGGTCCTCATGTACTGATGACGAGCTGAGCTTTTCATGGCCACGCCCGTTCCTTAGAACGCTCAGCACAGCAGGGGAATTATCTCTGCGTAAAGTACAGAAAGCACAAAGCAGCAGACCAAGGTCAAGCACATTAGTTCCGTCTGTTCTGAATATCAAATTGTGCAACCACTTCCAACATCCGCTGCTCAAGGATGTATTAATTACCAGGTATACAAAAACAAATGGAAGGTGCACTCCAATGAAGTCGATTACATGAAAAATATATTTTGAAAATGTCTCTTCTTTATTCAAATCTTTAATTTTCTGTAAACAAAGGCACAGCCAACGCGTTTCGTTCCCCTAGTGCCACGGGAACTTCATCAGGGCATGAATATAGATTGCGTAAGTACTGTCATCTTGATTAATATGCAAATCTTCGTAAACGGTAATCGTCCCAGGTAAGGCGTCTTAAATTAATGAGTTCTCTAGGGACTCCTAGAAGTACCACGGCGATAATCCCCCACTGGGTGTTCAACAATAAAGAACATCTTCTTATAATTCAATTCACTGGCGATCACAAAAAGTTATGAAACCGCAAAAACTATACTGCTATGATGGTCAATTTCTGGACTTTAGGGAGATTCAAATGTAAATCATAGTTAGGGAATTGTTTGATAAGTAACCTCCGTATAGATGGTATCTCGCTTCCAAATTAGGGGAGATCCCATGGGTTGACAGGGTAGCAAATCAAGTAGGTCTCGGCGATATAGCAAGTCCAAATATGACCTACAGCGGGCGTAAGGCAAGGACCCATGTAATAGGGCACCGGGATCCAATATGACCGTAAGTCGACACGCGTGAATCTCCCTAAAGTCCATTTGCATATTAATCAAGATGACAGTACTTACGCAATCTATATTCATGCCCTGATGAAGTTCCCGTGGCACTAGGGGAACAAAACCCGTTGGCTGTGCCTTTGTTTACAGAAAATTAAAGGTTTGAATAAAGAAGAGACATTTTCAAAATATATTTTTCGTGTAATCGACTTCATTGGAGTGCACCTTCTATTTGTTTTTTAATTATCTCCGCGTGTGAGCGTTCTAACGGCCATGTCGAGCTCGTCATCAGCACACGAGCACCGTGGCTGATGACGAGCTGAGCTCGTCATCAGCATGGGAGGGGTAAACACCTTTTTCACACGTATTCAAATGCAAATCAGTGCCTGGGAGAAGTTTGAGAGCAAACGCAAATTGGCCTGCCACAGTGAGAAACATCTTTTGGGTGCTAGTCATTGGAGGAACCTGTTAACATTACATTTCTTCTTGCCCAACTATTAAATTCCATGCACTCTGCTTTGTCAGTAACACTTCCTACAGAAGTGTAAGGTATTCATATTTAAAAGAGAGGTTTTCATCAAAAGTTTTTTTGACTGGTTGAGTTATAGTTTTTACACTGCTACAGTCAGGCTATAGTGCCATGTCTTTTAGGATAGTGCCATTGATGTGTACCCCATTTTCCCATAAATTGTCCCATCTACATGACAATAATATTTCTAAAACAGGGGACCTTTAACCTAGTAGCTTGCTCCTGTCTCTTCAACACCAGGCTCTAAGCATTCTATCATAGTCCCCGACCTGACATACATAAACATGTCCCCAGGCACAGCAGATTTATTCTGTATAAGGGTCACCACTTTTTTCACCCTTGGCCAACAGCCAGCTGTGCATGACCACACTAGTTTAGAAAAGCCTTGGTGATTGTTTTCCAAACATTTATGATTATTTTCAAAACATCCATGGTTGTTTTAAAAACATATGGATTCTAGAAAAAATCCTGGAGTGACTAACTTTAGTATAAAAAAGCCCCACTACCCCTACAAATTAGAGGCAAATTCCTTCCAAGCTGAGACGGGGATCCTGCATGCCGAATCTTCGACACAGCAGTCTGACATCCCTTGACTGTTGTCACCCTCAATGCAGAGATGGGGTCCTTCATTCTAAACCATCAAGTGAGAGGCTGATTCATCCCTGGGTGTTTCTTGGATACAGATTCACATAGCTATATGCATATTTACCTACACATCTAGGTTAGGCTAGGTACATTTGAGCAAATTACTTAGGGTGCGCATTTTAGGAATATGCAAGTGCTACTGTTTTTATCTGAACTGTTTCTTTTCATCTTATTAGCGCTATGGTAGAAATGTATCTACTATTCACTATATTAGGCTAGCAATCGCTTTTGTATGCTTTTGTCTCCTGATTGTTGCAGCACATATGTTTTACACCAGATTGTCGTTGGACCAATAAATAACTATTGAAACGTCCTGTGTATTTTCTGAGAGAAAGCAAGCACGAGTGTCTGAGCGGAACATTACTGTACTGTTTTCCACGATCGCTGAGGAATATAGGTTGTTATGTTCAGTGATTGCCATAAACTACCTACACCACTGTAGAATACAGGCGGGGTGGTAGTGGCACTGTAGAGCCAGCTGGTCTAACTGCTGCCTTATCCTGTAAGGGTTTCCGAAAGTGGTTGGGACACCAAGCCCTCAGTTTAGGTCATCCAAAATGCGCAGGGACTCCTATGAAGTACATACCAAAATTTGTTTGGTTATTATATTAACAGTAAAAATGTGAGTAGTTCTGTTAGGCTTTCTCAGAAAGCTCTACTCACACCTTTTCAGAGACGTCTGAAGTGGGAAGGGGCATTCGCCTTAGCTGAGCAGATATACTCTGAGTATTGGCAGAACGGGAGTCCTCTGAAAAAAAGTACAACCTTAGGAATCGTGATAACATTAAAAAACCTGATAGGTATCTGGACACTGATGCACGTTCCATTTGTTCCTTCCAGTGTTCATTAAAAAACTTGCAGAGGGACGGCCAATCAGAACAAAAGACTGAAGATCGACCAAAGACAAAAAGGGAAACACATCCCACTTCAGATTACATTATCAAACAGGAAGAGCAACATAAAGCAAAACCTCAATTCAAAAAGAAGAAAGTAGCAGGCTTAAAAATTAGAATTGCCATGTTACTGAGGACTCCGCTTCTGAACGGGGAATGGACTCTGACAATGCTAGACAGTACATCAGAAGTAACAATAGCTCGCCAGAACCTGAAGGGTTTTCTGGTGACAGCAGTACTGAATGAGCACATCCAAGTGGAAATACCTGATACCAGAGTTAGTGTCCTGCATAGATTGTACGAAATTATGCTCCAAATAGAAGAAGCTTAAAGGTCTCTTTTAGGAGAACTTAACATACGAATATGACATACTGCAAGCAGAAAGGGATTGGCCCCCTGAGTTTGTGATGGATTGCCAAAAGGAGGAAAGCGTAATTTTGCCTGCTTTCTCTGACCTCGTTCCAGAATCTTTAAAACATTAATACGCGCAGGAGTGGGCACTAGTGCAGCTCTGGCATTATACCGCAACTATGTAAGGTGGGACGTGGAGAAAACCCACGACAAAATCCCATTAAAATGTACATCTAAATCCACAAGGACAGTACCATATAAAAAATTATGCAAAAAGACAGATCAAAGAAACCTTAGACCAACTTGAATACCAAGGGGTGATTGAGACTCGCACCTCCCCGATGAATAATCCTTTGTTTCCAGTAATGAAACCTGACAATACATAGCGTCTAGTTTTAGATTACCGACATTTAAACACACGCTCGCGAACATTTGCAGTTGGTGGAGTGGTGTGGCTCACTGGTTAGAGGCGGCAGACCCGTAAGCAGAGAACGGCCCGGGACCAGGGTTCAATTCCCGACGCGGCAGGGTCGTGGACCAGGGTCAAAACTGACTCGATAATTCTCTCCTCAGTGCCTACTCTAACCACGGAACACACTCGGCAACTCTGGGCATTAAGCTTGCCTCATCTCTACAACGGCCCCCCACAGACAGCGGGGATGCCTGGTTTCACCTTGGAGATACCCAGAAAGGGACCATCTCACAGGGAAAACCAGGACGGGTTCCCCAGCGGTCTTCAGCGCCAGGATACTCCATGGAGTCGCAGTGCGCTTTACAAGTACACCCACAATTACATTTACAGTTCAAAATTCACACAGTGCCACATTAATGAATAAGATTGTACAGAAGAAATACAAAACAACATTAGATATCTCAAATGGATTCTTCTGCCAGAATATAGCTCCAGAAAGCAGATATTTTACAGCACTTTCTGCAATCTGCACTTTGTGAAATTTTTGTCGTTTGGATCAAGGGTATAAGAAGAGTTCGGGCTATTCTTGGCAAGAGTGTCAGAATTATTACAAACATGTGAAGAGGAGACTGTGTCCTATGTAGATGACATCTATATGACGGACAATGAATTACTTGAACACTTGAGCAGGGTGAACAACATAATTGTGGGATTCACCAATATGGGCTACAAATTTAATATCAGAAAATCAAAAATTGCCCATCTTAATGTCCTATTTTTGGGATATGAACTGTCAAGTGAAGGCAATACCCTAGCAGCAAACTTTTCAGAAAAGTGCACGCTGCTCCAAACTCCTAAGACTCTAAAAGGTTTGCAAGCCAGTTTAGGATTTCTGAATTTTGGTAGAACATACATTCTAGATTACGCAGAAAGAGTAAAACCGTTCTACGATTTAATCAGAGCTGATTTCATACCACATTAGTGAACACAGCAACACACAGATACTCTCTGTTCAGTTCAGGCTGGCATGATAGCATCTAAACACTTACACACTCGTGTAAATTCTATAAACTTGGTGATCTGGGTCATCCCTGGATTATCAGGATATACTTACCTCACATTCAATGAATGTGAGATAGTTCCAATTGCATACAACTCACATTCATACACAAATGCTGAAGTGTGATTTGCGGCAACTGAAAAAATATTGACTGCAGCACACACTGTAGTGAGAGAAAGAGCACTATCACAGAGGAAATGCATTATCGTTGTAACCTCGGTACAAACTTTATAAGCTGTTACCAAAGCAAGCATTCCAAATACAAAAGCATTATATCCATGATGGATACAATGGGGTAATTCTCTCACTGCAACAGATGTAGATTACAGATATGAGTCTACACTAAAAATACAAACGTTCCTGCAGTACGAACACAAATACCCTCTCCTGAATTAAATCTTGCCCCTAGAGAAATATGAATACATCATTTACACTGATGGGTCTGCTCAGCCTGCCATAGGAAGTAAACAGGAATATAGTACTGCATGTACTATAGTGAAGGGACATATGCAGGATAGCAAGTTCCAACCCAGCAATACGACAATGCAATCTCTAGGAGATTGTACAGCGCAATTGGCAGAGCTGAAAGCCCTGATATTGGCACTACAGTACACAGATTGGGAATTCCCCACACTAGTAGTGTGTGATTAGTTTTACTGTGTGCAGTCTTACAATTAATATCTCCATTATTTGGGCCAGAATCTGTTTAGAGATTCCAAAGGTTGAACAATTAAACATAAATTGTTATGTGAACAAGTGGCAAAGCTGAAAGCATGCCTGCCACTGGCTCAACTTATTCACACGTTGAGTCACCAGCGCGTTTGCATACACGTTGAAGGGAATTCACTGGCTGATGAAGCCGCCAAGGCGACAGTGTGAACTGCTGCAGTTGCTGCAATCACTCGTTCTAGTACGAGGATAGACGGAGACATACTGATAGCTGTCAACGCCTCAAAGAATGACTTTGGCATTTCAAAGGGCTTTTCACTCAAATATTCCTATAAATTAGATGCGCAAAACACACCGGATGACTGAAATTCCAGGATTGGAGGATAGAGTTATTCCAAACACTGATCGCAGAATAGGTTTAATTCTAGCTGCACACGAGGGTCTGGGCTCTGCACATGTAGGAGTCACTGCTACAGTTTCATTACTGAAGTGGCAATTCTGGAGGGCAGGTTTGTCTAAACAAACAAAGCCTTATGTCTTAAAGAGCGCCATCTGCCAGCAGATGAAAGGTTCTACTGTAGCACGGCCACCTTTACTCATTTCAGACAGACCTCTCACATGTGTCTATTTAGATCACTGCAGCCCCTTAAATTCAGACGGGGCTTTCAAGTAAATCTTAAGGGCAAAGGATTCCTGCTCCATATTTCTATGGGTTTGACCTCAGTGCTAGGCTGATGCTCGAACTGTTATAAAGGATTTACGAGTCTCTTCATCGGGACATATGCAATTGGCACGTTACATTCCAATTGTGGCCCTGCGTTTAGCTCTCGGGCTTACAAAGAAGTCATGGAAAGTAGTTTGGGCATGGCCTTGTGGTACTCTTCCCTCTACCATCCCGAGGGAAATTCGGTGGTGGAGAGGAAAAACCGGGACCTAAAGCAATCCTTAACAGCAAGGGTATTATGTGTGGGTGGTAGTTGGGTCAGTCACCTATAGGGGGTCCAGAGGGCACTGAACAAAATGCCAAGAAAATCTTTGGTGAGATGTACCCCCTATGAGATCCTGTGTGGGACAAGAATGTAGGTACCTGACCTCGATTGTGGCAGCCCAGTGGCGGATGTAAAACCATTTGAATTGAATGATAATTTGGCTGTTTTACAGGAACTCAATGAATATCTGGAATTACAAATCAATGTCCAAGTAAAACGCACCGCCACTGGGGAAGTGAAACCAGTCCTGGCAAGACTTTTCTGGGTCTCAAAGGTTGGAGACCTGGTCAGAGAAAAGATCGTGGACAAGAAGGAGTTTGGGCCATCCTACAGAAACCTGTACATGTCCTGGTGGTACAAGGAACAAGAACAGTACTTCTCTCGCCTCTTGCCGGAAAAAAGTTAAACGATTTGTATCCATTGACCTGATCAAATCACACTATGTGGCTGATTCTCAACAGCAGTCCGCGTGGAGTCCTGAGTAGCCACAGATCTCCTCTTGCTACTATACAGGAAGTTCAGATGGAAAGGCTAAGAACGTTTCAAGACTCTTCTGCGCAAGTTGCCGGAGTAGCCAATAATTGAGTACGAATTACACCTGTTGAAACAGAACAACACCAAAATACTACTGAAATGCAAATTGCAATTAGGCCCAACAATGAACTTCACATCAACGTGCCTTCACAAGAAGCAACTGCCAGTTCTACAAACACTGCCGATAGATTCGGTCTTCAAAATAAAAGCCATAGAAGTAAATCAAGCACAGTACAAACAGTGCATCTTGGCTCAATAGTGTGCAAAAAAAGGATTTTAAATCAGGAAATTAGAAAGTTACTAGGAAAAGATCAGATTATGGGTGAAGACACAAAGCGACAAATTCACAAATTAAGGCAAAAATACAAAAAAGAGGTATGGATAGCAAAAAAATATCAACAAACAGAAACCTGGCAAAAACTATTGGAAACAAGCAAATCAAACAATAACAGGAAATTTTGGGCAGAAATTAATAAAATAGCAAACGGAGCAGTTCACGATTATAATGCAAATATATTACAGGCAGATTGGATCCAGAGCAAACCCAAGGGAACAACTGCAATATTCAAGTTTTGAAATTAGATCAGACCACTCACCACCAACACAAAAGGGAAGAATTGGAACAAAATTTTGGTGAAAATTGGATCAGCCCACATCAAGTACAAACGGTCATAAAAAAATTGAGGACAATCGGTGCACCTGGCCCAAACGGCTTGCCAAATGTACTCTTTAAACATGACCAATTGTTCTGGGCTGAATACCTCACCCCATTGTACAACCACGCCTTTCAAATGGGAAGTATACCTTCATCATGGAGAGGGAGCATTTTGCATCCAATTTTTAAAGCAGGCCTTAGATCAGACCCGGCGAATTTCAGGCTGATCGCTCTCATTGACGTAGAGGCCAAAATATACGCATCAAACCTCTTGAGAGCACTGGAAGAATGGGTCACCACGAATAAGATCCTTCCAATCACACAGACTGGGTTCAGGCCGGGAACAAACATGTCGTGCAACCTGCTCGCTTTAAATCCCTCACTCCCACCTACAAATTAGAGGAGAATTTCTCCCAAGCTGAGACAGGGGTCTGCATGCCAAATCTTTGACACACAGCAGTCTGCCATCCCTTGTGGGTTGTCATCCTCGATGCAGAGACGGGGTTCTTTATTCTAAACCATCAGGTCAGGGACTGGTTCATCCCTTAGTGTTTCTTGGCTACAGATGCAGATAGCTATATGCATATAAACCCTTTTTTAGGAATATGCAAGTGCTATTGTTTTTCTCTCATCTGTTTCTGTTCATCTTATTAGCTCCATGGTAGAAATGTATCTACTATTCACTATATTGGTAATATCAATCTCTTTTGTATGCTTCTGTCTCCTGATTGTCTCAGCACATATGTTTTACATCTGATTGTCGCTGGACCAATAAATAATTATTGAAATGACCTTATCGCCAACCTGTGTATTTTCTGAGAGTAAGCAAGCACGAGTGTCTGAGCAAAACGTACTGTACTGTTTTTCACGATCCCTGAGGAGTCAGGGTTGTCATGTTTATTGGTTGCCAGATACTACCTACACCACTGTAGAAATACAAGGGGATGGCAGCAGCACTGTAGAGCTAGCTGGTCTAACGGCTGACTTATCCTTTTGGGGGTGTCCGAAAGCCGTTGGGACACCAAGCCCTCAGTTTAGGTCATCCAAAATGCGCAGGTCCTGGGGGACTCCTAGGGACTACACGAAAATAGTGGTAGGCCTGAAGTCATGTTTGCACTACCACTGTAGTGGATGGTATAATAGGTGCTGCAGTCCACTAGTGGATTGCAACTTCCAGGCCCTCAGTATGTTTTGTACCATATACTAGGGACTTATAGGTAAGTTACATATACCAATTAGGAATATGCCAATTCAACCATCTTTAAAAGGTGATCACATGCACTTTACCACTAATTATTAGGGTTAAATTGCACAAAGTTCTAAAGGCAACAACAATATAGGGTCCAGCAAAAGGCAGAAAATATTGGGTGACAACTCTGAAAAGGCAATTTTCCTAGATCATCTGTAGTAACAGATGGCCACATCTAGGGTACAAAAGATGGGTTTCTTCTTCATTCACTAATAGTATCGTCGTCATTGCAGTAGATGGTGCGGGCATGACTTTTTCTAAGTTTGTGATTAGAATCTTTCACTTCTAACAACTGCCACTCAATGCAATGGTGCAATTTAATATACTACTTTGAAATGTGTTGCAAAGATCACATTATCAAGAAATACACAGTTTTGAATTTTGAAGGGTCTTTTTCATATATGTACTGGACTCTCTCAACCAATCAACAGCAGACCTGTTACCCCTCCTCCTCCCACCCACCCCACAGACCTGAAGTTATTGTGCTGCTCGTGGTGACTCTTCAGGAGACAGGAACCACACAAATGAGACAAATAAATGTTTTGAAGCACACCTTAAAACCATATACTTCGCATTGTTTATTTTAATGCGCTGAAATGTTGCAGACAGGAAATACAACAAGCCCCTCACCCTCAAAAATAAAAGTGGACCACAGCAACAGTGAAACTGGCCCCCACCATGCCAGCCCACCTGGAAAGTGCTTAGTGACCTGTAGGGCAAGTCCGGGCCTGAATCCAAGGGGTATTGAATTCTGATTATTGGAAAAGTCAATAGTTGTCCACAGGCAATCCCTATTGGCTTTGCCCTGGATCCATATCTCCCTGTCAGGCTGTTACAGAGTCCAGTATAGTATAGCACAAAAATTGTGTTAATTGCCTCCTAAATAAAGCATCTAGTGCCTACTTGGTTCTCCAATTCTACTATCAGGGAGTTTCTATTACTAGGGTTAGCCAGCCATGCAAGCAAAGTTCCCAACTTGTCTCTAAATAGGTCTGTAAATAGGTGGGACTTATCTTTTTTGTTTGGTAAACCAGATTGTATTGGCATTTAGTATATCAACACATTACATACTGTTCAGTCTATACATTGCTTACGGTATTCTTAGTGGATTGCTGCTGCATTAAATTCAAATTCCCAAACTGGTGCCCCCCCCTCTCTCTTGAGTTGCCTCTATTAATTACTCTCTTTCCTCTGATGATGATTAGTAACTGGTATCTTCCTCAGACTGGATCTATTGAGCATGTATTCCACCTGTGTTTTGCCCGATATGGGGGGGAAAGGGGGAGACCTTCCCAGTGGGGCCCTGTCTCCTCTCTAACTGCCCTGCATCTCATTTGCTGCTTGGTTTCGTGGAGGGGTGCCATCTGGAGTTGGTTGTTCCTGCTCTTGCTCATGTGCCGTCAGGGCATCTACTAGCTGTCCACATTCTCCGGCTCTGTCAATCCTCCCTGCCGACGTGAAGACATATCTGCACCCGTCCAGTGCCTGAGACTCTACAGTTCCAGTCCCCCAATGTTTTCACATGCTCATGGTAAGTGCCCTATGTAGCATAAAGTGGCCCTGGCGCAGGTCATATGTGGCCCGGAAGTCCTCGAAGGGGAGCATTTCTGAATCACAGTACAGATTTCCCGCTCTCTGTGCCCCAGCTTCCTCCTAGACACCGACACCCGCCCAGTTCCCCCTGTGCGACAGGCCCCTAAGTATCTTAAGTGGTAGCTCGGGCAAGTATGGGAGTTTATGATTTGCATGCTGAAGGTACCTAAACCAGCATTTAGTGATTAATATGTTGCCCATAGCGTCATGCGTTGTCTGTCTTCGCACTCGTAGCACCAGTTTTGCCTGTTTCGCTTCTGTTTGTGCAAAAGAGTATTGAGTTCTTTCTGGGTCTCGTCCCACTGCTAACCACTCTATCAACCAGTTGAGCTGTGCTGCCAAATAATACAGCTCTAGATCTGGTACTGCCAGGCCCCCTGTCGCCGATGATCTCTTGAACTTGGTTAGAGCCACTCGATTGTGTCCTGTTACCCATAAGAACGACATTATCATGGAATCCAGCTCCTTAAACTTTGCCCTTGGTATCCATACTGGGAGGGTGCCAAAAAAATACAGCAGCCGGGGCAGGGTCACCATGTTTAATAAGGTCACTCTGCCTGCCATAGACAACAGCAAGGTATCCCAAGAGCCCATGGTTGCTCTCAGCATGCTGATCGTGTTGCCTATATTGTCCTCTAGCAGATCCACTGTTTCGTGGTAGATTCTTATCCCCAGGTATGGCAGGCATTGGGGCTCCCATTGGAGGTTATCTAAGGCCGGGGCGGGGTGCGTTCAGCACCACAGGAAAGAGCTTCGACTTCTGCCAATTGACTTTAAGTCCCGACGGTTTACCAAACTCTTCCAGCATGGCCTTCGCGCCTTGTCAGTCTCCCTCCATGTCCCGGAGGAAGATTAACAGATCATCCGCATATAGCGCTATTTGAACTGCAAATCTCTCACTGGGAGGCCTCTGTAGGCCTGCCCCTGTCTCGCCCAGGAGGCCAATGGCTCCATTGCTAACGCAAATAGTAGCGGGGAGAGGGGGCAGCCCTGGCACGTTCCCTGCTGCACCTCTTGCTTTTCTGATATCATTTTACCCGTGCACACTCTCGCCGTAGGATTGGTGTACAGTAGCTGTACCCATGCCGCAAAACCCCCACCCAGACCCATGGCGTCCGCCACCACATATAAAAAGGAACATTCCAGGCTGTCAAAAGCCTTTTTGATGTCCACTGCGAACACCCGGCCTCTGATAGGTCTGCATCCCAAGAGTCCATAATAGCTAGAAGCTGCCTTATGTTGATCGCTGTGTTTCACTCCGGGACAAACCCGGTCTGATCTGGGTGCACTAGCTTAGTCATATGGGGCCGCAGTCAGGAAGCAAGGATTTTACTTAGTATTTTTGTAGTCCATATTTAACATGGGTAAGGGGCAGTATGCTATGCGGTCGTATGCTGGCTTCCCTGGCTTTAATATCGGCACTATGAGTGCTTCTCTGGAGCTTGTTGGTAGGACTCCGGCTCAGAGGCCGCATTATACAGTGCAGTTAGTCTTGGGGCTAATTCTTCAGTGTATGTTGCATAGAAATCCACCAGCCTTTATACAAAACAAGGGAACCCAAAGGTATAGCACTAGGGACCTTGGGCAGTAACGTATTACAAAAAACAGGGGTCCCTAGTAGTTCAGGGATCTTTCGCAAAAATGATAGACATACGCTCAATAGTATGTATGACCTTTGTCCAGCCGGACAGGAATTTTAATTAAAGTGATAAGCAAGAATAAAGAGGATTTTTTTACACAGTGGGTGCAGCCAGCAACCCACAGGGGACAAGACAAAACAAGGGGATGGGGTTAGAACGAACAAGGCGGTCTGTATACTAGTAGTTCAGTGAACAGACAAAAATACATTTTAGAAGCATCATTGTATACAATTTATACTTTTCATTTTACATATGACGCTAAAATGTCGACGACGTTTCGATGCCTATTGTGAAATGAGTGGCATCATCTTCAGGACAGAGAATAAAAAAGTTTGTCTTGAAAATCTTTAGGCAATTTTTTGCCAGATTTAGGTCAAAACATTGTTTATTTCCAGGGGGCGGTGCCCAATATCAAGGGACATATGGTCGGGTACTCAATTATCAAGCCAGGGCAAGATAGCCTCTTCATAGGAGACCGGACCGATCGTGTCTCATTCCTGGTTGGGTTGCTCGATGGCAATTCTGGGCTCAGATGGGCGGGGATCGCCCATCTGAGCCCAGAATTGCCATCGAGCAACCCAACCAGGAATGAGACACGATCGGTCCGGTCTCCTATGAAGAGGCTATCTTGCCCTGGCTTGATAATTGAGTACCCGACCATATGTCCCTTGATATTGGGCACCGCCCCCTGGAAATAAACAATGTTTGGACCTAAATCTGGCAAAAAATTGCCTAAAGATTTTCAAGACAAACTTTTTTATTCTCTGTCCTGAAGATGATGCCACTCATTTCACAATAGGCAACGAAACGTTGTCGACATTTTAGCGTCATATGTAAAATGAAAAGTATAAATTGTATACAATGATGCTTCTAAAATGTATTTTTGTCTGTTCACTGAACTACTAGTATACAGACCGCCTTGTTCATTCTAACCCCATCCCCTTGTTTTGTCTTGTCCCCTGTGGGTTGCTGGCTGCACCCACTGTGTAAAAAAATCCTCTTTATTCTTGCTTATCACTTTAATTAAAATTCCTGTCCGGCTGGACAAAGGTCATACATACTATTGAGCGTATGTCTATCATTTTTGCGAAAGATCCCTGAACTACTAGGGACCCCTGTTTTTTGTAATTAGAAATCCACCAGCAACACATCTGTGCCGGGGGGGTTTATTACGTGCCATGTGCTTGATGGCCCCACTGACCTCTTCCTCTGCAATGTCCGCTCCTAGTTCATCCGTCTCTTCCAGTTCTAGCCTGGGCAATTGCGCCCCCTCTAGATATTCCCTTGCCCTGGATCCATCTCTCCCTGTCAGGCTGTTACAGAGTCCAGCATAGTATAGCACACAAATGGTGTTAATTGCCTCCTAAATAAAGCATCTAGTGCCTACTTGGTCCTCCAATTCTACTATCAGGGAGTTTCTATTACTAGGGTTAGCCAGCCATGCAAGCAAAGTTCCCAACTTGTCTCTCTCTGCATGCGCTCGGCTGAGGTATCACTGTAGTCAAAGCTCCTCACTCGCTCCGTCTGTTTGCTACTTCCTCTCTGGTGTCCCGTACCTCTGCCTGAATCTCTGGCTTCCCTGGGCATTCTTTCTCCAGGTCTCTAAGGGTCTGTTCCGCCCTATCAATCTCCAGGAGGATTGTTTGCCTGATTTCCTTGCACTCTGCTATGCAGTGACGACGTAAGACTGCCTTGAAGGCATCCCACTCCGCCATCTTGGAGGAAACCGTCCCTGTATTTTCCTCAAAATATTTTGTGATTTTCTCCCGGATCTCTTCTCTAAAAAACTGATTGTCCATCGTCTCCGGACGTAACCTCCAAGTTAGGATCACAGGCCGTACCTGTGCCCATGTGAGTCCCAGTAAAACTGTGTTATAATCCAATATTGTTCAGCCAAGTACTCAGATGAGGTGACCGTGCGCTGCACCTCCGCTGAACACAGGAAGGTATGAGCTTGTGCATGGGTAAGAAATAAGAATAGTCTCTATCCTGCAGGTGGAGTCTCCTCCACGAGTCCAGTAGTCCCCAGTGTGTCTGCCAGGTTGCAATTGCTTGTGCAGTGCGAGTATTTGCTGAGTCGCACAGCGGGGGGTAAGACCTGTCTATTACCATGTCTGCTACACCATTAAAGTCCCCCCCATGAGTACAGGACCAGTCAGGTATGGGGCTAACCTGCGGGGCAGCCTCTGTAAAAATGCTGGCTGATCCGTGTAAGGGCCATATGTACTTATTATGTTGAGGTCCCGTCCCTCTAGCCTCCCTCTGATTGCCACATATCTTCCCTCGGGGTCCACAAGGAGTCTACCATTCGAAAAGGGACTCCAGCCTGTACCCAGATCAGCCGCCCTCGAGCGTAAACTGAATAAGTGTGTAGTATGTCTGACCCCTCCATCTTCTCTGCAGCGCACTCCCCTCTTTTTGCATGAGTTGGGTTTCTTGTAGGAGTGCTATTTGCATTCCTCTTCTTCGGAGCTAGGACTGTATCTTCTAATGTTTCGCCATTGACTGCATTCCCCGGATATTCCATGACATTCATTTATATGTGTATGTCCCCGCCATCTATCCTGTTCTTAAATAGGGAACTCCCTGATTCTCCCCCCTTCGCCCCCAGGATCTTCCCAGTCCTTGCTTCGTGACTCTGGTAAGCAGCGCAACTCAAGATCCCCTGAACTATTTAACAGTACAAAACCTCCCCAACTCCCGCTCCCCTGGATAAGTAGGTGTGTGCCTCCCATCCAAACCACTTAACATCAACTGTTAGCATCTCTGACGCTGCTTGATCCGTTAGATGGTGCGACCCATTGCTCACCCAGCTTGATCCCGCCCTGCTTTGTTGCTGAAGTAGTAGTTAACCCCCCTGCTCTCCCTTTGGCGTCCCCGCCTCCACACTCCTAACCTATGGTTGTGTCCAGTCTCTCAGCATGCCCCCCTCTTTCTGACCTCAGATTATGTCATCTGCTGTTCGTGGGGTAACATGCGGAAGTTCAACGCTTGGGACTTCTGATGCTGTGGACTAACTTTCAGAGTCTGTTTCTTGTCTCAGCACTTCACTCTTCCGTGGCAGCTGTTCCCCTCCTCTGCGACTGATCAGCGCCACCTCCTTCACCACATTTTGGCACCCCATTTGCACTTCTTTCCGCAAGGGCATGGGCAGTTCTCCCTTGTTCTGTCTGCCCCTGAATCTGCGGACGCGCGCCCTTCTCTCTCTCAGAGGCGGGCATTTTCTTGTAGTCATAAGTACTACAATAGTAAATCACAGCAGGGTCTTTGAAAGTCGGAACCCGTAAGTATACTAACCAATATAAGCTGTGAGCGAAGAAAGCTATCTTTTGTCCCCTAGATGTGGCCATATGTTACTCCAGATGATTTAGGAAGTGTAAAGAAGTGTGGGTAAATGATGAAATTGACATAGTATCGCAATCCACACACCCAGAACTCCTGTTCTAATCTAGCCTACCTGGTGGGGCTTTTTCTACCCTAACCCATTGTGCCACACTTAGTACAGGTTGATAAATTACTGAATTCAGGTTCATTTGACACACAGTGCTTTTATCGATCCACACCAAGTAAGGTATGAACTGACAGCAAACCATAACTGAAAGTCTTTTCTGGCATGTTACACCATAACTATGCACAATACTGGCCCAAGAAATGTGAAAAACAATCAGACCTAATTACATGTCTGGCGGTCTGACCACCCTAATAATATTTGGGTGATCGGACTGTAATTGGACCACCGGCTCTGCCAGGGAGCCGCCCTTACCCTGGCTGTGGTACAGCAATCAGGGGCTATGTAATATACATGATGTGCAGCTGCGGCACCACCATGCATATTACACGTTTCAGGACCGCCAGCGGTTTCATGGAGGTCTTTCCTCCATGAAAAGGCTGGCAGTGCTGAAACAAAATGGGCCCTACAGGGCCCATTGTACCCCCTCAGCATGGGGATGCATGCAGGGGGCACAAAGTGTGCCCCCCCCCTGTGTGCATGCACCCAGGTTACTGCACTGAATGGACTTTCAGGTCCATGCCTTGCAGGACCCCTGTGTGGCGTTCCCATTGCTGTGCTTCTTTCAAAGGGACTGCCACCTTTGAAAGAAACACCGCAGTGGAACAGCTACGCCGCCCACTCACCAGACCACAAAATTGGTCATAATCTGGAAGGCAGGTGGAATGATGATGGATTCAACCCAGATCTGTGACTGGGAGTGATTGTCTGAAAAGTTTCAGCGCTCCATCCATCATTTTCATGTGTTTACTTATAAAAGGTATGCAATAACTGAGACAAAGTGAAAAGTGAAGTTAGGTGTAGATCATAACTTTGTGTCCATAAAGCCACATGGGTCAAGAGGCAATGAACCAAGACTCCTATAGAGTATGTAGTATATAAACAACGATATGTGCAGCATGCATTTAACATGGCATTACACAGTGTTAGACCTACAGAAACACAACTTGTTTGTTCATTTATCATAAGCTGGGAGACTCACAAAGGGTTCTGAGAGCTAGTAACATCATCTACCGTTTTCTCTGTCAGTAGCATGCACACTGCTATTGGCAAACAAGTAGTGACAATTAAGCATTTTTTTATCTGGAAGTGCACGTAGTGCGTTCTGCACCTCATGCCATCACAAATGCTAGTGTACTTCAGGAAATCTCCTGAAAAAACTACTGTTAACCTCTGACAGTCTTTTTGTCATCTTTTCATTGAGGAATTGAACAAAATAACCTTTGTTGATACAGAAATTTGCTGAATGAAGGAAAATGTTAACAGCGTTTTCAAGATGTTATAGGGAACGGGTACTCAAAGTACGGCCCGGGGGCCGCTCGGCCCGGCAAGCCTTCATTGGCGGCCCGCGGACCTTGCAGATATCATACCTGTGTTCTTTTTTTTTTTTTAAGTGCCAGCAAACACCACCGATTGCAACAGCACGGACTCAGAAAGACTGCTCTATGGGGGCCGGGTGATTCCAGCGATATTCAGAGGGGAGCTGCATGGGCACTAAGAGGTGAATAACGCCTCATTAACATGTAAATGGTATTTTAAAGATCTGTGAAGTACTGGGTGCGGCTGTGTGCGCGCGGGGAAGCTGTCTCAGCCCAGGCTGACACACACGTGGGATGAGATGACAGAGGGTGACAGAGGACAGCAGGGACTGGAGGGGGGGGGGTTGGGGGTTGGGGCAGTTTGCACCCCTTTTGCTAAACATGTTGACATTAGCATAAAGAAATTGTGACCACGCTCGGTGCCTTTGCAGGAACTTTCATTGTTAATTAATCTCAACTTCAGAGCAGGAATTTTTGGGAAGCACAGGCAAAATAAGATTTTGCGTTTGGGTACTTCCTTTGCCATGCAATCTGGTGCTAACTTGCAGTTGCAAGCGGCCAGGCAGCTGCCTATAGTGGCTTAATGTATCCCCGGGCCTGGTTAATCTTTCAAGTATTGACATCTGAGAAATCGCGTCTGTGGCCTAACAACATTTTACATAATATTGCTACAATTTAAATAGCATTGTTTCTTCTGAATGGTGAACTTACTAGCCTTTATTCCCTTCCATCAACTGGTCTGCCTTTTCTGCCCTTTTTTCCTCAGCTTCTTTCTATATGTATGCGCGTGCGAGACATAAAGACAATAAATCCTATTCCATGCATTGCCACTTTAAGTGCTGAAAAGATGCTAAAACAATCGGATAGTTGCGGTGTGAGGTGATGAAGGGCAGCAGGGAGTGAGAGCCAGGTGAGATGGCAGAGGGCAGCAGGGACTGAGGGGGGGTTAAGTGACGAAGAGCAGCAGGGAGTGAGAGCCAGGTGAGGTGAGGCAGATAGAGACTGAGACAGATAAAGACATATAGAGACACATAGAGGCAGAGACAGATAGGGACAGAGATTTATAGAGATAGAGACAGGGACAGACAGAGACACATAGAGACAGAGACAGACCAAAACAGACAGAAAAAGAGAGATGGAGAGGGAGACAGAGAAAGGGAGACAGGGACAGACAGATACACATAAAGGCAGAGAGAGTGACAGGAACAGACAGATAGAGGCAGAGACAGAGAGGCAGAGTGACAGAGAGATGGAGAGGGAGACTGAGGGAGGGAGAGGGAAGGAAAGGGAGACAGAGGGTGACAGAGGGAGGCAGACAGAGAGAGAGAGAGAGAGAGAGGGAGACGGAGGGAGTCAGGGGGAGACGGAGGGAGGGAGAGGGAGACAGAGGGAGGGAGACAAAGGGAGGGAGATGAAGGGAGACACAAAGGAAGACAGAGAGGGAGACAGAGAGGGAGACAGAGAGCGGGAGGGAGACAGAGAGAGGGGGGAGACAGAGAGAGGGAGGGAGACAGAGAGAGGGAAGGAGACAGAGAGGGAAGGAGACAGAGAGAGGGAAGGAGACAGAGGGAGGGAGACAGAGAGACAGAGAGAGAGGGAGACAGAGAGAGGGAGACAGACAGAGGGAGACAGACAGAGTGAGACAGACAGAGGAAGACAGAGGGAGAGGGGGAGGGAGACAGACAGAGGGAGGGGGACAGAGGGAGGGAGGGAGACAGAGGGAGGGAGACAGACAGAAGGAGACAGACAGAGGGAGGAAGACTGAGGGAGGGAGACACAGATGGAGGGAGACAGAGAGAGGGAGACAGAGAGAGGGAGACAGACAGAGGAAGACAGACAGAGTGAGACTGACAGAGGAAGACAGAGGGAGAGGGGGAGGGAGACAGACAGAGGGAGGGAGGGAGACAGAGGGAAACGGACAGAGGGAGGGAGACAGAGGGAGGGAGACACAGATGGAGGGAGACAGAGAGAGGGAAGGAGACAGAGAGAGAAAGGGAGGGAGACAGAGAGAGAAAGAGAGGGAGACAGAGAAAGAGTGGGAGACAGAGAGGGAGTAAGACAGAGGGAGACAGAGAGGGAGGGAGGGAGAGAGAGAGAGAGACAGAGAGAGGGAGGGAGGGAGGGAGAGAGATAGAGAGAGGGACGGAGATGGAGAGAGAGAGAGAGAGAGAGTGAGAGAGTGAGAGAGAGAGAGGTGTGTATGCAGTGTCTGTTGGCTCAGTGGACGAAGGTGTCCACTGCAGGGGCCTGTGTTCAACCTCATGGTCACAGTTTTTTTTTTGCTCTAGCCACGCCCCTCCCCTACTGACCCCACCCCCACGGGTGTGGCCCTCAGCCACAAACCACACTGTAAATTTGGCCCCCAAGAGAAAGTTTGTGAGTACCCATGTATAGGGTAACAGGCAAAAAAAATAAGGCTGATGTGTTCCATGTTCTGTGTGTTTTATTTAGATCTGGCGTTAACCAAGACTTTTTGACTTTACCAAAAAGTATATACATAACACCGTTTCATAGGAATGGGCTTTGGGGAAACCAATGATTTGTTTCACTGTCATTCGTATTTTGCTTTGCAAATTTATTTTAAAAAAGTATTTCAATAATTATGTACATGTACGGACATTCATCCTTGATTCTTTTTGGAAAACTTTAATACAAAAACATTCAAAGACAGATGCCTGCGTCTGCATTTTTGTGTATGCAAAGAGTGGTTTTTTTCTATGTTTTTAGAACAAAGCTTAATACAACTATTTTCAAAATAAAAGCTAAATGAAGCTGTCTTCCATCACCAGATCACTTTCTAATTGCTTCTTTTTTTCTATGTACAATCTTCTCGAGACATGAGTTTTACATTGCCTTTAACAGTAGACAAACTCTCTGGATCAGATCTACGTCTCTGTGCAGTTCTGTAAAACGAACGTGTGTATACTGTTCATGTCGAGCACAGTGGGGGGAGAGTATGATAAGTATATGCATATGCAGTATCAAAATGACTAAATATCTTGATCACTTGGTTTTCAGACGCATCTTGTGAGAATACTTTTGATGCACGGAGCTAAACCTCATGTTCTCAACTGTAATGAAGAAAAGCCCTCAGGTGGGTCACTGTGATTTAAAGTGATTTATTTTCCAGCAACAGTCAGATTTTTTGTTGTAACTTATTTGTTATATAAAAGCGGTGAATATATACACCAGAACATATCGGCAAATGAAGGGCCTAGAGCTTCAAGTCATGAATTTGAAGTTCTTTGCATTTTTACCAAGGGTCTATTTAGTTCCCATTCACTATTGCGACACATGTTAGCAAATTGTATACTACTGCAGGCGATACAAACAAGGCAGCTAGAGAGTCCCGAGGTAATAGCGATTTCTGTCATGCTAAAAACCTTATGTTTTCACTTACCGAAACAATAGATGCAATGAACTCTTACATCCCAGCTCATGCCCCGGAGCCAGACAGGATACCAAATGACCTTTATAGGCAAATCCAGAATTTTGGGCTCAGTATTGCGTGGGTTTTCAAACTGGTAATACTATTTTAGTACTGTAATATATGTGGTTGGCATGTTTTTCCCAATACTGTATACTGTTAATCTGATACTCCAATGCACCTATACACAAGTAACTTTATTATTACATTTTGTTGTAGGATGTTTATTCATTGCTACAGCTCTTTGAGTCCTACTTAGTCACATATTTACCTCTTTTTTGGACCCATGCTTTTCTATTACAATGTATTTGCTGCTAGCTCCCATTTTTGTATCTGCAATGGTTATAGACTGTGTAACCAGCACTGTTTTAACTTTGCCTTGTTGATATTGGGTCCGGTCTCTGTCTCCCTTCTGACTTAGAAGAAATTGTGAAGAAAAGTTATAGGGCCAGATACCCTTTCCGACGTGTGCACACAATGTACTGGAAAAAAAATATAAGGAGGACAAAATATCATGTCAAGAATATAGAACTCAACATATGTGTACCTTGATGATATACATGTCTGTAAGGTTCGTGGATATAGAGTTAAGAATAGTATAACTCTACTAATCTATTTGCACTTATCTTCTTGATATTTTCGTCCCCGATATTATTAATAATAATAATAATAATAATACTGAGATTTATTAAGCGCGACAGCTATCCCCAGACACAGGGGTGTCCCGGCGCTAAAACAACTGGGGAAAAAACAGGCGTCAAGTGCAAGAATGCAACTGTTAGTTCTATACCACTACTGTCTTGAAGAGCCATGTCTTCAAGGCCTTTTTAAAATAGAGTTCTGACTCGGCGCTTCGAAGTGAAGCAGGGAGGTTGTTCCACAGTACAGCTGTTTTCACTATGAAAGCTCTTCCCCCCAGTCGTGCTTTCTTAAAGCGTGGGATATGCAGCCAGTTAAAAAAGTTTGAGCGCAACGCCCTGTTTTGTTGGTAAGGGCAGAGTCTTTCCTTCAGATACTGCGGGCAGTTTCCATTTAAGGCCCGATAGGCCATTGTCATAGCCTTAAATATGATTCTTTTTTCCACTGGAAGCCAGTGGAGTTTGTATAAATGCGGAGAGACATGTTGTCGGAAAAGAATTCTGCAAACCAGTTTGGCAGCCGCATTTTGAATCATTTGAAGGCGGTGGATAGCATATTTTGGGAGGCCAAGATACAGTGCATTGGCATAATCAAGCCTAGATGTAACTGTGGCATGTACAACTGTTTTTCGGCAATCTTCTGAAAGCAGGTGGAGCATGTTACGCAGATTTTTTAGCTTATTTTTTAAACAATATTCTGTCCACACAATAGTTATATTTTCGATGTTTCCGATATTCTGTCAGTGATCCCCTTTCCGAGAGGTCCTGCAGAATTTGCTGCTGCAGAGAAGAACGTAATGGGAACTACCTTTCAGACTCTCCCACCATTGGCTGTCTTAGTGATTGTCCCTTCCCTAACAAGTCCATTGTATTAGAACTTTGTGGACACATAACAACTGGATCCATGTTCTCATGCCCTGTTATCTTAGGTGCTACTTTTGGTTGTTGGTTATTTTGTGAGAAACTGGCTGACCTTAAAGAATATCTATTCCTCGTCTGGTCTCTTCTCCCTATTGCTCTTCTTACTCCTCATGCAACAACTGCCTGATCTACATCCTTTCATGAGGCTTCCACTGGGATTGTCGTTCTTGGTTCTTTCAGCTGGCATACACACCCTTCAGTCAGCTCCGTTAATTGGGCCCCGTACTGCTGGTGTTTACAACCTATCTTTATTCCACTCCAATGTATTGTTTCGATAATTATTTGTAAACTGATATTGTGCAAGGGAGGTGGTCCATACTCCTTTTCCGTGCCTCTATTTGTGCACTCCTCTCTTGGTTGTGGCCTCCTGTCCTCTGGACGCTGGTAGTGCTGACCTTGTACCTCTGCCTATCCAGCCCCAGAGAGACATGCAGCATCCCTGAGCCCAACCCTCAGCTGCATGGACCCAGTGTAGTGAGGAAGGAGAGGAGGATTGAGCAATCACCTTATCCAAGATCCCTGGGAGCAGTGGGCTGCTTTGCCTTTCTAACAGTGCGGGCATACACAAATTAATCAGCGTCCCGCAACCCGTTTCCCCTTCACTGTTCAAGTGAGCTGCACAAGACTGCCAAGTGTCAGGAGTTCATGGTCCGTTATGACCGACTGGACACCTTATTCCCCACTCCACTGACCATGTTCCCATCTACAAGTGGTCTAGGGTGACAAACGTCTGGTGTTAAGTTCCTTTGTGAGTGAGCTGCAGGCAGCCCTTTAAAATGTAAGTAGGGCAAGAAACAGCACTGTTCTACTCATCCTGGTAGGATGGACCATCCAGACCAATACTTAGTCCTCCTTTATTTCACTGTCAGCGAGGAATACACAAGACAGCCACTAACTAGTCACAGTCATGTGACTGCAGGCTGCAGGCACAAAGTGGTTAGAATTAGAAAATACCATCTTTTTAAAAGTGGCATTTTCAGAACTCAGATTTAAAATCCGACTTTACCATTAAAGAGGATTTTAAATTACAATTCTTTTGAGACCAACCATGACATTTCTACCTGTTCCTGTTCTCAATCAATGTTAGCACTTATTAAATGTAATCAGGTAACCTAATGTTATCCTATGTAAGAGGTAGGTCTCACAGTAGTGAAAAAAACAAATGTGGGAGTTTTTCATTACCAAGACATATAAAACTTAAAAACATATGCCCCACCGTTTAAATGCAATGCACTCTGCGATAAGGGCCTACCATAGGTGAAACTTATATGTATTAAAAAGGGAGATTTATGCCTGCCAAAAGGATTGTTTTGGCAGGTCGAAATGGCATTTTAAAACTGCACACACAGGCTGCAATGGCAGGCCTGAGACACGTTTAAAGGGTTACTGAAGTGGGTGGCACAGGTAGTGCTACAGGTCCCTTAGCAGCACTTAATTTACACGCTCTGCGTACATGTGATACCACTTAACTGGGGACTAATAAGTATATTAAATATGCCAATTGGGTGCAAGTCAATTTGCAATATATTTCGAGGAGAGAGCACTTTAGCACTGGTTAGCAGTAGAAAGAGTGCAGAGTCCCAATGCCAGTAAAACCGAATTCAGCATAAACAGGAGAATGAAAGGTTAAAAAGTAAGGAGAAAACCAAGCCAAGGATGTCAGGTCCAACAGTAACATTAATGTAATGGTGCATGAGATCATATGTATATACAAGTCACTTTCATAATAGTGCATATTTCACTATTCTCTTGTACTGTGATGTTGTTTACATTTCTCAAAAGAGTGTTTATATTTTTCTTGCTCAGAGGAGTTCCCATCTATGCAAAAATAGTGATCCATGTGTAAAAGTAGTGTCCTTGCACGCAGTCAACATATTTGGCTTTTGATGTGGTATTACCAGATTAATACCGTTTTTATAAATCCATGGGAAAACTGTTGAGTGAACTTCTGCAAAAGCTGACAGTAAGGTGCTACTTTTAAAGCTGCCACTTTTAAACAGATAAAACACTTTTCCCACATGCTGTTGTCCATTAAAATCTAGATTTTCGGGACTAGCGAAATCGCAGGCTGTGGCATCACAATTAATGATTTATGTTAGTGCTAGAAATATTATGTAAAAATGGTAAATGAGGGATTGGTGCTATTGATATCATTTCAGGTAAAGACAACAAAAGACTTGAAAAAGTAAAGAGTTTTCTTTAAGAATATACTTTAAATTAAGTTGAATATTTGAGAATAAAAACATTCTTGAACGTTATTTAGTTGTGAGCAGAATATGTTGCAGTGATGGGCCTAACTCACAAAGGTGTTGGCAAAAAAAAATGCATAGCACAATAAACACTTAATTCCAGCTGGTTTGAATATATTAGGACTGTAGTTCACACATTTTTTGTTTGGCACCCGATAGATAACATTTGCCCATCACCAAGAAAATAGCATTGAGCCATGGTAGTGATTATGCCCCCTCCCCATCCCCATGATAACAAATGGCAATGTTTCCAGGCCGCTTGCAAACCAATTAAGGCATCTTAGGTCAGGAAACGAGTGTAGCTACAAAATAGTGTAACTCTTTGGGATCAACATTGCAGAACTGGTACCTTTGGCGTGAGTCTCCCTTCCATTTTTTACTGTTTGCCTCCTCTGTTTTTGATATGTTTTTCTGGGTTAGATGCTTTGGGCACTGTGCCACTGATATTCAATGCCATAGTGCAAGTGCTCCCTATTGTAAATCCATGATTGAGTCCTCTAACAGCCCTTGGGCCAGCCCAGTGGTCTTGGTCCCAAAGGCTGCTGCGCCTGGTACCACACCCGAACTCCGTTTCTGTGTGGACTGCCGAGGACTCAATGCAGTCACCAGGACTGACGCGCACCCCATCTCCAGAGCTGATGAGCTCATTGATCGGTTGGAGGCTGCCCGGTACCTCAGCACGTTTGATTTAAAATCTGGGTACTGGCAGATCACCTTAACTGATAGGGCCAAAGATACGCCAGCATTCTCCACACCAGAAGGGCAATACCAATTCCGGGTTATGCCCTTTGGGATGAAGAATGCCCCTGCCACCTTTCAGAGGTTGGTCAACCAGGTGTTGGCTGGACTGGAAGATTTCAGTGCCGCCTACCTAGACGACATTGCGGTGTTGAGTGCCAGTTGGGAAGAACATCTGCGCCACCTTTGGGAAGTGATGATGGCACTGCAAAAGCCAGCCTCACGATCAAGGCAAGTAAGTGCCAGATTGGGTAGGGTTCCGTGGTGTACTGGGGGCACCAGGTGGGGAGCGGCCAGGTGGCGCCCCTACAGCCAAGATTGATACCATCCTGGCATGAGAACCCCCAAGACCCAGACACAGGTGAGAGCATTTTAAGACTCACAGGGTACTACAGGAGGTTTGTCAAGGGGTATGGCCCAAGAGAGTGAACTGGACTGACACCTGTCAGAAGGCTTTTGACGCCCTGAAGTCTGCCATCTGCACAGCACCTGGGCTTCAAGCGCTCAACTTCTCAAGGGAATTCATTGTCCAAACAGACACTTCAGAGCATGGTGTGAGGACTGTTCTTTCACAGATCAATAAGTAGGGCCTAGACCAACCTGTAGCCTTTATCAGTAGGAGGTTACTTCCACGGGAACAGAGGTGAAGTGCAATTGAGCATGAGGCATTTGCTGTGGTGTGGGCACTGAAGAAGTTGAGACCATACCTGTTTGGGACTCACTTCCGGGTTCAGACAGACCACAGACCCCTCGGATGGTTGATGCAGATGAGGGGTGAGAATCCAAATTTGTTGAGGTGGTCCATTTCCCTACAGGGGATGGACTTCACGGTGGAACACCTCCCTGGTACCGAACACGCCAATGCTGATGGTCTGTCTAGATTTTTCCGCCTTAGTGAAGAGAACTCCCAAGGGGAAAAGTAGTGCTCCCCACATTTCAGCTGGAGGGGACACATGTTAGATCTGGTGCCATTGGCGTAAGTCTCCTTTACATTTTTCACTATTACATCCTCTGTTTTTGATATGTTTTTCTGGTTTAGATGCTTTGGGCACTGTGCCACTGATATTCAGTGCCGCAGTGCAAGTGCTCTCTATTGTAGATCCATATATTGATTAGTGACTTCATGATTGGCTTATTTGATTTACTTGTCAGACCCTAGTACAGTGCACCATGAGTGCTAGGGGCCTGTAGATCAAATGCTGCTGGTGGGTTTGCAGCGCTGGTTGTGCCACCCACAGAAGCATCTTGTAAAGTGTGTCTCAGGCCTGCTATTGCAGAGCCTGTGTGCAGTCTGTGACTGCCATGTCGACTTGGCAAGTGCAACCACTTGCCAGTCCCTAAACATTCCCTTCTCTAAATATCAGACACCCTTAAGGTATGCCCTGGGGCAGGGTGCATTGTATGAAAAAGGTAGGTCATGCCCTGATGTGTGTGGCATGACCTGGTACTGAATTACAGCCTATTTTGTTTTTCACTATTGCAAGGCTACCTGTCCCCATAGGCCACAATGAGCAGTTTGATTATAACATCTTCTAATTCTAACTGACCCAGGGAACATGGTAGAAATTCGAGTTTAGTATGCCTGAACTCAGAATGATAAAATGCATCTTTTGGTGAAGTTGGTTTTAACATTCCGTGTTTGAAAATACCACTTTTGGACAGTAGGTATTTCCTTGCGTAACTATCCAGGCTGCCTCTGCTAGCTTGTGTATTGTATGTCTGGTTTTGTGATTGACAGGGGCTGAGTGCTCCAGGAGGCAGGGTGAGTCAGCACTAGGGTGAATAGACCTATCTGCATTGGGGGTGGTGGGAGGAGTAGCACTTGGGCCTGAATAGGACTGTGCCTGCCTTCCACAATGCTGAATCCACCTCCTGTGATGCACCTGATGACCCTGGCCCCCACTGACAAAGGAAGAAGGTGTGCACTGGCAGAATGCACCCAGAACTGGTTTGGACTAGGTACAGGACCCTCTGCCTTCAGAGAACAAAGAGAATAGTAGTATAAATATGGGGGCCCAAACCCCGAGACTTTAGATCACTTCTGGGAAGTCAAAACAAACCTTTGCCAAGGAGAAGAACCAAGGAAGCTGCAGGAGTTTGGACTGCCCCTCTGCACTTGTTCTGTTTTGCTGTGTTGGCCTGCAGTGGTTTCTTCATTGCCAAAGAAAGGAGAAGGAACTTTTAAGGAACTTTCATCATCCTGCAGAATATTTCTCACAGGGCTTGAACTTATGCTTGCCTCCTGCTGAAGTCTCAGGGCTACAAGACTTCACCACTAGCTCCCCTCAGAATTTCCTTGCTGGGCATTCTGTCTGCAGAAGCCTGTGTGTCGCTGAGAACTGGAAGCGCGACTCAACAAGAAGAAGCGTGACGCTGCCGCAGTTGTGCCGTCGAATCGCCGGAGAAGCGTGTTGCCGCCACAGAGGCAGCTGTCGCATCACCAGAGAAGCGTGTCTTCACTGCAGTTGCTTGCCATGGCATCACCGGAGAAGTGTGTCGCCAACTCAAGGGTCGCGTCACAGCACCGGAAAAGCGTGTCGCATGGCCTGTCGTGGCTCAGAAGTTGTCGAGTTGCCGCACAGGTGTTGGGCGTGCAGGCATCATCTTCACATCATTGCATCGTATCAAGGGCGCCATCTTATCGCATCACACTGGATCATCACATCGAGGCGCCATCTTGCCGCATCGTAACCAGAACGCAGTACGATAATCAATGCATCACCTCCTCTCCGTAAAGGAATAAGACGCATTCCCTACTCTGCACAAGCATTGAGGAGCGACGCATCGCCTCCTCCAAAGCAAGGGAGTGACGCATCACCCTCCCTGCGAACCTTTTGTTTGTTTTGCTTTACGCACCCGGGTACTTTTGTGAGAAACGTGTCACATTTATTATCAACTTGAACTGTTACTTCTACCATCTTTAAGTCTATTTTGAGTACAGTATTATGGATTTTTGTTGTTTGTGGTCTTGTGTTAAGTCTAGTAAAGATTACTTATTTTTCTAAACTGGTGTGGTGTCCATTTGTAGTGTTTTCACTGTGTTACTGTATGTGTTCACAAATACTTTACACACTGTGTTCACAAATGCTTTACACACTGCCTCTGAGATAAGACAGTCTGCTTGTGCCAAGCTACCAAGGGGGTGAGCAGGGGTTATTTTAGAAGTGTACCCACTTACCCTGGCTAGAAGCAAGGGTCCCTATTTGGTCAAAGGTGCCCACCTCTGCCAACTAGAGACCCCCAGGTCTAACATATATATATATTACCTATTTCTGCTCTTCTCCTGTGAGTGGGCTTTGGACAACACTATCAGTCTCTTTATTCCATGGTTAGATTATCATTTTTCTCCTACTCCTCCGAAATCTGGATATAACAGACAGGCACTGAGTTGTGCTGGACTCTGTAGATAAACGCTTCTCCGTGACATATCTTTGAGGTGGACAAATTCTAATGCATTTTCTACACTTCTCTTGACTGAACATACCATTAAATCCATTCCCACTAAAATGAGGCTCAGATGAGCACAGTTTCACATACTAATACTTTGGAAAATTTAAATTCTGAAATCAGTAATTGCCATCCTCATGAAGAAGTGCCTCTCAGTAGCATAGCTTGGGAGGAAGGGCTATATGCTCCTGGCGATTTTTGGTGGGTGGGTGACGGAGGTGAGCAAGTCAAATCTGTCCACTACCACCATAACCCCCCGCCTGAGAACAAATCATCCTTTGGACGGCACCCCTGGAACAAGTCGTCCGTCTACTTCCACCTTCCCCTAACACTCCCACCGAACAAGTCATTAGTCGGCCACCACCCCCGTTAATACCGGCACCGGGCAGAAAACTTAGGGGCCGCCTCTGGGGTCAGTAGGCCTAGCTACACCACTGGTGCCTCTAGCAATTGGTTTTCTTTTTTTGTTTTGACATTATTATTGAGTTTTACAATAAGAGTACAGCATGAGAAAAAGAATAACAAAGCAGTAAAGAATTGGTAATAAATAGAGAACAGAATCTGGAGAGGTAAAAAGTAGCAGTAGATGCATGGCCTTTGTTATTAAATAAAGCATATAAATATGAGATATATAAATAAGTACATTGCGAATAAATAATTAAATAACTAAACAATTAAATAGATAAATAGAAAGCAAAGAGTAAAAGGGAAAACAGTGGGCAAAGAGGATGGAAGAAGGATGTAGGAAGAGTAAGAATTAATAGATATGTAAGTGACATAAATAAGAAATAAATATAGTATACATTATGCATTTATTAAATATAAATAGCACAAAGATAGAAATAAGTCAAGAAATATATAGGAAATGGCAGAAGTGATATCATAGGAAAGTACTCACCTTGCAAAAGATTAAGACAAAGTAGATTGGGGAGAAAAGAGGATAATAATGTAAATATGAGAAAAGGAGAAGAGTATACGATAGGAGGAATAAGGTGAAGGAATGAAGAAATGGTGGGAGAAATGGGGAGGGAGGGGAGTTAATAAGAAAATAAAAGAACATGGGAAGAATGGAAGAGGCAAAACAAATGATAAAACAGAGTAAACAAGGATGTAGGACAATGAGTTAGTCTCCTAGGTTGGGTGTTTTGGGAGGAGCGGAAGAGTTAGGATGGTGAACAGCTTTTGTTTTTAGGAAGGGTGACCATGTCTGAAGAAATATATCAGTTTAATCCTGGAGTTTATAAATTGTTCGTTCATGTGAAGCCGTTTGTATCATGGCTACCAACCATTCTTCCTGTGGGGGTGGTAAGGATGATTTCCAATTACTTAGAATAGATATTTTAGCTGTGGCCAATGCAGTGCGGAAAAGGTGATGTTGTGGTTTAGAGAGCTTTGGGGAATCGTGTAAATCATGTAAGAGAATATTGGCTGGTGTGAGTGGCAAATGTAAGGGCATTATGGAGTACAAGGTTGTACCAACGTAATTTCAAAAAGATTGTATACTTCGAACATTCGCAAACAACGTGAGTTGTATTGCAACCAGAATTGGAGCATCTCTAGCAAGTAGTATGGGAGAGTAGACCAGCTTTATGGAATTTCACTGGCGACCAGTGCCAATCATGGAGTATTTCGAATAAACAAAATTTGAGCCTTGCTTCACGAGCTCCTTTATGCAGATTCTCCAAAAGCTGTTCCCATTCAGTGTCTGTATAAGATGTTGATAAACAGGATTGCCATTTACATTGAAGATTATGAGAAGGAGGTTGAGAAGAAAGATGAGATGTAAAGGTTTTATAGAGACCAGAAGTCACTCCTTTAAGTTTCCCCCATGTAGTTAAATAGGATAATATTAGAGAAGTGTGAAACGACCAATGATGTGGTCCCAAATGTTTCTTCAAACAATGTTGAAGGTATTTGGAAGAATGTTGTGTAGGAAGATTAAATTCCTCACTTAGTTGTGAGAAAGATTTGAAGTCGCCATTATGTAAGAATTTGGTCCGGGAAGTGAATGCCTACTGCTTGCCACAAAGGCCAAGATAAAGTACAACTATTAATAAGGATACCTGAGTTATTCCAGAGAGGGGCCTTGCTATGGATACGCGGGTTGGAACCTAAGAAACAATGCCCTCTTTGCCAGGATTTATGCACAGCAGATAAAATTGGGTTTTAGAGTCAGAACGACTAGTACCACTACCATACAAAAGAGAGAGAGACCTGAGTCTGTGGATAAAAGATGGTGTTCTATATGAACCCATTGTGGAGCATCTTTGATTCCTAGTAACAAATAAGAAAGTTGAGAGATGTGCAATGTGAGGGTATAGTGTTCAATGGATGGGAGGCCAATTTCTCAGTATAATTGGTCAGCCTTCAGCTTTGTGACGGCAAGATGAGGTTTAGTCAAACCCCAGATAAAGGTTTTTATCTTGGAGTCTATTGATCGAAGCATGGATAAGGGGATCTGGAGGGGAAGCATGCCCAAGATGTAGATGAACCGCGGAAGAGTGACCATTTTAATAGCTTGGGCTATGCCCCAAAGGGAAAGCCCCAAAGCCTTCCATTTGTGAAAATCATGCTGCGTTTGAGAAATCAGAGGAGTTATATTGTGCACAACCATACCTTCTAAACCTTTATTGACTGGAATGCCTAGATACTTAGGGCGCGAGGATTGCCAATGAAAAGGGAATATGTGTATTGCTGCTTTTGTAGTTCCATCATAAATGGGTAACGCCTCACTCTTCTCCCAATTAATTTTGTAACCCGTAAAAGAAGAAAAATCATTGATGATTTGAAGAAGGGATGGAAGAGATCGGGGGAGGTTTGTAAGACTAAGTAGGATATCATCGACATATAGTGTCCAATTGGGAGAGGAATACCTGCGATTTCATCAGTTTGGCGAATGGTAGCAACTAATGGCTCCATACCTAAGAGGGAAAGGAGGGGAGATAAAAGGCAACCTTGGCGTGTCCCGCTCCTAATCGGGAATGCGTCAGATAAAAACCCACCACAGTTCATCTGGGCAGAATGATTGTCGTATAGTAAGAGTACCTTAGCTATACATTGATTACCCTTCCCAAATCATTCCATTACCGTGAAAAGGTAGTCCCACTCAATGCGATCAAATGCTTTTTCTGCGTCAAGCGAAAGGGCTAGTGCATCATCTGAAAAGTGTGTGGTCGACCACAGTGTATGGGCCAATGTGCAAAGATGATTCCGAGAGGAATGCCCAGGGACAAAACCAACTTGAGTGTGGTGTATCAAGGAAGTTAATACCTTATGGAGGCAGGACGCTAGGCTGCTAGCCAAACTTTTAATATCAGAATTTAATAATGAGATGGGATGAAAGCTACTGCATAACAGGGGATGTTTACCCGGTTTGGGTTAGACAGCTATAACAGCTTTGTTGGAGAGAGGTCCTAATGAAAATACATTATCCGCCTCTTGGAATGCAGCATGTAAGGTGGTAATAACATTGTGTCCTGCCCATTGATAGAATTCGGCGGGGAATCTATCTTCCCCAGGAACTTTATAATGAGATAGTGCAGCGATACCACGGGAAATCTCGTCTTTGGTGATTTCACCTTCAAGTAGGGCTCTACCATCATCAGAGAGACGGGGAAGGTCCACCTTTGTAAGAAAAGTAGGCATCTTATCCAAGTCTATCTGGTTACCTGGGGTATAGAGAGATTGGTAAAAGGAGGCAAATTTATTGATAATGGCTTGAGGTTTTGTAAGTATATCTCCTTGTGTCGTTTGAATGGCCGGGATATCCATAGCTGCCTGTATTTGGCGTAATTGTGCAGCTAATAATCTCCCCACCTTTTCCCCATGTTCGTAGTTTTGCCCCTTCATTTTCTGCAGAGCATATTCGGCTTTGGATATTTAGGGCCATGCAAGCATGTTCAAGTGATTTACGATTCTGCAATGTTAGGGTTAGTGTGTACAAGCGAGAGTAATTTTGAATGTCGCGTTCGAGTTCTGTTTGTCGCATCGCGTTTTGTTTGTTAACAAGTGTTGCATCACACATTAATTGACCCCTGAGAGTGGCTTTAGCTGCAGCCCAAATAGTCCAGCTGGAGGTTACAGGCCCCTGATTAGTGGAAAGATAGTCTTGAAGATGTGATTGTAATTGAGATTTACCCTTTGGAATTCCATGCCGTTGGATGTTCATGCGCCAGAGTTTAGGCTAACCCTGAGCAAAGCACTACGCTACGCTCGAGTAGTTTGTGAAGTGTGCGCTACTTCGCACTAGGTGAATTGCACGTAGCACAGTGCAAACACGCATAGTGCAGCGGTCATTTTTTGCTTGCTCGCGGTCCTCAACGTCAAGTTGGCGACCGCAAGCAAGCCAAATGACTTCCCGGCAAGACATTGTCCTCGTTCGCGATCAGCAACATCAAGTTGCCGATCATGAACGTGGAAAATAAACCTCCCGGCAAGATTCTCAACGCGGGGAGGTCAGGTCTCTCATTGCGAGTGGTCGCGTATGCTTGCGACCGCTCGCGATGAGAAACTACCAGTCTGCGTTGAGAAAGCTGCCGCTCGAGTAGAAATCTAATCAAGCGACAGAAAACGACTGCTTGCACTGTGCAAGATGTAGTTTGCACTGCTTGCCCAGTGCAGACAAGCATCCGGCACTGTGCAATCAGTGCGAACAGCATTTTGCACAGTGCAATACGCAGTTTACGTAGCTACGTGTAGCTCGTGTAGTGCGAAGTGCACTTCGCGTAGCTACGCGTAGAACTACTTCATGAACTACGCCCAGGGTTATGCCCTGGTCTAGAGAGTCCCAGTTTAAGGAATAGAAGGACAGGGGAGTGGTCAGAAAAAGCAGTTTACAAGATGCGGGATTCCGTGACCAACTGAACTACGGTACTTTCTGTGATGTCAAAAAATAGTCCAAATAAGAGAATGTACCATGATTAGAAGAAAAGAATGTATATTCCGTATCTGTTGGATGACTAAGACGCCAATGGTCAACTAATCCGTTATCTGATATTATGTTACCTAATAGAGCTCTATCTGCAGCATTTCCCCTGTCTAATGGACATGTTTTACCCAGAATGGGGTCTTGCGTCAGATTCCAATCCCCACCAATTAGGTATTATGATGCATTTATTTTTGTTAATAGATGGGACAACTGAAGAAATAATTACTTTTTGGTACCTGTCGGGGCATAGACGGACCCTACGCAAATGTATCTCCCAGTCGCAATTTAGCAAATACATAACGTCCATCAGAATCTGACCATGTTTTTGACACAGTGACTGGAAGTGATTTGTGAATAAGGATTGCAACTCCATATTTGCGAATAGGGCCAGCGTCTGTGGATTCACCCTTTTGAATGCTACTGTGAATGACCTTCCCCATCCAATCTCTGCATAGTTTATCAGATTCTAGCATGTCTAGATGAGTTGCTTGTAGCAAGGCCACGTTCACATGTTTGGACTGGAGATAAGAGAGCACTTTCTTCCGTTTAATGTAGTGAATGAGACCATGAACATTCCAAGTAATTGTACATAGAAGGTGTGTGTTTGTCATATTAAAGTAGTATCAATATCAATAGGAGAAAAACAATAAAACAATATTCAATGTCCTTATCGAGGTGAGGAGAACAGGAAATTAGAAAGAATATAATATAAGGAGGGAAGAAGAGATAGAAAAGAGGTACCCTTGCTCAGCGCAAAAACACCAGTATGTGGGTATATAAGAACAATCAAGGGTGAAGAAAATAAGCTAGGCAGATAGTATGGTGCAGGCAATGTAATAATATGCTGTTTGTTTGTTGGTAGTATAAGAAGGAAAAGAGGGAGAGAAGGTGTGAGGGTATAATATAGGAGTGAAATGAGAGGAGAGAGTATAGATGAAACAAAGTTGGGGGTCCTAAACTGTCAACCGCGGTCCAGGGCTCACTGGAGCACCGCGGCGGGGCAAGACCCCATTGAAGAAAAGAAGAAATTAGTAGGGTGTGTAATAATATAAGGTAAAAGCCCATGGTAACACATTGGCCAAGTTTCATAAATACAATAGATGATGGCATAAAGGTGAGTAAGAAAAAAATGAGAATTTTTGAAACATAGAATAGGTCACAGTAAAAAGAGAACAATAGTAATACAAATTACATATACTAATCTAAGAGAGTATACACTATGTATATTAATAGGAATGAAGTGGTATTAAGTCATTATAGGTGAAACATTATAAACATTATAAATACAGTATCGAATAATTAGATATCAGAATAAATATAGCAGAGTATGGCCTATGGTAATATGCTATAACCTATAATATTGTTAGTAACAGATGAAATGCTTATTAGAATAAAACAGTAAAAATATAAAGGATAAGAATACAATGTATAATGGCTGAGTGAAAAAAGGTTCGAATATTATTGGCCTATAATGGGATGTAGATTGTTCGTAATGTAGGTACTAATAAAGAAAAGAGCCTGCAAGTGGCATGAAACATACTAGTAACTAACATCATAAGTTTTAAATAGAATAATATAGATTAAGATAGCATACTGTGGTTGGAAGTAATATAATGCACTATAACATGTTGGAAAGAGCAGGCAACCGGTATGAGGGAAGAAAACAGTATAAATATAGAATTGCATAAATAGAAAGTAGAGTAATACAACTGACTATAATTCACCTAACAGTATTTAAGCATCATTACATGCAGGAGCAAACAAATTAGTCCTAGTATTAGTATTAATGAGGGAAGACCAAGAATAAATATGAGGTCTTCTATTTACTACAGCTAAGCATAGGAACAACAGATTGAGTACCAGAAAGTTGTTCAGCCCACATCTGAGGGAGTTTTAAGAGGTGATCTAGATTTGTCTGTATGCGGCTCTTGTATAAAAGTAGAAACAGATTGCAGAGCTGAGTTTTTGAATTCTTGGGAACTGTTACGATTACTGGAGTTACTAAGGTTTTGTTGTCTGTGATCCGGCAATTGGGGGGGGAAGGGAGAGGATGATTGTGATTGATCATGTTGCGAAGGTTGTACTTTCTTGTCTTGAAGTTTCATACAGTCTAGAAATTTCTGTAGGTGTTCCAGATCATGGAAATCTTTAGAATCTCTGTTTCTGGTGATGAGAAAGCGTGCAGGCTCGAATAGTCCAAATTTGGTGTCTAGTTTTCGGAGTTGAGGTCTCTTGGAGAGAAATGTTTTCCGTTGTTCATTTGTTTCCTTAGAAAAATCAGCTGCCATGTGGTTGAGATGACCCTCAAACGAAAAGGAGCCTTGTGAGCGAGCTGCAGCCAATAATTGTCTTGTTTGTTCATGACAAAGGAAACAGGCAATAATCGGTCTTGGACACACTGCAGGGTCTTTATGTGGGGGACCACATCTGCTAGCTCGTTGGATTTTTAAAGGTGGATTGAAAGAAATGCCAGTCAAGTTTGGAAGGATACCACAAAGAAATGCTCTGGTATTTTGGCCTTCGATATGTTTCGGAAACCCAAAGAAGCTGATGTTGTCTCTTCTGCTGTGGTCTTCTAAATCGACAATTTTACTATGGAGGAATAGAAGAACTTGGTCTCTGTTTTGAAATGAGTCAAGGCGAATTTCCATTATCAGGATTCTGGACCTTCAATTCTGGTATGAAATCCAGCAATGTCTACTCTAATTGACTTGGTCTCTTCAGCCAAAGTTGTGATTGTGGCATCTATACTTTCTAGTCAGCGACTGACCCCAGAAATTCCATGTAGTATACGTTGCATGGTCTCTGCTGGTGCATGTTCAGTAGTAGGGGGTGGAACCTGAGGCACGTTTGATAAAGAGGATGCAATTCCTTTTTTGGCATGGTGTTGGAATGTTTGCGAACTTCTGTGAAGAGAAGTTGTTTAGGGGTCTTGCTTCTGTGTTTATTAGTAGATATTCAAGTGTTACGCTTGATGAAAACTCTTAGATGATGTGGAACTGGCATTTCCTGGTATTAGATAATTATATACCGTCGATTTGAAGATCCTGAGATGAGGTTGATAAATTTGAGAGTGATATCAATGTGATAATATGAGTGTACTTGACAATAGGTGACTGAAGTATAAAAGCTTGTTGTTGATATGCTAGCTTTTGTAAAAGACAACTGAATAAATTAAGAAGATGCTTGCAATATTAGTACATCTGGTAACTACTTAGTCGATGTATGCAGAGATTAGTAATACGTCTTTTACATTATTAGCCTGGACTCAGTTTATTATGAACAACATGCGTGAAGGCAAAGAAAAGGTTCCATGAGAGAAACTATCAAGTTACTAAAATTCCCCCATCGCGAAAATAAATAATGGCAGAGGAATTGCATATATTTTGAGGAAGGAATGTAGAAATGGCCTATCAGGCACTGACATGTGGTAAAGTGAACATCGTTGGGAGAGCGCTGTGAAAATGGGAGTAGAACAAAGCTTCAAATCCCAAAGATATCGTGAGAGAGGGAGAGAAAATTGTTCCTTACATCATTGCTAGCCTCCTCCTAAAATCCCAAACTTAGTATTATAGCATGTACAATGTCATTAGGAAAAGGGCAGGAAGTCAAAAGGAGGGAGGCAAGTTCAAAGCTGGTATAAGCTGGGAGATGTTGGAAAACTCGCCTTCAGAATAATTGTGAAAAGAAAGCGATGTGCTATGCTTCCAATTCTCAAGGAGAGCGCAGTTATGCAACAACAAAGGCTCAGTCTCAGCTGGAGCAGGAGACACGGCCTCAGTGATTCATAAAAATTCTGCCATAAAAATGACAGGAAGCGCAGTCTCAATAGACAGAAGAGGAGCCTCCTTAGCTGCAGGAGGAGGCGCATTTGTGACGAAGATGAGAAGGTACGGCCCTGTCAGGGGAAAAGGACGCTGCCTCAGGAATGCCATTCAGTCAGCAATGGGAGGCCTGGCTTCATTAGTGCAACGAGGTGCGGCCCAGGTGGGGTGTAATGTTCGTGGCTCCCGGTGATGTGAAGGGCACAGCCCTGTGAGGAAGAGGAGGTGTGGCCTAAAGAGAAGCGTCAGGCTAGGGGCGCGGGGCAGAACGGAGTCCGCGCAAGCTCCTCACCAACACTTAATTCCGGAGTGTCGTCACCACCAGCCGCCAGTAAATCCAGTCAAACCTGCCTGCATGTCTGGGCCTGGGCAAGAAGAAGGAGCTCTGTGGATGCAGGTAAGTGACTTATTCTGGTCAGGGGCCAATCCCACGACGGAGATCGCTCTTCAGACGGCTATCTTCCTGCGTGGCCAGACCTAGCACCCTAGCAATTCGTTTTCATACACTTAAAACTGATTATATGTTCATATTACAATGGCAACACCGTTGGTGAAATAACTATGCATCGAGGCACTAACCTATGTTCTCCCTAGGTAATGTTGATTGATGTTCTACATTTTTCTTTTAAGGATAATAACATTTCTTAATCTAAATGTTTTCTACACCAGATCCCTTTTCATACCAGAACATCGGCATCTCATAGAATGTGCAAAAATATGTATTCCCTCATTGACAGTTGAAGCAAAACTGTTGAGAGGTCTGTGTGGAACTCAGTTTCAATCTCCGTTAAATAGACCAACTTCTTCAGACCTCCTTCACTGACATACCAACTGTTAGATTTGGGGGTCTCCCGTTGGCCCAGGTAGGTACTTGTGACAAATAGGAACCCTTGCCTCTAGTCATGGTAAGGGGGTACCCTCTTATAATAACCCCTGCTCAGCCCCTTGGTAGCTTGGCACGAGCAGACAGGCTTATCTCAGAGGCAGTGTGTAAAGCATTTGTGATCACATACAGTAACCCAGTGACAACACTACAAATGGGCACCACACATGGTTTATGTAAACAATAAGTATTTTTTATATAGACTTAACACAAGACCATTAAACAACAGAAATCCACAATACTATACTTTAAAAATTCTAGTTTTAGCTTAGTTCAGTTCAGTTCTTAAGATGCAACACTTTGCGTCAATGTACCTTACGATGTGTTGCGCTTCCACAACAAGTAATGTTGCAGCGATGGAAATGCGGCAAAGTTCCAGTGCAAAGAAATAAAGACGTGAAGACCTTCCAGATGCGGCACGCTTCTCCGAGGATGCGAGGAGTCTCAGTACGATGCCCCAGCTGCATCAGCGACACCCTTGTTCAGCGATGCGACGGCAACAGCCTTGGCTGCGGCACTCTTCTCCGACGTTGCGAGAATCTTCCGCACAATGAGACAACTACAGCGCCAACATTCAAGATGCGACGGCAGCAGCTCTGACGGCCGCGCGCTTCTCCGGGGATGCAAGGCGCTTTTCTCGATGCAGTGCAATACGACAGCTACAGCACCGACATCCACGATCCGATGGCAGCAACAGGGACGGCGACATGCTCCTCCTTCGTTGCGAGACTCTTCTCCTGATGCGGTGCAATACGACCGCTACAGCAGCGACAACCTTCCTTGGAGTTGCAAGGGCAGCAGCAGCGACGGCGACATACGACAGCTACAGCGCCGACATTCACGATGCAACGGCAGCAACAGCGACTCGCTTCTTTCTCGTTGAGTCGCGCTTCCAGCTCCTTGCGACACACAGTCCCTCCGAAGACCCAAAGCAGCAGCAGGCACTTCCAAAGAACTCTATTTTTTATTTTTATTTTTTAAATATATTTTTATTGCAGATATGTTATTACACATGTATGCCATACGGCGACTTTGTAATCAGCGTTTGTGGTCCTTGGAACAGAAACATTTGAAGTACACAGCCATTTAGCCCACAACCCGGGGGTTGGGCGGCATTTTCCAAAGTCTTAACGCATGCGTACGCGTCACAATAATATAACCAGGTCTGGTTAACAGACGGAGGACTGCATCTGCTTTTCTTTTTTCCCCTCAAATTCCCAACAAACAAGCTAAAACTACCCCTGGAGCCATCACTAACAGTTCTACTTAGAATCCAAAGAACTCTATGGAGCTGGGGTTTGAAGTCTATTGTCCCTGAGACTTCAGCAGGAGGCAAGCTCTGTTCCAAGCCCTTGGAGATCCTTACAAGTTGAAAATAAAGTACACCAAGTTCCTTTCTCCTTCCTTTGGCAGCCATGCAACCACTGCAGGCCAATCCCCCAAGCAGCACTTCTGCTTAGGGATCGTTTCTCCTCAGTTTCCTCTCCTCAGTAAAGGTTTCTTCTTGTTTGTCCAAAAGTGATCTAATTTCTTGGGATCAGGGTCCCAATATTTATACCCCAAAGTCATTTGTCCTCTGAGGGCAGAGGGGCCTTTGCCCAGTCCAAACCAGTTCTGGCGCACTCTGTTTACATGACTCCTTCTTTCCTTTCACAGTGCTGGGCAGAAACATCAGATGCCCCACAGGAGGTGGAGCCAGCATTGTGGAGGGAAGGCACAGCCCTGGAGCACTCTGTTGACATAACTCCTTCTCTCCTATCACAGTGCAGGGCAGAGACATCAGACGCACCACAGGGGGTGGAGCCAGCACTGTGGGGGGCAGGCACAGTCCTATTCAGGTCCCAGGTTCAACTCCTTCCTCCCATCTAGATGCAGATCTCTCTAGTCACCACTGGACTGACTCATTCTGTCTTTTGGAATCCCCCAGCCCTGTCCCTCAAACTCCAGACAAGGAATACACAACCTAGCAAAGGCAGGCTTTCGATAGTTAGACAAGAAAATACCTACTTTCTAAAAGTGGTATTTTCAAACACAAAATGTTAAAACCAACTTCACTAAAAGATGTATTTTATCATTCTGAGTTCAGGCATACTAAACTCGAATTTCTACCATGTTCTCTGAGTCAGTTAGGATGATAAGATGTAATAATCTAACTGCCCAGTCTGGCCTATGGAGAACAGGTAGCCTTGCAATAGTGAAAAACGAAAATGGCTGTAATTCACTATTAGGACATGCCACACACACCAGGGCTTGTCCTACCTTATACTAACAATGCACCGTGCCCTTGGGCCTACCATAGGGGTGTCTGATATGAAGAAAAGGTTTAGGGTCTGGCAAGTGGGTGCACTTGCCCAGTCAGCATGACAGAACCAGACTTCACACCGGCTCTGCAATGGCAGACCTTAGACACATTTTACAAGGCTGCTTCTATGGGTCGCACAACCAGTGCTGCAAGCCCACCAGCGAAAACACTACTGGGTATGGGCTCCCAACAGTAAGGCCAAGCCACCGACCTAATAATAAACAGAACAATTGCCAATACTGTTGTCCTAAATTCCTCTTAATCATCATAGCACGTTGGATTTAAACCAAACCTGGGTTCCAAGACTAGTGGTTCAGTCTGAGTAAATCATTTTTTATTTTATTCACTTGAAGTACATTTTTCAGTTATTTTATAACATTTGTACACATTTTATATCCCTACGAACAAAAAACCATATATACAATGAATAATAAATAGAACTGTACACATTCCAAAACATTCATTACCCCCAATCTATCAACACATTCCACATTCACCAATCACTCTCACACTCAAAGAAGAAATTGTCTATTTACATTAAACATTCAAAAAGATAGAAGTTTTTCATATGTAGAACACCATGAACAACACTTTTTTTCAATAATGATGTTTTAGACCAAAAATGCAGATATTCTGAAGTCTTTATGGCGAATAAACTAACGGTCTACGCGTTTCGCACTCCAAGTATGTGGGGAGTTCTCATCAGGACCTCATAGCTCCTACTGAAGTGGAGGCTCAAAAAAACAGTCCGACGTGGGACAATTTGCCCCAGGTCGTGTGGGAGAAAGAAGTTTAGTCGCTTTCTGTTTGATATCGTAGGTGGACACTCACAGTTTATCCTTCCTGGAGTGATTTCTGTGGCCAATCGCCATTCAACTATCCGACGCTGGCGTAACAGGATACCCTTGAGACGCTGGTCGCGGCGTGTTTGCAGATTCACGGAGTGCGCTGTGCATGAATCAGCTGAGGGCTAGGGCAATGAGGTAGTGGGGCACAGGAACCTGTTTACAACCCCCTCCCTGCTCCTCACTAGGAGGCTTGGACTGCTCAAGCCAAACTACTACTTGGAGTCAAATGCTGAAGAGAGGTGCTTGGCCCAGCTGCTCAGACTCCGTAGTAGGTTTGGTACTGTGACATTAAGAGGAAAGGGTCTCAACCCCCACATTGGGCCCAGTAGCTCCTGCTTGATCTGTGGCCCTCTGAAAGAGGTTCTGACACTTGTGAAAATTGAACACAAGCTAAATTGCATTTGCTCATTGTATACAAATTAGCAAGTATTCGCAATATACAAGATTCTGAGTTTGACACTACAGAATGGAGAATAACGCACGAATAGTTATTATTATTTTCCATTCGAGGTGTGAAAATGGTATATGTGTTTCTTGGTCGTATGATTTACAGCAATTGTGAAAGCAAACACAGACTTATAACCCCTTCGGATTTAGTTGGTAGATACTGCTTTTTAGCATTTACTATTTTCTTCCAATTTAGATTATGTTCCTACAGCTTTATTGCAGTGCCTAATCAAGGCATTTCTATTTTTCAACATTGTGGAGCTTAACTGCTGTGCAGTTTGCTGTCTAACAAAAATATAAGTAGACCTTGATTGAGTGTCTGCCAGGAGCCAATGGTGGCCTCTGGGGTGGAGCTGCTAAGCACAGACTTTACTCTGCCCTAGACAAGAGCAGTTGGCCATGGACTCAGTGCCTCTAGTGGTCATGAAGGGCTTTTCTGGCTCAGCGCACATAGGAGCTCCTGTCTAATGCGTCTGCTGGGCTAAAGTGAATTAATTTAGTCTGCTATTACTTTGAGTTAGTGGCCTATTTTCAGGTTGTGCAGTTCGGAAGCAATGAGCAAGGTTTCCCTCGTTCTGTGGCTGAGCTGTTAGTACTGTCTGAAAATAAAGCACTACCATGAAGAAATATCGGGTTAAATGAATTCTGTTTACAAACTGCAGGCTGATAAAACAGACGTCGGTGCTGCGCCGCGAAACTCCATTTTGATACGGCCTAGAAATGAAACATACCCCACGCGGTCCTGTTTTACCGGCAAGGCTTCTTTCTAACAGGGCAGTGGTGTAGTGATGAGTGTCGGCGATGGCGAGAGCATGTCATTTATTGGAGGTTAAGTCAGAGTACGACTTCCGGTTTCTTCGATCTGTCTGGCAGCACATTAGAACTTTCCTTATTTCCGACTGTGCTGCCAACCTACTCTAGAAGATGATAAACTGACTTGCGCACGATAAGACGACATATTAAAATATAATGCATGACTTTTCATCACCATTGAATCCCCTAGAACAGCTTAAAACTCTACATCTCTATAAGAAGGGACCCAGCACTTTTTGATCTTCGTGCCTTGAGGTGAAAAAGCTGAATAATGTTGTTAATCTTCAAGAAAGGTTTATTGTTGTGTAGGATCGATGTTATGCCACCCTTACCATATTGTATCAGGTATAATACTTTCTCCCATGAATTAAATGGCACGTTTAATAAATCTTCTGTCCTAGAATCACTTTCTTCCCATATATGCGTTTGTTCGTATGCTCTCCTTCCATGCCCCTCTTCAGTTCTCATGTATCGACCAATAGGTGTGATATTCGCTCCCAGAATTCCTCTCTTTCCCTTGTATTATTTAGAAGACGTGATATTCAGTTTCAGAAATGCCGTCCCAAGATTGGCCACAATGAAACTTTCTTCCGCAGTGTGTAAGCTGTCTTCCATAGTGAATTTCTTTACGCATATTGCATACAGGTAATGAAATCAACTCCAGCAATGGTCATCTCCCGATCTCATCTTGCTGTGTATGCCCACACAGAGGCGCAACTAGAGCCAAATTTCGAGCGGGGCTAAGAACAAATTTCGGGGGGGGGGGCTGAACCTTTAATCAGTAGGCAGAGTGGAGCTGCAGGGCCTCCAACAAGGGGTGAAACAACAGCAAGGCCTAATTAACATTCAAATGGTCTTTTAAAGACCTGTGAAACGTTCGGGTGTGGCTGTGTGTGTGCCCGGGATCTGTCTCATACCCTGCCACACACGAGGGGGGGGGGGGGGGGGGGTGCTGAAGTCCGGTGAGTCCAATGGGTGTTGGGCGCCTGTGCCCACACAAATCATGCATCACTGAAATTCTTGCAGTTGTCTGTGTGTGTGACCTTTATTCCATAACACTTCTTATTGGCTTTGTCCGTGTTTTTTTAAGCTATGTTGCACAGCAGCGTTGTCTCTAGAATTGTTTACTTTTGATCGCGCAAACGCATTGCCCTTTTCCATGGCTCTCAGAATACTGTTGCATGCTCAGGATGGCAACAGTGACATTTTATCCTTGTGGTTCTGCTGTAGCCCTCTGAAAAAAGCATTGTCAATGCCAATCGCTCTGGCTTTGGCCGCCAGCAGTTCTTGTTTTGTTTTCTCATGATTTTTGCAAATCTCTACTGTGCTGAAGCTTTATCAATCTAAAGAATAACGTTGGCTAAAGGGGAAAAATGTTTTTTGTCTAAAAAAACACACATTATCATAGTACTCCCAGGCACTGAAGGGGACTACTTTGAGTTATGGTATACTGCCTTCGTGATAGGGCATCATGCCATAATCCTTAGTGAAGTCACACAATGGCTGATACATTGACCCTTGATGCCTGCTGGATTGGGTGGAATTAAAGTGTGAATGACACAACCACAGGTGGGTGTATAATGTGTGGCTGAGACTTCATAAAAACAAGCATTGGCATAGCCAATAGGTCTTGCCTTTGGGACCTTATAAGTGTTTAGCCATGCAGCAGTTGATGTTGTTGCACCAAGGATATTGTGCTGAATAACTAAACACTTATAAGGTCCCACAGGCGAGACCTATTGGCTATGCCATCGCTTGTTTTACATTGTATTCTGTTATTTTTAGTGCAACTGAAATCGTCAGTCTGTATATTTTACACATCCTCTCTTTCCTCTACATTATGATATGGACACCTTTATTTGACCCACTCTCACTGTCTTCATTGTATTGTATTGTATTGTAATTGCATTTATATATCAGCCTCAGCAACACAATGTACTATTGTGCCCCAAAATAAGCACTTATCCACAAGCTTAATACCTGGACCAACACACGCGCCTATGCTTTCTATACCATTGACAACGCCAACAGCTCAGCCATTTCCGAGACCTATTGGCAGACCTTATAAGTGTTTAGCCATGCAGCACATTATCGTGGATGCTGACCTACTAGGGATTGAAGGGCTATACAAATGTTATGTTGCAAAGTATTTAAAAAGTCGGAAAAATGTGGTTAAATATTACATTTTTCCAGCTCACATTTCCAAAACTAGGATGTAACAAAAATAAACTTGAAACCCTTGTGGAAAGATAATGGCAAACAAGCACTCGGTGCGGCTGTGTGTGTGCCCAGAAAGCAGTCTCAGACCGGGCTGCCACACACGAAGGGGGGGCCTGAAGCCCTTTGGGCCTGGTGAGAGTGGTGGCTGGAGAGGAACTGGCTCGACCAGGAGAGGGGACGGAGTTGCAGTGAATATTGGGGAAAAGAGGGAAGGAGTGCTGCTGTGCTCGAAGAAAGGTGGTTCTAAGCTGATTGTGTATCCATTCCTTCCCACTCTGCTTTGCCAGTGACTACAGTTACCAGGAGGTGCCGAGAATACTGCAGTCAGCTAAGGATGCATGAATAAAATCATAAATCAAAATAAATATAAATCCTTTTTGCTTGCTATTTGAATACAAGATAGAACCTACATGACCCAACGAAAGTGGAGAATGTTGATTGTCTTCTAAAAATGTTTCAAAACACCAGCTGCCCAGGCTAAACCGAAAATAGTGTTTTCTTTAAAAACGTGGTAGAGCAGGACTGTAACAACTGGACACAGCCTCTGAAAACATTTTTTGCCAAGTCAGTCATTAATCCTGTTAACGTCTGCTGTGATATTTGATTTCTGGGAAGTAAGCTGGGTACCATTAAATTGGGTAACAGTAACATTTATTCTTTGCAGCGCTTTGAAGGAATAGGTGTGTGTAAATAAAAGCTTTATAAAAACAATGGTAAATTATTAAAATTACCATAATGATCAGAGTTTGCTTTACTTTAGTCAACAGTTTTTTCAGAGTGAATTAAAAATGTTGCCTGTCTTGGAATCTTGAAACCTGGATTTTGGCTGCTCAACTCGCGAGCTCTGTGAACAACATTAGCAGATCTGCCTTTGAGCCATACTTCTGACTCTTTGTCACACTGTTTCAAAACTCCAAACAATTTATTCTTTTAAATTGCTCCTACTTTCCTCTTTTGTTATTATCTGGGAATCGCCTTTGTTTGCCTGAGTGCAGTATAAAAGCTGCTCATTCTCTCATGCGTTAGGGATTCGGAGCCTGTGATCTCTCACAGGCCACTGTGGGAATACGGGCTTTTGTTATAGCTGCCATCTAATCCGATGACATGAGCGCGCAGCCAGTTGTCGCAGTTTCCAACCAAGAATCCTTCACATGTTGGCGCCTCTAGGCTTACTTATGAGAAATAAAGTGAAACTACAAGACCCAGAATGCTTAGTGCTAGTAGCAGAACACAGAGGACTGGTTGAAGGTCAGTTTTATGAAGTGAGATTTCACTGCTATGTTTTGCTGGCAGTTTACTGTCCCTGCGGGATAGTAAGATTGTCACGCCCATTGGTCAGCCACATGCTGGCACACCGGACCGAGTGTAACCTCTACTTACGTTTGAGTTGAAACACAGCGCATGCGTCATGAGTCACCCTTGTCTCTCCCAGTTCTAAAATGTTCCTTACCCTTTCTTTTGCCCTGCCGAGCTGTCAGAGGCACTCGCCAGTCTATTAATATTACCATGTATCTGTGCACTCCGGCACTGACTGATCAAGCGTAACAACTTTCAACGCAATACTGACCAGAAACATTTGGTAAATTTTGGAAAAAAGTTGTCTGGAGCTATTTTTGAAGCAGCAGCAGGGGAGTCACTGCCAGCTGATGCCCTCCCGATGCACAACACACATCGCTCTGACGTATGACCCACATCACCCAATGCTTTGCCGGCAGTGTCACAGAAACAGTACGAACCTAACCAGGTTGCTTTTCCCGTCTGATGAAATTAGGCAGCTCCTTTCGTGGGGTGACCGCAGTCTGTAGCATTTGTCACAGCAGTACAGAATGTTGCAGACTGGTGCAAGCCTGCGGTAGCTTTCCAAGGAGGAAAGAGGAGGGGAAAGAGAGTAGGTGGGGTTGGTGGGGATTAGATGCGGAAAAAGGTCTTCAGAGCCTTCTGCAACAGCTGGCTTATTTTCTCCTTCCTTTCTGCTACATGCCAGAGCTACAGTTCACTGCATTTCCACAGACCCCCCCACCCCCGGGAAAAAAAAAGTAAGCTTGAGGGGCACTATACCTAAAACCAATTTAAATGTGGTGAGCTGCATCAGTACATTTGATGAACTGGAGTTTTTCACTGCCCTCTTCACAAAGAGTAAAACAAAATATATAGACTAAAAACAATATGTCTGCCTCCCCAGGGTCAAGTATTGATCCCTCTCCTGTGTCGGAATGCCCAATTGTAACAATCAACAAGCACAAATTGTGCAGCCTCCACATGCACAAATGAGGAGTGCTTGGAGCTTAACTTGGGGGTGAGTATACTGGTAAGTGCAGGGGCGTGGCAACAATGGGACGGCTGGCCGATTTGGTCACCATCTTGGAAAGGAGAATCATTTTACTTTGAGCAATCGGGAAAGTCCTGACTCCAAATTAGATAAACAAGACATAAAGCAGGCCTGCAGCTCGTGGGCATTAGGGGTAATTGCATGGATACATCAAAGGGTGCACCGGAGGTCTGAGGGACATCGCAGGCCGCAGGAGGGGCGTTTTCACCTACAGAGGTGGCAAGTTTTCGGCTTAGTGGAACCCTGCAAAGTTACGGCCTCAACTGCTGTTTGCGATTAAAGTTGATGGGAGAACGACTATCCCGCAATCTCTCCCTGCTGCTGACGCAGAGCCTTTGTTCGCATTCAGATTTCTCAAAACATTGCCACGGTCTGGCCAGGGTCCAACACAACGATGTTGTATAGGAGAGCATGTCTGGGAATTAATTGCTCTCACACTTAAAACACATACAAGGCGAAAAACACACGGAAGAGCACCCTGCAACAACCGTCTGATGAGACCCAGATAATCGCTTCCCTTTCGGTGCCCCAGCCTCCCCCCTCCCGCTCCCTGACACGCAGAGTTTTATCAGCAGTGACTGAGAGCGTGCAGGCTTTGATTAGCAAGCAGCACTCAGAGAAATAAAGGCCCGCAGCGAGCCGGAGCGTGCCGCCCACCCCTCAACCCTGCTTCCAAACACACACGTGCATAATGTGCCCTTGAAGCAGTGCTGGGACTGAGATGACCTGAGCCCTTCTGTTATAGGCCCATATGTAAACAGTGTGCCCTTCTGATTTACTTCGTAGATTTCAGTTATAGCATCCTCAAGGCGCTGTGCACGGAACCAAGAACCCCTGATTGAACAAGCACACTGCCGGCAGCAGGGGGAGGCGCGCCCGCGGCAGCGATGTAAAATGAGCACAGAGTGACTTAAATGACCGGTTTATTTTGCCACGCGCAGTAAGTGCTCGTTCAAAGATTTGACTGGCGCTTAATCACTCAGCTAAAGCCACACAACTTACCCAGTGAATAATCCGACTAGTCTATAAGGTGAGAGTTGTATACTTTATTGAGTGCTGCCTTCATTATTTACAGCAGCAGGGGGGAGGGATTCACTTGCGGGAGCGATAATTGCGACCAGATGGGCCGCACGCTCCCGTGAGTGAATATCCTGACGTGCCCGCGTTGCCATTGAAACCAATGGAACGCGTGCACGTGCTAGGCTGAAAAGCCTAAGCGCTCGGAAAAGGCCATTTTCCTTTGCAGCGCACGCGCTGCGAAGGCTCGACCTAATAACTATGTCATACACATAATTTTAGTTAAGTCTGAAGGTCTTGGCCAACATAGACCCAAAAAAGCCTTTTCTGATATCATTGACTGCCAGCCTTTTGCCTTTGAGAAGAAAGAAAGAAAGAAACAAACAAACAAACAAAGAAACAAACAAACAAACAAACAAATAAACAAACAAATAAGGAATGAGAACAAAGGGAAGAAGAAGACATAGAGAAGGAAAGAATGAAAATGAAGGAAAAAAGAAAAAAGGAAGTGAAGAAAGAGAGGAGGAAAAAGGAAGTTAATGAAAAAGGAAGGAACAAAAAAGCATTGAACAAAAAAGAAGGAAGGACAGAAGGGAAGAAAGAAAGTAAGAAAGAAAGAAAGAAAGAAAGAAAAAGAAAGAAAGAAAGAAAGAAAAAAAGCAAGAAAGAAAGAAAGCTAGAAAGAAAGAGAAAGAAAGGAAGTAGTATATTAAAATGTTCTCACTTAACACAGACCTAAAAACGCCAATTGTTATGCTTTCAACTGTTAGGCTCTTGTCCTTGAGAAAGAAGGAAACAAAGTATGAAATAAGGAAAGAAATAAAGATGGAAGGAAAGAAAAAAAGTAATAAGCAATGGAACAAAAAGAAAGATGGAAAGAAGGGAAAAGAAAGCAAAGAAAGAAAGATAGAAAGTAGGAAGGAAAGAGAAAGAAAGAAAGACAACATGAAGGTAAAATTTAAAGAGGAAGGATAAAAGAAGGAAAGAAAAAAGAAAGAACGAAAGAAGGAAGAAAAAAGAAAGATTAAGGAAAAGATAGAAGGGAAGAAAGGCATAAAAAAGGCAAGAAACAAAGAACAAAGGCAAGAGAAAAGCAAGGAAAGAAAGAAGGAAAGCTGAAAGGCATACATGAAAAAAGAAAGAAGGAAGGAAAGAAAAAAGAAAGGAGGAAGGTATGACGGAAGACAAGATAGTCATAAAGAAGGCAAGAATGCCAAAAAGAAGGGGAGATAGAAAGAAAAAAGGCAAGAAAAAAACCAAAGCAAGAAAGACAGAATGAAGGGAAAAAAGGAAGAACTAAGGAAAGAATACAAAGAAGGAAAGAACAAAGGAAAAAGAAGTTATGAAAGAAAGATAGAAGGTAAGAAGAAAGACATTAAACAAGAAAGAAGGCAGAAGGTAGAAAGGAAAGAAGAAAAAGAAGAAAAGTCAGAGAGGAAAAAGAAGGAAACAATTCTAGAAAGTCAAAGAAAAGGCAAGAAAGAATGCAAGAGAGACAAAAAGAAGGCAAAAAAGGGAGAAAGAAGCCAAGAAGTCAAGAAAGAAAGACTTGAAGACAAAGAAACAAACAAAGAAAGAAAGAGAAAGAAAGAAAGCATAACGAAGGAAAGAGCAAACAAGAAAAAAGGAAAGCAAGAAGAACGAAGGGAAGAAAAAAGGAGCGCAAGAAAGGAGCAGCAAAGGTAGAAAGGAAGGAAGGAGGAAAGAAAGAACATAAGAAGGAAAACATTTTATAACAAAAGAAAGAAGGCAAAGGAGAAAGAAAGCAGGAAAAAGAGAATGAAGCAAGAAAAGAAAGAAAAAAGTGTTACAATTGCTGCAAATGAAACATAATATAGGCCGATTTTGTTACGGCAAAGGTTTTTTAAAGACCCATTGGTGAAAGTGAATCCAAAATAAATGTGTTCTGCTTTGTGTAATGCGTGCATATAAAAAAATGCATAGCTCAATAAACAACAGTTTCAAATGGACACTGTAGTATCTTGCGAGTTAGCAAAGACAAAACATTTTGAATCCTGATGGATTCTGTAGAGCTGTGAAGTAAGTGTTAGAGTGAAAATCAATGAATGCTTATTTAGAATGTTAGAGTTTGTAGGTACATTAGGAATAATAAAGACATGTAATACTAAGCTCCGTGTGTTGCATTGTCAGTGGTACTCAGGCTGGGGAAGACGCTACAAATGTCGACGGTGCTCTCCCAGAGAATGTGCCATGGTCCAAGAAAACTGCTCATGGGTGCCACATGTGGCATCATAGAAGTACAGAATCAACGCTGAATGCATGTGGAGTTAAAAAGCACAGCTCGAGCCACTGTGAAGCAGTTGAAGACAACAAAATCATTGCAGAAAATCTACACGTCATTGGTCAAGAACCTGTTGATCAGGCCATACATAACTGCACCGCAAGATAAATCATATGTTTTGGAGCATTATTGTCAAAGGTGTATACGTACTGATACAGAAAAGAAGTGCTAAAAACTTCAGTAGTCAAATACAGATAAAATGCATAAAGCACTTGCTGATGAAACAATTGACAAGAAATCATGCTGTCATTGCACTTACCAGAGACTCGATGAGTGGAGCTCTATGACCTCGGCACAGAGCGAGGACACCCAAGAAGAAAAACTAGGGTTGTGCTGACTGTGCTGTCCATACCTGAAGTGGCACACCAAAAAGCTGCCTGGTGGCCGCTCAGAAGAACTTCAGGGGTCTCCAGACAGTGAAGGGCTCTGATGGAAATCAAGAAGGAGGCCACTGTACCATGGACTGTCCAGGACGATTCGGAAGCTGATTCAATGCAGGACCTCAGAGATGGTGCAGATGAAGCAGGTCCTTGTGGACAGCGGACAATCTCTGAAAGAGCTCCACTGTGAATGGCAGCCACTCCCATAAATAGTTAGACTGCTGCCGCCTTCCTGAAACCACCACCACCTTTTGAAACCACTAAAAAGCTAAATATTGGCATAAGATGGATTGTGTGGATAGAGACATTTGATGATTCCTTGATGCACTTGTAGAGCCTGATAACAAAAGATTATCAAATACATAAAAAGTCTGGTTGGTGATGGTGTAAAGGAAGTCATAAGGAACGTGCTGTGAACTGATGAAGAAATAACATACTGTCAGATTAGGAAAACTTTGAATCTCAAGTTAAATCCAATACCCAATGTAGATTACAAAATATACATTTTCATTTAAGAATACAGTAAAGTAGGTCTTGTAGGCAGCACATGCATGCTGTCTAAGCTCATTCTAAAAACACTGGAACTGAAGGGAACTATCAACCATGTGGACGATGTGCTCATTATGACAGAGCAAAATGTAATCACTCAAAGTGAAGTTAGCCACTGCCTTAAGTAGGCTGACCCATTACCCCATGCTATAGTGGGAGCAGCAAAATGTGAATGACAAAACGACAAACTAACACATGAAGAGAGCGGGCTGAAAGCCCTTTTAATTAAATTATACATATCCTTTTAGAAAAATCTAATGGCAGAGCCAAAAAGAGACCCAATGATTTAGTGTTTCATCTGTCACATTTTGAAAAGTATTTTGTTGTATTCCATTGAAGAAAAGGTTACTGTTTTCAACTGGTGTTGGGGCCTGTGAATCGCATCCATGCACGTCCTATTTATCATCATGGGACTGCTCAAATTGGAAAGAGTTTATCAAGATGATGGTCACCCAGTAATTATAGACGTGTTGAATGACTAGCCTTATGCATAAGAGAACATTGTAATTTGCGGAATGTGGTCCCTGCACAGTCTCCAGCATTATCAAGCGTTATTAACTGTGAAAGACATGCAGGATTTTTTTTCCCTTTACGAAAATGATGCGATATCTGACTCCGGGCAGCAGATTTCACTTCTTCGCAGGCTTTACACTTCCTGCATGCTCCTTATTTGGAAATCTGTATGTGCATATTTTTTTCACCAAGATGAACTTATACATTCACTAGTCTGCGTTAAATGTACAATCTCTTTTTTGTCTTGAGCTCATGGTATTATCAAGGGCTAATGTGACCTGCCCCACAAGCCAGCACCTTGTTTGCTGGAACCTGGTGGCTCATAACTTAAATGGGACAAGAAAAACTGCTTGCCCCAGAATACTTTTAAAAAAATATATATTTTTTTATTGAAGTTTTTTAACTATTTGCCCCCTAAACCAAGGGCAAGAAGCACAGCATAGCATACAACCAAATTTGTTTTGTACATACAAAAGTATATATTAAATACATCTAGCAAAAAAAAAAATTAAATAGATACAGCATAGATACAACAGCATAACTCAACAGTTAGTGACATAATTATTCAATACATCTCTATATACAATCCTGTTGTCCTAAGTCTCATTCTTCCATATAGTTATTGGTTCCCATATTTCTAATCCCAGTTTCCTCCCTTTCTTTCCCTTTCTAGCGTAAATTGCTTTTTCCAAATGATATACATTCAGAATCCTGACTAACCATTGTTGATATGTCGGTGAAAATATAGTATACTTTCTAGCTGACCTCCACAGAGACCTCACAGCCACAGTAAGATACGATCGCAAGGGGAATTGCACGGGTAAGATAGGTATAGTTAACGGGGTTAGGCAAGGTTGCATTTTAGCTCCTTTATTATTTACCTTGTATATTAATGAGTTAGCCAGTGTCCTGGGAGCAGTCTGTAAGGACATTTAAAAAGCAGGCAAGTTTTCCCTCCCCGCATTATTATATGCGGATGATGCCGCAATTATAGCGGGCACCCCAGTAGGCCTACAAAGTCTCTTAAATTCTTTTTACGAGTTCATGTCCTCTTTGGCTCATAGTGTCAACTATACCAAATCTCACGTCATGGCCGTGGGCTCTAAGGGCAGGCACAGGAAGTTGATGACACTCCACTGTAATGGGAATAGGTTATCAAGGGTAGCCAAATTCCCATAACTTGGGGTGGTTTTCGATGAAAGTTCCACCTGGCTTCCTCAACTGTCCGAGAAAAGAAATGCATTTGTCCGGTCCATCTCTGCTGTCCTGGGTTTTTCCCATAAACTGGGGGTAAAACCGCTACAGGCAGTATTACAGGTGTACGGTGCAAAATGTGTCTCCATAGCAATGTATGGCGCAGATTTGTGGGGTTTTAAGAACGTTAAGCTGTTACAGGTGGCTGAGGACAAATTCTTAAAGTCCATTTTATCAGTACCACAATCAGCCCCAGGTTTTATAGTTCACCAGGAATGTGGGTTGGAATATTTAGAGGATCGAATTGCCATCGCACCCCTTTTAAAGTGGATTATGGTCTGGCTGAACCCTGAAGTGGATGTGAACCACGAGATCCTGAAGGACTGTCTTAGTTTAGAGCACTGGGAATCTATCCCGTGGCTCAATTATGTTAAAAAGGTTGCAGTCTCACTAGGGCGCCCAGAAATATTCCAGGAGCCGTCTAAACTGGTTAAAGCTGACATAAAATGGGTCAAGTCTGCTTTTAAGCTTCACAGAGGGATGGACAGAGAGGGCTCCGAGTTGATTAAGCCCACCGTGAGAGCCCATCAGCTAGTCGTAACAACAGACAATGACCTGGAATTATATCTGAAGGTTGTTAACAATGCCAACCACAGATATTTATTAACCAAGTTTAGACTTAATAAATTTCATTTACTCCTCTCTGGGCGCCCTTGTTGGACCAAGGTATCAGACCTGAAACTATGCACCTGTGACGGTTTTTCTATAATGGATACTGCCCACTTCATGTTCTTTTGTGGCTATTTTATTGAGATACGGAAAAAATGTATTGTACCACTACTCAAGGATAAGGGTTTTAAACAAGTGAAACCAGCCCTACTATACCTTCAACTGCTGTCTAATGTGTGGGAAATTTTTAACGTTGCCACTTTTTTAAATATAGCCATGAGACTGAGGAAAAAAATCTTTTTGCCAGTTTGAGTTGATAGAATTCTGTGATCCTCTTTTATAGTCTGTTAAACAATGAATATTTTCTCTCATCTAGATGAACTGTGCATGTTTGTAAATTTAGATATGAACTTGATATCCAATTTTTTTTATTGTCTTTTAATTGCATATTCTCTCTTTTTGGATGCGTGTTTTTGTAGATAGCTAATTTTATTGCAATTTTAAATGCTTTTTCCCTTTGTGGTTCTCTGTATACTTTTGTGGTTTTTGTTATGAACCGAATAAAGTATTTTGACTGACTGACTGATATGTCGGTGGTATTGGATCAAGCCACGCAGAAGCAATACATAATCTTAATATCGCCATGGCCACAAAAATAAAGTAACATTCTTCCCCTTGAGTACCATCCGGATTTACACCCAACAATATTAAAGAGGGGGTTAAGTTAACTGATATTCTCAATGCCCTTTGCATAAAAGTCTCTATTTCATTCAATATTGTGGATAATTGTGGGCATGTTGCAAATATATGTATAATGTCTGCATGTAAACTTCCACATCTTGCACAATTAATGCCCGTTGCAGCTCCCCATTGTGCAATTTTTGTCGGAGTGTAATATAACCGAAATAGCGTCTTATAATGTTGCGCTTGTAATGCTGCAGAGCACAAAACATTCTGACCCAGCTCTAGTGACAAATTAAAACAGTCTGTTTCAGCCTCTAATTTAGTTGCCCACATTTCCCCCCCATTTCATTATATCGTCTTGTTTTGATTCTATTAATTCATAATAAAACCTTTTAGTACTGCAACTAGTTCCTTCCTGCACCAACTCCAATATATTATTTTTCTCGAATCCAGCAGTCCCCCCTCTTTTATTTATCAGAAAGCTTCTTACTTGAAGGTATTTAAAAAAGTGCCTTGTTTCTATCCCATATTTAGTCTGAATCTCTGAAAACTGCATCAGACCCTGATATCCCATCAAATCACCAATTTTAATAATTCCTTTTTTAACCCAAATCGTGAATACTGCATCAGAGAAAATATCATTAGGAAAGGTTGAGTTATTCTTCATTCTTGTGTATCTATTATATTTGCCCAGGCCATATCTCTTACTAAAGGCCTTCCAGATGTTATATGCTGCCATCAGGGTCTTAAAACAAGTCATCTTATAGTAGGCTGAGTCGAAATGTCTAAGGAGCACGTTATTGATGTCTCCACCCAACAGGAGGCCATATATTGCCAGGGTTCCTAATTCATCATCCCCCTCCATCTCTGCACCACCAATTAGCCCCACCATATATTGTAGGGCAGCAGCCCAATAGTAAAGTTTCAGATCAGGTACTGCCCACCCTCCTCGTTCTCTTGGGAGTGCCATAAAACGTAATTCTCTTCTGGTCTTTCCTTTAGACCATATAAACCTATTAATGATGACTTCTAGCTTTTTAAACCAGAAATTGTCAAACATCAATGGGATTGCCCTGAATATATACAAAAACTTTGGTAACACTAGCATCTTGATAATATTTGTTCTACCAACTATTGAGAGGTGAAGATTGTGTAATCTATCTAGATCCCTTCCAACCTTAGCTATGATAGGGGCTATATTCAATTCCGCTACCTTGTCCAGTTCTGAGGTAATTATAATGCCAAGATAAACGCCTGTTTGTACCACCCTATGATCCTGACATACTACATTATTATTCTTAATTATTTGCGTTTTATTGGTATTCAGGGAGTATCCTGAAACCCTTCCAAAACTTTCTGCCTCCAGTTCCACGTATCGAATAGCCTCAGTCGGTGATGGTGTAAGAACTGCCACATCATCGGCGTACGCAAGTATCTTGCACTCCCCCTATGCGTAATCAATGGAGCTATGTCTTCATTACTTTCCATCCTCCGAATCAAAGGATCCAAATACATAGCAAACAACAGAGGGGAGCACGGGCACCCCTGCCTTGTTCTCCTCTTAATTTGTATCTCCCTAGTTAGCCCTGAATTTACCCTGACAGCTGCTACTGGATTCCTATAAAGAATTTTTATAGCATTAACAAATCCCTCCCCAAATCCCACTCTTTTTAAAACACACCATAGATAGTCCCAGGAGACCCGATCAAAAGCCTTCTCGGCATCTAAAAACAACGCCGCCATCGGGCCCCCTGAGACTTCCATGGGGTCTAATAAAGTAATAAGCTTCTGGGTATGGTGGGTCGTTCCCCGCCCTGGTATGAATCCATGTTGATTGGTGGTAACTAATGGTGTTATTACATTTGCAAACCTTACTGCTAGGGCCTTTGAATAAACCTTTGTATCGGCGTTCATAAGTGTGATAGGTCTATAAGATCCGGGGTCTTTTGGTGGTTTCCCTTTCTTTAATATAACCACAATTTCTGCACCTGACCAAGAGCCTGGTACAGATACCCCTATCTGTACTTGTTGCACGGTTTTCACCATATCCTTTCCCAATACTTTTCAGAATAACTTAAAGAACTCTATCGGTATTTGATCCGGTCCTGCTGCCTTTCCAGAGGGGAGACTCATAAGAGCCGCTTCAATCTCCTGAGAATCAAATAGTGTATCTAATCTCTCTCGTTCTTCCTCTTCTAACATCACTTTTGTAATGTTCTCTAGATAAAGTGCAATTTCCCCCGGATCCTTTCCTTGCTCCTCTTCCTATAATTTCATATAAAACTGTCTAAAGACTTCTCTGATCTACTGCGTATCTGTTACCTCAGTCCCTGAACTATCTTTGATCACCCTTATCTCTCTTATCGCTGTTTTTTGCCTTGCTCGTACTGCTAATGTTCGTCCCACCCTTTCACTAGCTTCATAGCATTTCTCTCTATTTTCCACATATATTTTTGCCGCCTTGATTGCTATATCTTCCTCTGCCTCCATCCTTATCTTTGCTAATTTAATAAGTGGAGCCTCCAATGAATTGCCTGCTACTATACATTCATTTAACTCCTCCTCAGCTAAGAGCATTTGTGTTTTTAATACTTGGTTTCTCTGTTGCTCCGGCTTCCGTTTATTCACACTATAGCTGAGAGTCTCCCCCTTTACCCCCGCCTTAAAGCTATCCCATACAATACCCTCTGATGCGCTGCCTCTATTTATTGTCAAGTATTCCTCAATCCATTGCGTCATGTGTTGAATATATGTCTCGTCCTCCAAGAGGGCTCTTTCAAATGTCCACCTTGTACCCCCCCTAGTGCTCGACGTGGCAGTATAATTTAATATTAGTGGATTATGATCAGACAATAGGCGTGGCATCCTCTCAATCTGAGATTTAGATAAGCAGTTACTCGAGATCAGAACATAATCTAATCTTGCACTCACCCTATGCGGGGCGGAATAGTATGTAAATCCCTTCTCTTGCGGTTTTAAAGTATCCCATAGATCTATTAGGGCATTATTCCTAGTCATAGAGCAGATTGATCGGAAAACTCTTCTCTTCCTACCTTTATATAATGTATGAAATCCTGCCCCTAATCCTAATCCCCCTGCACCATTGATGTTAAAGTCACCTCCAAGTATGATGCAGGGTGCCCATGTAGCCAACTCAACATCTAGGAATTCAAAAATTTCAGGGTCATCTCCTGTGGAACCATAAATAGAACCTAGAGTTACCCATTCCCCCCCAACCATACATTCTACCAAAGCCCATCTCCCCAAGGAATCCTCTAATTTCTTCCTCGTAGTGATGTCCCTACGCCTTGCTAATATTGCCACCCCCCCTGTTTCTAGACCCTTGTCTCGAGAAAGCTAAGATTACGAAACCCAGTTGCTCCAAGAGATGTATTTCAGATGCCATAATATGTGTTTCTTGTAAAAGTAAAAAATCAACTTTCATATTTTTTAACAAAAGAAACACCTTCTGTCTCTTCTGCCTATCATTCAGGCCACATATATTCCATGTCATCATTCGTACAGCCATTAAAAAACGTCAAACACCTGTCCATTCCGTTTTAACCGTTTCGACTCAAATATTTCTTTCATCAGATACAATTGCTCATTGCTTATTTTCTTTTGCTTTCTTTGCATTTTTGTATAAAGCTTTTCCATGCTGTGCCCCTTACCCACAAAGAGTCCCCACCCCCTCCCCTGAGAGCCTCCCCCGACGATCCCACCCCCCCTACTGGCAAATAGGTCCATGAGACCTATATGTAGCGACTGTGACCCCCCAGGGGTGCCGCGCTCTCTCACTCATCTCCCTACCCCTACAACTCCCAAAGAACACATCACTCCCCCTTATTTTCTCATACCCCCACACCTCCCCCAATGCCCCCCTACACTGACCTTCTCCCTGTTCTTCTTGTGTTTTAGCCTCAGATTCTTAATTAATACAATCTCATAGGCTTCTTTTCATATTCTACTATTAAGTTTTCCGACTTCCATGAGAGATCAAAGCCACGTTACCATCCTGAGCTCTATTTTCTTTCAACCATACCAAATAGTCTTGGGCCTTGATCTCCGAGTAGAAAACTTTAAATTGTCCATTTTTGACTACCTTTAGCCTACTAGGGAACATCAAATATGCCTCACATCCTAGTTTTTTAAATGGAGTTATTAACTCCCTCATCCTCCATCTCCTCTCAACTGTTGTGTGACAGAAGTCAGGCCTAGCGAAGAATTCCACATCTTTGTATCTAAATTTAGCCTGAGGTTTTGCCTTTGCCATGATTTCTTCCCTTAATAGGTAATTTCCAACATATATGAGTATTGCTCTAGGTTTAGCAGACATACTGCCCTTGCTCTGTACAAATGGGAATCTGTGTGCGCGCTGTATTTCACTCTCCCAATTCCAGCCTATTATATCCGGCAATGCACCTCTGAGCAGTTCAATTACATATGCCCTCACGTCCTGACCCTCCTTCCCCTCTGCCACACCCAGTAATCGTATATTATTTCTTCGCTGCCTATTCTCGAAATCCTCGAGTTTCCACAAAACATCTGATGTAGTTTTTTCTTAATCCTGTTTAAAGTCTTGCCACTTATTAACTTCATCTTCCAAATTGCCGGTTCTTTCCTCTACTTCAGTGACTCTTCCCACTAATTCTGTGTATAGTTTATTAACCTTCCTGAGGAAACCTTGTATCTTCTTACTCTCCTGTCTCGCTCTACGGCTCTCCACTCTAGCCTCCACTTTGAATCTGTTTCAGCATTGAGTACATCGTTTCAAATCCAAGCGGATCCTGGCCTTGACCTGGAGTCTGCCTCTGTGGCATATCCTGCGCTGGTGCAGAACCCGCTGCCTCTTGGTACAGTTGTGATGTCGCAGAATAATCCCAATCCAGTCTTTTTACAACCTGTACTTGTAGAGGGCTTACGGCGTTTTTAGATCTATTCCGTCTCTTTCTCAGAAGGGTCTTTGATTTACGTCTGGAGGAGTGTTTATGAACTGTATCTTCCCTCAGGTCTGAACTATCCGAGTCTAATCCAGAAGGGAGTGATTCTGCTTCTATATCAGTATCAGTATCCTTTGAATCATTAGTTAACTCTGGGCTTGAACCTGCTTCACTCCCTCCCACAGCCCCTTCGTCCTCATCACCGCCCTCGTGAGTGAGTAGAAACAATCATCACTGGGTGAACCGGGGTTTAGGCCAGAGTGCAGAGTAACACCCATAGGGTTAGAATCCGAGTCTAGTACAATCTTATCACTCTGTGGCATTGTTGATGTGGGCACTATCTCCCCTCTTCCATCTTGCTCCTCTATACCCATGGTATTTTCTATACATATTATATCCTCAAAATTCGCTTGTGTTGTTACTCCTACTCCCTCCATACGCTCCATACGCTCTGATAACAGGTCCACATTAGGCAGGACCTCCCCTTCCGCCTGAGGTACCTGGAATGTCTGTTTTTGTATTATCTCCATGTTTGCCGATATCTGAATGGGAGCAGATGCGATATCTGAGCCCTGGATCTCGTTCCTCTCATTCCCCGGCAGAGTACATACTCTATCTGGCCATTCTGAATCATTCTGCACATCCTGGAGCGGGACCTGTCCTGACCTTTGCTCCGGCAGCTCCGGCTGCCCCGGCTGCTCTGTCTGCTGAGTCTGCAAGGTCTGTCCAGACCGATGCTTCGTCCCTAATCCCGCCCCCTGCATGCCCTGTGGACCCACAGTCATCGTACCTGTCTGCTCCGTAGCGTCATTGATTAATGTCCCGTTCACCTCCTGTAAACTCGCCGGGGGATGTAGCCCAGGGGTCATAAGCAGTGGGGTCTGGGTGATCACTTTACCCGCGGATTCAGCTGATTTGGCGTTCACCGTCACTTTGGCGTTCGAGCGTATTGCAGCTGCCGCAGGAGAGAATGCCTCCAACACCGTAGGCTGCCTTAGTCCTGCCTCTTCAAGCGTCTTTGTACCGGTATTATTTCTCCTATTTGCAATTATTTTTTCTTTTAGTTTCTCCTTTTTCTCCTTTTGGTTTGCCGCTGTACTGTTGCTGATTGCTTTAGTCGGCTCCGTATCCCGGTCCTCCATTCTCCGTAGGTTTGTTTTTGCTCGAAGGTTAGCTGCAGGGGGGTCAGGGTCACTACATACTGCTTTCTCCTTGTCCTCCTTTGTGTTTTTTTACTGTTTTGGAGCCATTATGCGCTTCCTCAAGCGATACCAATAGCAATGGCTCGCGTCGATGATTTTTCCAAAAACTCCACGAGTACGATTCAAGCCCCTCTTTATATTATCCTTTAAAGTCAGGACCGACCACAGTGTCTCAAGGGGGAGCCCAAACCGCTTACAGGCAAGCTCACCGTTGATATTTTCTTCTGATATCTAACTTCAAAAGTCATAGCATTGCTGTTCATGAGAGGTTTTCAAAGGGGAATCTTATCATCCTTTTACCATCCTAGAAGAGTGGCGTGGTCCGTTCAACGACGAGGCTGAAATGCCAGAAACCGGTCCCCGGTAGCTTGTATCCTTTCTGGTGAAGAATTGGCTTGGTAGTTTGGTCTGCCCTGTTCCCATGATGCACTGGGCCAGGGACAGACTAATTTGCATATAGCCAGGTTCTGAGCTGGGATGGGGCAGTGAGCTAAATAACGGTGATGGATCAAGCCCTGATCTTTGGACTGGGTAAGAGTGGTCTGCTTAATTCAGACACTCTGTTCATCACCACCCCCTTTTCTGAATCGTGGTCCGTTCAAGCCGCAGTCTCGGGAGTGAGGAGAGAGCACGTCTTCCCCCTACGGCCTGTCAGCGGCCATCTTGCCCTACGTTCCCCTTGCTTGCCCCAAAATACAAAGTGTTGTTGACAAAAAAAAGTGAGGGCTGGTAGGTGGCACACATGAAATATGGTCACTTTGATCAGATATGTTTTGAACCAAACAAAGTAGATTGCTCTTTCTTTAGAATTAGCAGGGACAGACCACGTTTTACATCTGGCTCAATGGACAGCATGATCGTTAGAGAACTCACAACATTTTTTATTCCAGCGTGGTTCTGTCTCAATATATTAGTGCTTGTTTTGTAGAGGTTTATAGTGATACCAGCCACTTGATTTGGGGAGATGGTATTCTGCTTGAGAGACTTGATACCTGATGTCCATTCTGATAAGGCAGTACCGCAGTTTGAGATATTGATGCAAAGAACTGCACATAACCTTGAGTTGACAAATTGGAATCCTCGTAGCCCTACTGAGCTGTCCGAGCTGAATTATTCTGCTTATAAATTGTCAGTAAGATGTTTGTCCAGTCGGAAGTATTAATTAAAAAATATAATGCAGTATGGTAACAGTCTTGATTTATTTACTTCAACTGAATATAGCACTGGCAAGCACCACATACACTTCTTGTGGTTTGTGTATTAGGGAATCTTTCTGTTCTGGTCATGATTGTGGTAATTCTGCCCTAAAATTCACTGTTTTGGGAGGTTGCAGTGCCTTGCAAAAACCTGAACATCTCATCCACTCTCGTCGTTTTGCATTAAGGTGCTTGAAGGACCGTGGTTATCTATGCAGGAAAAGAAAACTGCAAATAACAGCATGCAAAAAAAAGTCGCTGATATATCTTTCTCTGACAGAGAGCTATGCTGTTCAGCGGAGCATATAGATTTCACTGCCTCTGCAATTTTTTTGGGGCAACATTTTGTACTGGCATTCAGTATGAAGACCCACTGGAACAGACCATCAAATTCGACTAAACTTTTTGAACGTAGGTCTCAAAGGCATTAAACCTTCCAAACAACCAGGCCAATTTGTGGAAGAATACGACATCTTAGAAAGAAATAGTCTCCATTTCTGAAAAATAATCTTCCTTATGGTTCTTATCATCAACACAACAGTCTTATGCACTTCTTAAGCAACTGCTACTTGGTATTCCATGTCAGAGTGAGCCATGTTTCTCCCTTTGCATTCTGTGACTGGTAAGTTTGTTTTTCCGATCATGCATGCACTAGCAGAGTTACCAGAATTGCGAGAAATAAACAGGACTGAATGAGCTTCTCATGCCTGACGTGAGGCGACTTACACCGTGACAGGTGGGCTGGTGTCTTGGCCGTTCATTAGCACCAAGAAGCATCATTGGGATAAATGTGACAGTTACTAGTTCAGTTAGAACCTGATTAGAAATAATGGGTTCAACATAGCACGCAAATTACCAGGTTTTTGCGCTGGATTTAAACTGGGGTTCTTCAAATAAATCAAGGAACAGATTAGCAAAATGATTACAAATCATGCTGCTGAAAGAAGCATATCAATGATGGTTGCCATTTTTCGACTCTGGTACCTTGGAGAGTGTAACCTGTATGCAGTTTGTTATATTTCTGGTAATGGTGACTAATTTGTATCAACACATTTTCCCATAGACACAGAATGGGTAAAACCCTTTGATACATCTGGCCCTTCGTGCCATATGCATGAACACATTTTCCCATAGACACAGAATGGGCAAAACTCTTTGATACATCTGGTCCTTAGCCTTTAATCCTTCAGTGGTCAATATCATTAATTTAAACAAAAGGCTTGGCAAAGTTAGAGGTTTTTTCACATCTAAAACGTAACCTTTTTTTTGCTGTTTTGTAGTTTTCTGTAGATCTGTTTTCTTATAAATATACCACAAACGTGTGCCCAGTTCACACATTTATGTCCCACATATTTAAAAAAGTGGCCAGTTACCACTGTGCACTATCTTTGCCATGGCACATCACAAAAGTATGCTAGTTAATAAATATATATATATATGTTATAGTTAGGACCTATTTTCCATAGGAAATCCGCAACATTCTATTCGGAATAACTTTGGCGCTGGTTAATGAATCTTTGCAAAATTTTCAAAACAAATGGCAAGCTTTGTTCTGCTCCTTTCCTGAAAGTTTGGGGGTGATTCGTCAAGCGGGGACCAAGACAAAAGGGGGCTCCCAAAACGTGTTTTCCCCATGAATTCCCATAGGACCTTTAGCCACAGCTACAGCCCGAACTGCTGAACGGAATTACGCCAAATCTGGCAGAGATGTAGTCCTCAGTTCAGACTTGTGCCATTTTCTTAAATGGTGTCAATGTGTTCAGTAGTTCCTGAGAAAATGACAGTTAAAAGCATATATATATCTATGGACGCAGTGGATCCACGGACTGTGAGCGCACCGTGGCCGCACCATAAGCGCACCCTTCCGATCAAGCGCTGAATGCTAATTGGCTGTCAAGTGGTTGTCAACATTCAAAACCAGGAGCTGTTAGCAGCCATCTTCTGCATTGGTAGAAGCGAGGCTGATGAAGTAAGTGGAACAAGTGTGCAAAACGTAGAAAGGGGGCAGGGTAGAAATACTTTGACCCCCTAGACCTGCTTAGTAGGGTCCACATTTTTTTTTTTTAAAACGGCAACTGTGCGTACGGTGCGCGGACTCTGCCGCAAAAATCCCAGGGGCAAAATTATTTAATTTTATGGGGGGCCCAGAGGGGCCTCACAGGCCCGGGGAATGTCCCCCCCGCCTCCCCCCCGGGCTATAAAAAAAATGGTTGGGGGCTCCAAGGACCCCAAAGCCCCGGGGACCACCACCCCCCCAGGGCTTTATGTATTGTGGGAGGGGGCTGCGTGGCCCCCCTCCTGGAGCACTCGAGGGTCATGGGGACCGCCACCCCCCTTGGCCAGCTCCTGCAGTGTCCCGGGGTGCACACCCTCAGGACATTGCTGTTTGCTATGGGAGGGCGGGAGCTGAGGCAAACTTGGTTTGGATTTTGAAAGAGGAAGCAGGGAAACCTGCTCTCTGTTTCAAAATCCAAACCAGATTGCTTTTCCACATGGGGAGTTGTATGTTAGCAGATAATTGTGAATTCCCATAGAAGCCCATGTTCTGGTGTGAACATGGGCTTCTATGGGAATTCTCTACAGCATATTATCAAGCCCATTATCGCCGCTTTAGCTGCAATTTTCTGCCGCTAAAGCGGCAATAATTATAACGCTTTGCTTTATATTATGCCCCGCAGTTTGCTATAGGAGGGTGGGAGCCACGAGACTCCCGCCCTCTCATAGCAAACAGCAGTGTCCCAGGGGTAGGCAAGCCGGGACAGTGCAGGAGCCGGCCTTGGGGAGTGGCTGTCCCCAGAGCCCTTGAGGGCTGCAGGCGGGGGCCACGCATTCCCCCCTCCCACAATACAGAAAGCCCCGAGGGGTGGTGGTCCCAGGGGCTTGGGGGGGTCATTGAGGCCCCCCATCTCTAATTTTGCAGGGGGGCCTTGGAGCCCACCCATATCATTCATTTTTTAGCCCTAGTGGGTGACTCTCACTCTTGCATAGCAAACAGCAATGTTGAAAACATTTTCCGGTAAGATAACAAAGGATTTTGAAGTAAATTTTTGCCGTTTTTGTTCTAGTTTGCTGCCGTTTAGCGGCGGCAATTTTAACGCCGTCTTTGTAAATATGCCCCTAAGTTTTGCAATGTCGACAATCCCGTCTCCCATTTAAATAGGCAACAAATATTTATTGAAGTGCATTGTGAATCGTGAAGCAACACTGTCTAATTGTGATCGATAAAGAATTGAAAGAGTTGGGTAGTTCTTTTGCTCGTAATGTGCATAGGGTCAGATTTACAAGTTCATTGCGTTATTATTGCATCACTTTTAAGATGGGAAAAGTGACGCGTAAGTGGCGCAAGGGGCTTGTAAATCTGCTACACAGTGTTCTGTCTTACTTTGCTTTCTTTTCTGTCATGTAGAGGATCCTGGGTAAATATAACGGTTTCTGTACAGCCAGTACCTTTCAACCCTACCCCCAAACTGCTTACTGCCTGTTACCATAGTAACAGTTCATGGAACACTTCCGTGAGCACAGAGGTTACAAGTTCACCACACAATGTTGCTAATCGAAACAGTTACTGTACTGGAGTTGTAAAAGTTTTTCATAGGAACCGTTAGTCGTAGCTATAGACTTTGGTAAAGAGCTGTTAAAGAGTTAGCCTCAGTATTATACTTCTTGTTATAAATATAATTTCTATTTTTTAATGCATAATAAATATATGATTATCACAGTAATTAATAGTGAAATGTTATCAGAAAAAGAAGGCGGATATACTTTTTTAAAATTACTTTTTATTAAAACAGCAATAAATAACTAGAAACATAACTTTAATATAACAATATAATAAATAACTAGAAACATAACTTTAACATAACAATATAATAAACAAAATATGATATGGACTCCAATAGAAGTAGGCTAGGTAATCTGCAAAACAAAAATGAAAATACGTGTTTAAAATTAGATCGATGTGACTGAAGGAGGTCAAACATTACAAGTTAAGGTAATACTTGGCAATATTTTTAAATTTGCACGTCTGCAGTGTGCCTGATACATTCCACCTCTCTTATAGGTCCACGTTCAAGAGGTGTCTGTACGGAAGTGCCTACTGCGTCAGATTTACAGTATGGATGAACAGGTCTTTAAAATGATTCAGAGATGAGATAGAATTAGGTGAGAGATCAAGTCATTATGAAGGACAATATTCTTTTGGGCTTAGTTACAAGTTCCTTGCGCCAAGTTTGCGTTACTTTTCCCATGTTAAAAGTGATGTAAAAATGGTGGAAGGGGCTTGTAAATAAACCCCTTTATTTCTAACGCATTTGATCGGAGGCATTGTGTATCTAGGCCGCTCTGCTTACCTTCTGTAAACACTGTGGCCAACAGAGTTCACAACTTGAACTCAGCTTTGGTTGTACACTGCAGACTGTCTTACATTCAGCCTCGGCAGAGTATACAGCAGCGTCCATAACTTTAAAAGAGAAAGAGAAACGATGTGAGAGAGAGAGAGAAAAAGAGAGAAAGAACAACATTAAAACTGTGAGAGAGAGAAAGTTATAGATGCAGCAGTTAATACTAGAGAACATCTTCGTAGCTTACCTTTTTGCCTCCTTTGTGTGCTGGTTCATAGTGCACCCTCTAGGTTAGTGATCTGAAAGATAGTATATAGACTTATTAATAGCATCGTACATACAACTGAACAAGTATATTTTTACTTTATTTCTTTGTACATTCAGGATACTGTATTTCATCAACTTCCACTGTAAGGAGGTGTCTGTGCACTGTTTTTCTTCCAAAGTACTATATTTATTTATTTTATTTATTTAGTGTATTTTGATATAGCGCACAGCTACTCCAACGGGGTGTCCCGGCGCTCCTATGCGATCATATGCTGGACAAGATGGTGTTTAGAAAAAAGATGGTCAGCAGAACTATATCTCATGCACTCCCACTGCATAGCAGTGAGTTCTCAATACTGCGTACCCAGACTGTTCCACTCGTTGACTTCCAGAGTCCGGAAGTGAGTGCTTTTCCTGGCTCACTTAGGGGCAAATTTACAAGCTCCTTGCGGCACTTTTCCCATGTTAAAAGTGACACAAAAGTGGCGCAAGGGGCTTGTAAATCTGCCCCTCAGACTGTTGCAACCTATCTATTCTCACTGCCCAGAGGTAATTGTACATTCCTATACAGTCAAGCTGCTGCACCAGCCCACTCTCTCCGCCCACATGTGACTTGTCGTTGCTTCGGAAAGAAGCTTCTTTGCTCACCTTGTGCCATTGGCGTGATTCAAAGAGGGTGTCACACATGTCGAAGCAGCCTTCTCAGACATTGTTACGATGGCCACACATCATCGCAGAATGCACAAACGTTGGGCTTTGGAGGTGTTTGGGGAGGGGGACGCCAATTTGTGAAACACAACCTGTAAGATAAAAAATAAGTTAACATTATATGTACTTTTTTTATCAAAGGAGAGAGGAAGTGAGAGAGTGACTGAAAAGAATATTCACAGCTCGCCTTTCTGTCACCGGTGTGTTTTTCACCACGTGCCGGGACATAATGCACCCTGAAGCTCTACATCTAAAACATAGTAAAAGAAATATGTTATGATTGGTAATTGTTACTATCTTAATGTGGAGTAGAAATATATCGCCCTTTCACACACCTTCCCTCCAGCATTTAAAAACAACTATTTGTACAGTTCCAACTTGTTCTATAGGTTGAGAAATTACTATAGTAGTAATGTTTATATTCTGTTGTGAAAGCAAGTGATGCGAAGAGATATACGTGGTTTCGATCATCATGAGCTTCGGACATTTGACCGATTATAAAAACGTTCCTGGTATTGGAAAAAAATGTATAAATGCAATAAGATACGGTATATAGGACTGCGTACACCTAAATCGCTGTGTCACCTTTTTGTATCCAGTCTGCTTCACCCCATCTACTCCCTCCGGTGCGCACCCAGGCCTCATTGCTCACCTTTTTGTGGACAGGACGCCTTCCATATCATGCAGTCCCCCTGTGCCATCAAGAAGTCTGACATATGGTGCCGAGTCTTGATATCACTATGGGAACGGACTTACTTGTGCACTTATCTTCATCGCAGGTTCCTCACCCGCTCAGTCCTTGCGGTACCACTAACTCAGTGATCAAAGAGGCCACGCACTTAGTGGTGGGCCCTTGTACTCAGTGTTTCAGGCCTACATGAGGTGTCCGAACCACTAGGACGGGCCATCACAGTGCTTGTGATGGAAGCAACTCCAAAATGGCATAGAGCACGTGCGCCCTGTCTTTTTTATTGGTAGGGTCACGTGTGTAGTGACGCATGTGCTGGATGGGTGTGGTGTGGGTGTATACCAGCCATGAGGGAGTATGTGTGTGTGCCGTTTTGACAACTAGATCTGGAACTAAAAAAATCAGTAAAATGGAAATCTGGGCCATGAGGCTTTGTTGTGTTTATCTGGAAGCGTAATCGGAGTGGGCTGGTCTGATGTATGCCAGTGCTGCGCGAGGCTGTGAACAATGACTCCGGAGCTATGGGTGTGGTTCCGTCGTGAGCTATATGAGAAATCAAGTGATTCGGGTGTCCGTCTTGTAGTGCTGACATCACCCGGGTCTTAAAAGCAAATTTGACATTATATCTGTAAAGCTCCACAACATGGCTAACATGGAAGGTACAGGGTATCACTGACTCTATATTCATTCATAGTTGCATACTTAAAAGATAGTGAACATGACCCATTTCTGTGATTGTGGTAGCTGTAGTAATACAGGGCTGTTAAAGGTTTAAGTTGCAGTTTTTGACACATGAAAGGCAGATAATATAGTGCTACGTCTGGTAGTCAGTGTGTTGCCTACTGGACTGCGTAATCTGTAATTACGATTGAAATAAAAGATGAAACATGTATGGAATACATTGTCGAAATGTGTAAGTTTCAGGGACATTATAGTTCAAGTTGTGACCTGTTTTGTCCGCAGTGTAGACTGCTATTGAGTGTACCTTTGCACTTACAGTGTGAATTTTGTTTTTCAACTAAACCTAGAACTGATATAAAATAAGGTTTTGAAGGAAGGCTACTAAAGGGATATTTTGTAGGGTTTGATAGACGTTTTATTTAGTTTGGTACTGCACTCTGCAAATAATGAATGAAGAGTCAGTTGAATTCTATCTGAATACGGCCACGTGGTCATGAATTATGGTGCACTGAGTTAGTAATACCTTTGGGACTGAGCGTGTACCTAACCTGCGATGATGCGTGGTCAAGACAGGCCACACTGGGGGTAATGTTTATTGACTTCTGAATTTTGCCTTAATAAGGGCACTTGGCTGTTATTTATGGTGCACTGAGTTAGTGGTACATTTGGTGCTCTGCCTGTGCTCACCCGGCGATGAGGCGTGATTCTAGCAGTCTGTGCTCTAGGCATTGATTGTTGCATACTGTACTGCATGGATTTTGAGAGAAAATAAAACTACCATCAATGGTTATAAATTTCTCGGCAAACTAGGTCTACTGATTGCTCCCCATAACAAATTAAACAATTGCATTTCACGCAGTGCATTCTAACTTTCTTAAAATGGGGACGTGTGTCTGGTGGCGATGTTGAAAGTGATGCCCCAGAGGTACTTGGTATTGCCGGTGGTGGAGGTACATTTTGGCGCTGTGTTCTACATTCTTTGTGAACATAGTTCACAGAATGCTGGGATTAAAGGTTTTTGCGCATACTTGCAGTGCCACAGGAGTATTTTTTTCTCTGTGTCTTAAATAAATGAAGGCTAAATTCCCTACTGTCTGTAGTGTAGATAAAAAGCTGAATTCAAGTTGTTAATACTACTGTCCGCAGTGTACAGCGAAGCCACTAGTCAGCACAGTTATAGAAAAATGTATTTTTTTCACTTATTTAAACAAAATGTAAATACATACAGTATAATTGTCTCTGCATTAACTAAATCAAGGCTGAATTCTTTACTGTCTATAGTGTACTTGTAAAGCTGTATTCAAGTTGTAAACCCTGCTGTCCGCAGTGTAGATCTTAGGGTGGAGTGCATCATCTGTAATCATGATGGAAGTGGAAGATAGAACATGTATAGAATACATTATTAAAATATGTATGTTTCAGGGACATTTAAAAGGGACAGTATGTCTCACCGTGACATAAAACTGTTCACTCTTCTTTGCGATGATTTATGG